>NC_072854.1:121776005-122376505 GCF_028858705.1 Grus americana
TTCCAGAAAACCGGTGATCAGCTGTGGCCCTGCACACAAGATGTGCTGCTGCTCTTTGAAAATGTGAGACCACTCTTAAAATATTCCACAGTTTTGGCAACCTGAAAGGAAAAGGGAGAAATAAAGGCTTGAAAGTATATGTTTCCTATCTCCCAAAACACCTGAGATATCTCACAGAACAAGAAAGAGCACTTCTGTCCCTGAAGTCACTTCACCTGTGAAAGGACACGGCCTACTGTAAACAGCAGAGATAGGAAACTGTCTTGAAAGAAAAGGGTTAATCTTTTATGATGGAAAGTGGTAGATTACCAAAGTCGGAAGGCAGATTTCCCTGGAATAATACATTACTCTCTTAACTTGCAGGAAGTCCGGGTTTATACAGTAAAACCATGACACCCATTTATGATCCCATGAGTGGGTCACCAGCTTCTTCTACAATTACTTGGTTCAGTGACAGTCCCTTGACTGAGCAGAATTGCAGCATCCTTGCCTTAAGTCACGCCAACTGCTCTCCAGAAATACTAGCGGAGATGTACCAGCCTCGGACTTTAGCTGACAAAGCCAAACTCAATGCAGGGTAAGATGCCTCTCTTTGAGATATTTGTTAGCTGGCTTAACCAGGGTGGTATTAATCCAGCTTTTTAAGTGTAAAGCAGAATTTGAAAACAAAGTCCTGATTTATGGCTATATCGATAGATAAAAACATGTTTTGATCTAGGTTTTGTTTCAGAAATATTTACTCTTTTTGATCTTTTTTTTCCTTATTCAACATTCTTGGTTAGGCAATTTTGTTTTAAAGTGGTGAATGATGTAATTGTGCTGGCTCTGGATTAAATTCCATTGTTAGATGAAGACAAATCCAGTGAAGTAAGTAGTGATGTTGGCACAGCTGAAAGATGGTTTGGATAGACGACTCTAAAGGTTTAAATGGGCAGTGGAAATACACACGTGGATAAATTCAGTAAGGCTCTACTGCTTTACCAATAGGTGACTTCTTGAACTATGCAAAACAAACTTTGCTTAGTGTACACCATAGAGGAATACAGAGTACTAGGGGATTTAGTGGTGCAAGTGTTTGAGAGGATTGTCCTTCTAGCATTAAACTATGGGTTGTCATTTTTAGATCTGTGGAGCATTTAACAGTGACTTTGATAATTTCATTGGATTTCACGGGAGAACAGAAGTAGTTACAATTATAGAACAGCAAATACTGAAATGAAAAGTGGGAGTTCTAGATATACAGGTACACTTTTGCTCTGGTTGAAATGAACCTCGCATTGCTGGAGATCAAGAAGAAAGAATCTTATTGGCATACGTCATCCCACAACTACTTACTGCTCAGTTTCTGGCATCTGCTCCTGATGTTTTGAGTAGTGTTGGAGTAAAAATAGGAAGATTTTAGGTATCATGTTTATACAATGAAAGTTGGAAATCCTTGCAAATGTTGCACCTTCTCAAATTATGTGAATTTTCCCCAGACTTGCAGGAATTAGAGCTGTTTGTTCCCACTTTTGTTTCACAAGTACATTGGAGCTCTGCAGGTGTGATAGTTTTTCCTGTACAGATGAATCTGTGGGTTGTTTTCTTCCACAGCTGGCTAGATTCATCTCGATCACTTATGGAACAAGGCATTCTGGAGGACGATCAACTTCTCTTACGCTTTAAATATTACACTTTCTTTGATTTGAATCCAAAAGTAAGAACTTTGTTTTTATTGCTATTCATTGTTTGCCTGCTTTCATGTCAAGGAGCTATAACACAAGGATACCGAATTTTAGCTAGGATTTGTTACAGGCCCTTCAGAGATCAAATTCAGCTTCTTCCCCTCAGCTAAGGCTGCACTTTTCCCCTCTGAACACTGAATCATCGTTCTTCCCCTGAAATAAGATCTTAAGTATAAAGATCAGATCCGAAGAGCACTAGAAACAGCATCCAGATTTCCAGAGGGGCTGGTTTACTTTCCTGCCTCTCTTTTAACAAGAAAAAATAAGGGGAAAATTAAACCAACAGTATCTTAAATGATATAAAGGTATAAGGCCTATTTTTGAAAATGGACTTTAAAATGACATTTGTGTTCCACTGCCCTTCACTAAATATGCAGCTTTTCTGGGCCGAAGCACTCAGTCACTTAAATTTGTTTCAATGTGCCTGGGTGATTAAATACCTTTGGAAAGTTCAGCAAAAGTGTTTAAGTCCCACTTGAAAACAAGACTTAGTCTTCAAAAATCACTGAAATGTTTTTCTCAAGTTGCCTCTCATTTGCCTTTATTGCCACTAAAAGCCAGTCACGGTGGTTGTGTTAAACCAGTGTTTTTACGGCTTGGGTGATACATTTAGTGAAATTAAAGCACGGTCATTGACCAGTGTAAATCAACTAGAGTTCAAATGTGAATTTTAGAGGATTTGGCCTTCACTTTGTTATTTTCTCTCAATTCTGTAAAACTCTTTCTTTTCAGGCATCTCAGATAAACAGAAGGGCACTTTCTAGTTCAGGTGGCATGTTTTTGAGTGAAATGTCATGCTCACGAAAATTCAAGTACGTGTCTCAACTTCAGCAGCCCAAATATTTCCCTTCTCTGCCCCAGCCAGCCATGGAGCCGTAGGATGAAATAACCCAACAAAGCTTCAGGCGACTTAATAGCTCATCACTTTTGGGAGAGGTCACGCTCCAAGGTTTACCCTCCCATCACCTACCTTTCACCAGCTCTGGGGCTTGAATATTTCTGTGAGTCACTTCAGCTTATTAACCAAGTAGATAATAAGAAACAATCACTATCCAAAAAAAATGGATAGCAAATTAAAGCAGTTCACAGCAGGATCTGACAAATGTCAAGCCAGTGCAAAGATAGAGCCAGAACCGAAAAAGCCAACAGCAGAAGAGGGGAAGTAAGGAGTAAGAGTTTCTCTCTTTTCTCTCATATTTCTATCAGCCATGTCACATTATTTTCACTCTCAGCACAATTTCACATTTTGGTTAAGTCAGCCCAAGGCCTACCACCACAAAAGGGGATGTCTTAATCTCCCGTCCTGCTTCAGCCAAGGACTCCTGATTAATTTTCTGTTGGATCAGCAAGCCACTGTGACCCTACACCCAATCACACGAGCTAGTACAAGGATGGGAACATAGAGCAGGGCAGAGGTGGGGGGAGGAAGGCAACAACCTTTATGGCTTCAGCTCAATGTTAGATCAGCCGTAGATGACTATGTATCTTGACGGTCATTAACGACCAATGTTGCTGGTTTTTGCTACAGTATGATGCAGTGCGAATAAACCAAATATATGAACAAGCTCGTTGGGCCATCCTGTTAGAAGAAATTGACTGCACAGAGGAAGAAATGCTGATCTTCGCTGCGCTACAGGCACGTACTTGATCCGAGTTGCAAAACCTGTTTCCTCAGGAGGCAAGGCACAAGCTAGGACAAGACCAGTATAGAGCCCAGGCCAATAGATCTGCTTGGATTGGGGATCTGCTGTTTGAGTGAGAAACAATAAGCAGCATCTATCAACTAAACCAACTAAATTCAGTAGCAGCACACCATTATTCAAACTGGCACATACGATTATGGAACCATTTACTAACATTATCTAAAGCAAACCGTACCCAGGATGGAACTTTGATACCAGTCTATTATGAAGAGGATTACTATGAAGTGTTGCTTCCCCTACCAGCTACCATCCTTTCACATATTCTTCCTGCAAATTTCTCTAATACATAAATACATACGTTCACAACAGACCGAAAAAAAGCTATAGCACGTTTTGACGATAGGAACGCTATGGAGTACGTAGAAATTTAACATGACCTAGCGTGACTTAGTCCCTGACTGTAGGTAATAATGTTTATTAACAATAAATTCCTTCCTTTTAAATGTAAACAGACCTGCCAAAAAATCCACGGCCTGCGACTGCGGAACACCACAGAACCTTGCTGCCAAGTTTCCACCTGGTGTGGATGGCACTTACAGCTGACAGAACTAGGGACACAAATATTAGCACTGAGTCAGCCTGAGAACAGGGATGATTATACAGCTGGCAATTAAAATAGGAAACTGTTATCAGTAATTCCACTGGAGATGGTAGCGGGCGTACCTGTTTCCTTGTGACAAAACCCACAGTTCTGTGCTGCAGAACTTTACGCAGTTGTCCAAGACCCAGAAGACCAAATCGCTCATTTTCATATGCTGTGATTGTGTGCTGCTAATTGATATATTGACTATTTGATATTTGGTGTTTTATTTTAGTATCATGTAAGCAAGTTATCCTTATCAGCAGAAGCGCAAGATTTCACCTGCGAATCAGAAGTAGATGAAGTAGAAGCTGCACTTTCTAATTTGGAAGTGACACTGGAAGGTGGAAACGCAAGTAACGTTTTGGTATGTCCTTTCAGATCCTAGAATTGCTTTCACTGTGTCAAATGTGTTGACTCTGACAAGCCTACCTGGTTCCTCATTTTTTAACAGAGTCAACACACGATTACAAAGTGCATTGTACTAAAATTATTCCTAATTATTCCTGATAGGAGGACATCACAGACATCCCGAAACTTGCTGATAATCTCAGGCTAGTTAGGTGAGTTATTAAAACTAATAATAAAACATAGGAAACAAAAAGCTTAACCATATAAGAGATCTCCTGAGTTTTTCATTCTAATCTAACGCTAGATCCTAACGTTATAAGTCAACACCAGATAGGTCTAACTAGCCTAATATCATCCTCTTCAAATCTTTCTCTTACTGCTTCTGAGCAAGATTCTCAGCAAATCTTTCTAGCTCTTGGGGTGCTGGGGTAGCTATACTTATGCTTATTAAAAAATCAGGCTCTTTATATTTCCTAGTGCTCATCAATCATCATCTCTAAACAAGAAAGTCTACAATTTTGTTTTCAATCACATTTTACTGGGTTTTGCCAATTAAAAACTAGAAAAAAAAACTCAAAAAACTTTCAGCTATCCCTGAGAAGAATTTCTGAAAGTAACCCTGGGGATTTATTTATTTTTTTAAACAAAAGAAATAAACAAAGTACCCCTTTCTAACCAAACATGGAGTCTGGTTATTTTCTAATATCAAAATGAGTTTCAAGTTGGAGTAGCAGTATGATAAACCAGCTCAGTAATACCTCACCTAAATAAGTAAACGGAGGAAAGTACAATTCTGTGATCCCACTATAATATCTTGATTTATGGGTTATTTAAATGACTGCAGTGACCTCAAGTCTGTAATGCCTTTTATCACAAAACAGTCTTTGTGTTTTAGAAAGACAAAGATTTCTGTTGCACAAATATTTATCATTCATTCTGTTGACAATGATACTTGTAGTCAGCAAACTGAAAATTGCACTTGAAAACTGTTAACTGTTGTTAACTGTTACGAATTGTTAATTATTAATTCCCAATTAAGAAATTTTGTTTGACATTCAAATTACTAAGGTGGCTTAAGATGAAAGGGAATTTCAGCCTTTTAAGTTCTGTCAGTTACTCACCTCTAACAATGGATTGTTTATTTTTCCCCAGCAGTAAAGCAGTTTGCTTTTAAAAGCATTCAGCGGTTATTTTTCATCACGAAAAATTTCCTATATACATGATAAATCGCTTACTAAACCTAAGACATTGTAGAAACTATGTAAGGTGTAAAACATTTCTTGAAAGGAACAACAGCATTTTGTTACATTCATTATTTGCTTCATTGTAAAGGTAAATGCAAAGCTCTGCATGTCATACTGCTGGGTATATATTCATATACTGAACTTTTATTCACATTTATTCACAGTAGGTACCACATTAGCACACTAGGAAATACTATTTTCAGGTGGGTCATGATACTGTGGAGAATTACAATACTTTTTTTCAAAAACAACAACAACAAAGCTTTCAGCAACTTTTTTCGGATAGAAAAATAATGTTGTTAGTCTAAAAAAATTATAGTCCCTTATTTTTGAAGAACGTCACTGTATTGGAAAATTAAAAGCCAAAATAGTTGGCAGTTTTGAAAATCCAAGTTATTTTTTTAATTTAAACATAAAAATCACCATTTTCTAGAAGGAATTCTAAACTAGGATTTTTAGAAAGGCTCGGGAGAACACAAGAGTGGGTATAATAAATCAGTGTTTTCCAGCTAGCTGTACACTCTTTGTACCATCATCTTAGACTTAAAGGGAAGTACTAAATAGTGGATTTTTTTTCTTTTTTCTTCTTTTTAACTTCATTGTTGATCTCTGTAACTAGTTGTGAAGTATTTCTCTACTAAAATAGTGCTAATACCTCTTGTTTTCTTTCCTCTAATATATTGAACCTGGGGTTTTATTTTCCTACCTCCCTCCCCCTCTCCCCCCTAGCTTTGTTAGTATATTCTTAGTAGAATTAATTATGATTTTTATCTCTAACTGAAGAGAGGTGGGGCTGGCACAATGATTATGTTTGACTATTAATATCAGTTAATTCACAATTCCAAAGCAGATATTTTTAAATTTACTCTATGAAAGAAATCAGTTTGCATTAGCAAAGTATTGAAATTAAGTAATTAAAATGAGGATTATATCCATCTATATACATGCATGAGGTGCTGGAATAACACTGCCCTAGTGGAAGAAGATGGTTTAAACTATTACTTTTTCTTGGAGTACTACAGAACCTCTATAAACTTAGTGAAGGACTAGAATTTTGTTGTGTTAGATATTATTCAGGTAAAGTCAAAAAGATCATCTCTTCCCCATTTCAATTTAATGAGTACAGGTTAGTTTTATGGGTGCAAATCTTCTAGATAAGGAGCCGTGAAAAACTGAAGCTAATTCTGGTGCATAGGAACTAACTAGTAGGTTACTAGTTACTATTAGAAGGGGAATGGCTTTGATTTAGGACTGGAAAAAATAAGAAAAATCAAACAGGAGTGGAAGAAAAAAAAACCAAGAGAAATCACGGATGGGATTCAGCTAGTATCTGGGTAAAAACCACATCCATACCCAGGAGAACTTGGGTGCGGTGTGGGTTCCGGGCGTTTGCCATGCCCCTTATTGACACAAGTCGGAGTAACCCAAATGAAGCTGTGTGCATATGACCTCAGAGCAATTTGAGACCTACAGTAACACTTGTGAGTGACTCAGCAATTTGTACATTTAAACAAATGTAATTTCTTCTTTTCTTTTAGGCCCAGGAAGCTGTCGCTCAAAGCTATCAAGCCATATTGGTTTGTCTTTAAAGACACTTCGGTATCTTATTTTAAAAATAAGGAATGTGCACAGGGAGAACCTATCGAGAAACTAAACCTAAAAGGTAGGAATTTTCTTTTCCTTCCTTTCCTTTTTCTATTGCATTCATGAACTGAATATATCAAGAAATCCCTGCGAGACTCAGGAAGGCAAGCACAATAGCGTTTAGTCTTGGAACTTTTTCAGTTATCGAGACTCCTAAGCAGGCAGATTGCATCTGCAGAAGAGGCCTGAACAAAAAGGATTCAATAGCTTAGCCCAAATGGAGATTATCTGGACCTATATACTATAGTATATATATACACTATATACTGCTGCGCAGGGACAGCTGCAAGACCCTCCCTGGACCTTGTTTGCTTCATGCATTGGGGATTTCCATAGCTACAACCAGCTTTAGGTCCTTCTGGAGGAGAACTCCTGCGTGCACACACGGCAAACACCAGCACCATATATAGCCTCCATCTACATCTACTCCTGCAGGGACATCACTTGTTCAGCGTCAGCGAACCAGTGATGCCCAGGATTCATCCTAGAAGAAACCTTTGAAATGGAAAGAAGATTGACCCCTGTGAACAAACCTGCAAACCAATCTGCATGGTAAAACTAGCCAGGGTGACGGGAGCCTCACCAAGGAGCCCACAGCCTTGGTGTCCCGTGATACAAAGGGAAACTGTAGCCATCCTCAACTCCAGCTGAATCCAGAAGGCCTGGAACAGCACCATCAACATGAGATACCAGGTTCCCAGGGTTCTCTGGGATCCCAGCATTGGCCAGCTCTGTTGTAGATGTCACCCACATCCCATTGTCACTACTAAGTTGCTTCTGAAAATATAGTCCAGGCTTTCGAGACAATTAGGTTAAAATTTCCAAAAGTGCCTATCTCATCGGCTCCTCTCCATTTTGAGCATTTCCTAGGATCAAGCTGAGGTTTTGAGAGCACTTGCATCTTTTCTCTTCCACATTGACTAACATGCTGTTTCAGCTTAGAACATTCATCACCATGGCAAGCCAGACCAGGCAGTGAACTAGAACAGAAAACTAGAACAGGCCTAAGCTTCAAAAGTCTTGGCCCTTGATCTCAAAGAAAAACAACCATTAAGTACTGTTCTTTAGTATTAATCAGTATTTAAATTAGTGATGTCCTAAATAAATAAATCTATTCCTTCCTGATTCTCTGTAATCTAGGATGTGAAGTTGTACCAGATGTAAATGTTGCAGCAAAGAAGTTTGGAATCAAATTACTAATTCCTGTTGCCGATGGCATGAATGAAGTATATTTAAGATGCGAAAATGTGAGTAATAAGACAAGGGAAAGTGTGTATTCCAGATTTATTGGCAGATTGTCTAGAAGACCCATTGTCTTGTTCTAGAATTTGTATAGAAAAATAAGGATGCTGCAGAGAGTTTATTATCTAAATGTTTAGTAAAATTTAAGAATGATGTGGTGATCTAACAAATACTTTATGGTTGAGGGGACAAAAGGACAGTAATTCTATGCTATCAGTTTCCAAGTAAAGCTGCTGGAAAGAAAAAAAAGAGCATACTATCAAAAAAGTAAAAAGAAATTACAATGTTTTTCAGAGGACTGGGGTTTGGGTTCTGTTCTCTTCTTTTTTCTTAATTAGAACTCTCCCCATTCAGATGAGGGTAGCATGATAAAGATCTGTAGGTGGAACCTCCCAGTCAGGGATAAACAATAGAACTATAGTAACTATACATCCACGCAAATTAAGTGGAGTAACTCCAGAGTGGTTTTATCACACAATGAAAGATGCATGAGCAGTAGCCATCTTCATAAACGGTTTGTCCAAAAATATCAAACAATTCTTTTTGTTGCAGGAGAATCAATATGCTCGGTGGATGGCTGCTTGCGTTTTAGCCTCAAAAGGCAAAACAATGGCCGATAGCTCTTATCATCCTGAGGTCCACAAGATTCTTTCATTTCTAAAGATGAAGAACTGGACCATGTCTCCCCAGGCTGTCTCTGATCCAGAAGGCATAGATATGAAACCAGAATGCTTCGTCTCGCTACGTTATACTAAAAAATACAAGTCCAAGCAGGTATCCTGAGCATGGCTTGATGGTTGGGAATAGGTGGTTCCAATGACTGCTTAGGGGTGAGGCTGGATCGAAGCAGTGTTTGGAAACCTTACGGTAGAATCATCCTGCAATACTCATTTATCCCTTTGCAGGAGGCCTTTTCTTTAAACCAAACACAGGGACAGGTCTCTCGGCACTTCTTCCAAATCCTCCTCCTACATCCACACCACCTCCTAAGTCACTCATCATGTTCTCCTCCTGATTACACTGTCCCTGAAAGTCTCTTCAGAGTAAGAAAGGAAGGGTTTTAAGCACGGGAAGTTACTGTCTGCATCTTAAACAACAGTGTGTTCCTGTCTTCTTGGCCTGGGTGTCTTTCCTTCCTCTCCACTTCATTCCTTTTCCACTGCTTTTGCTGTGAAAGAGTTCAGCCTACCCATCCTCAGGACAGTCTCCAGAGCAGTATGCTGGAGCTAGATCCAGTGCAGTGCAAGCCCAGACGCTAAGACCTTCCTGCCCTGTTCTGCCCTTGTAGCTCAGGATCTGTCCCCAAATGGTCCCTGCAGTACATCTGCATGAACGGTGATGACTAAGTGTCTGAACGTGGCGTCAGAGCTAATGCTGTTTGAGTTAGTGAAAGCAAGGGTATTTTTGTTCTCCAGTCAACTTGAAATCTTTTTCTATTCCTGTGTTTCCCAGTTGGCTGCTCGTATTCTGGAAGCCCACCAAAACGTATCCCAGATGCCTCTAGTGGAGGCCAAGCTGCGTTTTATTCAAGCATGGCAGTCCCTCCCCGAGTTTGGCTTATCCTACTACATTGTAAGGTAATCATGCTGTTAGAGCCGTGTCGAGCTGCCATAATGTGTTCACGGTCAGTGATTTGCAGGAAGTTCTTTGACTCCCTGTTCTGGAAACATTCTCTCTATTTTTTTACCCCCATAGACCTTTTTTAATTCTAGTAACTTCCATATTGCTGGGTTTTTTTCTATTGCAGTAGCACTCAGTAGCTCTGTTCCTGGAGTGAGACTCTCCATTATGTCTGCCTTCATACAGACCTGTTGGGTTTTGCCTGAAGTAACACATCACTACGATTAAACCTTTGTTGACATAAACTCACTAAAATGTAAAAAAATGCACGTCCTGTCGGTGTTCTCAGGTTTGCAATATATTTGTCCACTCCAACTCTTGCTCAGTGGATTGATCAGATTTTTTGGATCAGATTTTATGATAAATTTTATGAGAAATCAGATCACATTTTATGGTAAAATGCTTTTTGCTGAGCATAATTTCTTTCGCATTTCATTAAGAAAACAGCAAACACGTTCCCTTTTTTAGGTGAACCTAGAAGAGCGGTCAGCACAAGAAAGGTCCCGTTGTGTTCACAGCAGTTTCCCCAGACACTGACGTTGAATACGGCAGTGTTATGACCTGCATTCTTTTCTCTTGACGAGCCACCAAAAAACTAAAATTACTGACACAACCGTACTTGGAGGCACCTTAATTTGTGCTTAACACCTCTTCCAGGGCTCCTTAGGCATCCTTCTGTGGTATAAATTGAACCAGCTGGGAGCCATTCTCTGGCACAGAGGCCAGCTGGCATAGAACAGCCCACATCTGTACTATTAAACTCTCCGACTTCCCCAAACCCAGTAGCCTCATGTGAACTACGAGATCGTGTTGGTCCTTGGATGTTCCAGCTCCTGAGCAGTACCTGGGAGTCATTTGAGAGCGCGCTGCTTGGTTGCAGCCAGAATTCTGCCTGGGAGTCTTAGTGATTGAATAGAACACGAGTTCAGTGCCCAGGAATGTTCCCTGTCACTATTTAATTTACTAACATAGACAGAGATGTTTTGTCACCACTAATTCTGTTAAACAAACAAACCCAATGCCTAAACTGTGTTTTGTAGTGTGAGCAAAACATCTTGTGGTGAATTTCTACAAACTGATGGGCAGTATCTCACTGGGGGAGTTAAGTAAGGCACAAATTGTGGTCCAGGTCACATTCTTTCCCCAAGCGCCAGCTTCATCTAAGGAGAGAAGGTTCAGAAACAGGATCAAAAATACTGAAAATATTAACAGCAGTCAGACAAGATTTCCTCCAGCTTTCAGCATGAGGGTAGAGACAGGTAGTTTCTTTACCAGAATAATCTTTTCCTAGCAATTTCTAAAAAGTTCTGATACTATTATATATATATTTTTTCTCTAATCAGAAGAAAGTTGAAATGGCTCAATATTTTTGCAATGATGTGATTTATACTCAGAAACATGCATATGTTGCTAACAGAGTTGTTTCAATAAGTTAATGGTGATATATAAAATATTAAATATATTTTGATATGCTTATATAATTTAGGTGAATTATATTTAGGTGAAACCAGATCTGCTCAAAGGCTTTGTTGTTTGGGTTGGGTTTTTTTCAGGTTTAAAGGAAGCAAAAAGGATGATGTGCTCGGGGTGTCCTATAACAGGCTGATTCGAATAGATATAGCCACAGGAGATCCTATCACAACATGGAGGTTCTCCAACATGAAGCAGTGGAATGTAAACTGGGAAATACGCCAGGTAAAACTCGAACGGCTCTCTGCATTCAGTCATTGCCTTTCAGACACTGGAGGATGCTTTCAGAAAATCTGTTTAAACCTCAGATTGAAAAGATTTTGAATGTGTTGTGACATGTTATTAAATAATCTGTTGATTATTTTTTCTTAATGGAATCTGTAGTCAAAATTCAGAAAGTAAAAGATCTCCAGTTTGAAAGGTTCCTAGCAGGCTTATTCTTTATAAGTTGCCCTTGATTTTGATGGGGTGAAATGCAGAGACTCAAAGGTAAATTCCAACCCATTATGTTTACTGCTCTGTCAGTAAAAATCTCATTATAACTCTCTATAGACTAGCTCATGCATCGTCCTCTAAATTGTGAACTGACAGTAGTTGGAAATCAAAGCCTGGCCCCCAAAAGCAGATTTAAGGTCAGCACATAACAATGAACAGTATTAAACAGTATTGGTTAAGCGTACAAAGAGTCAGGAGTGCCACTCTTGCTCTTCTCATTGTTCTCGCTTAATATGCCACTAGAAAAAATCTAGTTAAAAGCATGGGGGTTTTGCCCGCCTAAACAAGCAACAAGATTTTGACCACAAGAGGGCCCTGCCATAGCAGAAAATAAAGAAACAAGCAGCCAAACACCAAAAATCTTGGTTAGCAGACAAGCACTGCTCTATCACAGTATTTGTGGTCCAGCTGTGCTCTCACACTTGCTCTTTTTTTCCCAGATGCAGCTTATCTCTGTTTCTGATTTTGCCATACGTATTTTCTTTAGGTTGCAATCGAGTTTGATCAGAATGTATCTATCGCTTTCACGTGTCTGAGCGCTGACTGCAAAATCATCCATGAGTATATTGGGGGCTACATCTTCTTGTCAACCCGCTCCAAAGACCAGAATGAAACACTGGACGAAGACCTGTTCCATAAATTAACTGGAGGTCAGGAATGAGGTGATGTAAACTCTCTTCCCTCTGCCTGCCTCTCCTCACAGCTAAGACGACCAGAGATTAAACAAAAATATCTCTGATTGTTAATTGATGGATAATAAATATTGTACATGTTAATCCATCTTGTAATATGACTGGACTGTTAAGATATTGAAGCCAAGGTCACTGGATGCAGTATGGCAACGCCATCATCAACACCAGGAAAATTAAATTGTCTTTGTTTTCTTTTTGTACAGCTAGAAGTTTTTAAATAAACAGTGTCTAGCCACTGGGCATTTTTGAATCTAGTATTTTTAATTGCAACAATCTGTTTAACCATCCAGAACAAGTATCTTGGGGATATTGTACAGCAAATTTTCTTCTCTGTTACAGCCGTGCAACTCCCACTGTTGAACTGGCCATTGTTAATAAGGCCAGCATTTAGTGGAACTAAAGCTGAATAAATACATATTTTAAACCTACATTACTCGTTGAACACTTGCATTGGGACAGAAAACATTCCATTAGTGTTGCAAAGTCCTGCAGACTGAGCTCTCACAACCCAAGTAGTGATTACGCAGTTCTTCAAAAATGTAGCACCCCTGTCTACCTTCATCCACTTAAGTAGTTCCCTGAAAGCCAAAGCAGCTACCAGACACCTAAAACAAAGCATTAATCTTGGCAAAACTGGACTCAAAACGTTGATCTTTTGAGGAACTTTGTTAATTTCCAGCTTGAAAAAAATGCTTTAGGTACTATTTAAAATTATTTGCTTGTTAAAAAGGCCTCTGAGTGTAGGCCTTTCTATTTTCTGTCCCTGTTGCTCTGTTTCACTGTGACATCTAACTCTAAACTAAACTTGTTCGTAAGTTGAGTAAGGAGCTGAAACACCTGTAGAAATGATCTTACTCATGCATATGATTCAGAATACAAAGAGATTACTCAGTGATACTGTGCCTGAGGAACCGGAGCTGGAGCAGCCAGCTCTGTCTGCTGGAGGGAGCCACGCGCATCCACCGAGTTGAAAGGCATTTGGTTCTGCCCAGCAATGCACCGTAATCAGCAAAGCAAGAAGAGAATGAAGCGAGGAGGATTCGTGAAACTGCTGGACAAACCAAAACTGGTTTCACATATCTAAAGAAATACAATGCACAGATGTTGTCATATCACCAAGAGATGCTGCAGAAATCACTGCACAATTCCTAACCATCACTGGGAGCGGATAGCCCTGATTTTTCTGTCACGTCCCCTGCTTTCCTCCAGTGCCTGTCAGTAGGCTGCAGTGGAATCACTCCCGATTTGTGCCAGTTTAAACAAACTATAGCTTTACATTTTGCAAAAGAAAGAGCTGATACAGCCTGCTTCCCAGCCCTCTGCACTTGCCTCTCCTCAGTCCTTTTTACACAGGGCTGAAGAACCTTCCAGTTTTCCTTCAGCAGAGGACTTCTCACTTGCTTGACACAGGCCAAGTATTTTCCCCGCAGTGTGAGAACCACCTATAACGAACAGTCCAAGTCCAAACATTTGCAATACTTAAAACCTGCCCAAGGGTGCCGTGGGGGAACTGAATGCACATCTTCGTGCCAGCACTTCTTCCACAGGCAGCCCTCTTCCAGACTCAGCCTCCACTTTGGCTACTGAGTCGCAGTCGGGATTGTGCCTATGTTAGAGCCCCTCATGTCGCTATGACAGACTCCACAAATTGTTCATTGGGAAGCACAGCCCCATGCTTGCTGCTCTTGGAGCAGAACCTCTCACACGACTGTTGCCCTGTAGTTGCCACCTGTCGTCTAAACGATCTGACCACATGAAGGCAGAGATAAGGGAACTCCAAATGTAGTTCCCGTTCCCGTTAGCAGAGTGTGTGGCTCATTTTACTGCTAAGCAAACACGCCTACTTGCAGTCTTAAGTTGTCTGGACTAGGATTTCAGAGAAACAATCAAATATTTCTGTTTTCTTTCCTGCCCCTCCCTCAATCTCCCTCCATGTGTCACTGCCTTTCGAGTAAAGCCTTCCTGCTGCTCTGCAAGGAGCAGCTCTGCCAGCTCATCCCCGCTGGCTGTAAGCCCCACCCGTGTCGTTTTAGTTTTAAGGGAACGATCCCTTGCTGCTGTCCTGTCTCCATGTTTCTTTAGATCATCAGCTATCTTTCTCCTTGCTGCACTCACCTCACAAGGCTTTTTCAAGACAGATAAGGAACACTTAGCAAAGGAATATGATTTTATCCAGCTGCCTTCAGTGCTGCACGGGGGCAGCGACTGTAGCTCCTTTTCCTACACGTGGCCCCTGGAGAGGTCGAAGCGGGAAGGCACGACCCAGGGCACTCCTGCACCTCTGCAATTCCAGGCTGGATAGGGGGGGCAGCTCCTGAGTGAAGGTCTGCACCAGCCTGCTCTGCCGGGCACTTGCACCAGCCCAGCTCGGGACCAGCCACGGCATCGAGTCATCTTTCATCCCTCCCCACGTCACCCAGCGTGTCCCAGCCAGACGTTCCCCTTAATGCGCGTGGGGTACCACACCCTCCCTTACTCATACAATATCCTGATTAAAATTGGCTTTCGCTTGCACATACCACCTGATTTATACATAGGGTTAGGATAGTAACCAAATTATTAATTGCACAGTGCCAGATGCATGACAGATGTTTTGCAGAGAGAGTAAAAGCAGGACAAAGGCATCTGCCCTGAAATTTCGCAATGTGGAGACAAAATCCTGGACAGGAATGTTGTTTAGATGAAAACAAAAACCTTTCAGAAACTAATACCTCGGCTCAGCTGCAACCCTATCCTGTACATCGTGCTTAATTAAACCCACGTCAGGTCAGGGTAAAACACTACCAATGTCAGATGGTTGCTGTCTGTGCTTACTCACAACAAATTCCACAGGGGATTTCACCACTGCCTTCAGCATGCGTTACTGCAGCAGACAACACGCACACCCCATAGGTCTTTTTCTGAAACCTCAGGCTAAATAATCCTGTTCTTGCATTCTCTCCTTCTTCTCTGTAGGAAAATGTCTTGCTTGTGCTTGCTCTATAGACTGACCTGCAAAATACTTCTTTTATTGGCTTTAAAAGCCATTCTCCAGATTTTTTCAGGATATTTTCATTCTTAACCATCACTTGGATCACGGCCAGCGAGAAACATTCATCTCTTAAACTTTACAGCCTGGTACCATCCTCGCCTTCTGCTCTCCCCGTGGTTCTGCTTATCTTGGTGTCACTAAGGAATGCAACGCTCACCCCTTAGCATTCCTGCAGGCACAGGGGTTTTGTGCAGCACTGAATCAGCTCCGGGGAGGGGGCGTCTGGTTCAGCTCTTTGTGAAAAGGCTGTGAAAAAATGCCTGCCTTTACTAAACGTTCCCCCAGCTTGTCACTGAAACTCTTAGAAAAGTAGAAAAAAGGAGAAGAATAACCTGAAGAAACACAGCGACATGAGAAGATGCCAAAGTGATTCACAAAGGGGAAATCACTGCCTGCTGCTACCAGATGATTTCAAAGAAACTGGTGAGAAAGGGCTGCTGTCTGCCCTGGGAAACTTTCACCAATACCTGGGCAGCTCTTTGAGACGTGGTACCATAGCAGCAATATTCCAGATGATTTGAGTTTGCAGCTAAGCAAAGAGCTGAGAAAATACAATGCCTGCCTCAAAAAAACGGGTATCCAAAAAGCAGAAACAAAAGTGAAAAATAAAAATAACCAAAGCTCATTTTCCACGGGTGCTCTGCTTCTTGCAAGAGGTTCTCCGTATCGCTCAGGAATCAAGCACCGCTGGGCAAAGTCTCCACCTCCCTTCCACCTTCACTGAGTGGCCCGCTTTTTGGGCCGCTTTTCCAGTCTTACAAAGCTGCTTGTCTCAGTCTCCAAAATGAAGTCAGTAAGGTTGAACACGTTAAAGGCAGTGCTTGGTTTACCAGGTTTGATGGTGTAGGTTTTTTTAAGAGATTAAAAACCATTCAATAACCAATGATAATTCACTGTCTGTAAATACTGAGCTAACAGCAGCAAACCCAACATGGACACTCAATAGCCCAAAGCAAAGCGAGGCCACCTCCCTGCTCCCCGGCTTCTCTCAAAGAGGAGCTTTGCAGCCAGCAGGTCCGCAAAGCCAAAGGGAAGGCAGGGTTTCCACTGGCCTGGCAGGGGCTGGACTTTCCTCCTATTATACCAAATTCTTCAGATTTTTTTAACCTGCTCCAATTTGCCCTTTGAACCTAAGAAAGTACAGATCTCTGAAGCTACCTGTTGGTGCGCACGTGCCTGGCCTGCACGCTGCCCTAAACGCAGGCCTGCCAGCTGCTCCACCAGGGATTAATCTGTGGGATTAGCCCCTCATCTAGGAAACTATTTATCTTGTCTTAGAGCCATTCCACACGGGAACAACATGTACATCTCGCCTGGCCTCCAAGGGAACCGCAATGGCTCCAGAGAGTCCTACCAAAAGACCGTATCTTGTTCTGTGGATGTTCTGGTGTTTTTCAAGGCTCTCTCCCCACGCAGATAATGAATGACATGGTCAATAGATAAGGTCTGCGTACATGCAGACTCAAGGTTTTTGGGAAAGCAAGACCTTTACCTGCACTTTAGCACCAAAGCATACAGGTCTGTGCTGCCTTCGTGTCATGGAACTGTTTTGTTGTCCTGACAAATGAAAAGCACTGACTACTGTTCTCCCTGAAAATTTTAATCATTGTCTTATAGTAGCAACTGAACAACCACCCTTTTGCTTTTACTTTGGAACAATCTCTATCAATTCATCCCTTTCCAGTTAGTGGCTTTATTCTCAGCCCTTGACCAGCCTAATTATTATTATTTGAATTGAGGGAATGGTAAGAAACACAGCTCAGGGCAGGTCCCTTGGTGGGAGATGTTTCATATTGTCAGTCTTACTTATCCAGCAAAGGATGAGAGAAGGAGCTGAATGGGAATTCTCCCACACCACGCGGTACAGAAGATGCAGAACAGAGAACACAACCCACACACAGCGGGGCCGGGAGAGGCCTCCCAAGTCCATCAAGCACAGCGTGAGATGCCGCGGGCCCTCTCCATCGGCCGAGAGAATTCCTCTCTGCAGGAGTGGCAGGTGAGAGCTTTGCTTTTCACATTTCCCAAGGGCCTCCTTATAACTTATAAAAGTCATTTGTCCTGCGTGAACATTTCCAGGATTTACTCCCAAGTGCAAGAGTCTTAGAGAGAAATAAAAACACTTGAAGCCTTTTATTGGCACTTAGAGAGCGACCAAAGCCCATGTCAGCAGACAGAGCCTTAGCTTTACATCACCATGACCTGTCAGCAAAGAAACACAGTAATTCCTCTCCCTTCCCCCCGCCAGTGGAAGACGTGAGAGTTGGGACTACAGACACTGATCTTTCCTCTTTACCCCCCTCTGCTTAGACAAAGACAGACACAGAGTAGCCCTGCCTGAGTGTTGGGAAATAAGAGCCCTGCCTCCCACCCACCCACCTCCTGCTAGGGCCAAGGGAGCAGGGAAAGCTGCCTGGAGCCACCCCCTCTCCAGGCAGGGGAAAGCTGGATGCGGGGGAGCGAGCCTGGAACAAACCTCGCCTGCGCTTGTGGGCAGAGCTGCGAGCAGAGAAGGCTGGGAAGAGAAAAGAGGCATTTCACGCTCTCGGCTGAGTCACCGAAGTGTATAAAATCAAGGCCAGGCAATCAGAGCCACACAGAGCAGAGGCACGAGGCATCAGGACTTCTGGACAGGTACGTGCAAGCGGATGCGGTTTAGAGCCAGGGACTACGATTAAATCTAAAATCGGGATCCAGCAGTCCAACTCCTCTCATCCTCTCCCTGCCATGTGCTGGGAATCCAGCAGCTCTGGTGACCAGGAAGCCCTGAGGCTGCTCAGCTCTCACTCGGTTCCAGATGACAAAGAGGGCACAGGCAACCAAACTATGATTTTTTTGCTGGTCCCTACTTAAAACCTGGGATAGCAGCAACAAATGATGGCCTGGGCAAGACCTGGCACCATTCACAGAACAGAAAGTAGCTATTAAGGTTTGGAATAAATCTGAGATATTTCATACTACATAGGGCTTCAGTCACCCCCCCTACACTGTGATATATTTTTGGATGAGGAATGATCATTATGATGCCTGGCAGCACAAAAGACAGCTCAGTAAGTAAAGCACTGGTTTCGGGCTGTGGTTAATTTCCTCTTCTGACACAGATTACCTGTGCAGCCTTGGACAAGTCATTTAGGACTATTTTTTTTTCTTTTTTTTTTTTTTTCTTCTAAATGACAAAGACAAAGCTGGGATGGGACGAAGACGGAGCACAGAGGGAGCTGTAACACTGAATAACATGCTTCTTGGTACCCAAGCTTTGGGGCCCTGATCCCGGAGCACACTCTCAGCTTCTGACCGCTTTGACTGAAATCTGGTTCAGGAGCTGCATTTTCAGCACATCCTTTCCCCAGGAGCTGGAGTGTGTATCACGGCTGCGGCACTCACTTGCCTGGCAGACAGGCTCCAGGGCACTGGAGGGTGAGTCTCAAAGCGCGGCTCTCCTGCAGCTTATCCAGTACAGTACCAACTGGTATATTTATACTGGAGTAGCACCGGCACTCCCTTGTACGCCTGTGTTGCACAGAGGCAGCCCAGCAGAGAGACTGGGGAGCCCACCTCCTACGCTGCTGCTGTTCTGGGTGCCAGACTGGTACCAGGGTACTGGCGTGGGAACCAGACACGTGATACAACTTGGTTGCTTTCTGCATGAAAAACTGTAGGTACACTTAGACTAAGATTATATGATACTTCTGTCCCCAAGGGTTCATGTTTACTTAGGCTTAATTTCAGAAGAGACATTAATTATCATTTCTGCTGTCTGAATGCAGTAGGAAAGGACTTACAAATGTTTCACTTTTAAATAGCTCGTAGCTGCCTGGAGGGATTTAATTTAGCTCTTAATGCTGGTGTTTTGTTTTCCTTTCCCTGAAAAAAAACCAAACAGACCTTGCAAGTTAATTGCAAGCCACTTAGGAGAAGGATGCTTTCACCCTTGCTCATCCTCTCTCTGCTGGTGGGGAACACAGCGTCAGGCCCAGTGAGCAGAGCAGAGCCTGCAGCATCCAGGGACGTCACCACCTTTTTCCAGCTGGCTCAGGAAGACTCTTGGGAGAACGTTAATCTTACCAGCATGTCCTGTGAGGATCAGAAGAACAGCACCTGGATCACCCTGCAGCTGACCAACAACAGCCTGACAGCTTTCCCCATCTGCCTACCGGAGACCCTGGAGACCTTGGATCTCAGCAACAACCTCTTAGAAGAGGTGAACGGCACAAACATAGCAAACCTCCCACGGCTGCGCATCCTCTCACTGAGGCAGAACCATCTCCAGGCAGTTAGATGGGGATCTGAAGCCCTCAGCAGTCTCCTCTCCCTGGACTTAAGCTTTAATAAGCTGTCATCTGTGCCATCATGCCACAGCTCTTCCCTGCCTAACTTGAAGTGGTTGTCCCTGGCTGGAAATCCACTGATTGAAATCCAGCCACTGGCTTTTTCCTGTTACCCTCAGCTACAGTTCCTGAACCTCTCTGCAACGCTGCTCGGGCAGGATGACAGCAGAGGAATTAGGGAGTCTGCTTTTGCCATCAGCACATCTCCTGGTGACGCCACGAGCACACCTGGAAACACCATCAATGTGCTTGATCTAAGCGGGACCTTTCTTGAGAAAAGTAAGTTTCTGGATTTCCCACTGTAAACACGGGGCTTGGTCATGCCGGGGGGAGCAGAAGCCTTGCTGGGACGATGGCTCCCATCCTGGCCGAGCCCAGGGTGGATGGGGAACACCCTGTGCTGAAGCTGGTCCAAGCATGCAAGGCACTCTAGCTAGTCATGTAACTGCTGGGGAGAAACCCTCACACAGACCAGCCTCCCAAAGGAAGGGCAGAGACCAGACACCACCAAAGAGGACTATTTGTCCCACTGTAGTCCCCCACCTCCATCATAATTCCACTGTCTGCTGCTGACAGTCATCCCGCTGTCAGCCCTGAGATTAGTTTTGGGACACGCAGGAGGTAATTCATTCCTCTTTCCAGACACGCTGCTGAAATCTTTCTTTGTCTATCCCCACAGTTACACTCTGCTTTATACTGCTGTATTGAAGTAGCACAGAGAGAGGCTTTGTGTGTCAACCACAACCGACCAAATACTTCCGCACAGTGAGACAATCCCTGCCCTGAGCAATTTACAGCATGATTTTTTTTCTTTTATCTGCCTCCCCTGCCATTCTCAGTTTATAACTGAGGTGCTGAGGCAGAGAGATAGTAGATGCCTGGGGCAGAGCCAGGCCATGCTCCCCGTTCCCCTGCACACCACAAGGTCTCGGCCATGACAGAACCCTTCCTGGCCCATTTATAAGGCCAGCTTACATGTTTTCCTGTCTCATTTCATACCAGTTCTATTCATATAAAACAACGCTCATCTCTCAGGGGTTCTGTGAGATTTCACTGGTGGGCTATTTGTTAACGCTGACACAAGAACCACAGCATGGTGTCATCCTTCCATGAGCACCCAACAGTGGCACTTCTCATGGAGAGGGTGGAAGAGAAGTGACACAGAGAGACTTTTTCCATGTGTATGTGCCCTGGTTCGACTAACCAGCAGCTTAGGGACTCCCTAAGATAGAGGTTTCACCTCAACTCACATTTAACAGATATACCAGCAAATTTCCCCTGTGAATTTGCCTAATCCATCTTGTGGTAGTGAGTTACACAATTCAATCATGTGATGGAAAGGCGCTTTTGTGTAAGACCTATTCTTTCAGTTCCATGTCTATCAGCTCTTTCACCTGTGCTAGGAGGAATAAGTTATTTGACTTTCTCACACCATCCAGGACTTTGTAGGCCTCTCTAATCTCTACCAACCCATCACTTCTCTGAGCAGAGAAATCCTTGTTCATTTAATCTCAACCTAATAGGAAAGCAATTCCATATCTCTGATCAGCTTTATTGCCCTTCTATCTTCCCTTCCTCTGCTCTATGACAGCATGACCAGGCCTGCAGGTAATATTACAAAAATGTGATTGCATGGGTGTTTACATGCTGGTATATTGATTTTTGTTCTATTCCTTTCCCAAAGAGAATAGCTGCAGAAGACCACAGAGATATTTTATATCTCTATGAATTTAAAACATTTTTAGGCAGAAATCCACAGAAATGCTTTATTTAGGCAACAGGTATAAATCTTTTTTCTGCTTCAGTTCAACCAGAGTGGACCAGAGACTTGCCCAACCTCAGATCGCTTCACCTGACCAAGATGTCACGATTAAGAAGCCTCAATACTGACTTCTTCAAGTCCATGCCTGATCTCCAAGAGCTGAACTGTCAAGATTCCCACTCACTGGGTTTCGTGAAGACAGAGATATTCAACAGTGCTCTTCATCTGAGCCAACTCTCATTTGAGAAGTGAGTTGTTTTCTATTTTGTTCTTCCACACATAATACTGCCTTTGCCTCACAGCACCATGCTGCCCGGGAGCTGATTTTTATGCCAAGTTGGAGCTGATTTTTATGCAAAGCTTGCTCGTTATCAAATATTTAGGAAGGGGGAAGGGGGTATGGGCTTGCGTGCCACAGAGAAACACACTGTTTTATACTCAGATATGCCATGTAAAGCCTGCGATGTAGACCTGATACAGCAGAAGAGCTGATACAGCCCAAAGAGGTGGCATGAGACTCGTGGCAGCAGTACAGTTTGCCCGAGATCTCATCCATCCTGCTCCCACTCTTCTGCCTTATCTCCCAGTCCACGGCATGAATTTGTCTAGCGCTGTTAAGATTAGCACAGACCCACAGAAGCCCACTTGCGATACAGACCATGCTTCCAACATCTACAATGGCAATGTCTCACCAGAGAAGCAGGTCACTGGGGATTCCTTGCTCTACAGGGATGAATGCTGACAGTTTCCTAAAATCTGCACCTTGGCAGCAGCCAAAAATCCTGTCCCTCCCACTTTTAATGTGAGAGATTAATGTAGTTCCCTGTTCAGCATTAGTAAAAGCAATGGTTTGGTCCTTACTCTAGCGGTAACACCTCAGTGTGATTTACTTGGTATGTTACACACCTGTTGAAATACAAAGGGAAACAAAAGTCTGAAAGTGATTTATCAAAATAAGAGTAGGTAAACTGCACACAGAAGAGTCAGCACAAAGGAAAAGATTTGGAGAGCACCTTAAGAGATTTCTATGAGATAGGCCTAGATTATAAGCATATCAGAAAGCAAACACTAGATCACTGGCTGTGCTGTAGGAACCAGTTCCAGGAAAATAAACCCATTTAAGCAAAAAACCCCAATGGATTCCACCCCCCACTAGATTGCCACACTGAATTTACACAGCACTTTACAATACCTGCAGGAATACCATTTCAAAGTGCATAAAATCATGACCCAAACTTAAAAAAAACCCAAAGGAGTAGCAGTTAAAGTCATAGACAAAAGAGACCATCTTCTGAGCACTCAGACAGCAGGGAGGTCACATTATCACACTCTTTGTACAGCTAGGACAGCTGAACAGTAAAGGCAAGCAAGGTCTTCCTGTGTTAGTCATTTGACTTTAGTAGGTGAGAGTCTTTATTAACAAAGAGGTAATTAATATGAAGAGGATGATTGGCATAGGGAAAGTCAAGCCATTAAAAGCAGACTGAGAAAGAAGCTAGAGAAAAGCGTAGCTGAACGCATGATGGCAGAGAGGAGACCATCTTTCACAGAAGACCCTTGCCAAATCCTTTCCCTTCCAGCTGCCATCTCTAGAGGTGTTATGCCCTTATGATGCTTTTGTTATGCTTTAACACACAGCAGCTACCCTGTGCGAGTTAGAGAGAGGGGCAGGTATTAGCCTGGACTTTAAAGTGCAGAAATGGTGGTGTTGGTAACTGGCTAATTCCGAGGGAACTGGGAATATTACTTTGTGTCTTACATGTGCGGGGATACTGAGCACGCTCCAGCCCTTGGAAGGTAGCTCAACATTTGCTAATTATCGCGTTTGCCATCTTGTAGCTGTAACCTGAGTTCCTTTAATGCTTGGAACATCAATTCATCGGACAGCATCATCATCAACTTGTACGGAAATCCTCTGTTATGCGACTGCCAGCTCTCCTGGCTGCTCTCCAAGCCCAAGACAATTGTGCTGCAAAAGTAAGTGAGTTCAGGGAGATAAAGTAATGCTCTTCAGACACAACTTAAATGTCTAAGTTATTTGGGGACTAAACATTCACTGTCCTCCAAGTTATTCAAATTCCTTATGTGCTCTTGCCTTCCACAAGAGGCAGAAATGCAAAATAAAGTCCCCTCCAGGAACAAAGCATGGCTGAATTATACTTGAATGTGGACAAATGCGATGGGCACATGCAGAACAACAGTACAAAGTGTTATTAGCTGTGGATTCTACTTTAAGGTCAGAATAGCTTATTTTCTCTATTTCAGTTCATATTTCTCTATTAACTGGAGATAAAGAATGAGCTGGCTTGGTGGCCTTGATGGGCCAGCACTGGGAGCAGAAACTGGAAGACTCTGCAAGAACTTTAGCAAATTATTTACACTTTGCCCTTGCATTCCCAAGGCTAGATCAGCACAGGCAGTCAGCAAACCCCCTTGCAAATAGCACCATTTGTCACCTATTGTTTCCATGCTCTCCTACAG
This sequence comes from Grus americana, assembly GCF_028858705.1. Taxonomy (NCBI): domain Eukaryota; kingdom Metazoa; phylum Chordata; class Aves; order Gruiformes; family Gruidae; genus Grus; species Grus americana. The sequence continues at coordinate 121,800,373 of NC_072854.1, forward strand.
TTTTACAGACTAATTACAATAAGCTGTAGTTCAAAGAAGTACTTTGCATATACATGATCTCTCTTCCTCTTGAAAGACCACCAACTAGATTTGTCATCAGTAGCAGAGAGAGCAGGGAAGTAGATTGTTAAAATTAGATTGTGTCTCATCAGGATGAGCTTAGCAGTTGCATTCTTTACAAAAACATGCGATGTCTGAGTAAAGAAAGAACTCCCAGTTTAGTAATTTAAAAGCACATCCTGTGTCAGCACAGCTCCAGCTGCCTAAACCAGCTGGCTTAAGGATCTTGGGAACTCTGTTCCATCTCACTGCATGTGTTCCCCTCCTAGTGTGGCATTAAAGTCTGACCCTTTACGACAAGTTGCCTTGAACCCCGACACTCTTGCTAAAGTTCACAGTCCTTGGACCAAAGGATGCTTCTTCTCAGGCAAAAAATATTCCTGCACCTTACAAAACCAAAAAGCCAGTCAGCTAAGTTCCCCGTGCTGCATACAGCCATCTGCCAAGCACAGGACTATCGTTAAGACAAGCTTTGATTTAGGTTTCATGTCTTCTTTAACATAAAGACCGGTATTGGGTAGCAGGTTGCCAATTCCAATCCAAGCAGCCTTACAGGAGCTGTAATGTTCTTGTGGATCTTGTCTATTCTAACTTGTCCCCTCTGCAGGGCTTGGGAGACTTTTTGCAACACATCCCAGGAAGATTGGGACAGACCTCCAACATCTTTTTCACTGCTAGAGCTCTACGATAAATGCCAGCCTGAAAGAAAGGTTACGCAGCCTGATTCAAACACACCCCCTCCCGAACGTGATGCTTTCAGCCTTACCAGTTACGATGCCACCACTGTAGTAACAACAACAGACTCTGCTCCACTAACCAAAGACACCTACACCAGCTCCCTAATTCAGAGGAATGTAATGAGCACGACGGCAGCCAACCCAACTGAGCTAATGCTGACAAAGGCAAACAGTTCCTCCCACGAGGAGAAGGCAGTTTCCGAATTCACGAGCAATCTCCCTTCTTTTGCGTCCGTAACCACTTCCCTGGGTTTTCTCCAAGAGCTCTATAGTCAGTCCTCAGATTATGGCTCCATAAGTCAAACCGAAACAGATCAGCTAAAGAGGGAGCTCAGAACAACCGATGGGACATTTCCCCAGGAAGGCCCATTCAACCAGCCCACCAGTGATTATTCTACTAGAGCAACAGGAAACCCCGATGCCACTGACCGTTACATCCACTCCTTTGCCACCCATGCCGAGGAAGGTACACCACAAACGAGCCGACCACAGCTGAACTCCACAAGGACGAATGCTCGGTCAGAGCCTGCATCCACTAGATCACTGATACACTTTGTAGATGACTACGATTACGATGAACAGTCAACAGAAACCCCAGTGCAACTGGCATACACCGCCTGTGACTACAACCCTTGCAGGCACCTTCAGAAGCCGTGCAGTGAACTTCAGAGTGCATCCCAATGTTTATGCCCTGGTGTGTCGGGGGAAGATGAGGTTCCAGATCCACCGAGGCTCAGAGAGGTGTCTGAAGTTACAGACAGCTCTGCACAGATACGCTGGTGCGCCCCAAATTCAGTGGTTCGCACCTACCAGCTGATGCTTCATGCCCAAGGCAACGAGGACAGACAGTTTGTCCTGGACAATATTTATTCCACGGCAAGGCAGTACACTCTGTATAATCTATTACCATACACCACTTACCACGTTTGCGTGACCGCTTCGAACAAAGCAGGGTCAAGCCAGACAGAAAGTCAGGGAATTCCAGGTAATTCGTGCACCAGATTTAAAACGAAACCCAGCTACAAGTCTGTCTTTGCTGCTCTGGCTGCAGCAAGCGGACTTTTTCTCATTTCCACAATTATTTTGTCTGTATGTCTGTGTAAGGCATGTAAAAAGCCTCAGAGCGAGCAATATGGCACACACTTAGTCTCTTATAAGAACCCAGCATTTGATTATCCCTTAAAACTACAAACCACTAATTAGCTCTAGGTGATTGTTCTACACATTCAAAGCCCATTGTCTCTATCACCTTGGTATGTTTTTTGAGACCCTCAAAATGTCCTTCAGCAAAACTGGAACATCAGACTTTAGAGCCGTCATGTTTCTAAGGGAGAGAAAAACACACACACACAAAAAGAAACAATAATAATGAAGGTGGCCAAACAGAAAAAAAGTCTTTGGACTCTTCTTCATGCGCTAAGCAGCAGCACACCTGGACACTAACCTTGAAAAGTTGTTTTTATAACCACCTACAAATGTACTAGCGTACATTTCACACAGCGAGAGGTTGCCGTGCCAGCTCTCTGCCTCCAGTATCTCTCATGGATACAGTCCACTGAGAGCCAGGATGTCAGACGCATCTAGCTAAGCAAGAGAGACACTGCTTTTATTTGCATAAGTGAAGCTGGGTTTTCAGTTTCTTCTAATGTCTGTATAAAGGTAATATCCAAAAAGACAGTATTAGTGGAAGGAGTGAAAGGTCTCCTTGGGCTCAGTGGCAAGGGGCTGTGCAGATCTGACTCCAGTGAAAAATGCCAGTGTCTGCAACTGCTCAGCCCAACTTCCAGAGCAGGAAAAAGAAAAAATGAAGATTAATTGTAAAAACGGAGAGCAAGACACTGCAGGATCCTTAGGGCAGGGATAAATTTGTTCCGACTTTGCATGATGTTTTCCACAACCGAGGCTCCGGAGTGCTACCACAATACCCATTTACAGGCAGTGAGGAGTTTGCAGTGCAGCGGTAACCCGCAGAATGGGGAGAGTACATCAGCATTTGCTTCACAATTGATTTTAGGCAGAGATGATTGCTCAGTCCCATCTACAAATTTAGCAGGCTGCTGATCTACTTTGTACAGAGGCAAAGAGCCAAGTAATGAAACAATTTAATGCGTATGTTGCTGAGACTTGAAAAACTGAAATCCCATCCACAAGCAGCAGACAGTTATGCAGACATTTTTCAAATGTACTTTGGGGTGCTAATTTCTGCTATAAAATAATAACAGATGCTGAGGATCCCAGTTCTTCAGCAGCTTTGCATTTGCCATCAAAAAGATGTTTTTGTAAGAGGAGGCTTTTGTCGCAAATACTTCCTATTCAGAAACCCATAGGTTTATGTTCCAGTAGCCACGTTTCTGCTGCTGTATAGATACAGTATATAAAATCCCCCCAGATCTCAGTGAATGAGGGCTGTTATACAGTGTAAAAGAGTCTCTGTTCTGTCCATTTTCATATTTTTTTTTAATGCTTCCAATATTAATGGAAATAAAAGCTACAGAGTTGAGTTCTGGTTCTTTGTTAAAGACCTAGATCTTTGTGTTGTCTTTACCATCCACAACGTTTAGCCCAAGAAATTAACACAAATATTTTGTTGTTCTGGAACAAACTTTCAGCATAAAGTAATGTTTTCATTATGGTAAATTTGTGTTACCCGATGTCATAAGAGCTGTCTTTTTGTATGTGCATAATGCGGCCCATGCCATCCTCAGCACTACGGGCTTGCAGCCTTTTCATGCAAGTTTGTCCCTTCCCCTACCCCGGTGCTGGGAATGACACCGTCACTGGACAGACGCCCACTGCAAATTCCTGCCTGGAGCTTGGCTGAGCCCCGTGACTCAAAACTCACAACAGAGGCAAGCTGCAAATGAAAAAGCTGGGATGGCGTCACCTATCACTTCGAAAATTTTATTTTCACTTCCTGGTGAAGTTCAGAACTTTCTTAGTTTTTCATATTTATTTCCAGCCTGTTTTTACCTGCATTTTCTGGAAGGTCTAGTGAACAGGCGCGGATGATACTTCATTTGAAGTGAGCAGGAACCTTCAGTCTTTGACTTGTATTATTCCAAACTGGGGCAGGGATCATATACTCCCCTTGTGTTTGCACAACATAGCTCTAAGAGACCTTGACTGGGGTCTCTGGTATTACCAGAAACAGAAACAAAGTGGAACAAAAGAAAAGATTTGTGAATAGCAATTTATATAGTCTTGAAGATTAGGTCTAGAGGAGGGGAACAAAAAAGATACTGCAACTGAAAATATTGTTCCAGCTTAACTATGAGTTAGTCCAAAGCAACAGGACATCATTTAAAATGGGATTTTGAGAGGATACTTCTAACTACCCTTTACAACATGGCAACTCATAATCACTGCAACGCCTAACTAGGAAGGCACAAATCTCAGCAGCAGAAGATATGCCAGTGACAGGACTTGACTTCCCTGAGGGTCAGCGACCAGGGGACACTCCATCCTGACGCTACCCAGAAGTGCAAGCTCGTTATCAACTTCAGTCTCTTGAATCTTTCCCCCTGTGAGATGCAGGCTTACCACAACTGACTTCTCCAACCAGTTCTCACTCCAGCCTTTCCTGAACTTCACAGGCCTGTGCTCCCTTCAAGCCAAGGCAACACGTCAGAGCCTCCTGTTCTTTAAAAGTGCCCTTCCTGGGAGCCAAACAAATAAATACATCACACTCCCACATCTCCCACTTGCTCCAACTTAAAGTAACCTTCAACAGCCCTGTTCCATCTGGGCTGATGAACCATCCCGAAGCGCAGAGCCCCCAGCCAGGAGCAGTGTCTCTCTTGCCTGATCACACTCTACCCTTTCACAAGTGGGATGTACCAGATTTAGCAGCAGGATTCAAAACATAGGATTTTTATTTATCGACACCTATGGTAAGTATCAGTGCTTCAGGGGCAGAAGTTCTTTTTTTTTTCCCCACTACCACTTTATAGTTTCATCAGAGTTTATTTTAGTAATGACTAACTCTACTCTCTATTTTGTTGTCTTTTTTTTCTCTGTTTGAATCAGTGCTTCTCTTACTTGGCTTCTTGTTATTTGTGCTAAGCTACAACCACTCTTCCTTGGATATATTACATATATACACTCTGAAATAATTTTCAAATTAAGAAAGCTAATGGCTTTATTCTGCCATACTTCAAAAATTCCAGTTTGGATAAAAGAGTCCTCCCCCGTACTCGTGTGTCTTTTAAATAGCTGCAGCAGCCCGAGAACAGGTAAAATGGCAATTATTCAAAAGTGCAACTTTCATTTGACTAAGTCACAATATTTTCAAAGTATTCAGGTATAAAACTTCTCTTTGAAAGCACTGCCTATTACTGGTTCTTAAAACCGATGCATACTTCTAGACAAACTGAATCACTACATTATGCCCTCTAGATTTTTTTATTGTAGCTGCACCTACTGATTTAGAAAGTGAAGCCCCAAAAGCAAGCAATATTTTAATCAATAGGGTAAAGTTATCTTGAAGCCCAGTTTCTGGCTTCTACATAATCCAAGTATAACTGCAGAAAAAAATTGATGTCATCCCCATTCCCCAACCTCAAACCCCCGAGCTGTCATTCTTGTAAACACAAATAATAACCAGTTTGGACGTTTCCTGTATTTTCATTACTGTGGACTGACACAAGCAGCGGAGCCAGCTCTCACAGCGCTGCTTGGGACTGGAGCGGTAAGGAGAGCATCCAGGGAGCTAAACGGAAACCTTCCCACCCACACATAAAGCCATGTTAAAAAGTTGCCTGGCTCTGCTCCGCCTGCTTGTTCCTCCCCCTCTTCCTGTTTGTACCCAACAGCGAATCCTATTTGTATCTCCAGACGTAAACCTCTGGCAGCGTGACAGGGATACCCAAACATCTCTGAAACAATTTTAAAAGCTAACAAAAGCTAACCTATTAAAAAAATATATCCGTAATAATCCACTTACTGTTTCACAGTTGAACTTGTCCTGTTTCTCTGTGAGAGGAAGCTCACTTGGGGGAAGCGCGGAGAGCATTTAAACAAGTTTTTTTGAAGAGATAGCGTAATTCTTTTTTCCTGGCTTTTCTTCCTAAGAAGGAATTGTTATCTGCATTCCTAAGAACCTTCTCCATTCACTTGTCAATGTTTTTCTTGTTTCTACAGAGCCAAGTTCAAGCAAAGAAAGTCCAAAATAGCCAGCGGTGCCTGTAGGTGCATCCCCTGGGTGTTATGGCAGGAGCGCGTGCTGCTCCGTCTCTAACTCGGCATTTGAAAATCAGTTACTGAGTCTCGTGGAGTCTCCCAGCAGAAGCACTCTGGGAAAAGGAGCTGACCCCTGAGAAGGCCTCCATATGGAAAAAGCAGCAGGTCTCTACAGGCCAGAACCCACGCAGGGAAAGGCCTTGCTGGCTGCGGGGGAGCAGAGAGGGACCACCTTGTTTTCGGTGCAACAAATGCCGTTTAGGGAAGCAGTCGCCAAGAGCCCTGTCCTGGGCAGCTGAAGCGGGTGGGTGGGAAAGCCCAGAGCAGCAGGACAAGGCACTTCAGCCTGATCCGCCTTGGTGCCAGAGGGAAGCCTGCTTTTGAGAGATGTCCCTGGCCACAGGCTTGAGAGGCATTTAACGGGCCAGCTGGGAGACGGTGCAGCCCAAGGCAGGGAGCTCACAGCGTACCGCTGGCTTCATCGGCCTCTTTGTGGAAGGATGCAAAATCAAACCACCACGCTCATTCATCAAGCACTGCACCGGTACAGACATATTCCTCTGCAGTGATCTCCAGAAAAATGCGTTCATGCGGGGTTAGAAATGAGGATGCCTCTGAGGGTTCAGGATCTTGTTTGTCAAGAAGCATCTGATTCGCACTTTACCTGTAAAATACAGAGATATTTATCACAGGCGCGAACATGTTTCGTGTTTGCGGAAACAGATATTCATAATAGAACATGTTTAAACTCCTGGTGCTTTTTCTTTTTATCAGCTCTCCAAAGTATGCAGAGTTTGTTCTGAAGCGGGGCAAAATATTACAACAGTAATTCCAACCTCTTTAAAAAGTAATCAAGCAAGACAACAAATAACGATATTCTTTTGAAATACATTCAGGAAACAATCCCTTACAGCAAGGCTGGTGTTCTGCTGTCATCTAGAGGGAGAGGGTGGAATCATCTCCCCAGGTACTCTCCCACATGGAAAATACTCAATTCTTTCACCAAAGAACCTGAGCCTGCACCCTACAGACCAAGGCTCGCTAACTTACACTACCCATGTGCTTGCCTGTGTGCTCTGTGTATCCTTAGCTATTTACATTTGAAGGGAAATAAAGCACAAATGCTAAGAATTAACAGTAGCAACAGTCCCAGTCCCACAGACTGTTACCAGCAGCTGATCTGTCCCCGTCTCTAATTCTTTTTGTAGCCTTATGACCAGGACTTTCTCTGCCAACTTGACACTGATAAGCAAACATGTAAAATTTTTCTTAAGAGCAAGGAGGGGATTACTGTCTGGGAAAAGCAAAACTCGTAAATCAGTCTACAAGTGCAATAACATTTCTTTTAAATATTGTAGATTTTGGAAACAGAGATCAGATCACATTCATTGCACTTACAGGAAAAAAAAAGGCAAGAATTACTTGGATTTTTGATTCAGCACAGATAAAGATGAGTAACACTTAAGTATGCTTACGTTATCTGATATCTTGAAGTTCATTTTGCACATAATATTACTGTGGAATATTACAATAATGGGATGGGGATCCTCTAAGCAACTCTCATCTGCTTCAAAAAAACACTGATGATTCAACTGATGTTGATGGATTGTGCAGATCCAGGGCGCAGTGGCCGCTTGCATAGCCCTGGGCAGCCAAACGGGCCACGCGCTGAGCCATCCCTCGGTACTCACGCAGCGTGTCTAGCCAGATGCAGTGTCTCTGCAGCATCTGGTTACTCGGTCCACGAGCAAATCCGTGCTCTGGGCTCATTGATACTTATAATTGATCTGCATGTATGCAAAATGTAGGGTTTTTTGCATGCCCCAGCTACAGCACGTCTGAAGGCTCAGGGGCTGCCAAGAAAGCATGAAATAAATCATCTCCATTTTCACTGCTACAGTTGACCAACCCATAACTTCAAGCTGACATTTCCCGTGCCACAACACGTTTTTAAGAGTACTTTGACAACGTAGCTACCTTTAAAGTACAGTCTTCAAAAAAAAAGGTCTGAATTCATAGGAATCCCTTATAGCAAATTTTTCACAGGATTAGCAATGTTTACCCTAGTGTCTTAGCTGAATAAAATCACCATGAATAGGGCATTTCTCTTCTCTTCCAAACCACAGTGCAGCATTGTATTTTGTGCTGCTGCCTAATCCTCACACTTCAGTGCTGGATGACATTACCTACCAGTACGTGTAAGGAGATAATACTTGTATGGCTCTTTGTGTTTTTCCTGACATACTACCACAGTATATGTCCTCATTTTTGCTAGATCCTTTGCTGAAAAGGCTGGGTGAGCAGCCTTTTCAACTGTTTACCATGGCTCTCAGATTACATTTTTTTAAAAGGAACATAAGGGAGGAAAAAGGTCAGAAAATACTAACAAGAAACGGAGGGAGTGTAAGAAAAGGGACAAAAAGTCTTCACAATACACAGTCCATTGGATACACCCACAGCAGGAGAGAACCAAAGAAAATCAAAAGAAATCAAGTAAAAGAATCCCAAGAAAAATCCATAAAACCCAGGATCCCTCATTCATTGTCTCCTCCGGAAGGTGGAAGCAGCGATGCAGCTATCCTTGCCATGCAGGAGGGCTCAGGGCTGGCAGCTCCTGCAGGGCTCTGATCAGGGCAGGGCACTCGGACACCGAGAGCGATAATCTCTGGGATGAAACTCCGTATAGAAGAGGGGGAAAATAAATAAATAAAATCACACGCTTAGCACTAGGTAGAGACTTTCTTCTTTGAAAAAGAAAAATCTACTTGCTGTGCAAAAGATTTTGTGTTGGGAAGGCATGAGTATTGCATTTATCAAATGTTTAGAAGCTACTCGCTCTTATCAGAGTATGATTAAGTAATGGTACTTAATAACTTGTCTTCAGGTGAAATGATGTCACCCTCTTTGGCAATCATTCGTTATGCTGTCATCCCTACTGCCTTGAGAATACTCAGCAAGTTATCTCCACAAAAAAAGAAAAAACGACCCCATATGAGACTAACGTTCATATCCAACGTGACGTAAGTGCAGTAAGTAGTAAAGATGCACATCACAGGGTTTTTTTCATCTTGTAAAAAGGACAGAGATGCAAATATTCATAGAAGCCCCAATTTGTCCTAATGATATGATTAGGTGTCCACTGACAGTGTTGTATGTTGTGAAGGTTGTTCATGCTGCTCATATTGCAGTAGAACTAGCAAGGTCCACTTGGTATCAGGACTCCATTTGATGAGATGCTGCACAAACAGCTAGTAAAAAAGTTTATTATCTAACTGCACCAGACTAGAAATAGTTGGGGAAGAAAAATCAGGAGACAGAGAGGTGACGTCATCTACCCAGAATCACAAGCACCTTATACCACAATGACTATCAAAAAAGTTTTGTGTTCATAGGGGGTTCATTGCCTCTGCCTGAGTAAAATAAAACTTTGAAAGCCACAGAAACATTGTGCCACCGAGGAACATCCCAGAAAGACTGAGCTCTGTCCTCACGTGCTGGTTTTGGCACTCTGTCCCTGCCAAAACCAGCACACCTTGGTGTGCCTTTCACTAAACATCTCTCTCCTCTGTGCAGCTGCCTATTTGCACAAAGCCAGAAAACACAGAGGGTCTACTACATTTAGTCAAAATTGGCTATAGGTCCAAGTCCTATTTGGAGGACAGAGTACTAAGCGCACAAATCTCATTTTTTCAAGAAACTAAGCTAAAAAATGTATTACAACCACAGGATCATATGTGTGGGTGTTTTCTGTATGATTTGTTATCGTCACGCTGCTCCTTGGAAATGCTGGAAAAGGTCAGAACAGCCAGAAATGATGATAAGAGGGTAAGAAAAACAATATAATGTGCAGGCAACTGCAAGTCTAAACCCATCTGCAAAACAAGGCTGGAAGGTTTCTCTGAGTGCTGGCTCTAAACACAACATAACAAGTTTGGTCCTTCGGATCTGCCATCTCAAACCTCAACCTTCACCCTGACATGAAGTTGAACTTCAACAGCAAGTCTGCTTGATGTTAAGCTATCTCAGATAACTCTCCCACAAGCGACACCAAATTACGAATACCTAAGAAATGTCTATCCGCAACCTTCTGCCTGCATCAACATTAACAACCGACATGCAGGTCAATGGGACGTTGCAGGACTTCTAACTGTAATGCTGCCCTTAATTATGCACAAGAAAAAAAAATCATCTCTATTTCACACAGAATGAAGCAGAAAAGTGAGTAGTAGCCAAAGCCCTAAACAAAACTCAACAGCTTGATAGCCCTACATATCTGCTCATCTAAATTACAGAGAGCAGACACAAAACAAGTAATAAAACACAATGCACACTCCAGGGCAGTCTCCATCCAGTGACACCTAAAAACCTGCAATGACCTAAAGTCAAACCAAACTCTAGCCAAGGAGTTTCTATCGGACGCAGAATGAGGCAGATGAAGACATCAGCAGATGACAACAACCTTTAAATTAGCCAGACAACTCCTTTTAAATCCAGCGCAAACCCAGTCGCACAGAGTAACGCTTATGAAACCCTTCATCCTAACTCTGCCCCAAAGCCCAGCTCTAGAGAAGCAACCCTGCCAGACCAAAATTATCAGTAAGAAGGTAGCTGCTAACCACAGCAGCCCTAAACTTAGCTCAGTGACTTGTTACGTACCAAGTAAAAGTCCAGGCTCTCCACCCAGCAATGGAACAAACACCAACCCCAAACTGTTCTCTACGCTAGAGGGGCTGTTTTTGCCAAACACAGAGCTACGTATAACAAGGTGGCTGTGACAGCATTAGTTCCAACCTTCATTTCCTTCAAAATCCTGAAAAAAACCTCACTCCTAACCCTAGTGCAACATTGAACAGCACGTGCTCACTGATGGTAATGGCACACAATCTACCTGTGCTTTCCTGTCAGAAAACCAGGTCCTTTCTGCCACTCCATGGCATAACCAAACCCAAAGCCCAGTTCAGCACCAAAGATGCAACATCTGCTGCTGCCCAAATTTACACAATACCCATAAATGTAGCTGTACCACTCGTTATATACATCCAGGAGAAACCAGGAACCTCCTGTGGTACCACAACAAACTCTAAATGATCCCTAACCTGAGGCGACGAGGTGGCCAGCTACAACCACCTGAACATACCTCAATAGCTCTTTTAAAAGCTCAGCGCTCTACTGATTCTAGCTTTGACATCGCATTAGTGTTAAATGTCCAGGATTTAGTGCTGGTGCCATTGCTGCTTGATGTACTTTAAGATCAGTGTCAGAGACCCCAATGATCTCGGTCATTTAGGATGTGTTTCTGATGATTTTGAAGGTGATATAAATCCAGGCCAAGATAGACCTTTCCTCTGTCTATGACCTGGATGTGTCTTTACCTTTATACTTAAAATCATTTTCTTCTCTGCCTGTTAAAAATCGAATATAATGAGACAGAAACCACTCACTTCCAAAACCTTCTTTCTCTCTAAACAGTCTGCAACAGACAAGATGGTCAAATCATGTGACTATGGAGTCTTTTTTCCTGTTTTATTTCTGACACCAGAACTGTCCAAATGCTTGATTTTTATGTATCACCATATCACAAAGCTGTTGCTGGCATTAAAAAATTGCTCACCATGAGGACGTGTTTCACTTGCGGTGAGCTCCTGGTATAGACGCAGATATTTGGAAAACAAGCTCCAGAGATGACATCCTTTGCCTGTTTCTTACAACATACTGTCTTACATCACCGGCACCCTACTAGCACAGGGACACATTTCTTGTGTAACTCTCTCTACATGGGAACGCTTTACCAGCACTGCCGTATTATAAATCCTGAGTTTTCACCTCCTGTCAGAAAGAGATATGCCATAAAAATTATATGGTTTAGATATTACTTGGGCATTTGTCTTCTAGTCAGAGCTCTTTTGAGCTGCTGTGTCGTACTTGGTGTCTGACTTTGAACACTGTACAAAATTAATTTCCTTTGTGGATTCACGTATATGCTTTGCATCTAGACTGTGTTATGTTTGTGTTCTGTTCAAGGTAAAGAAAATAATTTAAATAGCTATTCGGAAATCCCAAAAAAGACAAGAGTGCAGGAGCTTCTTACATCAATACAGCAGTGGAGGCAAGATCATACTAAGAGGCGTAAGCTATCTTTCAACTCTGGCGTAATTTTTATTGGTCATTGTCATGGTTTAGGCCCAGCCGGTAGCTGGGTGCCACACGGCCGCTCACTCACCCCTCCCCCAGCGGGATGGGAGAGGAGAAGTATAACAAAAGGCTTGGGTCGAGATAAGGACAGGGGGAGATCACTCACTAATTACCGTCACGAGCAAAACAGGCTGAATGTAGAGAGGAGATTCATCTAATTTATTACTAGGCAAAACAGGGTAGAGCAATGAGAAAATACAATCAAGCCGTAAAACACCTCCCCCCACCCCTCCCATCTTCTCGGGCTCAACTTCACTCCCGGCTTCAACCTCCTCCCCCCTCAGCGGCACAACGGGGCAGGGAATGGGGGTTGCGGTCAGTTCAGCACACATTGTCTCTGCCGCTTCTTCATCCTCAGGGGGAGGACTCCTCTAACATTCCCCCGCTCCAACATGGAGTCTCTCCCACGGGCTACAGTCCTTCACGAACCGCTCCAGCGTAGTCTCTCCCACAGTGTGCAGACCTTCAGGAGCAGACTGCTCCAGCATGGGGTCTCTCCCACAGGGTGCAGACCTTCAGGAGCAGACTGCTCCAGCGTGGGCTCTCTCCCACAGGGTGCAGACCTTCAGGAGCAAACTGCTCCAGCGTGGGCTCTCTCCCACAGGGTGCAGACCTTCAGGAGCAAACTGCTCCAGCGTGGGCTCTCTCCCACAGGGTGCAGACCTTCAGGAGCAAACTGCTCCAGCGTGGGCTCTCTCCCACAGGGTCACAAGTCCTGCCAGCAAACCTGCCCTGGCGTGGGCTCCCCTCTTCACGGGTCTACCGGTCCGGCCCGGACTTGCTCCAGCGTGGGCTTCCCACGGGCCGCAGCCTCCTTCAGGTGCCTCCACCTGCTCCAGTGTGGGGTCCTCCACGGGCTGCAGGTGGAATCGCTACACCCCCTCATCCCTCCTCCATGGGCTGCAGGGGGACAGCCTGCTTCACCATGGTCTTCTCCACGGGCTGCAGGGGGATCTTTGCTCTGGTGTCTGGAGCGCCTCCTCCCCCTCCTTCCTCACTGACCTTGGTGTCTGCAGAGCTTTCTACATCTTCTCACCCCTCTCTCCGGTTGCAAAAGTTTTTTTAACTCTTGTTTTCCTTCTTAAATATGTTATCACAGAGGCGCTGATTGGCTTGGCCTTGGCCAGGGGCGGATCCATCTTGGAGCCGGCTGGCATTGGCTCTATCAGACACAGGGGAAGCTTCTAGCAACTTCTCACAGAAGCCACCCCTGTAGCCCCTCCCGCTACCAAAACCTTGCCACACAAAACCCAACACAGTCATAAAGCCTACCTTCTTATGGTGGCAATACAAGCTCAAATAGGAGTCTCTCAGATGCATGGGAAGATCAAGGTGTTACAAGAAAACATGCAATGTTTCTGCTCTTTTCCTGTAATTCAAATCTAATTTGACTTGCAACAAAGCTGCTGCTTAAAATCCTTTGTCGTAACAGGTTCTGCAAAACATAAAAAAACACCAGGTGCTCAAAACCTACTTAAAACAGCAGCTCCTGGTCTTCGCAGGGAAAAAATTGCGCTAAAATTAATTGCTTTGCAACGGCCGCCTGTCAGATAAAACGCCTCTAATGTAGCCACACAGCTGAACTTCACACAGGTAAGACCACCCGAGTGATTTCACGCTGACAGCGCAAAGAAAGCTCTCTCTCCTCATAACCCCAGACGACTTCCCCTCAGAAAGCCCGCCTTGCCAGCGCTCCGGGGGCGCGGAACCCCACGTACCCCTCCACTCCTCTGCTCTCCACGGCTGGTCGCCTCTGTGCCCCGGCTTCCCCTGAGGGGCAGGCGGAGGGGAGGGGATGCCGCCGAGGCGGAGGGACCCCGGGGCGGGGGGGGGGGGGGGGGAGCGCGAGGAACCCCCAGCCCCGCCCCGGCCTTTCTGCCGCCTCACAGGACGAAGCGGTTCTGCGCCGCCGCGCGCCTTAGCGTCCCACCCGGCCGCGCCCCTCCGCCCCCTAGCGGAGGCGGCTGCGCGGTACCAGCCGCGCCATTGGCGTAACGCCGCGCCATTGGCGTAGCCCCGCCCCCGGAGCCCCGCCCCGCTCGGCCCGGCGGGAAGCCTCCCGAGGACCCCGCGCGGCTGATTCTAGAAGCGGCGGAGGGTGCCTTTAGGTGCCCGTGCTGTTCGCCGGCGGGCAGGCCGGTCCCTTGTCGGTTACCAGGACGCAGGCGCGCGGCGGGCAGCCCCCTCCGCGTGACGTCACGCCCGGCGCCGGCCGGAAGGACCCTGGCGCGTCCTGCTGTGGCGGCGGTGCGTTCTGGAAGGTTCCCGGCGGCGCGGCCGGTACCGCGGGGCCCATCGGTGTCCATCGGCGGCGGGACGCGATGCCGGAGAACGCGGGGGCCAAAGCCCACGGCGGCGCGGGGAACCGGTCCAAGGGTACCTACCAGGACCGGGACAAACCCTCCCAGATCCGTTTCAGCAACATCTCCGCCGGCAAAGGTGAGGTGAGGCGCGGTGGGAGCGCTCCGCGCCCCCCTTTGTGCTGAGAGGAGGCGGCTACCGGCCTCTCTCCCGCGGGCTGCTCGGGGCAGGCCAGGGCCGGGCCCACCGGCAGCCCCCGGGCGGAGGAAGGCGGTGGGGTGCGCAGCCTCCCCGGTGTGAGGAGACCCTGCACCGTGAGGAGACTCGGGGTGGTGGGGGGAGGCCGTGCGGGGCGGGCGGTGCCTTTCAGCGCCGGGGCTTGACAGCTGAAGGTGTGTCGGCCTGGCCTGCTGTCAGTCCGGGGCGGGGGGGGACGGACACGCAGGTATTGCCGCTACGAGCTGGGGTTTGTGTGGCCGTGGGGGTTTCTAGCGGCAGGGATGGGGTCAGGGCGTGCTGGGGGAACGCTGTGTTTTGGTGTTGGGCATAAGCCTCGGTCGGATTACTTGGCGTGTGATATATCTGTGTTACCACTGGTTTTTAAAATGGCTGTAATCAAGTGATCGGATGTTATTTGCTTAAAAAAAAAAGAGCTGTGGAAGTCGGTCGTCTCATATCATTCTACTATCAGGGATGATTTAGTGCTGGCCAGATAACTGGGAACTGCTCAATAGTGGGAGATGCTTTCTTTTCAGAAGAAATATTTAAAACGATGGAGTGAGTGCTTGTAGTTCTTTAGATCAACTTGCAAACGTATTTTTTTTCTCTTCCTAGCTGTTGCCGATGCAATTAGAACAAGCCTCGGACCAAAGGGAATGGATAAAATGGTAAACCTCGTACTTAAATTTTGAAAACATTAAGTTTACTGGAGATAACAAAAAGTCAACATGTTTTACATAGGATGCCATCTTTTGCCTTGGAAAAACTTCTCCAAATTTAATTTATGTAAGGGAAAGTGTGAACTAAGTGCACAAGTCAGGAAAAATATTTTACATTGAGCATCAGATTAAACTAAAGATTTGTAGTTACTGACCAGAACTGTGTTCTTCTTTCCTTCTCAGATTCAGGATGCTAAAGGAGATGTGACGATCACTAATGATGGTGCTACTATTCTGAAACAAATGCAGGTTCTGCACCCTGCAGCCAAAATGGTAAGTTGGGTTTTTTCCCATTGCTTGGGCAGTGACATTTGTTAGAGCTTAATTTCTAAACAAAAAACCATAGTAACATTTCATGTGGATTTGAGAAGTGTTACTCACTAGTTATAGAGCAAGAAATATTGTGCAGTGTGGTCCAGGACTATTTATTTTGATCGTAAGATATACTGAAGAGTTCAGAGCCTTTATTTCTTATCTAGTATTCCTTACACATAATCTCTCTGGCCATGTTTGAAGACATAAAAGAATCTAGCCGAAACCTTCATCTCTCATTTAAGAAAGAAAAGTCAGCGATGTCCAAAACCACTAGGACAGAAGCGAACGAAAGAAGAGAATAAATTGCATTACGCTCAGGTGGTCTGAGGATACAGTAGCCTGTTTTTTTGAGATGTTAAATGTAAACCTGTTAGATTTGATTGTGGTTGGAGATG
The DNA here is from genome assembly GCF_028858705.1 of Grus americana. Taxonomy (NCBI): domain Eukaryota; kingdom Metazoa; phylum Chordata; class Aves; order Gruiformes; family Gruidae; genus Grus; species Grus americana. Next base: position 121,816,489 of record NC_072854.1, read on the forward strand.
GAAATGAGCTTCCTGTGAGCCTTCTGCAGGAAGGGAAAAAAGTAGACCTGTTAGATAGGTGGGATCAGTTTTAAGCACAGGAGAAAAGCTGCTTTGCATCTGTAAGTGATGTGTTTCACCATAGCTGTGTTTCAGCCAAATAGGTGCACAAGTCTGGGAAGTAAGTTGCAAAAGGTACAATCTTCGAATTAGAAAAGGCATGATTCATCCTGATATCCAGGTTTATTTCAGTAGTGCTGTGTTCTTGAATATCTCTTTTTTTTTTTTTTTTTTGTAATTGTCAGTGTCTGGAATTAAGTAGCATTATATATGAACTTTTGTCGTAATTTGTCATTTAGTTGGTAGAGCTCTCAAAAGCACAAGATATTGAAGCTGGTGACGGCACTACATCTGTTGTTGTCATTGCTGGAGCTCTTCTGGATGCTTGTTCCAGACTTCTTCAAAAAGGTAAATAAAAATATTTACTATAAAACTATGACTGGATGTAGTTAAGTCCTTTATCTGCTTGCACGTGTATAAACATGAAAGATGACTCGAGTCTTCACATTCAGGTTTCACTCGTGTCCCGCTTCTGATTAAAAATCTGTTCAGCTTTTTATTTTGAGTTGAATGCATTACTGTTGATGCAGGAAATGGTGCCTACATGCTGTGATAAATGTTTGCTTGTAAAAACTCACCTTGATTATGCTTGTACTTCTTGTGTGGGTAGAGAGATAGCATAAGAAGTTATAAATTAAATTTGGGACTGGTGATTCTACAGGGTTTTTAATACTCGGCAAATTTATCACCTCCCATTGCTCATAATATAGGTTACCTCGAGAAAGTCTGGCCAGGAAAAGACATGAATTATGGAAAGCAATAGTTAGTGTATGTTCTGCTCCATGAGCTGAGGACGTTCTCTTGCCGGCTGCTTCTGTGCAGTTCAGGAGCTTTTTTAGCTGTCCAGCCAGATAACACTTCGGCTTCTGTGTGCACTGGGAATACAGCAAGGATAACTGGACTCACAGAGTTCTTTTCTGTCTCAAATCAGGACTTTATAGCGGTTTACTTACACTAGCCTCATCTCGATACGCACCATTTTGCTCATTGTCCTCTTTTTGTCCCCTACCAACGGTTTGCTTACGTTTACTTGCCTTCCTGGAGCTGGTGGTCCTGCTGGACCAGCGGCCTGGCATCCTCTACCGTATGAGGTAGTTACAAGGCGCCTGCCTGACATTTGCCCATAAGCTGCTTTGAAAAGATAAAGGATATATCGCCCACTCCAGAGAAATCGAGGAACTTGATACAGAACTGTGGGTAACCAGTCTTTGACATAAAATCGCTGCCAGGCTCTTCAACAGCAGCAGCTTTAAGAATGCCAAGGGTAAACAAAACTTGGAGAAAGTGCGTTCCTAGGATGTCAGGTATTGCAGGGAAATGTGCTGTACTTGTCTGTGAGGGCAAATTATTAGGAACATTACCGCTTTTTGCCTCAGCTTTAACAATGGAAAGTAATAAGGGAGATCATATAGTCATGAAAAACACATTTTGCTAAAATGTCTTCAATTTATTCTGACACGAGAGTGTCTCTAATCTTAAAATGGAAAGAGAGGGTGAGAAAAAAAAAAACAACATTGGTTTGAAAGCATGACTCTCTAACAACCTCTTTATGCTATCCACAGGAATTCACCCCACCATCATTTCAGAGTCATTCCAGAAAGCTTTGGATAAAGGAATTGAAGTATTGACCAACATGGCGCAGCCGGTTGAACTGAGTGACAGAGAAACCTTGCTGAATAGTGCAACTACTTCGCTGAATTCAAAGGTACGACTGATACTTGAACTTCGTACCTCCAGACTAGCCGAGTCTCCAGCTTTTCCCAGTCCCTGCTACTGTTGAGTTACTAAAAATACCCTGCGCGTCGCAAATCTGGTTGTTTTTCAGACATTGGCTACCTTCTCTTAGACATGTCAGAAAGCCATGGTTGATTGAGGTTAAATCAAAGTGGTCAAACTGAATTTCAGTCTGAAATATTTAGTGATCTTAGGTGTTGGCTGTAAGTCTACGAACAAGCTTCAACTGAGAATAGCAACAGAAAAATCCGGTGGGATTCTGAGAGCTTTTGCCTGCTTCTTGAGTAGACAATTCTTTGTTCATGTGGTAGAAACTCCTAAACCAGCATTGAAATCTGGGGAAATGTGCTAGTTTCCCTTCCAGCAGACTAATCTGGGAAGCTCTCAAAAGTCCTATCTTAAGATGCTAAGAAAGAGAAATTCAAGTTCCTTCTGTGAGTCCTTGGGCATAGGTTTTCCCACCAATGTAGCTGCTCTTTCCTTTAAATGGAGCAGCCCTTAAGAAGATGCCATATTAAGACATCTGGCTGATGGCGGGGGGGGGGGGGGGGGGGAAGAGCTTTGTTTCAAAATTCACAAGTCGAACATGAAAATACGATGACAATATTATTTTGGAATTACTGTTTATCAGTGTTAAATCTCTCAGCATTTTTTTTTTTTTACTATTAAATCCCTTAGGTTGTGTGTCAGTATTCTAGTTTGCTTTCTCCAATGAGTGTGGACGCAGTGATGAAGGTGATCGACCCAACTACAGCTAGTAGTGTGGACCTCCGAGATATTAAAATTGTTAAGAAGTTGGGGTAAGAAAGAGTTTGTAACTAGATGGACTTTGTGGAGTCAGCTTCCCAAAGTGCTAGAGTCATGGATTGGTTTTGTTTCCAGAGGCACAATTGACGATTGTGAACTGGTGGAGGGACTAGTCCTGACTCAGAAGGTGGCAAACACCGGTGTAACCAGAGTGGAAAAAGCCAAAATTGGCCTCATTCAGTTCTGCTTGTCTGCTCCAAAGACAGATGTAAGTTAAACTGTGACTAGAGCGAAACCCTTTGCTGTAGTGCTTGGGAGATGCAAATGTAATGATAACGGTTTTTCCAAGATGATGTGATGTCAGCTCTGTTCCACAGCTATAATGAAGGTCTGCTGGGTAACGCACAGATACTCATAACTCTTACAGAACTTAGAGTTGGGATGAGAAAGAAAATAATACAGAGGTCCAGCATTTCTCATCATTTAAACAATCTCTAACAAGACATATTCTACTGTCCTGCTTGTTTGCTTTGAATCGCAAGCTCCTGAGTTACAGAACGTGGAGCATCTTGATACTTGCTTTTAAAGTCAGCAGTTGTTCATAATACTTGTTTTTCTCTTTTTTTTTCCCCAAATAGATGGACAACCAAATAGTTGTTTCTGATTATGCCCAAATGGACAGAGTACTGCGTGAAGAGAGAGCCTATATTCTAAATTTAGTTAAGCAAATTAAGAAGGCTGGATGCAATGTGCTGCTGATTCAGAAGTCTATTCTGCGGTACGTTAATACCAGTTTACTGGCTTACTGCATGTGTTTGGGGGAACAGTTGGAATTGTTTGGAATACCTGGAAAATTGAAGCCAAATACTAACAGTCACACTTAGCACGAGTGTCAGGCTGGCTGTAATGGTGACCGTACCTAGTACTGTCTATATTTTGAGTTTAGTGATGTCACTACTTCATAGTCTGAGGCATTTCAGCACTGCTGGTAAGAAACGTGCAACTGGCTGATACGACCCGGTTACTAAAACCGCACTGTGGACCGACTACTTCCCTCTTGTTTTTAGGGATGCTCTTAGTGACCTAGCCCTCCATTTTCTGAACAAAATGAAGATCATGGTGGTTAAAGACATTGAACGAGAAGACATTGAGTTTATCTGTAAGGTAAAGTGAGTTATGTAAACGGCTGTTAAAGCAGCAGCGGTGTTTAGAGCTCACCCCAAAGCAAAGTACCCAGCTGGTGCCAGTTTATTACAACACTGTCACAAGTTTCATGTTCTGACTATAATGTAAGAGCAAACGTTTCCCTAAAGAACATTCCTGTTCCGTTGAGCAGTTGCATTTCTAGAAAGGTTCGGGACAGATGTAAAAGCCATAGTTCTAACTGCATTTTACTGTAATACGCAGGAGACCATTACGCAGTATGCTTGCTGACTCTACAGTGTGGGTGCTGGATTAATTTTTTTCCCCCCATTATTTTTTCAGACAATTGGAACTAAGCCTGTTGCTCACATTGACCAGTTTACTCCTGACATGCTGGGATCTGCTGAGCTGGCAGAGGAGGTCAACTTGAACGGTTCTGGGAAACTAATAAAGGTGAGTGACAAAATATTAATACCTACTTAATATCTGCCAATTAATAACAACTGCTTGCTTTAATATCTTTCACTACTGAAGTTGCTACATTTAAGTACCTACTTCTAATCCCTGAGTAGCCACTGACTTGGGAAGTGTAGTGGTTGTGCTTAGCCAGACATCAGTACTGTTCTGAAACTTGCAGATACCAACTGAAGTCTCTCTTTGTCCATAACGTGGGTTTTTTTCAGTCCTATTGTTTGGCTTTATGTTTTAGATTACAGGCTGCACGAACCCTGGAAAAACTGTAACCATTGTGGTACGCGGATCCAACAAACTTGTTCTAGAAGAAGCTGAGCGTTCAATTCATGATGCCCTGTGTGTCATAAGATGCTTAGTTAAGAAAAGGTAATATCTCCATTTGAATAATACAGAAAGCTAATAATTTATGCACTTAAGTGGAATGAGGTTTGATTTTTAATTTCTGTCCTCAGAGCTTTAATTGCAGGAGGTGGAGCACCAGAGATAGAGTTAGCACTGCGCTTGAACGAGTATGCTCGCACTTTGAGGGGTATGGACTCGTACTGCGTCCGCGCGTATGGAGATGCACTGGAAGTCATACCGTCTACGCTGGCTGAAAATGCAGGACTCAATCCTATTTCAACAGTAACAGAGCTGAGAAACAGACATGCTCAAGGAGAGAAAACAGCTGGCATTAACGTCAGAAAGGTAACAGAATTGTATATGCATAGCTTAAAAAAATACTTGGGTGTTAAACAGAACATGCTTAGCATTATGGCTAAAGTAAGGAGAAGGGTGAGTTTGTGTCTCCTGACTCCCTAAAAGTAGTGTTGAGGTAGATGATGGCTTGTTCCTTGAGGCTTTGTCAGCTTCTCCTGAGTATTGATAATAGCATACACTGAAATGCCATACCCACAGGGCAGGGAACTGCATCTGGCTCTTTAAAACCATTATTCCAGCTACAAAACTAGCGCCATTTAGAATGAGCCACCAGTATTATCTGCAGTGGAAGGTTATGTTATGAATAGTGTAGCAGGTTACCTTCTTTTAAATTGTTACAGTGTTGAAGCTGGCATCACTGTTTTAGCTAATTTTGACTGGGTATGTCAAGTGCTTGGGGGGAGGATGGAAGGTTACAAGCCCTTTGATAGTCTAATTCAGAGTGGATTCTACTAAAAGAGAACTTGCTAAATCTAACTGCGGTCTGACTTGCACAAAGTAAAAGCTACTTGTTCTCCCAGGGTGGCATTTCCAACATCTTGGAGGAGTTGGTTGTCCAGCCGCTGCTAGTGTCTTTGAGTGCATTGACTCTTGCAACAGAAACTGTGCGCAGTATTCTGAAGATTGATGATGTGGTGAGTAGTGTTTGCATCATGGGGGTTTTTTTATCTTTTTTCACTGTCATCTAACATGCTGTGCTTCAAAATGTAATTTTGGGGTAGTATTCTCAGCAAAGGATCTTTAAGCAGAGAGGTAATTGTTATGTGTTGTATGAATTTCTTGTGCCTGATTGTGGGAACGCTTCTTTGCAGGTGAACACCCGGTAAGCTGAATAAAGCGAGTGGGGACTGCGCCCTCAAGCTCCTTCCCTGTAGTCTGGAATAGGATTTCCTCACCAAAAGCGCCTGTGTGAATTGTCTTAAAAGTCCACAAAGGCTTATGTACTTCTATCACGTTAATTTAATAAAATCTCTGGTTTCAAAAAGGAAATGCTGTTTATCAATAAACATGCAGTAGCCTACCTGAGTCTTTGCTTTATAATTTTGCTAGAAATAACATAAACTGTTACATGCGCTTTTGTGGTACATGCTCTTATTTAAACTTTTCAGAGCTAACAGCAAATAATTAGCTCTAGTACATTCTAAAAACAACCTTGAACTTGCACTTTAGTAACACGCTAGCTTAAAGCTGCTTCTCTAGGAGTTTTCCCTAATGGAGGGGTATTATTTCCTTTAAATCTGACTGGCTGGAGTGAAGGAGTGTCTTTGCAGTGATGCCATTTAAAATGGTACTCTTACATTCTTTGCTCCATTTTGTCTTCTGCAGTCTGCCATGATTTCTGATGCCGTCACATGAGCCAGCATATGGCAAAGGGCAGTTTTTACATGCAGGTGGTTGTGCAAGTGTCAAAACTAAAGTAGTTCTAAAGAGACAAGGATGATACTACTCTAACTAGGCTTATCTGTATTAACAGGGATTAAATCCAAAACTGGTTTGGATAACAGGTGCATCTCTAAAACAGTCAGAGCTTCTGGTCACTTCTGTGGTGGTGAAGTCTCAGTTCTGTTAGGAAAAGCCCAGGAATGAAGTTTCAGGCAGCTTAAGTAAATCACACACCCACCCCCCTTCCACCTCGCCAAATAACTCGTTTTTCCCAAAGTGTACTATTTTATAACAATGCAAATTATACTTTTCTAAAACAATTAATGGAATATACATTAAAGTCTATCAATACCTGAAGGAAATGGGTACCCCATTGGTGTCACTGTGTTAGGGTGAGCTGTAATGCTGGGGTTCTCCGCCACCAGGAAAAACCCAGCTGCCCTGGGGTTCATTCAGTTTAGACTTAATGTGTTGTTAATGTTACATTTCACAGTTTAGAATAAACATTTTTCAACTTATAATTCTCAGCCTGAAAGGTTGAATTAACCTTTTCATCCTCATTATTGCTATGCTGAGGTACCCAGATTCCTCCCTGAAGGAGAGGATTTCTTCCACAATTCATTTCTATTCACAATAGCTTTTGAGTAAACTTCTACTACTTTGTTGACCAGCTACTCTTGGTTCTGTCCCTATCACTTACAGCTAAGTAGAACATTCAGAATAATTCAAATACCAAAAATAAAGACAATTTAGATATTAATGTTCTGTATCAATTATTTATTGGCTGTTTAAAATTACAAATTATGCCTTACTCCACAGGATTACATCCAGCAATGATCTCTTAGTTTAGGTATTAACTTTGATTAAAGCTTTCCTTCCCCATCATCACAAATTTCCAATTCTTGACAACTTACAACTACTATGTGTGATGTAATATTTTAACCTGTTTCTTTACATAGTAATTTTGGTAATTTGCTAAAATAAGTAGGTCCAACAATCATTAATGCTGCCCTACAGAGGCAGAGTAACACTCCTGCTGCTCCTAGCTTACCCTTGTTCTGTAATTGCTTATCTGTAGTACAAACTTCAAGACAGGAGAAGATTCTTCAAAAATTTGAGGGGATAAAAAAGAAAAAGTGGGTTTGTCAAGGAGAAAACTCCGACTAAAATCCTGCAGTCCAGCAGATGCAGACAGGCGATGGAATCGAGCTCCGGCCGCAGACCCCGGCCTCTGCCACCTCCCTGCAGGCACCCGCGGCCACGGCGGTGTGTCTCGCACACGGACCGGAGCTGCGGGAAGGGTCGCGCTGGTTCCCGGCCGCCGCATGGGGCAGGGCAGGGCAGGATCTGCTGCGGGCTCTCCTGCAGGTCTCGGCTCCCGTCTCACAGAGCGGCGCTGCCAGCCCCGGGGCGGACAAATCCCTCCTCTTCCGCCCAACGGGCCGCCTCCAGCCGCTGCCAACCACGGGCCGTCCCGCCTCCCCTTCCTCGGTTTCCTTGCCCGCCGGCGGGGAGGGCAGCGGTCGCCATGGAGGCGGCGCACCGAGCGGCGCGGCTGGCCGCCTCCTGCCTCCGCACCCCGCTCGACCCGCGCACCCGGGCGCCCGCCGCGCTCTACGAGCGGGGACCGCCGCCCGCCGCCCCGCAGGTACCGCCGGGGAGGGATGGGGGTTGAGGGTGTCTCCCGGGCCCCAGAGCGCGGCTGACGGCGGGTAGGAGGAGGGAAGCGCCGTTGGGGGTTGTTGGGCAACCAACCGGGGGAGGCGGGAGGCCTGAGGCTGGGTGATGGGCTCGCCTTAACCTGGCCCTACCTGCAAACCTGCGGTACGCGCACACACACACACGTAGAAAAACCTGACAGATGGTCCTGCTGCAGCGCCTGTGCAACGCCAATCTCTTAATGAGCTTCTTACCCCGGTGTCTGGAGAGCAGATTTAAGAGTTGGCGATGCCCAAGTCCAGGGGAGAGGCTTGGATCCTCCTGCGGATCGGGAGATTTATAGACAACGTCAGAAGCAGCAGATTCAGGAAGAGGTGGATGGTGCCTTTTGCTGGGCGTTCTGTAACGGCTTTTAAAAATCTGCTTCCTTGATCGTGTAATTCATGTTGCATTAGGTCACTATGCTATAGAACAAATGAGTTCCAGATTTCTGGAGTGTAAGCCTGACAAAACATAAGCAAGACTTTTTGTTAGAATGTCAAAGCTTCTTAAATACCTCTGTGTGGGAAAGTATTATTTTAATTTTTGGATAAAAAAAACTAGTCCTGTAATTTTTTTAAAACACAGTGCTTAAAAATAACATAAAGTAAGCCTTTGTAATGCAGACTAACCTGGTTTTAGTAACTTCTCTAAGTCGTGTAAGCTTTAAAAAATATTTAAAGAACATGCTTGCCTGCACACAGCTGCAAGCTGCCAAACAGTAGTGGAAGTATAAGTGGTACAGGATATCCCTGTCGTTTCACAGTAAGTTATGGAAATGGGAATAAACATTTATACACAGGATATCTAATGACTTTTTAGAATGGAAATGGGAGGCAGAGAAGGTTCTGTTGTGGTTTTGTTTGTTTTTAAATAAAGGCTTTTTTTTTTTTGAGAGCTGTGTAGTAATCAAGGAAAAATTATACTTTATAAAATAGTTAAACTTGCTTTTTTTAAGTTCTTTTGATCATATTTCTTGGTATAAAGATACTGATTATAGGGACAGACTTGGGAATTTTACAGGCTTTATATCCCTTAGGATATAAATTATTATGCAATAAGATTATTCCATGTAACTGCATTAACATTGTATACAGGTATCTCTATTTGCTGTTATTGTATCATTCATTAGACTTAATTAGGATAAAGCAGTATTAAGAACCTTGTTCTCCTTTCTTATAACAGTCAGAAAATTTTAAACATCTCTTCTAGGATGGTTTTGATTTGGATTCAAATACCGACAGAGAGCAGACCCTCTCTCTAAATGAAGACTCTGACTTTGGGATAGACTTTTCCAAAATGTGCAATTCAAATCAAGAATATTACTTGAAGCTAGAAGAGCTGAAGAATGCCCACTTGGAGACCATGGCAAAATTAGAAAGTATGTATCGGAACAAACTATATTTAAAAGGAGTACAACGCTCAGACAAGAAAACTGCTGCCTCTAGTACGTGTTATAGGTAAGTTTGGTGGTGCCTCTTATCTGAAGATTCTTGGTCATCTTTACAGTCACCTGTGATACAGCAGGGTTTGTGCTGGAGCTGGAAAGTGTTACTCTGCCCATTTCCTGTAAGTAGATAATCACAGAAAAGTTAGTTTTAATAAGAAAAATGCTTATTCACCTTGCTAACGGTCTGTGAGATTTACAAGTGGGTGTGCAGCAGAGACTGGACAACACATTTAGTAAAGCATGGTGCCTTTCCTTAAGAAGTGCTGACTTGTTCACAATCAGCACTTACTTAAAAGTGTGATCTGGTGTGAGTGCCCAATGTGCTTCTCTTCTCCCTTCTCTTTTCCACCAGCGCCGTCCATTTTTGTTTCTAATGAAGATACCTTAGTGTGGAAGTTACTGGCAATGTTGAACTGGACTCAAACCAACTTTTTTCTCTCTCTTTTTTAAAGGCCAACTTGGAAGAAGAGCTCATATCAGCCTCTAAACTTGCACAAATCCTTTTCAGACTCTGACTTAAGTGATCACTTAGGCTCAAGTCTATCTGATGGGTCTGACAGAGAATTAGCATTTGAAGAAAATGGTAGTGAAACTGGATCATCTGCATTTGCTAAGCAACAGATTGAAAAAATGTGGGACGGGTTCTCTGTGGAAGACTACATCTCCCGCACCAAACACAGCTTACCGAGCTCACCAGCCTTCAGAATGATACAGAAGAAACAGAAAGAGTGGTCACCAAAAGTCACTGTGCCCAAGCCTTTCCAGATGACTATTAGAGAAGCTAGAAAAAAAGAACAGAACGTCAAATCAAAGTCGCAGATTGAAATGGAAAATAACTTATTGAGGAAACAACTAGAGGAAGAAGCAGAGTGTCAGAAAAAATTCCGAGCCAATCCAGTGCCCGCTGCTGTTTTCCTTCCACTCTACCACGAAATCGTGCAACGAAATGAAGAACGCAGGAGGTCTGTGAGAGAGAGAAGCAAACTCAAGCTTTTGGCTTCTCAGAAGCCATTTAAATTCATTGAACGAGAGAAGCAAAGGAATGAAATTAGGAAAATGCAATTAAGAGACCTTTCCACACCGGAAAAGAAAACAAAACTGTTCAAAGCAAAACCAGTTCCTAAATGTATTTATAGTCCAGCTGTTAATGACAAGCTGAAGGAGGAAGAGCTCTACAGAGGCATCAGGATCAGGATGAGAGCTGAAGAGTTGCTACGCAATGCATCTCTACCCAACAGCAGACTGGCTTTAACAAATGCCAAGAAAAAGAAGAAACACAAGTGCACCGAACCAAAGGAAACAGAACATACGCTCAAGATCAAATCAAATGTTCCAGATTTTGAACTCCTACACCACAAATTTCAGAAACGGCTCCTGCAACAAAAACAAGTGAAACACCTTACAGTCTGTGAACCTTTCGATCTTCGTACCCCTCATATTCCCTCAAACAAGGGGAAGATTTTGAAGGACATTCAAGAGGATGAAGAAAAGTTGAAAGAAACACGCTGGCCATATGCCTCTCCAAGACGTAAACCTCAGATGAGACATTCAAGTGCAAAGTCCCATCTCTCAGGATTTGGAGCATCTAAATCACCAAGAATCACAGCATCCACAAGACAACGGCTACAAGCTGTAAGGTGATTACTGTAGCGTTGCTCTACATTTCATATATACTTTAAGAGTAGACTTCTTTTGTATTTTTACATACGTAGTTAGTTCTTCCATGCGGTGAATATAGGATTTAATAAGTTTTATATTATAATTAAGTCCTTACATTAATGTAAGTCCTATATTTAAATATTTTAATTAGTATTTATGATTGCTAAAGAAACAGTAGTGCGTTGTTCTCAGAATGTCCATAGGAAAGGGACAAATGACTGCTGTTTCCCAGGATATGCCTGAATCCCTTAAAACGGCATATACCTTGTGTCCTCTTATGCTATCCCTGTTTTTCTCTCTTGAATCTCCTTTGCCAAAGCTTCCTTTGCAGTCTTGTTCTCAATTTAAAATTAATTCAGCCTTAGTTTATTTTTCCACCCAGGAATTCACTTGAGGAAAAGAAAAAGCTGGAAGAACAACAAAAAAGGAACAGAACAAAGCAGAGACAAAGAACAAAAAAACTCCAGAAAATTGTAACAGCTCGGGCTGAGGCCAATGACCCACATCAGAGCCTAGCTCAGGTGTCTAAATCCAAATTAAAAACATTCAGGTATTTTGTTGTGTTCACCTGAATCCTGAACCTCTCGTTCTACACTGTATGTTAAACATACAATGTAAAAAAATAGCATAGTTTAAAAGTGGTCCAATTTAGTATTTCAGCTGGGAAATTGTTGCCTGTTCTAATGATTTTGATATATACGTTCCACCTTATAGTATTATAGATTAGCTAACAGGAGACTCCCGTGTTTTCTCACTTGACATATCAACTACAGAGGAAAAGCTAAAACAATGAAAATGAAAGGGAACAGTGTAGTTACAGACTAGCCTTGCACTGCTGGATTGATAGGTGTTGCTACTTATTTGGTACTAGCCATCTCCTCAAGTAGCGAACATTTCACAACTCACTTTTGTCCCAGCAGTTCCCCACTTAAGAGGGAAAATTAGAACAGGAATATAATTTTAATTTAGCATATGTATCAGCAACTAACCAGGAAGCTGCCGGTGCTTAGGATGGGATTCAAAATTACTTTTAGTAGAGATACAAATTCAATGACTCTTTCTACACCACTGAGAAGAGTGGTACACAGGGAAAAACACCAGAGCCTTCTTGGTGTGCTGTAAGCTAGCAGTCCAGATGCCTCCAGCTCTCTGATGCTGATCTAACTCCAAAATTGCTTCTTGACCTTGTGTTTGTGGCTGATTTAACCATTTCTGCTTCTTGTTCTTTTTAATCCTAAAAAGAATAAATTAGTCCTGTTTGAATGAGTCTTTAGTGAGGTTTATAATCTCTTGGCATGATAGCAGTGCAGCGGTATCGTCTGTTTAAGGCATCATTATGTGGAGACTGTGAGAGGTGCTGACTGCTCTGCCCCTGTTGCTTCATGCATAGGCAGGATTCTTGGGCAGCGAGTATGAATCCTAATTTCCAGTAACGAGGCAAACTGCCAGTAACTGACAGTAGCAGGGCAAAACAATACAAGGGTGAATGACCATGAGATACACCAGATTACAAGATTCATAGCCTGGACTAACAGCTTTTAAGTTACCTTCCTCAGTTTTGTAGGGTGTTTAGAATACAGTCCAGGATAGAGATCTTTCTGAAATGAGGGTCGAGGGTAGGGCTGGGAGTTAAAAGGTAACAAAAGAGGTTTCATCATTCTTTTTTGCTTTACATGGGTCTCTTCTTTACAGCTAAAATAGAAAACTGCAGATTTATTCTTAATAGACTTTAAACTCTGGTCTGTTATAAGCAAATCTGCTGAAATAGCATAGCACCACCTGCTAGACAATACTGCACCTTGTTCCACCGGCAAACTTTGTAACGGTTATCTACCACCACCAATGTTGCTGTGCTGTGACCACGAAAAAAAAACGCAGCAGAAGCCAAAGCGTGTGCATTCTCACACGCTGAAAGCACGAAGCGCAGCGGCTCAACAGTGTAAGCCAGGATATGCCTGAAGAAGCAACGAGCATTTTGCTCAGCCACGTGGGCAGTCTGTGACCATCCGCCCATACGTCTATGCCCACCTCCCACCTCCCCCAAAGACCGCTGAAGCCAAAGCGCACGCAAGAAGCAGCGGCAGTCTAGGATAAGCACAGCTTACCTAGGATCCCAGAGAGCAAAGATGCAGTGATAGAGATGCAGGTCGAAAGAGAACAGTCCCTTCTAAGTAGTTTGTTAGAGTCAGAGCTCAAGCATAATTGCTTTTGCAACAGAACCGGCAGTTACTGTTAATAACAGGAGCTTTATAACTTAAGTGTCCTTGGGCAGATGATCTGCTGACTCTAGGACAGAAGCAGAAAACAATTTGAGTTACAGTAGCAAGGTGGAGAATTCAGAGAGACAGTGGGTGTGTTTACAGATTTGAGTTCATTCAAGAGCGAACTTCACATTACAGTATTTAGCTTAATCAGATTTCAGGAGTATTGTAAAACACTCATGCTTAATCCCTGTCTGCACATAAAATTATGCTATTACAAAGCAAGATTACTTTCCTAGTGCTGATGCATTAAGGCTCGTACAAGTGCTTAACTTGATAATGCTTATTTCAGCACAGGCTGGGTAATAAGGTATATTAGCGTAAGTGCTCTTCTAACAGATAATTAGGTTTGTAGAAAGCCGCCTGAGAGAGCAAGCAAGTAGCAACAATGAAGTTCATTCCCTCCAAATGGTGAATAACTTGCCTTAATGCCCAGCCATATTGCTGACTTTCGGAGGACGATAAGGGAAAGAGGCAGGAGACAGAAATGTAAAATGGCCCCTGGCTCTCGTACTTGCCCTTAAGTGTCTGACTTAGCGCTGCTGGAGCTGGCCAGGTACAGAGGCAACGTCACCAAGAAGTGTCTTTGTCACACACTGAGGATTACAACCCATGCTATCTGGATTATCTAGTGCTTGCTGTGACCTGAGGTATCATGTCAGTTGATGAATCAACAGTTTCATCATCCCGCTATATTAACTGGGCCCTTGACAAGCCAACTAAGAAAAAATGATCCAGAATGTGCCCACCTCTCTTGTGAGGCAGACTGGTAAAGTAGCAAGATTCTTATCATCGAACTTTAAATAAAAATCAGGACTTTAAGGTAATGATACTCATTTCCTGTGATGTATTCTTTTTAATTTTGCTTAGAACAACTGGGATATCTGTATGAAATCAGCATTTTAAAAACTAAATATCCAAATTTAAAATAAACAACAACTAAGTATCCAAAAAAACCCTAAGAATCCAAATTCAGACAGCCTCTACTTCACCTCACTAGCCAGGACCTCTCTCTGCTTATCCAAAGCGACTACTTCAGAGACAGTTTTGTTCAGTACTTACAAGCAAGCAATTGCTGTGCAAATGAGACTATAAACCTCAGACCCTGTAACCACCAGAAAATAATTTACCTTTTATGTATCTTTAAGTAGGACAATATTTAGTTTGTTATGAGCAATTTAGCTGCTGTAGAAAATTACTTGTATTATAAATTAATAATAATTTCTCTTGTACTCTTATTTCCCTTAGGGATTATGAGAAGCAGAGAATGCAAGAATATTTGCAAGAGTTGCAAGAAATGGAAGAAAGAGTAAAACAAAGGCCGTTGCTTTTTGAAAGAGTCACTCAGGTTGTCTTGCTTCTGTATTACTACTAAATCTTATCTTCAAATACTGCATAAGACATTTGTAGTCAAACCTTTTCAGAAGATATATGACAAATACTTTTGAGACCAGCATTTGTCCGTTTCAATCTCTGTTGCCCCATCTCCATCTAAATATTACTAATTTTTGTGACTAGGCATTCATGGCATGCTTGTACAGGGAACAGAGGTGGCTGTTGTAAATGTGTTGTCCAATTCAGTTACAACATGAGTAACTAAACACAACAAAAAAATTACAGAAAAAATGTGAGACGTTTAGGTTACTACTTTTTTTAGGGCAGCAGCTCCCAGAGAGGGAAGACAGAGGAGGAGGAGAGGGGATAAAGGAAAAGCAGGGAGCAAACTGGATTTAAACTAGCACAGAAAAGGAAAATCTGGTATAAAGTTTTCAAGTATTGTTTTGCCATTCTTCCCTGCAGTGAATAATCATTCAACTTGTCAGATGCAATTAATGAAACAGAGTATTCATATAAACAAAAGTATTGAAAAGACAGACATTTAATCTATTTAGATAACACATAACCATTGTGGTTTTCCTACAGAAAAATGCCAGAATAGCTGCAGAAAAGCATTACTCTAACAGACTGAGAGCACTGGGGATATGCCCAGAGTTTGTTTCAAAGAAAGGACAGACTACTAAATTGCTACAATGCTCCAGTGCTGAAGATTTTAACTCCATTGATGCCAGAGAAAGGTAGAGATTACTGAAGGCTTGCTTTTTCTTGCCACTACATACTAAGTAATTAGAAAGTAATTTTAGATGTGTAAGTTTGGGTTGCCTTTTTTGTTTTTTTTTTTTTTTTAAATTATTTCTAGTATTTCCCAGGTAAATATTTGACTATGTAGTTAGCTTTACTAACGTTAGCATTAGTATGTGGTTTTTTTATTGTTTTTTCCTGAATTAAATATTATTTCATAAAACAGAGGAGAGCACTGGATACGTTACATAATGCACTTCAAAGACAAATGAAGAAAAACATTTTTTATTTGTTCCTTTCACCAAAAATTATGGGAGGTTGCTGGTAAGTCACTTCATCCTATATTACCTTTACTGAATTTTTAAAATAAGCCTTATTAAAAAATACTTTTCAATATCCATTAGGTGTCATGATTTAAAAGGAAGCAGAAATAATACTGTTGAGTTACTTTCTAGCCTAAAAGGAAACTCTGGTGTGTCCCCTTCTCCTTCCTCAGTTCCACCCCAGCCAAGTCTCTCAGGATTTGTCCTAGATTACCTGAAGGTAGTTTAATACCTACTGGAAAGCATCCTACTTGAAAATAAAATCACATATGCAAATTGTCTTTTCAGAGTCATCAAGGATAAAGTGAAAGAAAGAGAATCCTCTGAGGAAGCAGCTGACAGCAGTCCTTGGTCTGAGCAGTCTTGTGAGGAGGAGGAGGGAGAGAAGAGAAAAGGTGTCAAAACCTCCACTCAGGATGGCCAGTCCAGTGAGCTGGAGGAGGAGGAAGAGGCAAGAGCCAGCCCTCGTGCCCATCGGCCTTGCCGTGCAGGGGAGGATGGGTCCAGCCCCACCTCTGACCAGCACCGTGAAGAGGATGAGGAAGAAGAGGAGGAGGCAAAGGCAGACCTGCCACTGGGCCATTCCCAGGAGGAGGAGGAAGAAGAGGAGTATGATGATCAGTCAAGACCCAGCTCTCAGTCTGACCAGTGCCATGAGCATGAAGAAGAGGGTCAGTCTGGCCCTGAAGCTGAGGGTACCTTCAGGTATGAGGATGAGGGATATGAAAATGAGGATTCAGAAGAGGAACCCAGCGATGAAGATGATGACTGAGAGGAAGGCAGACAGGATGGCCCCGGGGCTCAGGAACCTACTTCATTGCTGGCTGTGAAATAGACAAAGAAAAACTTGGCTTTTTGCTCCTGATATAAAATTCTGTGAATTTTAAGCTCTTAGTATAACAGCCTTTCCAGCACAAACGAGGATTTCAAACAAGCTTTGTCAGGACAGAGTATAATGCAACATTGCTCAGGTGCTAAAAACATGTTCATCGAATAGTAAATACGTTTGTTAGAACTACCAGGTTTGCAAAAGCATCTGCAATGACTAACCATAAGGATTTTTTTTTTTTTTTATAAAATTTTTCCAGTGCATCTAAGGGCACTAAATCTGTTATTTCTTCCTTCTGACTTTGAGAAACATAATTTGGAAGTTTATCATTATTACTTTTATTTATTTTTGAAGTGTGAGCATAACTAATATGAATTCAAAACTTATTTTTTTAGTTAAATAAAATATCCATTGTATATGTCATACATGACAATATTAATCATTACTTCAACAAGGAAAATCGGAGTTTACAATCTCTAGTTATACTTGACAGCCCACAATACAAACTCAAGGTTGGTCTGCTTGTGCTTGTCAGTATTCCATAATTCTGAACACTTACTGAATATGTTACTGAATTCATAGTCATATATTTGCCTCTAGTAAAATCAGTTTTTTAAAGAAGGCAGAGGATCTCTAAATTATGTTTTTCTCAAAGGTTATTTGAAGAGGTTTCAAATCAGAAAAAATTCAGATCTGTTTTTAAGATTTGACAGCACTCAACTAAGTGTTCTAAAAGAATATAAATATATAATTGTTGAACTATTAAAGACAGACTAAAAATATTACTAAAACTCCTTTGAACTGGAAGGACTAGCAAAAAACCCCAATGCTTTTTTAAGGTTTTAGAAGGAGGAGTTGGGGATCTGTGTACAACTTGAGGTTTTCCACTGTATTTTTACTATATTAACCCTCATAACAGAATTAATGAACATTGGTAAATATGATATAACAGGGAAGAATTAGTACAGCTTTTGGAGGTTATGCCTCAACTTTTTTAGCATTTCTGAAAAAGTCAGGCAGAATCACATGGACTAAGGGGATCCAACTGATACGGTTTACCTAGATTTCCAGGAAGCATTTGACACAATTTGTATCAAAGGATCTTAAAGAAACCAACCTTATCATAGGAAAAGAAAGCTCTTCATGAATTAGTAACCAATTAAAAGTTCGGGAAAGAAAAGGTCAATTTTCACAGTGTAAATGCAGTTATCGGCAGACATTCAATGAGATTAAAATTGTTCAGAGTACTCAGAAGGGATCTGTAGTAACAATTCCAAAGGATTTGCTGAGGCCACAGAATTATTGTGAAAAAAATGAAACAGACTGCAAAGAACATGCTGAAGGATCTTATGACCATGATAGAACAGATATAGTTCAGTTTTAATAAGTGCAAATAAATGCATGTGAGGGTAAAAAAAATATATTCCTAACCTAGATATTCAGGGAAGAAATTCAGGGAAGCTACCCTAGCAGGAAGGAGATGGATAGAAAAGTTTCTCACAGATTATTGAATATTCTGTCTGTAATATTTTAATTAATGGCCAAAGCACAAAAGTAGAAACACATTCAAAAATTTGCAAAGAAAATGAGAAAGGTGTATCCAAAAAACAGATTAAAAATACCACATGGGAAGAAGAGGATACTTTTGCATATAGGCTGCAGTATTAAATAAGAATTTAAAAGTGCAAGAATAACATTTCTTTTATGGGAATTCATCACCTGAAGCTGCAAGGAGAGACCCCCAGATGACTTGTTGAGCCACAGATATTGAACCACAAAATGTGACCATTAAAAAAAGCGATGGAATCAAAGGATGTGCCAGGCACAGTATTTCCAGCAGGCTTGGAAGAACGGTACTTGCAAATCCACAAACACTACAGATCCTAGTCTGGGGTTCTCATGGTACTGAGTGTGAGCCATAGCCTTGGTTGGAAATTCTGTACTAAACTTCCCCTGGTGTGTATCTGCTCACATCTGCCACAGGTTTCACTGAGATAAGCTGTAGCCATATCCACCAAGCCGGAGAAGGTTGATGTTACAGGCAGTCTGAGGGGTCAGCATTATCACTTGGCTGCAAGGCACTGGCTTGCAAGCGTATATGATTTGTAGGGAATATACATCCCAGGAAAGGGATACAGATTCTGGAAGTTTAGTGCTCACAGGCAGTGCTTTTGTTATGGAAAAGCTTTAATATAGTACCACTGAACACTTCTTCTAAAACCAAAGCATGCAATTTTGAAAAACGCTGCAAACACCCAACACCCAGCTGGGCTCCAGCATGGCTACAGGAGCAAGAAGAATTGCTACTGTGGATGGTTGTACAACATCTTGAGCTTTGGGCAGACAACAACCCCTCTTCAGGGGCTGTTCCTGTCTTTTGCTTTGCCTTCCAAGTTTACCTGCATTTCTCAAGCATTCTTGGTATATATGATACCACTTTCTCTAGAAACCATCTTCTCATGTATGTGATTACCACAACATCAAGAAGGTTACCTTTGAGGAAAAAATTATTACGTCATTACCTTTTACAGCTGCTCCAAATTAAGAATTTGAATTTTAACAAAATTAATTAACAAAAGAATTTGACTTTTTGAAAAAAATGTTTAAAATCATCACTATTTTGAAATTAATTATAGTCTCATTTGGAATCCTCAGGCTTCTGGAAAGCAAAATATTTGCCTGAGCTTAGCAGATAATAGGCACTCTAAAGATCAAAATACATGTTAAAATTTTTTTCTAAAAGTATGTCTATACAGTTACCCACAAATTTAAGTCAAACATCAGTTTTGTATGCAGAATACATTTGTCCAGGAATACTAACTAGTCCATTATTAGAAGATATGGCAGCTGCATGCTTAAAATGTTAACATGCAGATAAAATTAGAAACAGTTTGATGTCTGTCCTCCTCATCCTTCAGTGGAATTTCAGTCTTACATCTCTGGTTGTATAATGTTTTGATAATTATTTGGCTTTAGGAAAAAAAAAGCCCTTGCATACTCCAGGAAAACTCAGAATTGCTTCTTTCTTCAATAGGAATTTCAGGTATTTGAGGAATGCCAGATCAGAACTAAGATTTACCATAGTATCAGAAACAATCCTGTCCCTATTGTATACTAAAAACACCTAGCAATCAGATGAAGAAACAGAGAAATCCAGGATCACATGAGTAAGGCAAAGCTGAGCGTCTAAAACAGCTTGCATGTGCCCAAAGAGCACAAGCTCTGTCCTCCCCTATCGTTCCTCTTCCTCCTTGTTTTTCAGACACATTCCTTGAGTCCAATTAACTTACTAAAATAGCCCAGGCAAAAGGAGAGGATGAAGTCAGGACATGACAGGGGCAAACAGGACTTCACCCTTTTAGCACTGGCCAGTTATGATCAGTGTCTCACAGAACTGCAACTCAGGATTTGCCACGTGAGAAAATCCCCCACATGCTTAAGTGGCTGTAGTACAGAGAAGACAGATGTTTACGGGCAAGAAATACTGTTATTTTCTGATAATTAAGACTGTAAATGAGACCATGTTTAATTTCATGAACACAAACGGTACTGCGGAAGCCAGTTGCCAAGAGGACTAAACCCAAGTGTATTTGCACTTGCACAGCTCAAAACTTGCTACTAATAGTTAGAGCTTACTAACAATAAGCTGATTACTAACAATAGTTAGGCAGGTTAACAATAAGAAGGTTAGTAAGATTAAGCAGGTTACTGATTAACAATAAGTAACCACATTACTAACACTGCTAGGAAATTCTAGTTGCCAGCATAATGAATTGTTACAAACCACTCCATTACCACATTATTCAGATCATCACTCTGTTTTCAAACACAGCCTCCCACACTCAGAGGTAAACAGTTCTCATGAAGGGCTTCTGTTGACTTGCTATACTTTAATGCATATTTCAAGCTATCTTACATTTTCTAAAAGGGATAAGAGATATACAAGTTGGATTTTAATAAGAAGTAAAAGCAAACAAACAAAAATCAGCTCTTAGAGCTGTTAACGTGTGCATCTCATTCTGATTAAGTTCTGCTCTGGGGAGCTCAGTCCAGTATCTCCTTTATCCCTGGAGGTGCTGGAATTGCCAAGGGCACCATCACAGCAAGTCAAGCAATGAGCTCTCAGATCTAATGCCGAAGGGGCCACACAAACAGCTAGGCGTGAGTTAACACGTTCCTTGATGACAACCAATTTGGGGTTTTGAACTCAAAGTTTTCCAAGAAAAAAAAAGCAACTCCAACACAGCAGAATCTCAGCACAAAGTGCTAAGGCTAGTCTGACTGACACAAAGGGCCTGCTTATGCCACTGCAAAATATCTATTATTAAGAAATAATATTCCTTTAAATCCCTGCCCATTTAATTTCCTCAGTGAGAATTTCCCATATCCCTTGTTTGTTAACTAGATTCATAGGTTATTCCTGGGTGAAACCTTCCTTCTCCTCATACTCTGTTAATGCTGATTTCATTCAGGCCTAGCAAGCTGAGGTTGAGTTTAACTCTCCTCACGTAGCTGTTTGCGTACCTGTTTGCCTGCTCCAGCTCGTTTCTAACTCCATGAAGTAGCACGCTGCCCTTTTAGCATGCAGGCCCTCCTGTTCCCACAGCTCCCTTTCCTCCCTTTCCCACCGAAAGGCAGCTCAATGTTGCACAGAAATAGCCTTCAGCGTCAAACCAGCAGTGCAACTTCACTCACGGGGCTGAGAGGCTTCTGAAAGGAGTATCTACACTTTTCTAATTGATGATAATGGCTAGAGTTATTTGGTACACCCGTTCCTCACTGGATAATATATGCACGTGCATAAAATAACGAAACAGTTTAAAATGGAGGCAGCCAAGTTGCACTGCTCCTTTCGGAAGCCAATAATCACTAGCCACGTGCCATCAGTTTTGAGTCTGGGGAAGAATGAAGCTCTCGGTAACCATACACGTTGCTGAACACAGGCAATGATGCCTCTACAACTTGCATACCTGATGCAACATCCACCGGTCTGTGCTGGGAAGTTGTAACCTCGCTGCGTTCTTATGAACAGATGAGGCCAAGCTACACGACAGAGACTTTCTCAAGGGCTTTCTGTAGCTCTTCCACCTTCTTCAAAAGCAAACTGTTTTCTGTTCTTATATATCAAAACAGAGGTGCTAATACATTAACACATTAAAGAAAACGCTATCTACCAAGCTTGTTATGTTTCTCAAGTTACTTACAAAGCACAGAGATATTGCACAATTATATGCCACTTCGCATTGGCTGGAGACATCATTAAACAGGATTAGCTGGAGAACGCCCACAGTCATTGACACACTTAGCATTGGTGAGGCAGTAAATATACTGGGTAATATTCAACTTTGTATGCAAAGTAACTAGGGAAAAGTCACTTTCACAGACAATAAAATACTAAAGTCTACTGGCTGCCCTGCTCACCCTAATGCTGAGCCAGCAAGTCTAAAATGCTGGCCAAACTCCATTTTAGGCCACCACTGAACTCAGCGCTGCTTACTTGTGACACACACTCAATTTAACACCAAATTAAAAGAAAATCCACCCTGAAAGGTGTTTCTGTGAAATGAATTTCTGCATAACTCCTCTCTTCAGGACAGAGTTGCCATATCCCAAAGGAATTTCCATCCCCTGCTACGGCTGGCAGCTGAAGGGGCAGGAAACCCAAGTGGGGAATGTCCATGTAACCCAAGGGCTTTCTAACATGCAGCCTACAAAGCACTTTCCACACCATTCTCACAAGGCCTGTGTCTTGACACAGAAAACTCCTACAATACCTGCAGAAAGCTTGGAATTCCTCAGGCAGAAGTAGTTCTGGAAGGACCAAGTATTAGGGGAAAAAAAAAGCAAAGACTGTCTTCATGGCAATCAACCTGTAGATGAGATTCCTAATGGTTTCTCAAAGGGCAGCGCAAAACAATCCAAAGAAACTGCACAGCAGAATTTTTTGTCTACATTCGTAAATCACCTTGCAGGAAACCAAGTAGTTTCCATGATGTGGTAAGATCATTATTTTTTAATTAATACTTTTATCAAAACTTCAGTAAAACCATTATCTAAACAGCATAGAGATGCTGAAAACACACTTCCCTTTGCTGCTGCAAGTTGTATTCCTAACTCACCACCACAAGCATCCCTTTCACACATTACCCATTCAACACAGTTCTTCAGCTCTGCTATTTCCTTCAGGCAGGCATCCTGTAAGACAATGGAAATAACTTGAGAAATTATTTGTTATTTGTCCATACATGTCTGCAGATACCATTCACTTGCCATAAATGAGAACAAAGAGCTGAGGCAGCATGACATACTTGATAAAGTACTTGTGAAATATTTTTCTTAACCAACCTATGAGTTTCACAGAACGGTTTGAAATTAATTAAGTTTGCCTCAGGTGAAAGGGAACAGTCCCTTTCCTCTCTCTCCTCTTACTACTGCTCGTAAAGTCCAGATCAAGAAGTCCTTCCAAGTACCCGGTAAGCCTGTTTGACTTGCTAAAATAGTAGAAATAACCTCAGCAAAACACTTGTGTCACAACAAAAGCCCTTTCCAGCCATTTTGGTAAGCATCAGTGCAAGCACAAGGGGAGGGAAGATCAGATGACTGCTAGTAAAAGCAGGGGGGAAGCAAACAACAAGATGAGCTGTTAACTTGTCTCAGCCATAATACACAAAGCCATCCCAAGCACATGTTTCTCAGTTTGTTTACTATACAAAAATCACTTCTCAGATACGCTGAAGGATCTGAGTATCATTTTTTCCAGGCTTCTGATATAAGCCTAGCACAGATTTTTTACAGTCATTTTGAAAAATACCACCTTTCTGTTCATTAGACTTTTCCCTTATACATAGGCCAGCTGGAAGGCACGGGCTGAAACACGATCTGTTGCTCACATATTTGGTTATAGCTTTTTTTCCCTTTTACTAGTGTGAAATGCAATTTTGCCAGTAGCCATAGGGTACACTGTAGTATACCAGCGTGTCCCTGGAATTCCTCATCTGGATGCAGCCTTAGTACCCACAAAAGAGGCTGAACAGACAATATTTGTGTTTCTGCAACATCTACTGTACCTCATCTCACGTGCAGTAGGACTGCTAACTCCTCACATTGTCCTGCCACAAAGCCTTGAAGTTATTTTTTGAGAAAGCAGCCTGACCTCCCCTCTAGCACTGGTTAAAACCCTTTGAAATGTAGGGAGAAGGAGACAACCACCCCCCGAAAATGTACCCTTGCCCCCCCAAGAAAGGTGGGGAAGAGGAGATGGACAGAGAATGAGAGTTTTTCTTCCCCCCCCAACTCAGTTTTTCCAAATTGCTACAGATTTTCCCTTAGTTTAGTTTCCCCATGTGTTCCCTTGCCAGCCATGCTGCTTGTGCCATTGCAAGGGAGAAATGGGAATAACAACAAAGAGGAAAAAACCAACCTCTTTCAGCAGTAATACCAGCCTCACGTGTGCATGAGCCTCCCTGAAGACGAGGATGCTGTGCAGTCACAGGGGTCTGTTTAGGTCCGCTGGCTGTACAGGAGAGCAGGACTGACTGAAACAGAAACCCTGCCAACCACTCAGCACCAAAGAAGCAAAAACATTGCCAATGCAGACTTTTTTCTGCCTTTTTTTTTTTAATGTCAAAATTGATACTCTCAATTCTGGAGCAAATCTGATTTTCAAAAAAGAAAGTATCCCTTTTAAAAAGGAATCCTAACAGAATAGATACAAAAGCTACGTTCTAAAGGGTATAATAATTTTCCACATGGGAACTATGACAGTCTTAAGTTTTTTGTTTGGGTTTTGGGGTTTTTTTGGGGGGGTGGGAGGGAGGGGATTGTGTGGGATTTTTTTAGAACTTCCTGCTGCACAAGCTTTTTTGAGCCTGTATCCCAGACATTTTGCTGCAGAATGTCTACTTACATCCCAGTCACACAAAGAACAATCGTAACAAGAATTATTGTATTCTGTACTATAAACACTGGTGGAATGAAATAGAAAGATTAAGGAAAAAATAATTAAAAATAGAAGTCTTTTCTTCCCAAAGGAAATAACATGAGCATGATTTTTACCTCAGCGGCTTTTGTCATTGTTATAACAATGGCTCATTTTAGGCCATATCTCACTGCACTCACAATCAGGAAACCCTGGTACAAATGTACTACAGCAACTTGTGCTTTGTAATGTACGTCTGGGACAGCACCACAGATTTCAAGGGACTTGCTAAAGGTTAACGTACCTGTTTCAGGGGGTATGTTTTCCTAGAACACAACTCTGACAATACCTGTAGCACCAGAGAGCTCTGCAGGTTACGAAAGCAAAAGGTGACTTGTCGGAACATCTCAGCTCTCTAGATAAAATTGTTCATTTTGCAGTGGGGCAGGCTCAGAGACCAACTGCTGATCAGGCCCAAATCCTAGCTTGATAAAAAGAGGGATACCTGGCAGAAAAGCACTCAGCACCACATTTCCATGCACTCTTACTTCCAGCAAGACCTCTACCTTTGATTTTACAGGAACTGCAAGAATTCAGTTCTCAGGATTTGACCTGCTAGAGGAAAATATTTATCCCACTCCCCTTAGTGACAGAGCAGTGTTGTGACCTGCAAACTCACAGCTCTGGAGAACGTGGAAGTGTTAAGATGTCTTAACTGCTTCCCCCAGTGTTTTGCCAGGAAGAATACATCTTCACTACCAACAACAGCGGAGTGTTTCTCTTTACGCTGCAGCAAATACAAAGTTCACATTGAGGGTGTATGTTTCTTTCATAACAGGAACACCAAAAGACCACATTAGTTATTTTTCACTGTACAAAGCTAAAAAGCTGTTTCTCTATTCATTACCAACAGACATTAAGGGAAACCCTGAGCCCCCTGCAACTTCACTGGTGCAAAACCTGCCCCCTCTTCTTTTTTCATGTCTCCCAATACAGGAAACAAGCAACAAGCCACCTTTCTTTTACATATTTCAGAAGTTAAAACACTTCAGAGTGAGCATAGGAACTGGAAAGAAAATAGCTGTACGCTGGCCTACATACATCAACACATCCACATTTCCTCTGATAAGCACCTTCTCATTTTCCAGAATCAAGATTTTTCCTTTTTCCCTTCCCTTCGTCCTTTTGAGCTTGGACTTTAACTCTTCCATTTAAAAAACCAGCTTGCTGTGCTGGGTTTGCTCCACCTCTCCATCCTGAGTTCCTTCCAGAGAGGCCCTCGGCTCCTTCACTTTAGCAAGCCACCCTGGGTAGGGGAAAAAGAGAGAACATGCTCCATGCTCCTTCTGAACAATTTAAATGTTCTCTGCTCAGCCTCAAGAGTCTGAGTGCTTGTTTGAGAAAGTGAGGTGGAAGGACAGGTCCTAGTAAGAGAAGCAGATGCTTTGAATGAAACAGGGACCAGGATTTCACCCACATCTCCCTCAGAAGTCACTTTAAACAATGAAAATAAATGTTATGGCTAGGCATTTTCCACAAGGAAGACACCATAATCCTGGCCAGCTCTAGAATCTGGCTGTATTAAAGCTGTGCGTTATCTTGTCAACATGTAGAACTCTTCTTTAGCAAGTCCATTAATATTAATGAAATCATGTATACGCTTCCCCATTCCTGGATCTGTCCAAGTCCAAAGCTAATTACATTCTGAAGAAGGAAGCTGTTGGCAGACACAGCACGCGTCATGCCATAAGGCTGAGTGCTTCCCCTCTTTTCCTGCTGCGCGGAATACAAGAGACACCTATCTATCAGATATGCAGAAAAGTTTCATGCCCAGAGCCCTCTACATCTCTCAACTGCAGGCCACAGGAGACTTCACTAGCTCTCTTGCTTTCTCTCCATTAGGATTCCTTCCCAAGTTCCCTATTCCTCAGCACTGTAGAGGAATACTCTGGCCAAGAGGTATACTCATTTTCTGTATCATCTTAAGACTATGATGCCGGATCTTCCTGCTGTGATGATTTAAAAGTATCTTCAAAGCTCTCAATTCCTTTAAAATAAAAAGTTGTAAACCTACGTTTAAAAATCCAAGCCTGACCTTACACTTGCTCAAGCCACTCCCTTAAGGAATAACAGCAAAGTAAAGATTAGAGTTCACCTGCACTTGAATTCCTCGCAGCTGCTTGAAGGCATTATCAGTTCTGGCAAACACTTGCTAGACAAGGAGAGCCTGGAGTTCATTCTAGTGTGTGGGTCGCCTCGAAGACATAAAATTCATCAGCTTTTGAACAAACTTAAATTTGTGGTCAGACACAAAAATAACATTGGTGAATATCCAAGACAGACTGCCTTCATTCTCATAACATATTTGGCCCATGGAAAAAATAGACTATGGAGGGGTGTGCTATTTAAGTGAACAGATAGCATGGAATTTTTAGGATGATGAAAACAACTAGTTGTTTCAAAGCACTTATGTGCAGTGGCTGCACATTGACAGCATTGTGAACAAAACAGTTTTCTTCATCCCCTCTATGGAAGATGTAAAGTTTTATGTCAGAGTCACTTTATCAGGAGGTGCAGGATTAGCATTAGCATTAGATGCATTAGCAGAGGAAGAAATCAATTCAGTCCATAAAGGAATTGATACCTGTCTATAGTTAGAAAATATCTTTTACAGAACAAGCTGTTCTTCTAGATCACTGAGAAATAAAAGAGAGTTTTATTGAGTTTCTAAATACACAGATACATGTATAATTAATATCGTCTAAATGCCAGACATTAAGAGTGGTTTAGGATTTTAAATGTTCTCTTCTTTTGTTCTTTCCTTCTCAAGAGTGCATCTAACAGCTATGGGGAAAAGAATAGACATGTAAAAGAGTTAGGAATCCCCCGTATAACGAACAGGGGACTGGAATGTAAAGCTTAAGGCAGCAAGTACAGACACTACTCATCACAGAATCTATTCAGCAAGAAAACAGGATTCAGTCTTCTCTTCCTGACCCACTGATAGGTGGCAGGACAGTGGCTTTCTGGCTTCTCCATCCATAAAGTGCGCATAATATTCACCCACATTCCTAATACTCAATGAGATTACTGGGCAGAAAGGCCTCTCACATGCAGAAGTAGTAACTAGGACATTCTGGGGGAAAACCAGGGCAATTTTCATTGTCTCCCAGAAATCTAGCCTCTTCCCAGGACAGGCAGTGAGGCAAGAACGCACGTATTCACAGGCAGGACTGCCTGCATCAGATCTCCCTGGCAGCATTAGCGAGTCTCACTTCAGAGCTCAGTCTTCACAAGACAGGCCTGGAACACGCTGGCAACACAGGCTCCCCTGCCAGAGCCTAGTCTATACTTGCAGGCCATCCACTGAACAACGGTCAGCAGGCGCGCTTCAGGAGAACTAAACTCACCTTCGAGTTTTTTAAGTGTATAAAAGAGTGAAAAAAATCAAAGGGTACTTCTACATCACTATCTCAGTTTGGCTGCAAAGCGCACTTGATGCAAGTCTTCCAATTGTCCCTGCGTCTTGCTGTGGCTCATATCACCAAAGAAAAGCAAATTGGATGCCTTTCAGATCAAATTAACCAAAAATGCATCCCAGCCACCAGTGGGTGGCTGGTCCCAAGGACTAAAGAAGAACTAGTCCGAAGTAAAACCCTTGAAACACAGGCAAACATCAGGCTGTCAGACTGAGGGTTCCTCTCTCCAGTTTGCCACACCTGCTAATGGAGATGCAGGTAAAGCCTCCAAGTACAGACAAGGACGCTGTGGAGGGCATCCAGCAGGTGGCAATCTGCTGATAGCAGTGACACCAAGGAGTCAGCGGGAGGTCCCACTTCTGGCAGAGGGCTCAAGGATGACAATAGGGAAAGAGGAAGGCAGTGCAAATAAAAAAAATTGTGCAACCTTTAAGTTATCGACTTATTTTTCTCTTTTTGAGAAGTTCAAACAAAGCAGGCACCAACTGGGGAGAAAGACTTACTTGCCATTATGGATAAAATATTTTCTTAATGGTGTAAAAGCACACAATTATTCCATGAAGGAACATCTACTTTGCATTTCATCTATTCCTTGACAAGTGTTTTAAGATGGGGTTTGCAACATGACACAGGCTTGGTGGTATTACTCCACATAATCAGTTTCATCAACAGACCAAGCAAATAATGAACTGTGAGTCTCTCGTTACCACTGTCATCAAGAAGTGAAAACATTGACAGAGCTGTGTTTAATTCTTTGAGAGTATTCATTAAAAAGCAAAACAAATACCCAGATATAATCTATACTATCAATACCATAGGTTCTTATCCCTTCACCTTGTCTCAAAAATAATTAGAAAAGATGTGGTTGTCAGACAGGAGCTTGACGTAACTTCATACGGAGGGAATAACCGCATATAGAAGGCATGAATGACTCCACGTAGAACTGCATATAGCCATTTCTGTGTAGAACTCCCTCTGTCATAAAACACACTGACAACAAGCACAGGAAATTAAAAAGCACAATCCTCTACAGTTGAAAGGCAGACTTACCTTAGGAAAGCAGACCTCTCCATTCTCTCAGTCTGGAGGCGTCTCATGCTTGCATCTTCTCTGTTCAGCTTCCAGTTCCACAATCCTTCTCTGCAAGGCCTCTGTGTCTCTTTTGGACTGAAAAACAAATTTCTCATACCTGTTCTGGATCCTTCTATCCTCTTTGCAGTTTGGACAGTCTGAACCTTGAAGTGCTTCATCTGTGGGTCCTTCTGAGAGGATCTTTGAAGTGGGCAACTGACTTGGATTTGTTTTCCAGTTTACTCTCTCTAGTACTATCAAAAGTAAAACTTGTAAACACTGAATTTTACAGATATTCACCTAGGCAGTACACCTGTTTCTCTAAAGAAGCATTCACAGGGTAACAGAAAAAAAAACATTTTTTTTTTATATACAGGGAAACAGACTTGGAAGCTGCATGGCTTCTGTGGCGTATAGATTCACAATCTATACACCAAATCCATAGCTTAATCGAGAACAAAAGTCAGGGCAGAGTTTTTAAAGCATTTAGAAGACTTGTAGTCTGCAATCACCTATATGCTTTTGAAAGCACCTCTCCAGCCTTCCTTCCACTAACATCTGCTCACCCAGAAGTAGGTGTGCATGCAACTTGACTCATTTAGCACTCCTTTGACACGATCCCTGCACCATTGCACTATGGGTATCCCTTCTGAATCCTTGGAGGAAAAAAAAAAAAAAAAAGAAGAAAAACCACAATAGTCTAATGGAGAAAAAAGTCCACAAGGCAGGAAGTGAATTCCCCCCTTTAGGCAAGAGAAATGTTCAAAATACCTCCCTTATGACTGGACATTACTTACAGCCGCATAAGTGCAAATGCCTATATATATATATATACACACACACACACATCACAAAAAGCATTAGAGAACATGGCCAAAGGTCTCCTGAAACTAGTCTACACAGAAAATAGAGTTCAGAGTACAGGCCTCCCTCTTTCCTTCTCTGCCCGCATGTCCCTCTATCAACTGTTCTCGTTTCCAGAAAAATCAACATCTTCCATATCAACAGATGACAGGTATAAAAGCAAAAAGAAAAAATAACTCTTATTTTTTAAGAGAAGATGAGGGAAACACTCATCATTTTGTAACAGATGGCCCATAGAAGCAAAACAAAATAAAATTAAGAAGCACCAACAGAATCAAGTTGATTTTTTTTTTTTTAACACAATCCTGTTCCTCATGACTAACAAACAGCCTCAAATTTACCTTGGTCTTATGGAGCTTATAAATTTCAATTGGTACCCAGAAGAGTCAGGAATAGCAGTTTGAAATTAACAGAATTACTCTTCAAATGTAGCACAAGCAGCATGTCAGTGCATGTCCCTGTTTGCTGTTTCTTGAAAGAACACAAAGCATATTTACCAACCACAATTCAATTACAATTAGTCTAATGGTAAAGCCAAAGTTTTTGCCTTTCTTGCATTTGGATTTTCAAGTAACCCCCTTTTTTTCCTTGGATTCTTCTGAGCAGAAAGCACACAGTTTGCCTTCGATTAAAACAGAAATAGCAGAAGATCAATAAAGATTTTAATAATAAAATCCAATATGTCTCACAGAACCATAATTTATGCTTTCCACAGAGGCAATTTTCTACTGGTCAAGTCAGTAAAAGACTTTCTTCATAAATAACTTTCAGTTACAAATTAAAATACAGCCTCATGACAGCATCAGTCTGTAGAATTGGCCACATTATACAGATTGAGTGATGCTACAAAAGTATTACTCATTAGACAGCAAGTTTTCTTCAGAAAGCTTCACATCTGCTACAGAACCGCAATGAATTTAACCTAAATAAGAAGTGGCCTACTATTATTTCCGTACATGCTGTCACAGGATTATCAGAACCCGAGAGTCACTACAGTAACACCACAGCATTGCGTCAATGTTTTGCAACACTGTAAATCACCATTTAAGGGCTTTAACTGATATTTAACATTCGGCCTCCAACCCAGGGTGAGAAATACCCAACGGTACTTCCAGTTTCTGTGTTCAATCTAGTCACACTTCTTGCAACATACAGGGGAAGAACAGCACATTATACCCAGTTCAACGTTATGCAACTGCAATAATCTTTTTCTCATCTCTCAACCCTTAAATGGCACACTATTACTTATTAGCTACAGGCCAATTAAGAGATGAGATTGGGGCAGGAAGAAGCATTGCCTCAAAATAGCACTTAGGTGAGGGACCAAACTCCACACAGCTACAGAGGACAGGAAGGATGCTAGGAGCCCTCCTGGCACACCATTTTTTGCCTTGCTGGCAGCTCTATCCACTTTTTAGATCAACAGTGAGTTAGTAGTTGCATCATAAACATACTCCTCTAGAACGGAGGATTTGAGTAATTGCCCATGGGAGTTAACAATGCTGATGGTTGATTTCCCATGGAGTAGGGGAAGAAGCCTCCGATTTTTCCCACCTTTGCAGCTGCCTACACTTAATACAAGATTAAAAAAAATAGTAGCTTTAACTGTGTGGCATCATGTGAAAGCTCTGATCAACAGCAGAGGCTCTAAGGCTGCCCTTTTGCAGAACCAGGAAGAAGCTACTTGTATGCTTGCCTGCATTTACATGCATGAGAAATGCATACTTAACTCACTTCTCTCTTGTGATTTTACAGTTAGAAATAAAAGCAGTAGGGGTTAGAGAAAGTTGAGAGGAGTATTCATTTAAATCTATTCCTTTAGATCTACTCATGAGAAAATAAAATATTTTAGATTCCATAGGAGTTGGGTGAACTCACCTGGAATATGAGTTTTCATGATCTGCCACAAAAACATTGCCAGGAACAGAAAAAAAACCATCTACATTACACCTGACAAGTATTGTCCTGAATTAGGGACGTCTTCATAGTTGGATTTTTGATCCATCTCCCTTTACAGACATAGCTTCATATACAAAAGAAGTGATAAAAAGCAGTTTCCAGGGGAGCTGAAAAAATAAAAAGATGCAAGTTTTGATACTGACTAAGACCATTCAACTTCATTTCAGGGAATACTAAGCAAGACATTTGCACTCGTTTCACATCCCTTCCAAGGGTTTCTCTTATAGGCTCACTCATATTAAAAAACCAAGCAATGGCAGCAGTAACGCTTACAACAGAAGTGTTAGGATTAGCACACTAGGGAAACCATTTTGGAGTTGAAAATGCTGGAGAAGTATAAATTATCTTATCTCTACAGCACTTACTAGAGAACTATTAGTCAGCACAAGGAAAGGAACACTTCTGCAGAGAAGAAACCGAGTGTTTTGCCATGGTCTTCAGTGGATCATCATCCAGGAACCAAGTTCTGCTTCCTTAAATAAGAGAGCCCAAAAGGTCTTGTATTTCTGTGGGACTGCTCCCGACAGTCCCCCGAGCAGGACTGGGCTCCTGTTCACTTCTGTCCAGAAAAAATGCCAAATGAAATTATGTTGCTGCAATCTTAATCCAAATTATCATTACTGTATGGGAAAGGTTTGCATATGACAAAAATATTCATGATGAAATGCATCTACGTAGCAGAAGTACCTTATGACCACTGAGCCTGAAGCTGTGCTAGGAACTACATAGTGGAAAAATAGTTCCCAAGAGTTTATAATCTAAGCAATTAAGGCAGAAAAAAACCTACATTCTTATTACAAATAAGCCTTATAGGCACAGTATAACATATTTTAATAAGGACTTATCTATTATTCCAAACTGATTTTAATCAGTGGTTTTACCTTCTAATTCAGAAAAATACCACAGTGTGACTAATTCCTCCCAGGGAAAAAAGAAAAAGAATTAAGAACAGTACCTTTTAGTAGGAACAGCACCTTTTAATCAATGCTTTAGTGTTTTATTAAAATTCCTGCTATTAGAGAAATGCCAAAGCCCAGATTCAAAACATACCTGCAGATCTCCTTATCGCAATATGGTTTTCAGTAAACAGAAATACACATTTGTGGTGGGTTGACCCTGGCTGGAGGCCAGGTGCCCACCAGAGCCGCTCTCTCACTCCCCTCATTCACTAAACAGGGGAGAAAAGGCATAACGAAATGCTTGTAGGTCGAGATAAGGACAGGGAGAGATCACTCACTAATTATCGTCACGAGCAAAACAGACCAAACTTAGAGAGGGAATTCATCTAATTTATTACTAGGCAAAACAGAGTAGAGGAATGAGAAAATAAAATCAACTCTTAAAACACTTCCCCCCACCCCTCCCATCTTCCCGGGCTCAACTTCACTCCCGGCTTCAACCTTCCCCCCTGCCTCAGCGGCACAGGGGGACGGGGAGTGGGGGTTACGGTCAGTTCATCTCACGGTGTTTCTGCCGCTTCTTCATCCTCAGGGGGAGGACTCCTCTCATCGTTCCCCTGCTCCAGCATGGAGTCCCTCTCACGGGGTGCAGACCTTCAGGAGCAAACTGCTCCAGCGTGGGGTCCCCCACGGGGTCACAAGTCCTGCCAGCAAACCTGCCCTGGCGTGGGCTCCCCTCTTCACAGGTCCACCGGAACTTGCTCCAGCGTGGGCTTCCCACGGGCCACAGCCTCCTTCAGGTGCCTCCACCTGCTCCGGCGTGGGGTCCTCCACGGGCTGCAGGTGGAATCGCTACACCCCCTCATCCTTCCTCCATGGGCTGCAGGGGGACAGCCTGCTTCACCATGGCCTTCACCACGGGCTGCAGGGGGATCTCTGCTCCGGCGCCTGGAGCTCCTCCTCCCCCTCCATCTGCACTGACCTTGGTGTCTGCAGAGTTTCTTACATCTTCTCACTCCTCTCTCCGGCTGCAAAAGCTCTCTAAGTGTTTTTCTTCTTCTTAAATATGTTATCACAGAGGCGCTGATTGGCTTGGCCTTGGCCAGTGGCGGGCCTGTCTTGGAGCCGGCTGGCATTGGCTCTGTCAGACACAGGGGGAGCTTCTAGCAGCTTCTCACAGAAGCCACCCCTGTAGCCCCCCCGCCACGCAAACCCAACACAACATTTTCAAGGCTTCTTTTAATATATTAAAAAAATTACGTCCTTTAGGCCAGCAGTATCCTATATCAAACACTGAAGGATACACTTCTGTGCTTGTAAAACTGCATTAGTAATTTTCTGTCCAGCTGTCTGGCTTCAAAGACCTATGTGCAATTTAGAATTTAGGCCTTAAATGTGAAATTAAGGAATCTGAATAGATAAAATGAAGAATATATTACATACAGTTCTGCAATCAAAAAGGAAATCAATGCACCTAATGTTTATAGTATCAGGTAAAGAATTTCTACAGTCAGAAGTGTAAAGCTTGGAATTTCCTTGAATAAAAATTCCTAACTATCTCAAGCTCGTATTCTCAAGAAGAGAATAAAAACACAGGAAAGTGTCCAGATCAAATGGAATAAATAACCATGTTGAAAATAATAAATATTAGGTATTCAGAAGGCACAAAGACATACTGATGATAGAGTGATCAGTTTAGATTACTTTTTAAAGTGATAAGGAAGTGTGATAATAAAAGACTTTCCAGTAGTAAAGATGTATTAGATCACGCAAAGCACACTAAAAAAGAAGATAGAAATAAATTCGTCGCACTTTTAGTAGACCAACTCCAGGAAAGTAGAATTGAAACCAGGGTGGGGGGGAATAAAACTAAGTAGAGAACAGAGATAAACAATGAAAATAAACAGTTTTCAAATTTAAGATAAAACCTTGAAATCCCACATGACCATCTACATTGATAATGGTGGTAAGCAGGACAAAGGCCAGAGTGGGGACATACACAGAGATTACCACTTCCCAGGTAGAAGCAAAACCTAAAGATCTTAACGCTTTTCAAAGAAAGTGCTAGGCAATCTCCATACCAGACTTCTTCTAGAAGAACTGCCATGTGAAGTTACAGATCTGAGAGTAAACAGTGAAAATAATTTGGAGGTAGTATCACACAATGAGAGTTGCAAATGTTTGCAGCTATATTTAAGAAGTGAAGGAAAACATGGCACAGTCAAGCGTGGATCTGTTAACCCAGCCTCGATGACATGCAGAGTTTAAAGACATATACTTTTATGAAAACAAAGATACAAAGTTTAGTATGAAAAATGAGATATAATGCAACACAAATTTGTAAAAGATTAGTTCTCTGCTAACCAGGCATTTGTCTTAGATCTATTTTATTACCTATATTTAAAACAATCACTTTTCTTATCAATCTGGACTTCAGTAAAAGTACTCCTATGAGGAGTTAGTTAAAATGGAGATAAGAATACTATTGTAGGATGGGACACAGCAAGCCAAGGAAGAGACAAAATGGAAAGCATTAGGCTCAGGGAAGGTTGAAATTTATTTCACTTAATAGTCTTTCAGATAAGTAGTGGAGAGAAGGAGGAAAGTAAGAGAGCGCTAATGGCACAGGTCTGGGAAGACTCCAGCTTGTCTTCAAACTTCTAGTTAGTAAATTTTTTAGATTTGATACAGAGTTGCCCAATATCGCACAACCGTTTAACAAAGTCAGGCACAAAACAAAAGAAAAAAAAGAACTTAACACAATTCCCTGTCCCTTCTAAGTGAGATTGACAGATTTTTAACAGCATGCAGACGCCTGACTTCCACACCCTCAAAACACAAAGTCTAACCTTTTACAAAGCAGCTATGGGCCCAACACTCCCATTTAATCTATGGAAGAAGGCATTTAAAAGGCTACAAATATGCCTTTCAGGTCACTAGTTATTAGGAGGTAGAAGTATTTCCTTTATTTTTCATGTATTCAATCTAAACACATGGGAGCCTGAAGGTCAGTGTTCTTAGACACTACGATGAAATAAGTTCAGTAAAAATTCTGCCCCTAGAAATGAAATGGAAGTCAGTGTTTCTGAAGTTCTATCCAGATTCAGTTTTATAGGCAGTATTAAATCACATAATTAAAGAGTTCTGTTCAACAGCTGATACTCCTGATTTAAACCACATCACAGACAAAATAAGATTTCAGTATTAATAGCAATTACCACTTTTCTGGAACAATAAAGTGTTAAGACACACACAAACCAAACTAGCATTTTGAAGTGCTGTGAGAAGAGATTACATCACTACTACAGACCATCTGCTAGGAAGAACACGGAGCAACAGATGAGCCAGAACTCCTTCTGGTATAAAAGGATAGTTCCACTGACTTCAGGAAATTTATCCCAATCTTCCTGTATGTTACAGATTAATAAAGTGACACACATTACAGACTAGTAGAGGTGAAACAAGGTTAAAACCACAGAGACTGATATTCCTTGCTCTCAATGAGCAATTTATTCTTTCTGTGACAAATATATTTGTAGATGCTAAAATCAAGACTGGGACAGCTATTCACATAAGTCAATATGCTAAAAAAGTAGGCTATTTCTGCAGAGATAAGAAACAACATATGGTCCTTAGTGCCAGCTAAGGGTCCCTTTAAAACAATTTTCCTCAATCTGATTTGCTTTACAATTACACTAAATCCTACCATGATTGCTCTCATAGAGCACTCACAGAATTTGGCTTCCCTTGAAGATGTATTTTTCCTGCCCCTAGTTACCACCTTTATTATTGATTTCTAGATAATCCCCACAGTTACTAGAAAAAGGTTTTGGCAAGTTTCCCTCGAGGCCTGCAGATGCCTATTACCCTTATCAATAGAGCATCCTTTCACCCCCTTAGCTACCCTCCTCAGTTACTGACTGTTTGCCTATGCATATATTCTGCTCAGGGACCAGCAGGGAGAACATTTAATATCCTCTCACTAACGAACAAGAAAGGCAGCAGCTGCTGGCCTCAGCAGAGGGTCTGCTCAGGGAACCTGTCCCCAAGAGAAGTCTGGCTGGACCCAGCTGCAGAGGACTAAGCAATTCCCCCTCCCCATGGCAAAAATGCACTATGAGAAATTTGGCCCATTTTGTCCTCTCCTCCTTGGAAGGAGATTATAGTGTTTGAAAACCCCTTTTAACCAATGCAGAAGAACTGTAATCAGAAGAGTACTTTCATTAAAGTCTCTGACACAGAGGGGTCATATCAGAGAATGGGGGGATGAGGGGGGGGGGGTGTTCTTTTGTCAGAGAAATAACAAACTAATAAAGACAGGGCTGCTAGCATGTAAGCTGCTTTCTGAGAACTTCTTGATTGGCTAAATTGAGAAGAAAAGCTTAAAGAAACCTTTTTGAGCTATTAGTGGAAAACTCAGAACTAATACCTGGCTAGTGCTGCCTGTGCTGTATGGGACTCAGACATGCCTCCTGCTCCAGCAACGGTGGTAACCAGAGGGGCTACTTACTACAGGGGGTTGCTACATGACTAACTGCCAACTGTGTGAAGCACTAGGGTTAAATTATTTTGTTTTGGTTTTAAATTGAGAATAAATTGAAAAAAACATCATCTGAGGATTTTTCTTTCTTCTTTTTTTCTTTTTTTTTTAAAGACAGAGAAAGAAGAACTGGATTATAGTCCCAAAATTTTCTCCAAGTGAACGCCAAATCTCAGAAACCACAAAGCAAACACAAGGATGCCAAGGCCTATTAAACATAATTCAAACACTTTTCCTTTTATTCTTGGGATTGGCAGTCCTGTTCAGAAGATGGGGCATTTACATTTCAGAGTGAAGAAAGCAGTTGTGCCTTATCTCCAAAACTGGGTAACAGGCTCCTTTAAAAGGACCTGTGCTCTCCTTGGTCTCCAATTGCTCCATCTGCCACTCAGGAAAAGGGACAGAAATGCTCAGGGTTAAAAATCTTCTCCTCTCCCTCCAACCCAAGCAATCAGGAGATGAGATGACATCAATTCAAACTATGGCCCCACGCCAGCCCCTTAAAAAGGAAGCCAGAAGTGTTTCAGGACGATCGCTGGTGCCAGGATCTGGCGGCTGCCCATCTCTGTCCAACAGCGCTCGCTGCAATCCCAGGGCTGTAGGAACTGCTCCGCACTGCAGGGAAAAGGGAGTGTCGGGCTGTTCTCATATTGGGCGGATCTAACACTCTCTATCAGTAATTTGGCTGGCTCTTTTCTTGTCCCAACTTGCTCAGGTTCAGCGAGGCTGGTACAGAGCTGGATTGGAGGTGAGCAAATACCCTTGCAATTTGGAGCTCCTGCTTTTGTTCTGGGATGAGGAAAACTGCTAGTTTTCCCACTAGCGTAAGTATGGCCAAGTGTGGGCTTCTGTGTGATAATGAGTGATTAGAGTTGAGTGTAATGGAAAGTGGAAGCCTTTTGTTTTGAGGCTAATTAAAAGCTTGATTTATGTCCATTAAGTAGGTGCTAGAGCTTCTGGGTGCTGGTCAGGTGCCCAATGAGTTTTGCCCATTTACTGACAGAGTAGCCTACTGTATTGCAAATATTCACGCTATTTGTTACAACTGCACGTAGTTACTTGGTGATAGTACATGCAAGTGGCCAAGGGCTGAGCAGAACCACACCAAGAACCTGTCACCAGGGACTGAGCCTGCTGACAAAAATCAGCGTAATTCCTGGTGCTGCTTCTCTGTGGATTCACATGAAAAAGGAAAAAAAAAATCTAACATTTCCCCAAAAACAGGAGTCCAGGAGATCAAGCAGGCATTTTTCCCCACAGAAAAAAAATCTTTGTCAAATGTTTAAAATATTTCATATAATTTAACAAGTGATTGAAACAAAGAAAATACTCACTGGTGCTTGGAGATGATTTTGACTAAGTCCAGTGAAGTTTTGTTTTCTACCCAAGATATAAACCTCTTGCACTCTGGGGACTAGAAACAGAAAGACTGACAGATTTAACTCTTGCAGCACAAGTGGTTTCAATATAACACGATACCAATATAAGACTGAAACCCGATCACAGTGTGACTTTCATACATTAGAATGTGAATCCTGTTACTACCACATACTCTCAATTTTAAACACCAATAGTTAAAAGTCACAATTCATTTCTATAACACATCCATTAAAGTCTCATCTGAGAAGAGGCTCTTGGTTTATTTATAGGCAAAACAGCTGTTTTCTGCATTCCATGACCTAGGCTGAGGTCTGCTCCAAGTCCTGCGTGTACTGAGACAGCCTGGGTACAGAGTTACCTTGTGTGGAAGCAAAATGTGGAGCTCCTTTCCAAAGCAGCAAACGGTGCCTTTTTCACTGTATGCTGACCCCTCCTATGCAACATTGCTTT
Organism: Grus americana; assembly: GCF_028858705.1. NCBI lineage: Eukaryota > Metazoa > Chordata > Aves > Gruiformes > Gruidae > Grus > Grus americana. The sequence goes on from NC_072854.1 coordinate 121,855,627, forward strand.
ACTGGTGATTTTCTTCAATCACAAGAAAAGTGATAATTTTGGATGGTGGTGGCAGACTAACCCAGGTCTGGAACTTGGGTTAGTTCATTTTAGAAAACGAAGTAGAGAGACACCTTTCACAACTACTTTCCTCCCAATTTCCCTCCTGAAATGCTCACTAAATATCTAACAGGCAAAAGCAAATAATAGCCTCTAGCCAAATGAGCCCATTCATTAGATGAGAGGAAGACAGGTTCCTCATCTACACACTGAAATGATTCCTCTCATACCACCCATGTACCCAGATGCAGTAATTTTCTACTACTGCTTGCTCCCATCTATCCTACTAGGTCCTTAGGTGCAGCACATCCTGCCGTGCATCTGCCACTAACTGAAGTATGAAGTATTATGTACTTTTGTAAGTTAACATTGAGCACATGAGTGTGTATTAGTACAAATAGGCAAAAACTCCAAACATTGTTGCATATACAAGTACGTCCTTCGTAAAGATCCACAAGCAATGAACACTTTCATGTTATCTATGCTTCTTCTCAAGTGATAATATTCATTGCAACTATAAGTTTCCGGCTCTGCCTAAACATATATTCTTATACAGATTCACTCTCAAATCTTAGCATTGAAACAGTGTACACTTCTGCCCTTTCATATTTTTAAGTTAATATCCTTTTAGAGGAGTTTTGCATCACTTAGATTCATTATTGCTTTTCTCTCTTAAAATCCACTTCATTTAACGTAGCTACCCCTTTCTTATTTTTTAATATATAAATGGGGTGTGTGTGTCCTGTTCTGACATTATCAACATTTTGCCAAGAAGCAGCAGCCCGTATCTGCAGTCTTGCCACCAGTCTCATACTGGAGGAGACATCAATGACTTATTCTAGATTGCTTTGCCTTATATGCACGTAGACTACAGAAAGTCAAACAAACATAAACAATTCTTTCTCCCAGGAATGCCAGTCTAGTATCTTCGCCTGGTTCCCAAACATGAATCAAGACTCAAAGATCAAGACAGAATAAGACTTCCTACTACTCTGGTTTCAGACCAAACCTCTACACAGTCACGAATAATCCCAAATAAACCGTCAGCACAATATGTCTTCCCAAACCAGAACATTTACACACATATTAAGTAAAAGAATGTGAAAGACTGGTTGTTGGCCGGTATGATTTGGACTCTCCAAATGCATTTGGCAATATCTGTCAATCCAATTAAATCTGCTCTGTAGTTTACAGAGGCACATAAAACTCATACAAAGAAGCACAAAATGATACACACACATTCAGGTATTAACACAGATTTAAATAATCAGTTTAATTAAGCCAGGCAAGTTTAAGCACAGACAAGCCCAGCAGTGTCTTTCCACTGAATACATGTTAAAAAAAAGATTGGGGGGGGGGGGGAACCTACTAAGTTTTAACTCTTTTCTTCCCCCTTCATAGCCCAAACATACTCATCCTGTTGCTCAGATGGTGTGCGTGGTTTGCACTGAGCCATGTAGATATTGCAAAGTAGCTGTTGGATGGGTTTGCTGTAGGCATTTTCCTACAAGATGTTGTATCTTCCTACATGTAGCCAGCACAGCCTTCACTACTACTCAGGGCCTTCTTGCTTTGACAGCCAGCAGGTGCTTTAACTACTGGCTGGGCTAAGCCTGTACTAAACTAGGCAGTAGACTGAAGCAGTCCCCAGCTGGCTCCAGGACTGATACCGCAGGCAAATGACTGACAGCCAACTTTTCACAGCCCTCCTCGTACGTTCCGAGTGTAACTCTGCTCAGCATAACCCATGCAAAGAGTAGGATGTGGCCCCACGGTTTGTAAACCTCAGTCTAATCGTACATAGTATATCCAAACAGGAGCTCTGTATGTCGTTTTCTTCTCTTTTGTTTTCTCTGCTTTCTCGAAAGCTGTAACCAACTACTTGGCTCTTTTTCCATGTGAGGCTGCCAGCTTCTATAAACAGACCCAAAACCTGGCAATCAGTACGCAGAATTCTGGTTGCAATATCCCTGCTTTGCTGTCTATTTTTGTAGACACTTACTTCAAACGCTTGCAAGCCAAGGGTATTTTCCTTTGGTTAACTAGTCCATCTTAAAGGGAAGATAAGATAAATTCCCTTAGAAAACATTCCAACTATCCCTCAGGTGATTTGTACTACATGAAAGAAACTTAAAAAGAGAGTTTTTCTCTCTGTCATTGCCAGATTTGCAAGTCAGTATTCTGCACACAAAAAACATGCCAATTTATTCAGTTCCCTTATCTTCCTCCTTTCACTCTCTCAGCTGATACGAGGCATGCCAAGTTCACCGTGCTTCCCTAATGCTGCACTGCTGTTCACTGACTCTTCCAAAGGGAACATTCTCTGCATCTATTTAGCAAGATGGCTTTTAAAAATAGGAACACAAAATCCAGTACTGAGTTCAGGATAATTATGGGAGATACAGCAGGTGCAAGTATTCTCTTACACAGCATTTTCTGATGATACGTCAAAGAAAAACTTTACTTGCAAAGGGCTTAGAGGGACTTTTCAGGGTACTTCTGTTGTACAGCTTTTGAGAACTATAGTAAACAGCCTACTGTAAATGAGTTTGGCCAAGCTAGTTAAGTGGAAGTGTAATTTCCAAGTGATGTTCAGCCTGCTTGTTAAGCCAGCCAGCATTTTTCACTCCAAAAATCCACCAGGCTCCCATCAGATGAACAACCTAGATTTAAATCACAGAGCACTCGGCCCAGACTCAGAGCATTTAGACTCCTAATTTCTCCCAGGTCTAGGAGTCAGGATCTTAATTACTTTGCTGAGGCAAGTGCTAGGTTTTTGCTACAAGGCCTTTGAAAGCTACTGCTTTAGTCACCGCCTGAAGGGAGACAGAGCCAGCCAGGAGCAATGCCATAAGCTTTTTTTAGTATGATGTAGCATAGGAGGGACTAAGAGTTCCCATGACAGATCTACCATTCGAAGGGAAACTATCGCCATTTCGCACCAGTGCCCGAAGTCTGTAAATTCATCCCAGCATTTTCCGAATATGGAAAAGCAGGGCTCCATCATGCGTAACAGTTACTTGGGAAGACAAACACCATCGCTTCCCCATCCTTCCTCTTTCCCCAGCCCCTTATAAGCTGAGCATGACATCATATGGTATGGAACATTCCTTTGGTCAGTTTGGGTCAGCTGTCCTGGCTGCGTCCCCTCCCAGCTTCTTGTGCACGCCCAGCCATTCCACTGGCGGGGCGGTGTGAGAAGCAGAAAAGGCCTTGACTCTGTGTAAGCACTGCTCAAAACTAGCAAAAACATCTCTATTATCAACACTGTTTTCAGCACAAATCCAAAACAATCACCTTTGAATGCAATACACCAGCAAAAGTCACCTTATGAATTCTCTCATATGCATCTTATGTCCTGTCTTGATGTGCACTACAAAGAACACTAGTGCTGAAATATTTGTGTGCGCTTCATGTGTACTAGTGAATTTGTTACGCTGTTCAAAAGGCTCACAGATAGCAATAAGCAGCAAAAGGCTCCTGGGTGAAAAAAAGAAACTTAGAAAGGGGAAATGGTTGCCTACTGAAGTGTGACAGATTTTTACTGTAAAATAATAAAGGTGTAATTTTCAAATAACAGAATAGTACTTCAGAATAGAGTATAAATGCTATAAAAGACTATGAGAAAGAAAAAATAGTTTTCCCAAGTGTCAACAGTGAATATAAGTCACTCGGCTTTTCCTTACAACCTTGCCCTTATGGTTTTATTTCCAAAGACCTCAGAAACTTTCTTGTTTCAACATTTTAGGCACAGACATCTCCTCTATTATAGCACAATAAAATACCAAACCTAAGATCAAGCTCAGTTCCATTTATTTTACTATCAGGTACGACAGTTCTGCAAGCTAACAATTTAGAAGTTTTGGAACTGAGACAATGCCTATTTGTAAACAATTATGAACTACAACCTAATTATGTAATTGTTTCCACAGTTTTCTGGAATGCAATCTGTCTACTTAGACTTTGCCGCCCCCCCCCCCCCCCCCAACTGTATCAAGTACTAGGAAGTTTTTAGTGTCATCTTTCAAGCCAAGCAAAGTACACCAAAATGGTGCCAAACTACAGATTTTTTTTTTTTAATGACTGAATGATTTAGGCACATCAGTGATTTTCTAATTCCTTGTGTTTAAAATGTTCTGTTGAACTACCCAGAGTTCAAGAAGTTTTAGAGATGTTGTATTTACTAATGCTGACACAAAGGCAAAAAGCCAAAGCCGCCACCTCTAGACTTCAGAAGGTCAAACAAGAATAAATGCAGCCAAGAATTAGCGCAGAAATTTTGAACTAGAAGATGTGCAATCAAATCTTAGCCTCATTATAGTCATTATAACAAAACTCCCATCAAATGTCTTCAGCAGGTACAGGGGGTTCATCTTTCCTCCAAAAACATCCTGCTACAGGCACTGAACACTCAAACTTCCAGTGCTGCAAAGTACTGGATCTCAAATCCAGCAAAACAAATTACTAAATAGTTTTTCAGGACTGCTCTGCTTAATGTTGGCAGCCAGCATGCCTCGGGTATCTGACATTTCTCACTCTCATTTCCTTATTTGACTTTGCTGACCCCAATTGTGATATGGTGAATGACATCTTGTCCCCAGGCACTCCAGTTCTACCCAGTCTTACTCTCACGGGCATCCTCGCTGAGGCTGGGGGATTTATTTAGAGACACAGGAGTTCAAAGAGGTTTTGTACCTTTCTAATGAAAAGAGATTCACTGTAACCTGCAGGTAGTCTCTGATCAGCCAGACAATTCTTCTAAAGTTCCTGGCCTGCTTCACAGACTACTCATGCTGTGAACTTGATTGATCATTTTGTTGGCGACCTGAAAAGTTTGTATAATTAGCAGTTCTACTCAGCTGTTAAGGCAGCCAATGGACAGAACTGACCCCAAGAACACATCAGAGTCCAGTTTCAAAAGAACTCACAATTTATACTGCTAGTCCATCGACAACGAATACGAAATATGAATTTAATGTGCATGTTATTGAAATAACCTGTTAAGCATTAGTATACAGACAGTAATCGGTGGCTTCAGAGATATTTTCTCATTCTAACACATCTAGTGGAAGCTTGATATTATTTTGCTAGCTAGACAGAGAGGCCTCTTTTGTGTTTAAAAATAGCAGTAAAAGAAAAATACTTTGATTCCTCAGCACCAAGTGCTCAAGCTTGTTTACAAATAATTGATAAAGCCTAACAACCCAGCATGATACCTGTCTATTATTTCCCAGCAGTTAATGCCAACACTTTCAAAAGCAGCTTTTTGTTGGTGCATTATTTTTTCATCCAGCTTTTGCAATCCATTGCTGTTACTTGTTCTAGACACTTAAACAGAAGTGACATGTATGCAAAAAAGATTAGCCCTGTAAATTTAGGTGTTCAAAGTGAGTGGAACCCTCTGAAATTTTGGATGTAAAGGACCACCACATGCTCGCAATGCTATTCAGAATCCTTACTGTTTCATTTTCAAAATGCCATTATTCTGTTCCTCTATTCTATAGTGCCTACTACACCATAAACACTCAAAATAACAACTGACAGTACAAAGTATTTCCCAAAACAGGTGTTATTTCAACTATTCAAAATTCCTTTAAAGACTATCCAAAGGCAACTCTGCGCTTTCAAACAAAACAAAAAAAGTGTTTTTCAGAAGTGCTTCAGTTGACAGCAGGAGAATGATGTTCCTCCAAAGAGGATTCAGCCTTTCAGCAGATGGTGTTCGGTTAAAACAGAGCAGGAAGGACAACATATGTAATGATCTTTACTTTGTTGCCTTTCTTCTTACAAAACATTAGTCCTATCTAAAAGCAAAGTCAGATTTTCACAAAAGGCTTAATACCTCACATTAAACTAGGATAAGTTATACTGCCTGCCAAGCAGCCACAGTCAAAGGAAGTTTGCACAATGGATATCACCAAACAAAACCAAAAGAGCGTGCTGTCAAATTACTGCCCTTGTTGAGGAAGGAAGCGCAGTGCAGATGGCATTTCCCCAAACTCACCCTCAGCAGACACCCGGTGCAAAACACCGAGGCCATGGGAAAGGATCCCGAGGTTTTGGGCGCTTTGGATCAACCCTATGAGACTCTGAATTATGAAGGAGTTGTTGGGCCCTGGCTTCAGCTAAACCCCAGTGACAGGTAAATGCTCCCAGGCTGTTGTGGTGACTCCTCACCTGCAAAAAGCTCTGCCAAAGAGTGTGAAGAGAGGACTGATCTGCTTCCACAGCCACATGATGTTAGAGGGGGAATCCCTGTGCCCGCAGAGATATCCCCATAGCCTATCCCAGTGCTCAACTGAACAGCAAACACACCTTCCTTATGGTGTGTTTTATGCTATTTCAAAACAAAATTACAACATTCATGCAGCCTAAACCAGAGCAACATCTGTAATTTGTGGCATTTCAACACAATGGACTTACTGCCAGATTGAAAGGCACTGAGCTATGTGGCAGGGAGCAGGAGCTATGCATCCCTGTCGCCCCAGACTGCAGCACCATGTGAGGAGGATATCGGTGCAGGACTGCCTCTCTCTATGTGCCAGCACTCCTGTGAGTGAGAGGGAGAGGGGGGAATGTTCCTTTCTAGGTGGTCCAGGGGAGTGATATTGAGGGGGTAACTCAAAAGCAGAGGGAGATTGACTTGTTTGTGACTTGACAACTCAGTAGAGCAGCCAGACCAACATCATCTCCATTACTCTATTCTGCTGCAACATCTGCTTGTGACAAGGTATATATTGCAAGCTATGATGAGCAGTGTTTGCATTATCCTTGCCAAATTTAAAACAAAAATAAGACAAAGCGAGTTCCCTCTAACAAGAAAAATAGATCTCCCAAATATGGACATTTCAAGGCCTGCATTCTGACATCACAACCCAGGTTTCTGGAATAAATGTCATGATGTATCAAAGAAGCATTTCCTTGAGACACTGTACCAGCAGTCACCAAGATGTCTAGTATGTGAACTACAGCACTGAGAAAGGGGAGGTGTACACTGCCTTCTGCCTGCTATACAATTTCGTATCGGACGCTAACAAATAAGAGCTGCTCATGTCCTTATTATTGAAGCAGACAGGATCTTAAATTGCACATGTGTCCTCAGAGTATATATGCTTTTTAGCACCAGCAAAGAAAGCAACTGATATATACACTTGTCAGCAGTTTTAATGCCAAAAGACTTAAGAATGTTATGAACAACTAAACCAGATGATACAGAATTACTGCAACTATATGAAAATGTGGACACTCTACCATTGGTGTACATCTCCAAATTCAGATCTTTCTTCACCTGAGTAAAGCCTACCCAACAGTTAGTAATGAACTGAAAACATTGCAAGGTTTCCCCCTCCCAACTGTTGCATTAACAGTGGTAAACAAACATCAGTTTAAGCTATATTGCCAGCAAATACATTTTTCCCAGATCCTTTGCTTATTTTCTGAATAACCTCTTACAAACAAAACAAAGGAGGACTACATTTTAAGGGTGAATAAGCAAGCCATTATTATTATCATACAGCATTCTTATGTCCCACTGATGAGGGTAAAAGCCAAATAATTTCCATGGAGAAGGAAGAGAACTAATAATACACTTTTCAGCACTTACCATAAGTATAGTTTTTATTGCAGTGATGGAGAAAAGCAGCAGATTTCAGACTACATAATGGAAGGCAATTTTAAAATCTGTTTTAAAAAGGGGTGATGTTCACAGATATTTGTATTTGCAAGCCTCTCCACACTAGCATTCACATACTTGCTCAAAGGCCAGTAACCTTTTCACTGGGCATAGAGTTGCAAGTGAAAGACATTTGTCTGATCTGTCCTAGGCTCATGATTAAATTCGAGTGAGGATTTTTGGAACAGTTTCTGTGAAACCACATGACAGGGACATTCCCATTTGCTTTGAGATTTAACCAGGGATCTAACTGGATCAAAGGGAATTTTCAGGGACTGGCCCCATTGCCACTGAGGAAGAAAGTAGACTGGCTGTGACTCTGCCGTTCAGATGCTACACTGCTCCTGTTACCGCTAGGCTTTGTATCGGCAGGAAAAGCTGGAGGCCAGGTGCAACTAAAACTAGTTCTAACCCACCCATTCCTCCAACGATTGCACCTTTCATGGAAGATCCTGTGGAACGAGGATGAAAACAGCAGAGAAAGACAGATGCCAAGAAAATAAAGACATATAGACATATTCTTACTTTTCAAGCATTCTACCACAAAATGCATCTAAAAAACATACCTCGCCCCCACTGCAGCTCTTTCTACCAAATGCAATCACAAGTCTTACCTTCACAAAGATTAATTGTGCAGCACAGCTAGAGTCTAAACTCACAGCATACTGACATCCAGGGGTCTCTATACTTACCACTGAACTATGCAGTAGGTTCATTGTCCTGTCTCCTCCCGAGCAGTCTGAAAGTAAAAGATCTGTGTAAACATCTACAATAAACCCAACTGTCTCATTACAGGCTTGGTAAATTATAGATTGGTGGAATGGTAGAGACAGCAACAAACATAATAGTTGTGGAAAAATGTTAGGAAAATAAATCCCAATAGCTACAAAATCTTCTCCTTGTACCCACCATATGCAGTGCTAGGGAAAAGCAGAGGGGCAGTGTCAAAGCTAGTGGCACATGGGAACCAGAGCACCCTGTGCTTATGGTTGCAGCCAAAGGGGCTGTGGGGACAGAGGAGGCAAGAGGGAATGAGACAGAACTAGGAAAGACTGACAAAACAAAAGGATAGAAAAAAGCTTGGAAGAGAATAACAGGTGAAAAAAAAAAATCAAAAGAGTGACCACTATAAAGCAAACAAGGAACTAAGGGGAGAGGGAAAGAAATATGGGGATGAGTAAAAATGCAGACTCTGGAAAAGACTAGAGCCCCACAAAAGGAAATAGTAGGTCAGAGAACAGAGAAAGAGCAGACACAGGAAGTTCATGTTTTTGTTCAAGTTTTACTGAAAGTTTGGTTTTCTACAATGACATTGATTGTTGGTTGGTTTAGCTGCTTTAGTAAAACAAAAAGAAAACAGAAAATTCCACAGTTGCTTGAATCAAAAAATGCACAGGATAGAATGGGAACGACAAACATTTGAATTATTTTGGCAGAAACTCAACTGGAAAAATTTAGTCCAGTTGACGCTTTCATTTTTAGGAACGATGATTTTAAAATTCTGAGACATTTTTCTTATTGGTACTTTATTTCAATTCTTTGTTGGGAGAACATCTTGCATTGACATATTTGATCATAACACTAGGGCTTTTTATCACTTAAGAGCTGTTAATCCTGTAACAGTAGTTGTGTTCCAGTGTTTGGTAACTTAAAACTTCAAATTGTCAATGAACTCCCTCCACACTGATTGCATGACAGCATCTGTCAACCTGAATTAATTTAGAACCAGGTAAAACTGACTTAAAGTTTGTGCACAGGGCATGGTACACAGTCAGGCAAACAGCATGGAGTATGCTTTCAAATATATTTGACCATATAAGCACATAAAGCACCAATAAAATTATATATATTTTTTCCTTCATCTAAATCAAAGACAAAAGTCAACAATATTGTGCCTGAGGTTTTGCAAACACAAAACCCCCAAAAATAAACATTCTGAGTTTCTTAACATCAACAATCAGAATTTGTCTTTAATGACCAGTTATAGAAAATAACATTTTTATATATGTAGCTATGTACATATGTAGACATTTTCTATTCATATAGCCCATAGTCCCAAGCTTTTCAAAGAAGGAAACACCCTTATAAGTAACAAACATTTAATTTACTCTTTTATAAAATCTAAACTACAGTGTTCTCTCACAACTGCATCTTTTTTAATATATATAACTATTTTAGTAATTTCACCGTGATGAAATTATGCTGATCGTAACATGCTAGCAAATGCACTGAAAAGCAAAGTAAAAGTAATTACCTCTTAATAATGAGGCCTCTTCCCATCACCAACTGTTGACGTTTCCTTGAAGACTGGGCAGGTGGAAGCTTAATTTGGTTGCAATTTTTGTGCACTAAGAGCATCTATTGACTTCAAACAGGAACAACAGGACCTAAAACATAAACCACAGAGAGCGCAGAAGAATCAATACCTGTGCAAAACAGTGGTCAATTTAAATGTAACAAGCAATATTATTGCAGAATACTTGACTGGCAAGAGAGAAAATATGACTAAGTGTCTTGTATTCCTCCTCTGTGTGCAAACTCTTCAGTACTTTAAGCACAACCCTGAAGAAAATTATAAACTATGGAACTCTGCTCAAATGTCATACAATTTTTTCATTCTAGAAAGCTATGTTGCCCTGCATATTAGGAAGGTCAACACGAAATGGAAAAGAAAAAAAAATTATTGTGGAAACTACGCTGTCATTGTAGGGTTGGCTTCACATACAGTCAAGTCAAAAAAGTTGTTACAAGTCAGTTTCACAAGAGATACATTTCACAGGTATTGTTTTTTTTAAGCTTGCATGATGATCAGTGTTGCACACTGAACACCAACACTAGGGAATTGTGCCTTTTTTATTCTTGCCAATGAGATTTGCAAGAGAAAACAAAAATGTTTCTCTCTATATAAAAATCCCCAGCAAGATAGCTCTAAAATATGACAAAACAACAAAATCCTATCTGCAGCTAAAATATGAGATGAAGTTAAACAGGAAAAAGGTAGAAAAAAATCTAAATCTTCCTATTTGAACAAGCAATCATGTCTCTACTTTTCACCTGCCAGCTCCAGCTGCGCACAGCAATTAAACATGCTATAGTCACAGGCTGGCGCTATTGTCTTGTAGGATTTTTGTTTAGTCTGTGGTAGATGGCTGCATTTTAAAATAATAATAATAATAAAGAACTTTGTATTATCAGAACTCATGCCAAGCAACTATAAAGAATTTTGATGGCTCTTTCATTTCACATGGGGCTCTAATCTGCAACAATTACCTTCTTCCAGCACGTGCGTGTTCCCTCTGTGACTGACAGGGAATGTAAAAGCCAGGATAACTGATATTGGCTACAAGCCACTTTGATATGACCTTTTCACTTAACTATTTAAAGCATTGGCCACTCCAGAGGTTTAATTCTCAGTTCCTGACTTGGGCAGAATGCTTATAGATCTGGTTTGGGGTTTTTTTTTTCTACAATGGATTGAGCCATTTATTTCTGCTCCCTTGATTTCCTAGACAATATGATCACATTTGTAGTTGACTCAAGCACACCCCTGCACAAGATCAACAAAAATAGTGAGAGTTACAGATCTTGTTTGTATATTTATTTCACTTTACAACCTATGAATATCAGGTACAATGTAACACATCTGGAACAGAATTAACATGCTCCAAATAACGTAGGACTCTTTGCAAAAATATTCTTCCTGCATTCAAAAAATGTATTCAAATGTATGTTTTCCTGCAAATATGTCAGTCAAAGAAGGGCAGGTGAAGGAACCTCCCTGCAAGGCTGGCACAGCTGAGCATGTTTCTGGGGAGCAGGGCCTTGCCATACAACGTGCAGACAGGCTGCACCCCAGGGCTGTGCCTCAGCCCCACTCTGGGCCAGGCACACTGATGGGCAGCTCACGTGTGGGTCAGCCTGGCCACGTGGAAGACCTGGACTGGGACACGGACCACGATGGCCCCCTAAACTGCTCTGCAGGCTTCTCAGGAGCCAGCGGGCCAACGTGGGAGTCTGAACTGGGACCCAAGCAAGAGAATTGGTGCTTTTTCATGAATTAGAGCAGTGCTCATCCAGCTTCCAGTCCTGCAAAGCCAGTGGCTTCATGGAGGAACAAGGATGCTCGGCGCCTCAGTGAGCAACTCAGCACCTGGTAACATAAGGGCCCGACCTCTGAGTAAGCATTCAAATACCCTTACTTAGATGTGCAGTCTTTGCAACACCAGTGGAACTTCTTGTGGGAGTGCGTTCCTTTAACTAAAAGGATATTAAGAATGGCAAATATTAAAAACTTTAAATCCAGTTCTGCTCACAGTAAAAAGTGCTGATGTTGGAAACAATACACTCTCTCCGTGTATATTCTCAAGAGCAATGCCCTGTATATAACGATCACAAATATGCAACACTGGGTGTGACTGCTCATACTTTTGTTTTGATTTGTCCTTGACTGTCTGGGAAAAAACCACTGTAGTATTCTGTGCCATTAGTCATCTCAGAAGTGATGTATCTGTTAGCACAAGAAAACTCAAGCCATACAAAAACTACTACTAGTGAAGAGACCTGGAGGGAACCTACAGTTCATATTATGAAATATGTTTATAAACTACATGAGCTCCAGTTCTCAATGTGAAAGTAAATTTCTCATTAGGTTTGCAGGCCAACTTTCAAAATCACAGAAAGGGTAAAATATTAAGCATCTAATAAAGTCATATATATGCATAATGGACACCTAATGTCACCAGTATTTTTCTCCCCCTCCATTGAACTTTCTCTTTATCCTTTTGCCTGCTATTTGAAAAGAACTAAAAATCAAAGGGTTTAGCGTTGACATGCAAATTCACTCGTTCTTTCATCAGAGACTTGTGTATAAATGAAGAGTAGCAACAGATCGCATCTATTTTGACAAAAATAATGGCACTTTTCCTATGTTTATAATAATCCAATTGCAAGAGAAGGCTCAAAAACAATAACTCAAACCTACAAAAAGCAAACAGTTTCAATGTGGCCTATAACCGAGGTGGAAATACTGCAACTACGTCCTTACCATGAGTGCGCATCTTTCCTTGTGCCATCACCACTCCTGTGGGTATCAGTAATCATCACCACACCTCATTTTCAAGTCCAAAAAAAGTCTACACTTGTTGCCCTCACAGCATGCAAACCAGGTGACAGGGTAAGAGCTAACAGAATTGCCCTTATTACAAGCAGAGGAATTTGTGAGGAGACTATGAGTTAAGATTTGTATGAACTACTGCGTTAGTTGGTGACATCTGAAATTACTTTTTTTTCTTATTCTGGCTGAGATGCAACCAATTGTGTCAGAACTATGCTGCAGTCTGAGTCAAGCAAAGGAGCTAAATAAATTAATTGCAGGATAATGTGAACAAGCAGCAACATTTAAAGCTGGGTGGCACAGGCACCCTAGCACTATCACAGATCACAATAGTTATTGCTCATCTATCATCTCAATGCTCTGCAAGGACCCCAGTTTACAACAAATAATTTGCCAAAGCAGAAAGATCCCAGTGGCTGATCACACTACGTACACCCATTCCACAAGAAATACATAGAATCACACAATCACCTCAAAATCCACTTTGCCTACTAGGTCAAAACATTATTTTGATGTTTAAGTATCAGACAACCCCCTAACCTACTTTGGAAATACCTAGTGGTGCGTGTGTTCCAGTTCTACAGGGAGTAGAAGAAAAAGGAAATCAGAGGTCTGCTTTACTTAAGAGAATGGTTGCGGTCAAAGGTAGCACGTGGCAAGAGGTATAAAGATGACCACGCATCTTGCACGTTCCAAGAGCATTCACGTAACCGTAGCTTCAGCCATGCGCACATCTGCGGCTCGTACTGAGCAGCGTAATGCTACTCACCTTGCTTACTGCTGCAGAAGAGGTGCTTCTCTATAAATATTTTTTTGAGCCCAAGGAAGAGCCAGAGGATCCTTAGGACTTTGGATGCCCCCCTACTTCCCAGTCCTATGCCAAAGCTGGCACTAACAGGTCCTTTCTGAGCAGTGAATGTAACATTGTCACACCCCTCAGCAAAAACAAACCTTCTCACAGGATTTGGAGCCCTGAGGCCTAAGGGGAAGATATTGAAAGTTTTGTTGTGCTCTGCTTCTTTCTGCAATAAAGAACGGGCCCCAACCTCCCAGTCATTTTCCCTGAAGGGTGAATTCAGCAGCATGTAATCATTTTTTAAGGTTGAACTCCAATGATGGCTCTCAGACCCTAGCTGGGACGTAAGCATATTTCAACTTGGTCAGCACTTTCCACAGCAAATTTAATAGAAGTTTGCCTCATGCTAAAAAAGAAAAAACACTTTTTCCTATTCTTTCCAGTAATATCCACAACGTGCCAGGCAGTTTCTACACACCCTGCTCTTGCCTTGAAAAGTTCACAATGCATGCGATGAAAGGACATGGGACAGGCACACCCATACCACTGGCCTAAACAACAGACACCCACACAAAAAGTTTGTCTGGATCTTGAGAAATTCTTTTCTACCGCACGGAGTGGTACCACTATGGTATCCCACTCCCCTGAGCAAAGGGATTCTCATCTGCCGGATGATGCCAAAATAAGATGGGACAATTCTGTTGTGACCAACTGTCACAAAGATGATAATTATTCTGTCAAGTTTCAGTCATCATGAGTCAGGTCCCTCACCTTCAATAACTCCACTAAAATATTCTTCATTGCGGTCTATTGTCCAGGCAAAGAAATTAAGAGACAAAATAAGTTAATCAATGCAACAATGTGAAGGAGGAGTACTCACACAAATCATCAAGTAGAAATTGTCCTGTCCTCCAACTTTTCAAGATGGAGTTAATGTAGTTTTGATCCCCCCCCACTCTATGTTTTTTGTTGCAAAGGGAGCTAAATGAAAATGTCTGTCACTTAGATAAGTGACCAAATCCTTTCTGTAAACCAGTCTGAATATATTACTTGAAATTTGTAAAGTAAACCAATCTTTCCTAGAAAAACTTAACATAATAATTCAGACACCAACCCTTCCTCTCCAATAGCAGAGGTAAGTTTATGCAGTGACTTGAGACTGATCTGCAGAGTCTTGTCATAATTTCTTCATAATTCATGACAGTTCATAAAGAAAGAGGATGAGCGATTTCCCAAGAAAAATATTCTCACTGCACTTTGGAGATGATGTGAAATGTTGTATGTTTATCCAAATGAAACAGAACCTCTGAGCCTTTAGAAAGAGGTTTCTTGGTAGTGAAGTATTAATAATGCTGAAATAGATGATCAAATAGCTGTCCAAATAACCATATCAAGATACATTCCCATTTGCTTAGTAACACTGCAAAAAATCTGAATCTAAACACCATGAGGCAAGAACCTGGCATAAATCTCTCCTATGCAGGTAATAATATAAAAAATTGCCTCAGTTCTAAACAGATTATCATATGAAAAAGAAAAGTTTTAAAGGCAAATTACACTGTTTAATTTAATCTGTATTCCTCTCAGAATTATATTAGGATATGATTCCAGGAGTGACGGCGAGATCCATGACAATCCCAGAAGCTCAAGATTTTTAAAAGTCAAGCATGAACGGTTTCATGGTAAAACGATGACAGTTTCTTCATCTGTTTGGATGAAAGAGGTGGATCACAATGTCACTTCATCAGAAACTGGTCAGGTGATTTTAGGCCAAGAATAACAATTTGTTTCAAGGAAATTCTTTTCCTTATTTATGAGGAAAAAAATGCATCAAATGACAATAGCAGGGTAGAGCTAAGACTCCACTGTCTGCTAGCAGAGAGATGACAGCTGTAACTAGAGGGAAAGTCACCTTGAAGTGTAATGTAATTCCCAGACCATCCAAGGTCCAGGAGAAATCCATTTACAGCTAAGAACTATATAAATATCACATGCAAAAGAATGCCAGGACAGTAACATGAGAAGGTGAGAAAGGAAAATGGATTGGTAAGAGAAGGGAAATGAGGAAATACAGCTCAGGGATTCTTTAGTGAGAAGAAAAAGAAGTTATGAACGAAGCCTGATGTGGGGCACTGTATTTTGGGATGTTCCTCAGAAGGCCAGGGAACAACATTGCCTGGAGTAAAAGAAAAAAAAATTTTGTGCTTTTGACACTTCAAGATTTCAAATGGAAACCAGATCTAATAGAAGGTATAGTTGATTTAGTCTTAAATAAGGGACTCGACAGGAAAAATTATAAATGGTGGTATAAATGAGAACAGCAGCTTTTCTTCAATAACTAGACATTTAGCTGAATAAGCCCTGAGGATTCCTCCAACCCCAGATAAATTCTTGCCTGGCTCAAATCAGAGTACCCTTCAAACCTTATTTGTACCCTTCTGAGAAGTGGTAATGGGCCACAGCAGCTGCTAGAGGTTTCAGGGACCTTCATCAATGCTGTTTCAAATGAGCCTCACCTGACACTCATGAAATAGGGGAAAACAAGAAGGAAAAGGAGAAAAATAATAGGATATTCTGAGAGAACACTGCATTAGCTCCTACACTAATTACTGAAGACTTTTGCCTACTTCCATAAGTGGATGCAAACCTAGATGTCAGCTGAGAAACGGATGGGTACAGCAACCCCCAAAACTAGAGTATGCAAAACACATCCTCCAAAGTCAAGGTAGAGCAGTGTTATAAAGACCTGTCATATGGAGGGGCATCTCTTAATAGAGGCTCATCTCATGAGCCACTTCTAAACCTCTGTGTAGGTATCTGTGATTCTACACTACTCCTGCACCAACATCTCTCATTGCTGTAGGGGAGACATGATGTGAGGTAGTCAAGCACCATCACTTAACACACTAGAGGAAGCCAAAGCAAGGTGACTGGCTGAAAAAAAAAAAAAATCAGACTACTAGTGCTTCTCTGACTACCTGTGAGCCACAAAAACACTATGTACTAGTGTGGTGAATATATAGCAACTGACAACTGGAGAGACCTCTTCCATGCTAGGAATTTGTTAGCAAAAGTTGTAGCGAACTGAAATTTTGAAATTGCCACAAGGAATGATCAAGTCAGAAGAAAATTCCTGCATCTCCTTCCATAATGTACCATTTTCAGCCAATTCAGTGGCGCTCCAAGCATTTGTACATTAAGATTTTTGCTTGGCTGTAGGAAACTTATGTAACAAAATTCTGTATGAGATCTTATGAAAGAGAAGATGGTATTTACTTAAAAAAAAATCTGACTAAACTGACCTCACTCACACTCTCACACTTATATACCTACAACCACCAAGTTTTCTTTATCAGAATATTTTACAGCTCCAGTTCAGTTCCCCATCTTCTTGGCACCTTATCTTTAGGTCAGTTCCTCCTCTTCATCTGATTGAAATCAGACATCAGGCATTCTATAGCCATTAACATACTTTTCCTTTTAACCCTTGTTCTACTGCTTCCTTTGGAGTCATCACAAACACTTCTTGTCCCCCATACTAGCCTTAAAGTAGCTTTACATATTTTTAATAAAACACCCCTCTACATTTTAAGTTCCAGAAACAATTATAGTATTAGAGCTACAAATAATTGTAACTACAAACAATTAGAAACTGTGATATACAAAAATCAGCAAATAAATTCTTAATGTAGTATTTGTAATGTGATCACAAAAAGCACCCAACTGTTCCTTGTTGAAAAAAAAAAAAGTTATCTACTAAACACATTTGTCCCTTGGAACAATTCTGGACATGTAACATTGTGCAAAGAAAAAAGCATGAATAGTATCTACCATAGCTGGCCTTAGTTTTTCAAAGTATTCTAATGATCACCAATTGGGCAAAACAAGGAGATCCTAAATTTCTTATTAGAGGAAAAAAGTCAGTTTTGTTCAAAGTATGCACTTCTGCACAAAAATGTATCTATAGTTTTGCTAAAATAAATGTGTATCATCTGCATAACAGAGTATTCCATTCATTTGCTCAGTCCAGTTCTTTGTTTTGGTGGAAAGCACTGGAAATTAATTCTGTGTGAAGAATAAATCCATAACAACTCTTAAATCCCCAGCAGAGCCAGGAGACAGCAAGGTATACAACAGCACCAACACTCTCCCAGTATGGACACCTGACATGCAGATTGGTCACAACAGGCATGTTTTATTGATTATAGCCTGTCATATGACAGTCCCTCTGCTATTTATGTACAATTAGCATCAAGTTTCATCCTGGGCTATTGCCACTTCGGATTTAATTTTACTTGGATCTGACTACACAGTTGCATTCCTTGGTGTAAGACCTGTTTTCTCTTGAAATTGATGGGATACAATTTTCAATAAGGGCATAAAAATGCTGCAATTCCTAATTCGTGCCTTTAATCCACTGCTTTCAAGATGTACACAACACTAGTCTCAGGCTCAAAAAAACATTTCAGGCAAGGGACAGACACGAACTCAGATTAAGGCTTTCTGTAGCTTTCTCACCCATAAAACGAGCTGAAGTTAATACTTCACAGTGTTAATTTGCACCTGCTTTATGGCCAGCTCAGGAGAAAGGCAGACTAGCTCTGCCAGAAGCATGAGTAATCTCAACAGAAGATTACATGGGTGGGTCAGGCAGCGCTCTCTCAAAATGGAGAGAGCGGGCCCCCTGACTATTAAACCATTTTCTCAAAGGATGTCGCATTACTCAGTGCCTGAAAACTCAAGAGCTACAGAACACCAGCCCTATGTGGGGAAGAGAGGGGCAAATGAAGCCCCACAGGTAGCTGTTTGGATTTCTTCAGAGTTTGAAAACCAACATTTTATGGTCTCCTTTAACAAAAGAAATACAAAAATTCACATCAGTCCTGTGTGACTGTATTTTGATTGAGCCATTTTAGAGTTTGCTAAAGAGCTAGCATACAATACAATAAAACATCAAACGCCACAGACCTGTAGGTATCAAATACTACAGTTAACAGAAAAGCTTCAACTGGCACTGACAGTTAAAAGGGAGACACAAACCTAAAGGAAATCCAGGCTTTGCTGCTTCACAGACCCAGCATAGCACCATGGAGAGTTAAACAAGCTACTTTTAGATACTGTCCCTTCCATACAAACTTTGTGTTGGATTTATCAACACAGAACATGTTCGATCTTGTTCTTTTTCCTTCACTGCCCTGTAGTCACCACCGTCTAAATTTGAGGGCATTTAGAACATCATGGGAGACACTGTGACACAATAGGCCCAGGGGAAAGTATATCATATTGCACTATAATATACTAGTATGTTAGCAGTATAGCGTACTAATATTTTGTATTTCTACAGGAAGCACAAACATTATGAGACAACTTTGTATTTCAGGGTCTTTCACATCACTGTGATGAAACCCCTAAAGAACTAAGGAGGTACAGGTAGGGAAGAAGATAAACCTGAAACGTGAACACGCAGGAAGAAATCGGCATTGGTCTACAAGCTTCCTGGCTCCAAGTACATGTACACTAACTGTTTGTTTGTTTAAAAACAACTGGAGTTAAAAGATATTAATTTTGGACTCAAATGAAATCACAAAGTTATCAACCTTACCTTTAGTAAGGGGTAAGAAAACAGAAAAGTTTGGGTTTTCTTGGGGTGGGGGTCCAGTTTAAAAGACTGGAAGCCTTCCATCTATAGTTTTTTGGTTTTGTTGGGTTTTTTTTTTTTCCTTTGAGACTATCTGTTACCCTAAACAGGATTTCTTCCCAGACCACTGTCTGACTGTGGAGATAAATTCAAAACAATTTTTACAGTCTCCAGCTGAAACTGATGGTAGATCCCTTCTACCTCTCCCAAGCAGGTCATAGAGCACTTCTAATCAGTGCCAGCGTGTTACTCTCCATTTGCGGCCACTTATTGGCCAGGAACTGATTTTAAGTAAAATCCATAGCCAAAACATAGCATTGTGAACCGCAATAAGCTATGTTACTGCTAGAGATGACCTTCTGCAACCTCAAGGAAAACTAAACAAACAAACAAAACCCCTGCAAGTCATTACCACTCTGCCAGGCTCACGCTAAACAACCTCATGTACACAGATAGCATCCAAGTTACTCTGAGAGCAGCCTGTGCTAATATTGGCAACTGAAGCTCCATTGAAACACAGTCGTGAGAGAGGTCACACATCATCTCTGGCAGCATGCAGAGAGTTTGTTCAGAACTGGAAAAGTAATGCTCATTTGCATGCTGCCTATTTCTTGCTTTCTCTTGAAAGTATCTAGCACTGTTTAAGCTTTAAGAAACAGACTTTGCTTTTAAACATTCTCAGAGCTTGCCCAAGGTATTCTAAAGAGAAGCAAAAGATCGTCCTTCCGTTTACCCTTCTTAACGGAGCTACGCATTCAGCTAAGCAGCATGTTTCAATATCACCTCTAAATTGTACCCTGCAAGTCTGACACATCTTCCTGTTGTCAGTAGATACTACAGTACATTTGTGTTGATGCTACCAAGTGCAGCCAGAACCGAGAACTAAGTTTTCAAATCAAACAATAATTTGTGTCTAGGGCCTCCAAAAGAGAAGGATAGATCAGAAGGACATTCTTTTTGCATTTAGCCATCTGGTTGCTGGACAAAAGTTATCTTTCCACATGATGTAACTTGAACTGTTAGATAATGGGATTCCCCACAGCACAAGCAAACTTCTAGAGAGGTTAAATGGTATCATTTGTGCCTGGAATTTTTTACCCTGTGGGTTTCTCAGAAAGCACGCTTCCCTCCATGTACTGAGACTTCACAATGAAGTGTCAAGTGTCATCTTTACTTCAGTCTTCATGGAAAAGACTGATTAGGTATTTACTTAAGTAAATGGGGTCAGAGATTCAGTTTGGAATACTATTTTTATCCCTGTTTCACTGATACGGGAATAGAGCTCATGACAAGCAGTCAGTGTCCGTTCAAACGGTCAGAAACAAGACTAGAAAGTAGGTCTCGGGTCTTTTTCCATTTGCTCAGCTGGTAGTCAACCATGGACCTTACCGCTACGGTATGTTATGGAGCAGTTCATGAGGAAGGCCTATGGCTAAGAATCTCATGGATAGTGCCGATCACAAATAGTATAGAGGTTTGGAGCCGGATTGATGTCTAGAAGTTCTCTTGCTCCCTTTACCACAAAGCTGCATAGCCATTTAAATTAGCCTGCCTAAAGCCGTCTTTCTGTGCAAACAGCAGATTAGAAGCATTGACTAAAAGCACTGAAGTAATGTTTGAAATTCTGCAGTTATTGCATAAGGTTGTCATTAGTGAGTCAAATAATTCTTTCCTAAATTCAGTGCTAACACACCGCCTCTCACAAAGCAGTGGCATGCAAAATAGTAGCCAGTGATAAATAGTACTTTTCAGTAGTTTGCAAGACATTTGTGGAATATGTTCCCAAAGCTTGTCTATATGGTTTAATTTTAATGCTTGCTATCAGCTTGTTCTGAGCAGTACTGTAAATCACATCTATAGCGATAATGTAGACTGCTGGTATTTTGAATTGTGTCTACTGTATCAGAATATCAGAGTTTAGTCATCAGTTAGCAATACACTTTCCACATACTTAGAACCATACTTGTTGCCCTGTATTTTAAAATAAGGAACCAGAACAAAGCCCAGAGCTTGCTTCTACCAAACTCCTTCATGATGCTGATTAAAAATCACTTGCTATGTCTGACCCTTAGTTTATCATCCCCTCAAAATGGGAACAATAAAGACACCATACCTCATTAAACTACAGGCTTTTTGTGGCAAGGAAAATAATGTCATACTATGCCTGTTATAGGTACTTAATTCTGGGCAACGCCTGTTAAAATAAGACATAAAGCATTATTGAAAATATATGCAACAGTTTGATAAGAAGAAACCCATCCTTTCCAAATAGCCAGACCCAAAACATGCTGCATGATCCTCAGCTCCAGCTACAATCATAACATGCATTTTGCAAGGGTTGGTTTTTTTTTTTCTCTCTATACTTCCTTTTCATTTTGGAGGTTACAAACAAGTTTCATTAACTAGTGTGATCTGTAGCACATTCATTCAGAATGCATTGGGGAATTATTACATCATGCTGGTCAAACAATTCACTGATTTGTTTACAGAAAAACTGTGCTAAATAGCTGGACTGTTGTCATGACCCTTCACCCAGATCTTTTGATAGTGGTTACTAGAATGTCATGTAAAAATAAATTAAACAGCATCAAACGCGTTCCTATTAAAAGCAGTTAGTATAAAAGTAGAAAGATAAATTCCATATTATGCCTAGAAAATTAAGTTCTTTGTCAAACAGCTCTTTCTTGTGGATGAATGACAGTTTTACACTAGCATTTACCCCTGATTTACCACTCTGTATCCCTTTGAAACTCAAATAGCTACAAGCAAATATTATTGCATAACTGTATAGGTATGCTCTGATACAATACCCAGTAAAGGACTAAAGGCTCTGAAGTCAATTCTTAATGAAGCCCGTTCCTATTTCTGTAGATCACTTCACAGAGTCATGCTTGCTATCATTTTTCTGCAGAATTCTGCTTAAGATAATGATAGTTTTCAGTGAACAAATACTGGTAAAACAAATGTTTGCAGAATCTGACATTATAAATAGTAGATTTAGATTAAGGTGATTAAAGCAAATTTCCTTTATTACAAGTATGCAATAGATAACCCCAAACTCTCCTCCTCTCCTCAAATGAAAACAGTCCTTTGCAACACCACTTTCAAGAGCGCTCCGTCTTTTCTACGCTGAATCTCTTCAGCAAGTATCACATTTCCAAAGGAGCAGAGCAGTTTTTGCAAGAGAAGCGATCTGGAGCCCAGCTAAGGGCTGTAAATTTCCACTGCCCAGCCTGCTCCTCATTGTGTACCGCCAGCCAGGCCGGCCTGACCTTTCCGCAGCGCAGCCCCTGTCTTTGTGCCGTGTTTATCTGCATTCCAGCAGCCCTCTGCGCTCCCCTCGCAAGGTTAAAACCGGGAGACGAGGAAGAAAGTTGGTGAGAGAAAAAGCAAGTGAAAGAATTTAAACAGGAGATGAAATCCGGAAGTGAGGCGATTTGCTACACAGTTCCTGCTGCAAATAAATAAGATCGATCCAGTTTCCAGTGAAGTTTGTATTGTGGTTACTCCAAAGCAAGGAGAATCAGGCTCTTAGCCAGTTATTTTGTCATGACCACAGAGCATGCTGAGAACCTGCATCTTTTCAGTCAAATCCCTTACCTAATTGGCACATGTGGACCTGTAACTGATTTTGCAAATTAGGGCCCTAAACACAGAGCCCTCTACTAAGGGGAGTAGAAATGCCTTAAATCCACACAGCTTTTTTTTTTAAATAACCCCACATTTACTTTTTTTTTTTTAAGACAACTTTGTAAGGAACAATACATATACTTCTCTTTCCTGTCCTTCCTACCACAAAGGCTTCTCTTTTGACACGTGAAAAATCCTGCTCCTAGTCCCTATCCTGTCAGACCCCCAGGGAGGGCAGCTAGTGCCTGCCCAGCTGTGCTGTCAGCCCCACCACACAGAAGAGGGGCAGAGCCATGGGAATAGCAGGGCTGCACACGCTGTTTGTACCATGCGGAGTGCTCCATGCTCAAGTCCAGAGCAAGAGAGTCGGATGTCTGCTTTGAACAAACGCTCGCTCCTTTGTCATCCTTTACCTTTCTTTCTCTTACCTTCTAACATGAGCCTTTTTCAAAGGGCTGGACCCTGTGCTAAGCTCCTTTTAGCTCCCAGATCAAGGTTATAAATTGTAGGAAAAGAAAAAGGCCTGACTCAGAGTTTGCTGGGCTTTAAAAGCCAGCTGCCTGCTCCTTGTTGTCTTGGAACACCAAAAGTTCCATACCAGGCATGTGTAAGACCTGGCTGTATAAGCAGTAACAGAAGCCATATGAGGTCAAAGGAGGAGCTTAGGATCACTTTTTTGGACTGATGCTAAAAGCAGAGCTGTACAGTTAGTACAGAAGGCTGAAAAAAAGAAAAAAATTTTCACTTTGGTGGGATGAAGAAGTTTGCCTCCTACTGTGCACAGTATTAGGGAAGACATCTAGACAGAGAGGTCTGATGCAAGATTTGGAGAGGCTGTCCCTAGCTTGTTAGGACCTGGAGACTCAGCCTTTGCAAAGCTTAGTTTTAATGACAACAAAAATATAAGACATTTATACTTTATCACCTTACCATGTCCAGTGTTCTACCTCCACTGTGTTTTCAGATACAAAACATAATCCACAGCAATTAATTTTATTTTAGTTACAGCAGTGAATATTTTACTCACGGGGAATAGCATGAGACTTTTGGCAATCTAAGGTTCTACCATCCTTTCCCTGGTCAATTAAATTTTCCTTAGGAAGAATGACACTTGCCAAAGCCCAGAGTTATATCTGTGATGGAACTATTATAGCCAGAACAATTTTCCTAGTTATTAGTGATCCACAATAATGAATGGACTCTTTCCCAAAATTAATTATTCCCATAAAACTCAGAACTACACTCTGCCTTTGGTTGCACTCACCAATACAAAACATGATCATCTCCATCTGTTTGATCCTCTTTCTGAAAAGAGGTCCAGTACTTGGTAGATGAGCGCCATACTGTATCACCATGTGAATTTGGAGCATAAGTCATAGATCCTTTTTCTCTATTTTACTGATCCTCTGAGACTCCATAGTCTCAGCAGGTCTAGTGCTCACAGTTGATTCTGTTCTAAGGGCGTATTTTTTCCACTGACAGCAATTTCTATGATTCTTAGATTAATTCTCAGATTCTACGATTAATTCCTACACCAGTATTATCCCATCACCTCTCCTCCCAAAGGGCAGTTAACTTGTCTTTTAACCTCATGACTAAATGATAGAAGGTGTTAAGATTCATTGCAATTGGCTTTTCCTAGCCTTCTGCAGTGTCTTAGCTGGTCATCATCATGCTAATTTCCCTCATGATGTCCCCCAATACAAAATAAACTGTGTTTGACTAATCTAGGTCAGGAATTGGTTGTTGCTGCTTCTTTTCTTGTCTCAGCTAGAAGAAAGCTTGCTATGCACCGTGAATCCTTCTGCAGATGTTTTTACAGCAATAGCGGACCTTGGGACACTGCTGTTGGAATTAACGAGAACCTGCCAGTTCCTGTCACACAGGCAGCCTGTCTAGGGACAGGTACCACTTTTATATCCCTTTGCTAAAAAAGGAAGGCCCGCCACTGAAGCAACAAAATAAAAGATGCCATCGGAAAACAAGGACTTGAGGGTAGGGTTAAAAGTGAACATAAAAACAATACAAAAGAAATATTTACTACCACATTGACTTGAAGTGGATGGACTTGCTAGAAACATCCTGCCTATGTAGTAATTTAGTGTTCAGACAGTGCAACTCAGTACTGGCCTGGGAGGACCCCAGGCCTTACTGCAAAATGTTAGCAGCTGGCACTGTCAGCAGGCTACATTGTGGATTTATTTCATTCTTTGAGAGACACTTTTTACCTCTGAAATTATATTTGGTAGAGTTGTATTTGGTTTGTGGGTTTTTTTGTGTTTTGTTTGGGGGGTTTTTTTTGGGGGGGGTGCAGGGGGGATTGCAGAACTCAAAATAAAATTAGTCAGCAAAGCTTCAAAGATATGCCCACTCAGAAGAAAGGATCAGAGGAAGATACCTAGCAGAAGATACACTTTCTTCATTTCTGAGTTCCTAAAGGACGGTCTAAGGATATATTCTGCTTCAATTACTGGCTTCTTTAATACAACAGAAACTACTATCAATCCACCTATGTTGGGGGCCCACGCAAGAAGAGCGATGCTTTGCACGGACACAGCCCATAAAGTACGGGATTGAGGCATTTCACTCAAAAGGAAGCTTGGTCCATGTTGTATTAAAGAACCTTACAAATATGTGTGCACATAGCATATGTAAACTGTGTGGGAGTTTTGCCAATTATATCCATGACAGCAAGACTGAAATGCAGAGGAACAGAAAAAACATTTGTAATTTAGGAAGAAGAAATATTATTAGGGAAAAGCACTCCCCATCCGAAATTAATTCACTGAAAATTAGGTAGGTAATGGTTTCTATTAAGTTGAGGGTCTTTTCTTGCAATGACTAGGTGCAAGTGTACTGTGGAGATATTTGTAAATCCACAGAATTAGACTGAGCTGCATACCCTTTGAAACTCAAGACAGTAACACCCTCATATAAATTTGTTAAAAAACCCCCACTACTTTTGAATAATTTTGATGCAGCAGTATCTACAAGAAAAGGTTTGTATAAACTTGCAAGTTTTGGATCATCTATAGCTGTTTTCTCCCAATTTTCAGGAGGTTGCAGACAAAGCATGTTTAATATATTTAAGAAGGTAAAAGTTAGCTTCAAAACTAAGAAGCAGTTTCCAACTTGCCCAGAGTAAAGGAGTGTTCTTTTCTTCCAGCAATACAAAGTACGTTAGATTTCGATTCCTGCCCAAAACAGCTGTCTAAAATACTTCCCACTGTACTGAATCTAACCCAAATTCATAGTCAAAATTTACATCTTACAAAAAGCATTAAAATTTTAAGAAAAGTCATTAAAGAGAGGATAAGAAGGAAGTGGGAGTTAGGAGCTTCTGGTTTAGACAATGAAAAAGTGAGATGTGCCAGACTCCTACTGGAAATACATTTTCAGCCTTGCTAATGGCTGGAGCTAGGGACATGGAGCTGCAGCAGTCTTGCCTCTCTTGGGCTGTCAGATACAACTTGGTATCTTTTCCTCTAACAAAAAATATAAAAAAACTCCTAGCAAATGCCAGCAGACTTTGAAGGGAAAAAATATATAAAGAAAAGTTAAGATGACTTATACACAGGAACAAGAATGTTGGAACCCGACTGACTTCAAACAAGTTACATGGACAATTATATACTTCACTCATATGAGTCACTGCTCATGTCACAATAATAAACTATTTTTTTCCCAATGAAAATTTATGTTAACTGTGCACTTACTGCAGTTCATTTTCCCAGGCATAACAATCAGTCAAAGAAGCATCTACCTGCAAAAAAAAATTGAAAAGCTGAAAATTTTAATACCTTTCTAGATCATTGCATTTAATCTACCTTTTCATACTTAGCTAAAATCCTGCCCTTCTGAAATCAATACTATTTTTGCTTAAATTGATATTTGGGCTTTACAATGCAATCTAACATCTACTAATTTACTATATTAATTTTTGTACCTGTGTTGGTAGCAGGTAACGTATATATTAATATACATATGCATTTAAGCAATTCCAAATTAACTAGAACTTAAAGGATTTGAATATTCTGCCCTTCCAATTTTTCAAATTATATACAACTAGATCAACAACTCTAATATGTATCAAGCCAAGCTCAAAAATATATTATGTTTATTCAGTGTTTTTAATCAACAAATCTAAAAGCCCTTTGGCAGATAAGGTAAATACCTATCTTACGGACAGAGTAAACTGAAGCAATATGAAGGGATGTGTTTAACTAGAAGCAGACCCAGAGCCTCCACATTTCTAGGCCAGGTATCTATCCTGTAGGCTACACTTCATCTGAAAATGAGTCCTTGATTATATAAGCAAGTGAAGTATCTGGACCCCTGAATGTGATACTGAAGCATACAATCATCTTCTCCCGGGTAAACTTTTTTTTCCCCCCACTAATACGTTCTTGGATTTAGTCCCTTTGTCTAGAACAACCATAACTAGAGGGACATTGGAGCATTTGTGGATCCACTGTTTATGCCCTTGAGAGATAAATAAGTAAAAAGCAACAATGGAAGAAACAAAGCTCATTGCAGAATAACATTTATAATCAGAATGTACACAAAATGTATTAAGTACACACAAAATGTATTAAATACACAAGTGGTAATGCTGATGATACTGAAACAACTAAGAATTGAATGACATCTGAGCTTTATAAAAAAATGACAGAACATACAATAGCCTATTATTAGGCTGTAGGATACAAAGACGTTTCAGCTAAAAGGCCTTACGTAACACCGCACTGTGCTATACTGAAGTTCCCCCCCCACCCCCTTACTAGAGCTTTATTACTGCAGGTTTAACACTAAAATAAACACAGAAAATCCATAAGGGAGAACGTAGGGGGTTTGTACTCTATTACAAGTAAAAGTGATAATGAAATAGATTGTAATTGTGAATTATTATAGAAAGGTATGACTCCCTCTAACGTGTCTAGACAAACTGTGTTCACATTCACAGCACAGTCTACGCCATCAACCTTGACTGTTAAATTCTGTTAAAACATGACTGGCCTACCTGTAAGAAACATTTCCACGCTCTATCAAAATTAGGATAAAAAAAACATTGTAGGGTATGGTTGAGAAGGCAGGGGTGGGAAAATGGTTAATGTACTAGTTTGCACTTTGAATTAGCGCATGTTTAACATTAGTCAGCACTTAATACAGAGAAGACATAATAATAGAAATGGTGATAATTATTCATGGTGAGTTTCCTTCTTTTTCCACACTGTACACTTCAGTTAAAGTTACAACTCAGCCTCTGAACTGAAATGCAGATCTTATCCAGACCAGTAGATGGCACAAACCATTTATTTCACTATATTCATCACAATATTTATTGTAAGGTCACAGAATCAGAGAATCACCTATTATCTTCAAAATAACGTTATTATACAGCCCTCTAACCTAAGAGCAGTAAATCCTAAGACATTATAATCTTTAAAAGAATTAACAGCTAGTTCTAAAAACTCTAAAAATAATACATATAGCATCAAAAAAACCTATTATATATATGTCAAGACTAAATAGTCCTGCAATAAAGTTTGTAAGCAAATACATTCTAGGTTTTAAGCTGGTTGCATATTTGTAACACTTTATAATAATCTCAAATACCAAGTAAGAACTTGTTCAACACTGAAAAAATGTATCTAACACGAAAAGACCCTAGTGTGATAGGTGTGCAAGAGATATGATAGTGAAACTTTTAACTTCACCGGGTAAATCTATAATGAAAAAGTGACTATAGATTTCCTACAATAACAAATGCTAGAAACAATTACAGCAGTTGCTAAAATATTTTGTGCCTTAGAAAATAAGGAAAACTTTAGAAGGGTAGAAGTAATACAAATCAGGTTAAACTCTGTGAGGGAAGAAGTAACCATTTATTTTAGAACTAGGTAAAGATTTAAAAGAAAAACCAAGTAATCAAACCTTTAAAAAACCCAAAGAAAGTTTGACAAGGAAAAAATCAAGAGCTCTAAATATTTGCCTAAAGAAAGAAAAAAATCTAATAGCTTATAACCAATCATACAATAGCATCCATGAAATCCACATCATTTTGGTGCTAAGTCAAATAGTCGTCTTATCCAGTGTAAGAGAGAATCAGTAGGTTTTAAATGCCAAGAATGCCTAAATATTTGCAACTGAATCAGTTCATCTACAGGCATACTTCTGAGCATATTTCTATATAAATCATTCATGACAGACAGTTGTGGGTTATCAGGCTCTACAGAGGATCTTTCTAAACAAGAAAAATAGATACTAGAATATAGATACATTGGTTTTATTATTTTGAAAAGAATACACACTCCTGAAACATACCAGTTGTTTGCTGCTACAAACACGTTGGAAAACCTTCGTTCTTGGAAAGAAGAGAGAACAAAAGGAAGCGAATTATGCTGAAATACAGGGCTGGGGAAGCATCTCGTGTTCTGTAAGGCATGATGCTTGCTCTTGTACAATTTTGACAGAATTCTTGGAATACTACAGAAAAAAGAATCAGGCTACCCGACTCCATTTTTGAAGTTACAAAGATAACCTATAGCTCCATAATTATAGGAGTTAATAATACTTAATTTTATATTTTTCAAAGAAATATTATGACATCATGCCACTTTACAGAGCAAACCACTTTAGCTTTATAGCTGTTATTCACTGCAGAAGCACATATTAAAAGCTACGCAATCATAGGGTAAATTATGCTCATATCTGTTGGTCAAATTACAGCTTAATAACATGAGAAAATGGTAAATAATGTGAAGATTCACAGTTTAATTATTTTAATAGCAAGTAATTTATCAAATAATTACAAAAAAGAAAGAAGCAGCCAGATGTAATGGGCTGGAATATACAAGCAAGAATGCTTTTTCTGCACTGAGCCAAGAACTCCTGAACTAAAATGCTAATAGTAAGAGCATCTTGATTCTTCCTCTAACCCAGTACAACTGCAGGCAGGCAAAGCCCCAGGTAGCGCTTGTCCCTCCCATCTCTCATTAGGTCTCATCATGCAGATCAGTTCAACAGGTTGACCCGAAAGGAAAACTGTGGTTTTGACAGACTTGGTTTCTGCTGAACCAATCCACTTTGTGCCACATGCTTGCTAGTGCCAAAGCAAGGGGAGAATAGGGAGCATGCAGCCAGCAGTAGATGTGCTTTTCCACACCAAACCCTAGTTACACCAGATTAGGTGTAAAGCCCAACTAATGACTCTGATTATAGAGTGGGACAACTTCATCTGGAACATTTGACAAGATAATATTTTGATGGAAACATTTATGTTTTTACAGATAAAACCAGAAATAACAGGCATTTGCTCACTACTGAAAAGAAGCCATATTAGCATAACTAAATGACTTAATGAAATTTAGTGCCACATTTCCAAAACAATGTTATGACGACACCATTTCGCAGGGTAAATACCCTGGTTTTATTGCAGAGATGGACAGCTGGGCTGTTTGCCTTAATTCCTGAACAACTCAGACATCTGCAAAGCATTTCCAGGTTGAAGTGGAGAGCAGTAACCTGATAACAATCACAAGAGAAATTTTCCCACTTCTCACTCCCAACCACCAGGCCAAAGTTCTCAATCCACTGATCTCAGCTTACCTGGCAGTACATATTTGACCCTCAAGAGCATGATTACTCCCGTTGCATTAGCCCGAACACATGATGTGGTGTTTGTGCCTACTGCAGGAAGACATGCTATGCCCGGTTCAGCATAGCAAAATTTTAATAATGCATTTGATCTGGCAGAGTGAACTTGAATAAAGCACTGCTTAGCATCATGAGACTGCTCTGTTTTGACTCAGTCCTAGGTGCACTAAAAACAGATTTATTGTCCTGTGAAGCTATGGTTCATTCAAATCCCTCTCTCAAAGCAGGCAAGCACATGTTGCTCAATAGTGCCTTTTGAAAGTCATACACCTTCAAACTGACTGATCATAGTCTCATGTCAAGTAATGGTCCTCAGTGAGGATATTCCAGAGGATTTGGTTTACCTATTGGTATAGCTTTGAGAGCCTGCTACCTTTGCTCGGCTGATTTCTGAAAATACACTACACCCTCCCTTTTTCTTTTGCATACCTCTGGAAGTAAAGCTTTATGCTTTGCTGCTGTCAAAGCCTAGACAATCTGTGGCAGTGGCAAATACAACAGATAGATCCTTTGTACACAAAGTGTTTTACCTCCCTGTCACCTTCTCACATGTCATCTTACAGCTCAAACCAGAGGAGGCACAGACTCACTGAACTGTAACTGTACCTCCTCTGATGAGGACTTGCTCCTCCTCTGAAGAGCTGGTTTGCTGAGGAAGGCAATGAAGGTGGCCTTCACAATTTTGATCATCCCACAAAGGGCTGAGGAAGTAATCAGATATACCAGAAAGTTAACAGGAAGCCGAGGCAAACATCTGTCTGTCTCCAGGACATGTGAATTCACTCCTGACTGCAGCTGTTCCAGCTGCAGAGGCTATGCTGTCACTCCAGGATAACCTAACTCACACAATTTCTCTGTAACACATTTCTGCTAAAATGAGCTGCACTGGTGTATACCTGCTACTAGAGCTGTTTATAGTAACCCACCTCATTTTGATTTAAATGGATTAGACAATGATCACAGAAAAAGCTTAGTTGGCAGTTCTGAAAAAAGCAGTAACAAGGATTAGTAATGTCTTTAACTGATATGTAACAATACTGATAGTCCCGCATGGTGGAAACAGATGACAGTCATTGTACTTGCCCTCAAGAGAAATTTGTTTCCAGACTAAATTGTCAGTCTTTCACTCTAAAGAAGCAGAATAGTTACCTAGTGTTGAGGTTTTGCTTCTAATAAGGCATCCTGTCAGTGGTGATTTCCTGATGTTGACAGAACGCAGAGCACAAGGAAAAAAAAAAAAAAAAAAGAGACAGACTAAATATCTTTAGGAGTCAAGTAAAAGAAAAGTGGTAGCAGTGGAGATTTCTCTGATGATTGCACCAAGAGAACATCTTTGTATCTCATGAAGGATGCCCATATAAACACAGAAATGGATTGAAGCATGGCTAACTTGTCACAGCTACTGAGAGAAATCCTGGCCCAAAAGCAGTTGGTGGAAAATTGTCTTTCAGCACTGGTAGTATCAATGTCAGTTCAGGTGTGACAGTAGGTCTCATTCCATTACAACCAGTTACTTCTCAACTAATCTGATCTCCAACTTCTGGGACAAGATTCAGTGGATTTCTCCTTAATTTAAACACTTAGGATATAGTAATGCCTTTGCTAAGCCTACACTGTGATTATAAGCCCAAATTTACAGGACAGGCTCGGGAATTTCATGGGATAGAACCCTAACTCTGTTGACAGACTCCTGAACTGTAGAACATCAACATACTTAACATCAGTGTATGAACACTGAACTTTTATTTCAAAAAGCAATTTGCAATTTTGCATCAATAGCAATCTAAGGGTAGACTTGTTGTAGTTGAATCTCCATAAGCCAGAAATTCTGGGGTTTTTTTTAAACCACTCAAGGAGGGAAATAGGAAAAGATTTGTTCAAAGTTCAAATCCCATGGTCTCTAAAGAAGGAAAAGTGCTGGATCAGGAACAGGTGAAAGACTACCTCAGCAGGAGATGGGAAGAGGATTAACAAGTGAAATTGCTCATGGACAATGAGTATTTTGCATGCTTTAGCCCCAGCCAGCAACTAAGTACCACACAGCCACTCATTCATTCCTCCTCACCCCATGGGATGGGGAGGAGAATCAGAGGACAAAGGTGGAACTCGTGGGTTGGGATAAGGATGGTTTAGTAAGAAAAGGAAGAGGGAACCAACAACAATACTAAGAAAATGCACAAAGCAGGTGATACAACAATGCAATTTGCTCACCTCCTGGAACCCTATGCCCAGCCTATCCCTGAGCAGCAACCCCTTCTCCCCAGGCAGCTCCCCCCTGCTTATATACTGAGCATGACATCATATGGTATGGAATATCCCTTTGGCTAGTTTGGGTCAGCTGTCCTGGCTGTGTCCCCTCCTGGCTTCTTGTGAAAATTAACTCTGTCCCAGCCAAAAACCAGGACAGTATTGCTGAGATGGAAAGCACAAAGCACTGGCTGACAAAAAGAATAGTGATGATTAGAGTCACATGTGGTTTAGATACAAGATGGAGCAGACTGATTTATCCCAGCTGAACAGTAGAATACCCTTTTTACTGGGTATTTCCTTATAAACCTGGCTGAACAGCCCCCTTCAGGCTACCAAAGTGCTATACATTAACCTTGCATGGAAAGTTTTCTTCCAGTGCAAGTAACATAAATACTATCCTCCCAAAACTTCAGTAAAAACTCTATATTAACAAAGGAATTATGAACTGCATTACAAAGAGTAAAAAAAAAACTATTCTAGGTGACTACATCAGTCTGAGTATCTGAGAAGACTTTAGAGGTTCCTTCTCCCAACACTGACAGAAATAGGAAGCATACTGAGTTTTCAGATTGCTCAGCAGCAAATTCCAAGAAGTTTCCAAGGTCCTCAATTTTATTTTCTGAAGGGACAAAAGACACAGCATTTATTGTTGCTGAAATTTAGCTTCCCTGGATCAGGGACTACTATTCAAAGAGTGATTGTAAACTAGAGGGTTTTTCTCTAGTCAAGGAAGGGAAACAAATGCCATACTTAAGTATTTTAGCAACTTTTGCCACAGAGACAATTTATTGTCTCAGAACAATGACCATAAATACAAAATGAATTAACTCAATTGATAAATGCTGGCTACAATCTCCAGAGGGAAAAAACCAACAAAAACCAGAATAAAATCTGCTCCTTTGGAGCCTTTGCAGCTTCTCTCTGCAATATGCTGATTTTGAATGCCTTCCAAGGCTACCATCTCACCTGTTGTGACAGTGGCCTTTTAGCTAACATGTTTGACTTCACAGTTCCAGGTCAAAAATATTTCCTCTGCAAACATGGGTAAGAAGAAGTCCACAGACTTCTCAACTCTCGCTTTGTGTGAATGTTGTGAGACTTCTTTCCTACATTATTTTCTGACTTGGTATATTTTGGGGGGGATAGCATCTGTCTTCGGCTGTGTGGGAGTGCAGTGTCTTGAACTACCAGGTCCTAAAACTGGTGGTATCTTCAACTGTAGTAAAAAATTATAAATAAAAATTATAGCTCAGAGATAGAAACACACTTTTTTTTCCTCTTGTGGGTAGCTATTGCAAAGCTACAATTAACCTCAATTAATAGGAAGGGTAAACTTTATACAAAGAATATGCTGTTCAGGTGTTCTTAATGAGAGCAGCACTTGGCACTGTTTAATCTGTCTGTAACAGGGAGCTCTGCTGGGGTGAAAATTAAAGTGGCTAAAGCTTAATCCAAGAGGAAAGCATTTTTTCCCCCCCATGCAAAAAGCAATCCCTCTAATAAAAGCTACCTAGAAAAGTTAAGAGTTTATTTGGACCTTGAGTGCATCAACAGACCTTAATTGCCTAAACAGGCTCACCTGAGACCCCCATCCACACACTCCGTCCACTGGCCCATTTAAGCTCATGGGGAAGCCCCTAGTCCTTTTCTGAGCTGTGTAGGTAGGTCTGTGCTCAGCCCTGTCCCCTGCTGTGCCTGACTTGAGTGGACTTCCTGACCTCCAGCCTGCCTTCTCACCACACATTTGTGTCATTTCTGACACAGTCATCACATTGATGATGATGACTGGGCTGCACCCAGAATCTGTTAGTGTCACCAATCTCATCCAGCTACTGGAAAACTAATTTTGTGCAAACCTTACCTTAGGCAGTGGTGTAACAATTAAGAGCTTTTCCATTGCTCTCACTGTTCCTTCCTCCTATTAAAATAAGAAATATTTGAAGACTCAACTTTCACTCTACCTACAAGATTGGTAGAACTCACAAAAAAGGTCAATTTCACTAAAGATGAAAATATAAATGACTAAATCCTGTACAGAAATGTCCCCTTTATAGTTTCTACAGTATTAAGATTTACATTTTCAAGTAATGAAGTTTCCCTCGCATCCCTTGAGATACATTATAATCTGTACACAAGAACTATTTCCTATTGGCTTTCAGTACTATCACAGTTCTAGTAACCTCTTGTGAACTATGTAAAAAAAAAGCATACGATTTCTATCAATTATATAACACTACCACATAAACCAGCAATATTTACCTATACAATCCAGGCTGCTAATAATTTTAATTTACCAATGAATTTTTAAATAAGAGTGTTGCCCAAAGTAGAATATATCAGGCAATTCACTGTAGAAAAAAAAAATTACTTAAAGTCAAATTATTCTAATTTTAACTTCTGAATTTTAGGATTTTTTTTAAATTGAAAACTTCTCTGTGCATCTGAAATTATTTGTACATAACTTGGCCTTTTAGTTGTACATTTTTGAGGGGAGTTAGATTGCATTGTATTTCAGACATACAGTTAGCTCGGTATGAAGGAGGGAGGGCAAACGTTACTACCTGATCAGATGGCTGTTGACCTGGGAACGTCCTCATCTAACCTAAACAGGCAGGTACAGCAGAAGAGCTGAATAAGTGTCTGGGTAAAGTAAGAGTTTGAATAAAATAAAAAGCTTCAAAACCAATAGGATACATCTTATTGTCTTATTTCCCCCTTAATTTTTTGTATTCCCAAGTTACAGTTTTGTATATAGTTTAAGTCATGATAAACCAGTACTTCTGCTGAAAAACAGAGCTCTGTCACCCCCCCTTCCCACTTAATCATAGCTGTATACCCTACCCATCCCTACTGGAAAAAGGGTTTTCTACTGCAATCCATATCCAGGTTAAAACTAATCAGTTTGTCAGGTTAGATTTCAGTGCTGGCTTAAAGCATATGTGAAACTATGGCCTCATTAATCAGCAAGTTTTATCTAATTACCAGAAGTCACAAGGGATGACCCTGCTACTGTAACATTTCACAGCTTCCATTCCCAAACTTTATGAGTTGTGTTCTCCCCTTTCATCAAGCTTGTGACCCAAATACTAGCGCATATGAACAGATTCCTATCACACTTGAGACCCAGTTTGTATCTGCAGTGGTCCTTGGCTCATAAATTACTGCTGTACTGCATAGTGAAAAGCTCTTAATAGAAATTTCTCACCTGATGCTGCACTTTGCCTTATGTGTACCTTATTCCACATGGTGTCAGGAGGTAGAGGAAGATGTAGTAGTGCCAGGCTGGGAAGATTCAAAGAAATCCTTCCTCCAGGCCCCTCTTGTAAAGCTGTTCCCTGATCCCCACTACAGGCAGTACAGCGTCAGCTTAGGAGATGTCTTTGTTTCCTGCTTTGAAAAAATCTGTTCCATTCAGGATTTCAGAAAACAGAATCATTTTATTCCAGCTAGACTACATAGCTTGTTTTGTATTTCTGAGACAAACTATTAATCTATCTCATATATGACAAGCATACATACTGGAGAAAAGGAAAGCTTTGCTTCTGGACTACTTATGAGATAACACAAGGCTTTTACAAGCTCTTATCACTAACCCAGCAGAGTGTGGCTAACAATAGCACATTTTCTTCTAGAACAATTTACTGTATCCATTTTTTCCCCAAGAAAGCAACTAAACTATTCTGAAAGGTTATAGATTATAATGCTTATTTAAAATAGATGAAACATTTTAGTCTTTCCATTATCTATTTCCACGAGAAAATCTCCACGATTTCCCTTGAGTTCCCCTTTTGTGTGTAGTCTAGACTATCATAGTAGATTTGACAATTATTTTTATTATATAACTTTGAAAAACAGACTTTCATAGAATTTGATTGTTAGACAAACTCTGCTCTGAATAAGATAGGACAATGTGTGGCTTTAAAAAATAACCATTAATTCCTCTATTGTTGGTTTGCTTTCAAAGTTGATTTCTCAGTCTAGAAAAGCTAAAGCCATTAAATGTATTTTAGATTGTGACAAACACAGCAATATCTATGGGGAGATGTGCTTTCCCTATGCTTCTTTCTGTGTATAACAAAGTACTGAAACTCCTCATGTAAGTAAAAAATAGAATTTGGCCTTAAATCATTATTCCAAAGGATCGTAAAGTGATCATCCCAAACCAATACTAAATCAAGTTTGTAGTCAGCAATTCACCAAGCTATCTGATTAAAAAGAGCCACAAAGCTGTATGTTCTGCTAGTCACACTCAGTTAAAAGTTCTGAAGTATAAATACTTTCTTCATTCTTTCTCATTATTTACTCCTACAGGCAGGATACATTTCATACTGCTGTAAGGAATTAAGTGTAATAAATATCTGTAAAGAAATTTTGTTGCATTCACAGCTATAATGCTACACTTTTACTAAAGGAATGTTCCTCACTGTGCTTCTGAACTACACAGGAGACACTGGCAAGCTTACATGGCATGCTATATTTTCATATTAAACATAAGGCTGCTTTAGATGCGGTTTCTGCTAAATACCTTTATTTTAAACTATTTTTGGTGTTCTGTTGACCTCCTCCACGATTCAACCTTCTGGACTACTTCTCTGTACACTTTTACAGTTGAAAAGCATAAAAAAACTTGTTAGTGGTGTTAAATGGCACAGATTCCCGCTAATGGATTATTGATTATACTTGAGCGATCTATTGAGTAACACAGGCAGAATGCTCTTCTCCCATTTAGGTTTAAGAATCTAATATATTAAAAATATTAATATTACATGCTAATTATTTTAATGAGGGAAAGTATTAAGCCAAGATATAGATCTCGGCTGCAAGAGGAGGTAGCATCTCTTTTTTTAACCACAGATTTTATGAACTATTTTATCAAACTCATAGAACTCTTTTACCAAAAAGTCAGTGTAAGAGTTCTTCATTATTCTGCCATAACCGCAAGCTTTTTCAGCTGAATCACTTCACATAAAATAATTTTCTACCTCCCTGCAACCTTACAGCTAGCAATTTTAAACAAAGCAAGAATGAAGGACTTCGTAGATGGAAAGCGTAATTTTATTTCACATACATTGTCCTAGAAATCTTTTTTCAGTTTTATAGGTTGTATGCTGACATGTGACTTAAAACTAAGATTCAGAATCCAAAATCTTTTCCCATCTACAATCTAGGACATATTAGATAGATTGGGTTTAAGGCTAATTGCTGTTAGGTGACACTTCGCTGAATCATACTGTATTTCTTTCTTATAGCTGGAGTCACAAATGCCAGCATTTCAGTTTTACTTTATAAAAAAAGTGCCTTCTCAGAAATAGCTTGTGAAACAGGTTGGTCAGAAAAAGTCATCTTTACATAGAATCCTGGTAGGAGAAAAAAAGTCAAACTAGAGGCTCTATGAATACACAAATTTTCAACTAAGTTTGTAATGAGATTAAAATGGTTAAAGGCACACCAGGTTTGCATCTGTACAACACTGTCACACCGTGTTAATCTAAGGCTTTCATTCTGATCCAGACGGTTCACTGGAACACTTACAGGAGAACACATGCTTCTAATTACCAATTTTCTCTGTGCAGGCAGCTCTTCAGGCAGCTCTGCAAATTATTGAAATCTAATTCCGCAGTAAGAAAACACATCCAGCCATCTTTCCTGCAGTCCCATAAAGAAAGATGAAATTATAAAAGACCTGTCCATCAACATGTACAAGTTGGCCACCTATTCCTGCTAGGACCTTCTTTGTCTGTTGCACATTTTGGGAAGTAACTGCAGTTATTTTGGCACAATGCTTTCTTAGAGAGAAGTGAAGTTAACTTTTGACATTGAAGGTGTCACTGACATCCTCCTTGGAAGTGTGGTGACCTCTGTGACAACAGGAATGTGCGGCAGCTTCTGTTACAGTACTGTCAACCGCACACAGCACCAGGTTCACACAGTGTCTCCTCCTCTTTAATTCATTCCTTGAGGGACTTGAACGCTCCTTGCCCACAGATCACCCTAAACCAACGGCAAGCTTTTGCTTTCCAAAGTTTCTGAAAGTTTGTATCTTTTCCTTCTTGTAGAGATGTACCTAGTCATTAGATATGACCATAGATAATGGAAGGGTCTAGTCTACCACATAATCATGCGCTGACTGGGGCAGTGACACCCTCTAACCTACTGTTCGTTTAAAGTAGGAAATTTCCAATGCTTTCAGACCCACAATACTTCCATTTGCTTTGAGGTAGGATGATTTTGCTATCTGTCCTTTCTAATTTGAGACAACAAGCTTCTTATTCTATCCTGCCTACAGAATAAATTGCTTATTGGTACCTGGACACATAAACAGAGCTTGCATGGATGCTCCCTTAAACTAAAGCTGTCCGGAAGATTCTCACAAAGGAAAAAGGATTCTAAGGATAGAAATACTTCCTTTTTTTTTTTTTTTAAGTCCTAATTTTCCCTTCACAGTGGAAAAGGCCAGCCACAAAGGAGCGTGATCAAAGACTAAGTTTAGTCACAGGTATGACAGAAAAAAAGCAGCATCTTAAAAATATAGCTTGCCAAAGGCTGAACATTAATTTATGGTGGACTGAAAAAGAGAGATGAGTGAAGAGACAGTAAAGCTTACAACAGAAAACACATGTCTAAATCAAGAAGTTCACTGTGAAAACCTGGGGAAAAAAATCAAGAGCCTTAATGAATTGGATCAAGGTCATTTACACATTAATCATTTACAGCAGATAAACTCAGGAAGCTACAAGCTCATCTTCAAAAAAACTTGGGAAGAATGTTATAGACCTTTTACTTCAACACAGAGTGTTATTTGCCTAAAACTGAAAGCTGCACTTTCCTACAAATTGTTTCTTAATATCATCTCTCCAAGAAAAGCCTAAATAGCTATTTGGTTTCTACTCCTTTCTTCTTCCTACCCCTTTCTTTTTCCAACATTTAAAAAAATCATTTAATCGATTTCCAAAATGAGCAAGCTGAAGAAGCTTGTTTTGGAATTATAGAGCTGTGTTCATCACCTGGGGAACACATTTTAATTTCACAGGTTATTCAATATAGAACTGGGAAAGTGTCTTGACATAAGGACAGCCAAGTTGTATGTATGACAGTATGGAAGGTAAAGACAATGCATTAAAAACATGTGAAACTGCCTAGGAGCAGTTTAGAATTTAGGCTCAGCCATAATGCTATGACTGGACTGAGATAAACCAAAGTTATACAGCAGTCTCACTTGGAGGTATAACCTGTATTTTATCCTGATGCTGATACATTTATGAATTCAGCAGCCACAAAATCTATCGATTATCATGAAAGTGGCATCTACCATGATTACATTAATATCTCTGCATTCATATTCTGTGATCCACAATCCTAGTTACAGAAGGATGCAAAACACTGCCTGTTGTTACAGAACAGGTGTTATTGTTATCTGTGGATATAAAGTCTTTTTTTCAGATATCTCTTCCTCTCTGGACAGTTTAAATGAGATTAATGACTGAAAGACATGTATGATGAAACCAAAGAAGCAGAGATAACTGGAAAAAAGATTACCCTATATAGATGAAAATCAGTATTATGCAGCCATTAAGCATTGAAAAAAACAGCATGGAGCACTGTAAAGTTTCCAAGCAGCATTCAGCAAAATTACATACCCACTGAAATCATAGAGAGGACATAGAGCTTCACCAGTCTCCTAAATATCACAAATTTACTGAAGACACAATCATCTTTGGTATATCTGTTCCTAAGTTGCAATTTGAAGTTATTTCACTTGTTAGAGAGAAAAGATTATTTCCTCAAAAGTTAAAAATACTACACAAGAGCAGGTAATACCCCAAATCAATACATTATCACAGTTAAGTATTGGCAATTCCATTTTAAATAGAAAGCGGACTTAAGTAACAGACAATTGCCCAGAGGCAGTTGTTAGATTTAATATTGTGAAAAGTTTATTGGGTAGAATAGTCTATGCCAATGACATTTAAAGCACTGAACACACTGGGCTATTTTATCTCAGATTCCCAAACCACCTTTACAGTTTGATTCCTACTTTAGAACGCAAACCCTACTAACTACCTTTCCGTAATCCTTAAGGTGCTTTAAAAGTTGCAGTAGGTTTGACCAAAAAACAAGGCTACAAAATAATATCGAAAGCAGATAAGCCACAAAAAAAACATACCCACTTTTAGAACTAGTGAATGTTTCAAAGCTTACTAGATCTGGTTTAACAGAAGAGTGACAACTTTAGGTTCACCCCCATGCAAGATTTTTTTTAACATGGCTTTGTATTAGTCATTGTGTTAGCAGAACAGCTCTGTTCTGGGACATACACCTCAGGCTTAACACCCATCTTCTAACATGGTTCACAGCTGCAGATACTAGAATCATTCACAGAGCTTAACCTTGTTAAAATTTGGCAAGGTTTTTTACAGTTTAGTAGTTCTTGAAGAACTTTGACAATTTAGATAAAGATCTATTTCTCTTAAGTTGGTATTACTATATATAAATATTCCTTTTGCATTTTTTTATATATATATCTCTCTCACTGTGTTCACTTACATATTTACATACTGAGCTCCATTTTTAAATGTTTGCAGTAAAAATTTTGTAAACTCACTTATTTGAAGGACCTGACTGGGAGAAGGGGGAAGTTTCTTATCTTTGCTTTTTGACCACATTCAGGCGTCAGCACTTTTCACATGAATATGGCAAGCAAGATTTGGCTAGCAAAAGAATTCCATTATCAGTGAAACATCACAAAGACTACACCTTAAAAAGGCTGCAGATGGAGAATTTCTCCCTTGTAGTATACAGTGGTTTTTCCCAGTGTTTTGTTTGGTTCCTTCATAGAATCTATTTTTCATGGATTGGTACATACCGTGAAGTTATTTTATAGCTTTAAGTTTAAGGACTAATCCTTATTTACAGTTATTTTAATTACTTTAAAAATCTTCATCAATGGTGTTTACAGTTCATAGCTTTAGGAAATTTATTGATGAAATGTCCCCATCTGGTTTTTCCTCAGCCAGGTTATACATATTTCATACCTTTACTTTCTCTTCCTAAGTGTTAATTACTGATCATCTCTGAAGTTGTGCCCATCTGTTTACAACCTACTGATAATGATATACCCAGGCTTAGCTACAATATTGTATGAGTGGTCTCAAAATTACTTTAAGGTGGCCACTACCCTGCTGCTGTTCAAAGTGATGCTCACAGATACTCCCTAATTATATTGTCCTTTCCTTTGCCCTGTCACTGAGCAAAGGCGTATCTAATTTGCTCTCCACTTTCTCCCTCGGCTATTACTATTTTCCAAGTTTTCCCTTGTATCAAACTTCTCATTTCTTCCACGGACACATCAGTTCATATTTTTCCTCTCTACCCAGTTACATTTAATTTCCTGTTTCCAAGATTTTTAGATTATGTTGTATTATTTCTTCCTACTCGGTGTTTGTAACACCTAACTTAACATCATCTGCAAATACTGTTAATATTCTTACTACAGCCTCTCTGAAATCATTGATCTGGGACATTCATCAAAACAGACGAGTTGCTTTCTTCCATACAAGAATTAAACTAAATGCAAAATTAGTTTGACCAAACTTAGTAGAGTCAAACAAAAGTCATTGAAGAATTAAATATGTACATTAGAAACTCTCCTAGAAGAAAAAACATAAAACAATTAACAACAATAGCAGATGTTTAATGAGAAGAGGGACGCTTAGGCAGGATTAGTTCTGCCATTTCTAGAATGACATGAAGTAAGAGTGTAAGGACAGAACAAATTCTCTGCATTCCTTTCATTAGCTAAACATATTGCCCGATCCTATCACATCAATAACCTGAGAACTAAGTTGGACAGCTGCATGAGAAAGTGGGAACTACAAGACATCTTTCCCTGCTTTCCGGAGGAAACTTTTGCAATGCATGGTAAAGTAAAAAACTCTGTGTCATTACACACCCTCCACAAATGAATGGGTTGGGGAAAGGACCTTTACTGATGAATGAGGTAGAGTCTGAAGCCGTTTACAATCACACTCTTGACATTAAGACAGTGTTTTAGTTGTGTGTTGCCCAGACATCCTTGGAAATTTACAGCTGGCAATTTCCTCTGAATGCCTCATTCCCTTCACTTCAGCCTCACTCAACACCTGCCTTCTCTTTTCCTTTGCCTTATTCCCTTTAGCTTTTTCTCCTTTCCCTGGTCTTTCTGTTAACTAACCCTACTTCATCCAGTAAAGAAATTATGACACTACCTTCAAGTTTTTCTCTTATTTGCATGACTCCTCCTGACTTCAGAGCATCACTTTTCCTAGGTGCACACCACCTAGTGCTAGTACACCATTCAAGGAAATAGCTGGAGACCAAATTAACCACAGGTGAAGATCTTCTGCTAAACTCCTAAAGAAAATTTACAGTAAGGGTGTTCAAAAACCCAAAAAGCTTTCAATAATAAGAAAAAAAATACTTGCATAAAAGGTAAGTGGAAGAAAGAGTGCTACGTAGTCCTCTAGCTTCAGGTTGAAAGCTA
Organism: Grus americana; assembly: GCF_028858705.1. Lineage (NCBI taxonomy): Eukaryota > Metazoa > Chordata > Aves > Gruiformes > Gruidae > Grus > Grus americana. The sequence goes on from NC_072854.1 coordinate 121,898,940, forward strand.
GTAAGCTCTACTCGCCCATCCACAATCTCAGACTACAGCAGCCCATCCCACCATCCATGGACAGGGTGTGCAGGGATTAGACAAGCATTCAAAATACATTAACTGCCACAAATTGTGGGGCCCTTGTGAAGAACAAGCAGACTACGAGAACTTATTTACCTAATTCTGCCCATACACTTTCCACCCCATTTTGGGTTCATGGTTTTCATGGAAAGCTAAGATTTCCTCAGAAAAGTTAGAAAATAGCTCCCTGAAATCTCTAAAGAAGTGGTTGTATGATATTACGTGCGATTATTTCCACACACTAAAGCTAAACATTCCTATTAATTTCCAACTTCATTCTATGTTATATATTTCTTCCTCCACCTAGGGAGTAGTACCAGTGATACTGGCATATATTCACACACACTTGAAAAAAAATCAGCTCAGAGCACCCAAATTTCAGAGACAGTAAAGTAACAAAGGTTTGAATCAATGTGAAAGATCAGTATATTACATCTGCAAACCCTTCTCCAGTATGGCTCCATGATATAATTTGTAGTAGTATGGTACAAGACAGCTAATCTTTTCCGCATGTATTTCATAGACAACAAAACATTCCTGACAGTATTTATTAAAATAAAAATTAGTGATGTACGTCCAACGAAGAAAATAATTTGATCACATCAGGAGTTAAACTGTGTTCAAAGAGACCAGAAGTTAGCAACATTTTCAAACCCAAAAATACTAGTGAAGAATTATATACGCTAATACCTAACTTCCAAGTTTTCCAAACCACTCAGGTTGGAAGGGGCCTTAGGACATCTCTTGTCCAACCTCCTGCTCAAGGTAGGACTAACACTGAATTCAGACCAAGTTGCTCGTGGCATTGTCGTGCTTAATTATCCTCACAGTGAAAAATAGCCTCCTTATCTTCAGTTGGAGCCTCCCACTTCAATTTATGCCTGTTGTCTCTTCTTGTCCTACCATGCTCTCAATAATGCTCACTCTTTCTCATAAAAGCTCAGCTTAGGTCCTGGGGGCTGCTAGAAGATCTTTTCTCACCCGTGTCTTTTCCAGGCTAAAGAAGGCTAGCTCCCTCAGTCTCTTCTCCATCCGGCCTCACAGAGTTTTCAACATCTTGTACTGATAGACCAAAAACTAGGCATACTGTTCCAGATGCAGCTAATGAGTGCCAAGTAGAGAGGAATAATAACTTCACTTGATCTCCTGGTTATGCTCCTGTTAATACAGCCTAGTATGCAGTTAGCTTTTATCACTACCAGGGCACACAGCTGACCTGAAACCCAAGCAAATTTTCCTATTGATTTCAGCAAGGCCTAAATACCAGACTGAACATCTAATAAAGGAGCCAACAGACAGGGGAAAAGCAGTAACAAAACAGCAAGCATAAGCTTGTGTGTCAGAAAAGTTGAGATCCAGACATATTCATCCTGTTAAACCAGCTGCTTTTTACATGACTGCCCTCAGTTTCTGAACCAGGCTTTACCCAGCTCCTTGGAGAAGAGAGACACAGGTATTCTATTTTCTCATACTACAGCATGTTCATCCACAGCTTGCATAAAGGTAGGAGGGCCATTTCTATAAAAGATTAAAGTATGTTATTTGAGATAAGCAGAGCCAGTGATACTGCTTCCTGCTGCAGAAGAGCTAGGAACTCTCTCCCTACTCAAGCACAGGATTCTGCTAACAAACTTGCAAAACTGAGACCTGTTGTGTTTGTTACTGTTGCAATTTATTACAAACACATTTCATTCATGGCCATTACCCGCAGCTGATGAAAACGTGGAAAGCTGCATCTACTCTTCTGTCTTAAACAGAAATAGTTAACAGTCAGTTTAACAAGCCAATTTCAAGGATTTAAACTTTTTTTTCTCCTGCACAAAAAAACCCACACAGAAGAAGAAAATAAACAGAAGTGAACCTTCAGCACAAGCTGAAGGAGTTAAAAAAGAATCTGGCTTTTTGGTCTCTTACATCAGTTTGTTTTGAACACCAGGGCTAGCTAGAACATCAAAACATACATAGAGACAGTGTTTATTCTAAGTGCTAGAGTTACAGCCCTGTTTTTAACCCATCAACAGCTTGCTATGTCTATCCATTCTATTTGTATCACTTTCAAATTCAATCCCATCAACTACAATGCTACCTTCAATTTTAAGTCACACTGCAAGAAAACTATGGATTTGTTAATTCTTACACAAACCAACCCACCAGAGCAAGATAAACAAGGTGAGTTAAACAAAGCACTTTGTTACCATCGTGACAGAGATGTTACAGGATGCAGTTATTTTTATACATGATAAGAAAAGTGAGCATTCATATTCCAGCTCTTCAAATCCTCAAATGCTCCAAAAGTTTTCTCATGAGATTTGACTTATGAATTAAGTACAGGAAAAAAAAACCAAACAACAAACAAGCAGCCCTCTGCTGTGACTGCTTTAAGACAACCATTGCTTGTAAGAAAAAAGCCTCAAAGTTACAGTTTCCATTTATAAACAGCAGAATAATTCACAATTTGTGAACTTACTAACTACAGAGACATCACATAAACATGGGTCACAAAGCTTCTACAAACACCTCCTTGAACTAAGGCAAGCTCAGATATACAGTTTTCTACCCACCTCCTCCTGCTCCCCACCTTGCCAGCTGACCTGTGACTATCCCAGTGACATGGCTATTTCTCCAGTAATACATCACACAGGACCTAATTTGGTATCACATGGTCTTGCACCTCCTCAGCTTCTGCCTGAAACATAAACGTGTATTTGGATACAAGTGTTATTTCCCTAGCCATCCCAGAATTATATGGAAAGAAACCACTTCACACATACCCACAAAAGGCAGATTGAGGAATTGGAATCTCCATAGCACTTTTAGAACTTGTAAGGCAGTTGAGAACCATAGTTGCGAGAACAGTGTAAGCACATGCAATTATAGTTTATTTACTGAAGCACGCAATGACTTGCATACTACTAGAAGTCTTTTGATTAGTAAAGAAGCTTAACCTTAAAATGTTACATTTTGCAGAAGGAACAGGTTAAAAAAACATAAGGAAAAATACAGTTTCTGAGCACAATCCAGTAGCTTCACGGCCGAGCACACACTACCTGTAGAGGTGGAAAGCTAACAGAAAGACTTCAGAAATATACAATTTAAGTTTCCTTTTTGTGACTTAGTAGCAACAGCACAGTCCCTGACTTGCTAGTTCCTTTCTGCTAGGATACAAACTTCACACCTATGGTTAATTTAGCAGTGATCTTTATTTATATCAGCTGAGATTTTCTGCATGATCATGCCCCATGTCCTAACAGTATTACTATAAGGGAAGGCAACTATACTGAAGTTAGTTTTCCTATATAAAAGGAGCCTGGTCTTTCTACACTAAACTTTGATTTACTGATTTAGTTTTGACAGACTTTTTGGTGATTCTCTACCAGTAAGGAAGTGCCTGTTCAAACAGGAAACACATTGCATCATTGCTAAATATCTAGAATTATGTAAAATGTCCTCCTTTTTTGGACCGTGATCTCAAAAGCGGCCGCAGCTAAAGAAACGAATGCACTGGGGAACAAATAACCTCCTGAGAGGGGATCATTCCTCAGTTCAGTTCTGAACTACTGCAGATGCTTTGCAATGTCATGATTTCACATAGTATTATAGAGCTAGTAGCTTAGCTCATTTCACATAACAAAGCAAGCTCCCAGCATGAATATATATAAACCTGTTGATGGGTTCTTGGTTGAATGAGTTAGCTCCCAACACCTTAAACTCTTTTGTAGAAGTTAATTGATTTTTAAAGAAGCATGAAGCTTTATTTCAAGGTAAGCTTTAAGATATTGCCAGCAAGAGCTGAAAACATTATATACATAGCTATCATCTGTAATGCAATGAAAATTATGCAAGTTGTAGAGAATAGATTGTTCTGGTAAGGTTACCAGTGTTCTCTGATAAAACTTGGATATTCATGTAGAAAAACTTAAGAAAAAGCTTTAAGCTGGTACTGTAATTATGCCTCAACTTAAGAAAACAAATACTGAAATGCTTTTGCCAACAAAAAACCTTATAGGACAAAAACTAGAAAAAGAAAATAAGGCATAGTTAGGCAGCTTGAACAACTAATTCTAATGTTATTGAACCCTTTATGTTGCATTCATACCTTACAGAATGATCAAAAAGCCATTTTCCAGATTATTTTTCCCCCCTCCCAAATAGTGTCTCACAGGTGTCTCACCCTGTCCATTATTATCCCAAGCATGCTATGGCAGAGTGTTTCTTTCTATACTCACTCCATTCAGTTCTGCTACAGATTTTTAACAAAACCTATCCTAGCCGGTTCAACCAAAAGCTTCTTGGAGCCTCTAGATGAAGAGTAAACAGTCATCAAGAGGCTTACATTTCACATGCCAGGAGCTCAGACAACTACCAGCATAATTGATAAAGAAATTATACATGTTGATATAGGAGCAGAGATCTTACTTCCTCTCTCTCTTTTCCATTCCCGTAACTTCCATTTTAAGTAACTCAACGATTAGGAATCAAAGGGCTTGTTTTTGTTAAGCTAGTCTATTAACTCCTTGCCATTTTATTTTATAGGTTGCTACAGTTTATAGTATAAGAAAGTAGTTTGGCAAACAATACCTATATCAAAAATTAACCTCTGTATATCCTACTGAACACTCTGGAGTAGTCTGCAGGACTGGTAAGGACAATTTCAACCTTTCCAAAAGACCAGAACTAGTACTTCCAGATCTTTGTTTGTTTCAAAATGGAAGAACAGCAAACACCCCTCCAAAACAAATAAATTCCCACACTCCCTAAAATCCTGCAAAGGTGAACATTTTGCTCAGTTTCTCAAAGAGCACTGCAGGTTTAGTTTTTCAGTTCAGAAAAGAGATTAGGACAATGTAAAAAGACTCTGGTTTTGTGAGCAAAAGTCAGCATTTCTGAAAAGACAGACTTCTTTGTGAAGTCTCAAGCTGAACACATACAAGAAAGCACTATTTTTTTGTCTTTTAAACTGTGCAAAAGAGCTTAGGCATAAGCTTCCCTCTCATACACCTTGCCATAGCACGGGTGAACATCATCTCACAGTGCTACAGAGCAAGTTTCCTTTGGATACCACCAAGACACAGCATTTTACAAATCAAAATTACCACTTCTATAACAAGTTTCACTGACAGTGTATTTCTGTCCCAAAATCATAATCAAATTGAAAGTTTTGCTTCAGGCTAGGTGATGAAAACTGCAAACCTTGTTCCTAGAAGGACATTTAAATACCTCATATTACCCCCCTCAGAAATTAATCATTTTTATAAGTTTTCTATAGCTATTATTTTTTCAAACAACGAGATAAGGTTTTGAAGAAATGAATACACAGGTACTGAGTACCTTCATTGCACAAAAGTTTTTCCATAAGAAAGATAGTAAGCTCACTCTTCTGCTCCTTCAGGTAGCAACAAGACACACAACCATAGCCTGCTGAGTTTGTGCCACCACTGAAAAGCCAGTCTCTGCCCTGAGACCACCCCGTTCACATCTGGTAGATGCGCATTCCTCACACGGTTCAAGATTTCTCTTGTCTGTGCGCAAACCAACCCTGCCTGAACCACCCCTTGGAAGGCAGCTGTGAGAGATGAAGGAACACAGCTGCTGCAGCAAGCTGGATACCCCATGAATACCGGCACTGTCGAAGAGGTGGGATACACCTTCTTTTGAACCTACACAGACCTCAGCAGTGGGAACAGGACTGGCTGCCTCGGTCAGAGGTGGGCCAGCACCCACCCCTCACACCCACAGAGCCCACTCTTTACAGCTGAGCACTCAGCCTCAGGACACCAAAGCAGCAACTCATCCATGTGCTCAGCACCCACACCGCTGACCACCCCCACTCCAGAGAAGGAGACCTGTGAGGTAAGGCCCACCGTTACCACACAACCCCAGCACCTCCTCAGGCAGGGCCCCACCCCTCAGGCAACTATCCTTACCTCCCCCCCCCATTCATCACTGAATTCCCACCGAAACAGCCCCTCAGCGGCTACGGGTCACAGCCCGAAGGAGAGGAAAGCCCTTTCGCCTCAAGGGCCAGACACCCCCAGAATTCTCCCCCCCCCCAGGCAGGAGCCCACAGCTCCCCATGGCCGGCCGGCCGCCACTGCCTGCGAACGAGCTAGCCTCCCCGCCGCGCGCTCTTCCCCTCAGCAGCCCTAAAAGCCGCGCTCAGGCACTCGCGTCACGCCGAGCCGCTGACCAACCAGAGCACAGCAACACCTGCGCCCGCGGTTTGCGAACTAAAGGCGGGTCCGTCTTTGAGTGACGGCTCAGCCTATCAGCCAACAGCAGCTGGCCCGCCCGTCCCCGTCCCCCCCTTCTACGCGCAAAACGCTGCTGGAGAGGGGGCGGATCCCCTCAATCTCATCCCCCCCCCGCGGCCTCTCGTTCCCTCCACCCCTCCGAGGCGCGCAGCGGACCGACAGGTCCTCCACCCAATAAGCGCGGAGGTCGCCTGCGCGGCGGCATGGCTCGGGACCAATGGGAGCGGCGGCTGGGCGGAGGCTCGAGGTTTCCAAACGCTCCGCGGCGCCATGGGCTGAAAACTAAACCGAGATGGAATCTCCCAGTCTGAACCGGTTTGAGCCGGTTCCGAGTCTGTGGCATTAGGAGGGGGAGACGCGCTGCGCTCAGTCCCTGCTACCATCGCTGCCTCCGCCGCCGTGTGTGTGACCTGCTCGTAGGGGAGCCCGCAGGGGGAACCGCCGGCGTAGCTGAGGGGGCAAAGTTTAGTGCGGAGCTGGGGGGGGGTGGGAATGGGGGTGAACTGAGCGCCGGCCAGGCCTAGGGGAGGGCGGCAGCAACAGGACTAGCGAGAAACCCAGCCGCACGGGCCCGGGCCTGGGCAGCCAGCGACGCAGGAGAGAGAGAGCCAGGGCCCCGCCGAGCCGGAGCTGGGGCAGCCAGGGCCACGAGGAAGGTAGAAGTTTCCTCTCTCCTCCCCCTACCAGGGGCCTTGGGAGGCCGGAGCCCCGCGCCGACCCCCTTCCCCCCCCCCCCCTTTCCCCGACCGAGAGGAGGGAAGCGCCCCCCGTCTCCTGCGCGCCCGGCGGCGGGCGGCCTCGCTCCTGGGCTGAGGGGAAGGCGCGGAGCCGTGCGCTGAGGGGAGCGCCCGCCCGGGGGCCGCAGGCTTCTGCTGGGCGCGTAGTGTAGTCAGGCCAGGGCACGCTTGCTCGGGGGTAGTGTGGGGAGGAGAGGAGTGGCGCTAATAATACATACCCGACAGGGAGGAGGGTGCGCTCGTCTTCCCCCCCCTCCCCTTTTTTTTTTAATTTTTTTTGAGGGTTATTTTTGGTCGTCTTTTTTTATTTTCTTTTTTTTTTTTTTTGGCGTGTGGTTAGAAACTTCGCTCACCCACCCTTACTTTTTGAAGGAAGAGGTTGTAAGAAACACCTAGGTAAGTAAACGCTCGGGCTGCGGGGAGGAAGGAGGCGGGGGGGGGGAGGTTGTTGCGATGAGTAAGGCGGTGGGGAGCAAAGGGGGAGCGCTCGGGAGAAGGGGCCGTGGAGGCGGGGGAGCGGGAGGGGTACGGCCGTGCATGTGCCTGTGCGGAGGGCGCAAAGTCTTGGCTGTGGAAGCAGAGGCGCAATGGGCTCCGGGGAGAAGCCCTGAGGAGCGGGGGGTGGGGGTGTATGTTTAAAATCGCATTTGGGGTGCAAGCATCCTAGGCCTGGCCGAGCGGAGCGCAGAGCCTACTATGGATGCTGGGGCTGTGGGGAAGGCGGCAAGGGAGCCGCTGCTGGGGCGCACGGCGGGAGCCTGTCCCCTCGTTACGGGGGGGTGGGGGGGCGAACGGGCTGGGGGGGGGGGGTTGGGATCGGGTAGGGGCAAAACGAGGGACATAATCTGTAAATTATTAGGAGTGGAAGTTTCCAGAAATATTTTTGTGTGTCTGTGCAGCAGTATTGAAACGTCCGCCTGGATCACGTGGGGGCCCTGTATAGAGCGCAGGGCCGGAGCCGAGGGAGGGAGCCGAGGGAGGGAGGGGCTGCGCCGCCGCGGGCCCGCCGCGCTCCGCAGGGCCCCGGCCGGCCCGCCCGCCCGCCCGGGGCACCGCCGCTCCTTCCTCCGCCGAAGCGGTTTTCGGCCTCCCCTCCCTGCCTCCATGAGCCGGGGCGCTGCCCGTTGGAGGAAGCAGCGCGGCCGTGGTTTTTGCGGCGGGAGCTGGGGAAGGCCTCCGCGTTGGGTGGGTGTGAGTTATTTCGGGGGCGCTCCGTATCGGGCGCGGCCGTGCCGAAAAATGAATGCTCCGAGGTGTCGGGCAGATGTTTGGGAAGCGTTGTTATTTAATGTCGTACGGGGGCACACGTGTGTAAAGTAGTGAGGGAAGGAATCGTTCGGTTTGGTCGCTGCTGTGTTCAGTGTAAACGCGAATGCGGTTGTGATGCGCTCCGTTTCGTATCGTGCAGGCTGGAGGAATTTACAAGTGATGCAACTAATTCGTTGGAAGAGGCTAGTGGGGTGGTAATTCACTTGCGTTCAGTAGTGGAATTGCGTGCTTAGGAATGGGGCAGAGTGACTCTCCTGGGTTTTTGGTTTTTCTTTTTTTAAATCGCTGCCCCCAGTGAGCTTTAAGTAGCTGGGTTGAAGGTCCTCTGGGGTTCATTGTGAATACTCAACATTTCTTACTATTAAAATGTATGCTTTTATTCCTGTGCGCTGTATGCTTAAATGAATCAAGTATATCATAATACGCTAACTGTTATGTTAAACTGAAAGGTCCAGGGTCATCAAGAGTTGGGATAACTATGTAAACAGTGCTGTAAATGCAGTTCTTTTGACCTTCGGTAGATGTCAGATTCTTGCTATGTTGTAGTCCAGATTTTTTTTTAACTTTTTCTCTTCTTTTGTTTCTGTTTCCCCATTTATTGGCAGTGCTGAAGAAATGATTAGTGGTGGTGCTCTTAGACCTGAGGCTTAAACCTGTTGGGGGTTCAGGCACGATGGGGGGAAAAGAGCATAGGAGTATAGTAAATCAAAGATCCTAAGCTTCATGTGGGTACACTGTCAGGAGTAGGTAATCGAGTTGATTGCAGTTGGTATTGACCACAAAGCCGCCATTTCTGTTTTTCAGTTTGGGAGTAGGTAGGTCATTTTGAAGATAATGCTGGGAGTGGCAAAGGGCCCTATTCAAAACATTTCCTTTCTGTTTCCATGTGGTTAATAACTTCTTGGTCACGTGGCTCCTCATTTGTGCTCTTACGGCTGCGTTAAAAACCACCAAAAGAGGCTTAAATCTGAAATGAATGGCCTTACCTGAGGAGCGACTGATTTACGGCATTTATCGTAGTTTGAAAACCGCTTTCCCGGCTCATGGTTCAGCCATGGAGGCCAGATGTGAACAAAAAGGGGCGTGCCTGAAAGCATGCGTGTCTGGTGGGAGCATTAACTGCTCTAAGCTGAAGAGTATATTAATTGGCGCAATTCCCTTCTAGTAGTGCTGCTTGCTGCCACTCTGCCAGATGAAATTTTGAAGTGTACTTCTGAGTTAGAAGAACAGAATCGGCCTTCCCTGCTTTTTTGTTTCTTGCTCCCATACTTAACATTGTAATTTTGAGAACTTTAGAGTTGGGGCAGGAAGGGATGGATCTGTGGCATGTTAGTTTTAAACATTAAGTAGAAACAGAAATAAATTATTTCCTTCTGGTTTTCCGGGTAGATGATGTAAAAAGGCTGACTGGATATTGAGTTCAAGCCCTCAATATGGCTATGTTAGCATAGTAATACCAACTGAATGAGGTTTTTTTTTAACTTCAAAATACAGTTAAAATGTTTGGTTTTTTGAAAATATCTTTCTGTATAGAAGCAAATGAAATTGCTTGACACTACTTGTGTAATGCAAACATGCGTTTCTAAACAAAAGATTTTCCTTGTCTGTATGCTACTGTAGGACTTTCACTTAATTAGTAATTACTTGGGTTGAGGCACAGGTTTGTCTTGCTCTTTACTTTTGAGCATGACTTAAATACGTAAGGCATAAAACGAATTCATACTTGCACATGAAGTTACTTAGAGCAGATCTGACTTCTAGGCCATTCTAAAGAAGGGGTTGGCTGGGTGTATGGGGAGGTGTTTCTGGAAGAGTTTTTCAGGTTGTATCTTTCTGAGTATGCAGGTAGCTGTAGGGTAACTTTTTGAGTGATCTTGCAGTTGTCCAGATTTCTGGCTATTAAGGGAGCAGTTTTATCTGAAATTTGTAGCTTTATGGAAGATTATGAAAAGGAGGGTGAATGGCAGGAGAGTTCCTGTGGAGGAGAGGGAAGGAGTATGTGTTACAGTTGCCAGTGATGGTGAGAAGAGGGCAATAAACTCGATGGGGTGCTTCCAACGTGGGGGGTGGTGCGAGAAGGGTAGAGTATAATTTAACCTCCACAATTCTGTGGTTCCTGGCTTATTTTTTTGTATTTCACGATTGCCTTTATCTTGTACCAGGCTCTGGCTGGTAAGCATCTTACATGCACGCCCACAATCACACACACCCCACCTGACTTCCTTTGCATAATATTGAGGCTGCTATATCTAGGACAAAGAGTTAATGCATGTGTCGCTGGTTTTACGGGACCTGAAACCTCCACTAGAATTCCATTTCAGTTTGAAGTGATCTAATGGGGTACGCGGAGTGACCTGCTGACTTAACGGTCCCCTTCATCCTTTCAAAGTGCCTTCAGTCGACTTTCTTGGTTTCAGTGGTAATTTTTCACTTGTATGTAGGTAACTTGTTTTTTCCCCAAATATTTGAAAAACGCCCTGTGGCTAATTTCTTCATGTGTATGTAGATCACATTTCGCTTCCATAACAATTGTTTAAAAGCTTTTAGAACTGATCTTCTAAATGTGCACGTTGGCCTTGGAAACTCAGTTCGCCTGAGATACCTAGTATCACTACAACCAAAACCCATACTAGCAATTTCTACCAGGAAACCTACTGGTTTACACAAGTTTAGGGACTGGTAGGGGTTGATACCTGCTTCTATATAAGTTTTAGCTTGCTGATAATACAGCCCATTGACTGGTTAGACTGTTATTATGTGTTATACCTACTGAAGACCCTGAGAATTGAGTTGGGGTAGTGATGTGTGATGTTTTTTTCTTTTCCAGAAAGATTTTTGTCCTGCTACTTGCTCAGCAATTGAAGGAGTGTTGTTTTCAGTGCTATCTAGTACTGCTAGCATAGCTCATCTCATTCAAATGAGATGCTTAAGTTGAACTGCTTGCTTTACAGCTATATCTAATAATAATTTCTTACTAATTGATCAAATTTTTATTTACTTATTTTGCAGTAATCTATGCCAGCAATTATGACAATGTTAGCAGACCATGCAGCTCGTCAGCTGCTGGATTTTAACCAGAAACTGGATATCAATCTCTTGGACAATGTGGTGAACTGCTTGTACCATGGAGAAGGCGCGCAGGTAATGTGGACTTAGAACCTACATTTACGGACCATGTTTAACCTTACAACAAATCAGTTCAGCAGAATGAATTCACTTCAGTAAAAATCAGTAACATTAGTGAATTTACCCTGCTAGTGACTGGAATATCACCGGTAGTTCACATGCCCTGATTTAAAGTCAGGCCTCATGTAATGAACGTTGAAATGACACTTGGAAAAATGTTAGTTTAGTGCGTGTTCGTTTCTGGCATGCCTTCTGCTGTCGAAAGGTATGAGCAAGTACAGTTTGGTAAGGGCACTTCTGCTTGCAACTTAGTTCCTCAGGAAGGTCTGAATTACCTGTTGTTTATTATCATGGACAGGATTATGAAGCCATAAATTTAATGTTGGCTTCACTGAAAGATAGTATTTAAAAGAAAAACCTTAATGATGTTCTTACTGTATTGGTATGTATAAAGAAGCATGTCACACATATTTAAGAGAAGAGTTTGTCCTTTGTTGTGTCTAGGTGTTTTTTTTTCCCCCATTACTGTTTGTCTGCACAGGTTCTTCTTCTACTCTTTCCTTTGGACTTAGCGCAGATTGTGAAGTCTTAAGTTTAAATTGGTGGAATGTTCGTATATATTGTCTTGAAGGTGATTCTTGTATTGCTTTTATCTATTTCTTGAAGTGTGGAAAGATGACTTAAATGTTGAAAGCAAGTATTGCTACAAGGGTGTTGGCATAGTTCCTCTTCTCAGAAACTTTAATTGTTCATGCCTAGCAAATTGGGACTTTCAGTGTCAGGCATCTCTCTGATATTCTTGCACAACAATAAATAGTGAATTAAAATGAGACAAAGTAGCTGATGCTTTTCTGTTCCTTCCAGCTGTTAGAATAAACAATAATATACTTGCTTATATTTGTTTTGTGTATATCTCAAAAAAAAAAAAAGCTTTTGTAAGGCTTACTAATGTGATTTCCTACAAGTTCTGAACTACCTTGCTGTTTTTTGAAATATTTCCATTTTGAGTTTCTTAAATTCAAATAGTTACTAGCTGTAGTTTTTTAGTGATCATATGACAGAAAACTGCTTGTAGCTTTTGGCTTAAAAGTAGGGACTTCTGAATGCTTGTTTTGTGATATGTTTGTTTACTGTACTGCCTTACTAAATAGGTGGTACTTATAGTATTGTTTGGTTTGAATGGAGTTTAAAAAGTTGGGAGGGTTTATAAGGAGAATAGAGGATTAACACTAAGTACAATGACCAAATTGCTATTGTTCTGGTATTGTGAGGAGTTGCCTCACTTAAACCAGCTGGGTATAGTTTCTGGTATTTAGGAATTAATGCAATAAGAAGCAAAAAGTCAAGGGGCAATCTTAACAGGCAAAAGTGAATTATCATATAAACCTATAAATACATGTACTATTATGTGTCAACACTAAAATAGCAAACCAATTTTTTGTTTGTTTCCAAAGTTAAAGACACATTTCAGTGAATCTGTGAGCTCTTACGTCTTCCAAGGAGTTCAAAAGTTCCTGCAGGAAAAAAAGGCTTCTCTATGGAGTCTGACAGCTCAAATCATGACTTAAAGGGTGACTGGAATAATAGAAGTTGAGGAAACTAAATATTAAAATTGGGAGATTAACAGTGGTTTGCCTGGAATAGATTAGGGTAGTGTGGAGAAAAGGTTTAGAATGCAGCCTGGATGGCCCATGCTGAACTTGCTTTCAGATTTCACCTGTCCTCTCCTCCAGCTTAATTCTTATCTCTGCTTGCAAAACTCTTATCTGCAGATCTATATTAGGCAAGAAAGAAACTCTTTTCTGTTCTAGGCTTTTAGAATTTTTTCTGTTCTTAGCTTTTTCTGGTACACTTCTGTGAAAAAGAACACCCCCAGCCCCACCCCAGTCCAACACATGGCTAAGGACGCTTGAGACAATTTAGATGTTTACCTGTACTCATCCAAGACTCTTAATTCCATTGGTGTGTTAGACCTTCGCATGTTCAGAAGGATTATTTGCCAACTCATTTTCTTCTTGATAGCAACAACACAGGCTTTGGTCTTGATTAAGCCTTACTGTTAAATTTATACTGTTTCTAGTAAACTACAGGAATTGATGTCCAAAAGAGGGATTAGTGAGTATGTGAGCAAACTCTTCAGTGCTTGGGAGAAGAATATTTGGCATCTGTACTTTGGTGTTGAAACTTGGTCCTGTGATATGCCACCAGTATTAGAAGCACTAAGGAGGCCAGTATAAAAACACACCCAGCTTGAACCTGGAACTAGTACTGCTATTCTTTCCCTCTTACACTAAACTGCATCAAAGTGCTGATTTTTTTTTTTTTTAAGCTCTGATGTCATCCTGTGAGAATATGGTTGTACTGCTTTTGGCCTTTGTGTAGTACTTCTCCATATCAAATCTGCAGGGACTTAGTAGTCAAAGTCAGTATCAGACTGGGAATTGCTCCACTATGATAATTATATTATTTAGGGATGCCAGTATTAAACAGATATTTTAGATATCCTTGCTCTTTACTGTTGTAGCTTTCAACTTTAATTTAGTAAATCCCATACCAAATTTGTCTCTTTCTTGCATTACATCTATATAGGGTTTGGGTCTTGATGGGCTTTGTCTTGCTGAAAATACATGTTTTCTTATACCAGTTGATGATTACCTCAAGTATGTTCTTCTAGCAGACTAGAAATCTGTGTAGCTGTAGTAAGTTCTAGCTGGTGCAGTTAATCCTAAAGTAAAGCTTTAACTGCTTTGTAATTCCATTGAATTGGCTCTACAGTGCAGTGAAAGAATGAACTGAGTCCTGTTAATTGTGATGTAAAACGTTCATATTGTTGGTAAGACAGTGTCCAATGCTTGAAGATGATATTGTTTGCAGCGAGATTTGTCAGTACACTGCATTTTTGGAAATAGCTAACGTCATTGGGCTCCGTCGAAAAAATGCTTATGGACATCCAGGCTTTTGAAAAGGATAGCTAAAATGAATTCAGCTATTTCAGTGCGTAATTACTTCAGATGAGGTTTTGCAAGTTACTGAAACCATAGTATCTAGTATAATAATTGGTAATGTCAGTCCCAAGGAAGAACGAACCATTAACATGACCAACTCCCTTCCTCCCCCCTAGTTTGTATTACTGTTTTGTGAGCTGTTAGATACATCAAGGGATTCCTCAGGGGTAGGATTGGAGACTTCTAATGCTCTGCGGTTCTTCAAACTAAAATCAACAACTTTGCAGCATGATGCAGTACTCCTTAAAGCTGGCATCTTACACGAATGCTTCCAGCAGAACTAGGAAGTTTGGGAGTCCTTGAATGATATTTTATCTAGATAACTTTCCTGAATGGGGGAGAACCTCATTCCCTGGTACGTTTTCCCTATAACGTGCGCTGTTTCCATATGTTCACTGCTGGTCTAGCTGAATCATCCAGTATGGAAGAGTGCAAGGAAGTAAATGATTGTCTTGCATCAATGTGTTTTTGGAGTTTGGTTGTTAATAAACTTTAACTGTCACGCAGAAGGAGGCTTAAGGGACTTGTTGCTCCTAATTGAGTTCTGCATAACTCTTAGATAAGTGATTTAAACATGTTATGTATTAATGTCTTCACTGATGGTATATGTTTTCTTAAATAATCTAATACTAATATTTTTTTTATTCAAACTTGCTTTTAGCAAAGAATGGCACAGGAAGTCTTGACTCACTTAAAAGAACATCCTGATGCGTGGACAAGAGTTGATACTATCTTGGAATTCTCTCAGAACATGAATACCAAAGTAAGCAAATTAACTTTTATTTATTTCGTTTTCCTCTTTCTTCCATTCATAAACTTTGAGGAAGGTATCTCATTTTTAGCCACAGACTTTCTTGATTCAAACTACATTTTTTTATTGTCTTGTTCCCAAAGTTGGCTTTAAACAACTGTAAATGGACAAAATATTTAAACCTCCTTTTACATTGACAAGTTTCTTTCTCCTTAAAAAAAAACCAAAACAAACTAAATTGGAAATGCAGGTTTTTGTTTTTTTTCAAGGCACATACAAGCATAATGCCATTTCCAGAGATTGGTGTGTGTCTGTATACATCTGAGTAATCAAATGCTCCTAGAGCCACATTTTGTCCTTGGGTAAGTGCTTGGCTGTTTTTTTATCATAATGAGCCATGTGCACGTAACTGAGGAGAGAATTTGTCCCTGGGTGTATTAAAGACAAAATAGAAACCTTATTAGGCCAAGATTTTGAGCAATGAATGAAAGTTAAGTACCCCAAACTCTTTGTAGTATGAGATTAGTCTTTAATATGCAGAACACACTTGCTTTGTACTGCTGTTTTAAATCCATCCATCATGGTAGAGACTAAAAGGGGCAGCATTCATTTTTTTTTTCTGCAGTGCTTTACCTAAGACTTCTGAAGTTTGAACCAAAAAGCTGATTGAAATGTGTTTTTGCTGTCTTAAGTTGGTGATTATTATCTGAAATAAGTGACATGCATGCTTTTTCTGCTTGATACACACTGTGTTCGAACAGAAAATAATCGTGTTTGGATGGTTTCTGAAATCGGGCAGTATTCGTGAAACAGTTCCATTTTTTTCATTGCTCTCTGAAGTTTAGGGGAAAACAGTTTAAAGAACTTCCTCAAAGTGCTAACCTTTAAGTAACAGTGTTTGCCTGTTTGCTTGCCTGGTAAACTTTGCTTTTTGTACTGACAGACATTACTAATGTTTAAGTTGATTTATCAACAGTATTTTTAAAAACTCAAAATTTGTCTTGTGAAAAATGAGATGATTAGAGGAACAGAAAGAAAGCAACAGGTAAAGAATTCTTCAATTTACATAAATTGCAAATGATTTGGTGCTAAATTTATGCACTATGACATTTGGCTTTTATGCAATCATATTTTTTCTTTAATTAAAGCTGTTAACACTACCTGATATTAATCATAATGTTCCATTATGTTGATTGCTTGTAATAGGAAGAAAAGGGGTGTCTTCCTGTGCAACTGACACAGCTAGGCTTTGACGGCAGGCCTCCACAAGGTCTACCCTTTTGATTCCCTTTAACTGAATTCTGTTCATCAATTGTTTTTGTTTCTTGGGAGGTGGGAGGGAAAGGGATTCGGTGCATAGAATAAGTAATAAGGGTACCATAGAAATTTCTACCATAGGGATCATTTCATGCTTTTTTTTCAGTCTTTGCTGTTACCTGTCCCTCATCTTCATAACTGGGCAGTGAATTGCTATTAGACAGTTAGAAATAGGCAAACCAAGAGCAAATGAGTTTTGAAAGGCTTCCTCGTGCAGAGTTTAAATGTGTTTGCATACAGTGTCGCAATAGTTGATTAAAAAGTACACTTCTGATAGTTCAGCTGGCAAAAGTTGTAGTTGGTGTCAGTGACTGTGGGGGAGGGGCGTGGTGTATCTCATTATCAGGGAAATACCAAAAATTAGATCCATCAAATTAAATGAAGCTTAAAATAAAAAAAACCCCAAACCAGAAAGCCCCTTTGCAGAGTGTTCAGGCAGGCTGATGAAGCCTTGAAACATGGTATGGCAAGAAGGTCGTATAGGTGAAGACTGTATACAGTGATTTTATTACTGCTGCTGTTTCATTTCACGTGTGTGTGTTAGGAAAAATGAACGTTACTAGTACTGAGGAAGAGATAAACAAGACAGAGGGCAGAATTGAAGTCACATCTGTACAAAAGAATGAGTAGAAACCTAGACAGCATGAACCTCTTCACAGATTAAGATACATGAATCTGAATTAGATATTAGAGCAGATAATGAGGGATAGGTGTGGCATATTGCTAGAGGTGTCTGTCCTTTTCTTTGACTCAGAGGAAATCTTAAGGTGGAGGGGAGGCTGTAAAGATGAGATCTGTCCTTAGCTTATGTCAGGATTTTCATTTAGGTTTTATTTGGTCATCTAGTGCTTCTGTAATATGAAACTAGACTTGCCATTCTGGTCTTAAAAGCTAAATAAGTTGACTTGCAGAAAAAAGTTTGGAAGCAAAACTGACATTTTTGGTTAGCTATTATCTGAAAGGGCTATTAATATGTGTGCCTGTAGAATCTAGAAATTTAACAAGAGTTTAGATCTGCTTCAGGGAAGTTAGCACTGTCTGATACCAATGTTTATACTTTGAAGATTGTTTGAAGCTTTTGTAAGTATATTTTGGTTTGTGAGCCTGGATCAGTTGCAGATGGTGTCTATAAATCTATAGCAGTGGCTGGAATCGCTTCCTGTGAAGCATTTTGCTTAAGAATGTTTTCATACATTTTTCTTTATGAATATTTCCTTGATTTCATTTAGCTTTTATGTTACATAATGAAGTTAGTTTATGGATTAAAATCTAGTTGATAAAGTGCTACTGCTGACCAGGGAGACAAAAATCCCCTGCCAACTTTGTGTTAATGCATAATTTTTCTTGGTACCCAAGATTTTGGAAGGTGACAGAATATTTTGCAAATGCAGGATGTACACGTGAAGCTCGTGGGAATTTGGGTGGGATAAAGAAACAAAAGGGATGTAGGTTATGTTAAGATGAGAACAGCAAAAATGGCATTTTAAGACAATGTAGTTTGGGACAGTCTACATTGTGTTTTTTAACCAAACTGAAGTTTATATGATCCCTTTGGTTGAAATGCTAATGATCCGACTTTGTATAACAACTAACCATTTTAAAGAGGAACTCTTATTCTCAGCCAAACTTTTAACTGTGAAAACTTGAGTTTACCTTTCAGGCATTGACATGATATTTTTTTCTTCCTAATCCACTGCAGATAATGTAAACGCAAAACTCCTGGTCCCCTTTTCTCTCCTGTCTATTCATGCTAATGGGGTTTTACCTATTAAAAGTTCTTCGCTCATACCATCGCAAACTTCTTTTCCCTGTTACTGTGAGTTGGCAGTAGGGACAAATGGGCAGAGGGACTGGCCTTACCGATTACTTTGCAAACATAACAGTTTCGGGTAAGAACATAGGAAGGAATTCCTGAAAGGTAAAAGGATTTCCAAGAGCTTATTCACATTTTTATTATTCTTTGACTGAGCACAAAAGTTCATCTTTAAATAGTAGAAATAGCTGCCATATTGGGGTGGGTATTGAAATGAAATAAACCTGTGGGTTGTCTTGCTGTTCCTAAAGTAACACACCAGTGAAGTTTGGGAAATACTTTCTTTAGAAAGTGCCAGTGTCAGGACATGTGATACAAAGATGAAAATTTTTTTTTTTGCAGCTCTTAGAGGAACGATAGGAAGCTTGAGACCATCCAAGCTGCTAAATATTTTAGGAGCCTGGTTGTGTTAATACTTAAACATATGAGCAGTCATTTATGATGCAAATTCATATCTGGCTGCTACTTTCTCTTCTCCAGATAGCCAAAATTGTCTGCCAGAGGGCCTTTTATTTTTTTTTTCCCCCCCCTCCTGGTGTGAGCATGATCAAACAGCAGGACTTAGTATAGCGAAGAATAAAACAAGAAAAAAAATGCATGAAACCTCAGTAAATGGGTGAATAGACATATATTAAATAAAATTGTTAGTTTAATAATCTTGAAGTCTTAGATGTTAAGTGTGAATGTCTGATTGAATGAGAGTCCTGAAAGTTTGTTAGTCCTACAGTAATGTACTCACATTTTGTTCTTCTCCAATTTCAGTATTATGGACTGCAAATCTTGGAAAATGTGATAAAAACAAGATGGAAGATTCTTCCAAGGAACCAGTGTGAAGGTAGGGAGGGATTTTTGTCTTTTCCTCTTAACTTTGTGTATTAACTGAGATTTAGACTGTCAGTCCCTATGTAAGTAACTTTCAGCTTTAAATACAGTTAGGCTAGTAACTTTTCGTCATGTAGTGAGACCATCTTTGCTTTTCTGGATGATGAGACCGCGTCTTTCCCTTTTCTGATAATGGTCTTGGTGGGATGGTGAGCACCTGAAATTCTGTAAATGTCTATGGGAGGGTAAAAGGTGTGGCTGATGGTTTTAGTACATCATCACTTAAGTGTTGCACTGACTTACAGGTCAAATGTATCTGAAGAGGTCTAACCCTAGGCAGCTTCTGAAGTTAGCTCCTGGCTTTGAGGTAGAGGTTTTGATTTTCTGTACTTGGCACGGGAGGGTGCTGTGTATGCAGCCCCTCCAGTAAGCTGTCGTTTTTTCTGGTAGACTGTGGTCCATCCGGTAGCGTTGTGTAGTTTTATTTGACTTTTTTTTAAATTGTAAGCAGCCATAATTATTTAAAAATGGAAACTAAGTAAATGCAGTCATTCATTATTTTAGGTAGTGAAATACTAGAGTCTGCTTTAACTCATGTAAGTGTATATGCAGCTAGATTGCTGTAACTGGAAGTGCAGCGTAGGCCAAGCCCCTGTCTTCTGTCCTTGTGAGGAATCTGGAAATCTTAAAAAGAATGCTGTGTTTTGGTTTTTTCCCTCTGTTCCTTATAGCTTGCAATGTGTTGGATTTTAGACATTAGCTATAGTAAATGGAGATACCTCTATGGTACAGCATTGTCCATGTCGCTTTCTGTCAAGTCATGATAACTTAGGCTTCAAAACATTAAGTACAACTACTTTAAATTCTTGATGTTGAATGTTGTCACCATTCTATACTCAGCTTTTTAGTAAAAGCTGGTTTTGGAACTCGTTAGTTATTCCAGATTTCTGTGTTCTGCTGCGAGCTTTTATTAACAGTGCTAAGATATGCTTTAAATTTTCACTGCCAGTGCTTAGGTTCTGAAACTAGATGGATTAAAACATAAATGTTGATGAAAACAAATCTTAGAGGGTGACTTCTGCATTTTTGTGTTTATTATTCTTGTTGCCTTCCCCCCGTCACCCCTTCCAACTATAGGTTGACAGATAAAGTATAGCTCTCTTGCTTTATCTGAGAGCAGGAAGAAAGTAAGGAGTCAGTAGTAGTCAGTTACTTGGCTTACTACTGCCTTCTGTTGAAGGGAGGTGTAGTAGAATAGGAGATGTCACAGATGTAGATTTACTTGATAATTTGAAACTGAACAGATGCAAATATAGAATTCAGTAATTGTAAGTCTTAAAAATACACACTCTTAATTCATAGAATAGGTGATAAATAGTGGGGTAGGCTGAGGATGCTGGCTGTGCATTCGGTCATATTATCTCATCTGTTCTTGAGATGCCAAGGTAATACCAGATACTTGGCTGAAATGAATTTTGGAACTGATCTTTTTAAGTTGGTGTGTTAGATTTTTTTTGTTACTTCACTGTTCACAGGCATGGTGATACTATTTGGCCGTTTGCTGTCACCTGAGAAGATGCAATAACTGTAGCTCGGTGCATTACAATGCAAAATAAAGTTACTGTCTGTAGTTGTGCCATCAATTCTTAAGTATTAAGTATTATATTCTTATTTTTCCTGACTTTTGTACTTCTGAAGACTCCAGAGGAAACAAAAAAAAATCCTTCATCCTATTTTTAGTTCAATCTTATTTTTAAAATATTTTCCCTTTCACAGAGCCAAACTAAAATTGTGAGATTGACTTTTATCCTTGCATTTTAGGGGAATTGAATTAGTTGGCTTTTACTCATCTGGTTTCTCCTCTACATGAATAGAAGAGGAGCCAAATGGGTTTAGTGTACCATGGCATTTGATCCGTCTTGGCCTCAGTGGCGTAGGAGGAAGAATCGATGTTTCATCTCTAATCCAGTTTCATCTGGTCTGTGGTGGTGGCTGGTTTTTTATTTTTTTTGGCTGACTATACTGGCTGGTACAAAAGAATTGCTTCAGAGCTCATTCAGATGGTTTGATTACCTGGGAGATAAGGCGACTGGTTAAATTGAGGTTTCCTTGATTCTGACTCCAGTCATTCCTTTAGTTGACAGGATTTTCCTGTTTGAAGTCTAACTAGTAAAATATGGGTGCAGGAAACTGAAACTCAATGGAACAAAGTAATGCTTAGTAACAAAGCAATTCATGCAGGTTATATATCAGTTATTTTACCTTATATCTTTATAAAACTTAACATGTCTAATTTGATTTGTGTAGTAAATACAGCTGACAAATCTTACTTTTGATTAAGGTGACACCAAATCCATTTATGACAAAGTATTGTTTTCCCTTTGTAGCAATAGCAGTGCTTAAAAGTTGAAGTTAAGAGCAGACCTGAATTGAGCTGTCAGTAAATGAAAAAGGTTGTGAAACAACCTGCCTGAAGATTCTTGGAGAAATAAAATGATGCCATTAATTACAGAGCCTGAACTGTAACTTTTTTGAGATTTTAATTTTTTTTTTTCCCCCAGCTGTACCTCAAGTTGCACATCAGGATGACTTGTTGGGCCTTGCAATTAGCTAGGGTTTTGTTATCGCTTCTGTGTGAATGCTGGGAGGTTTTAGCTTCCAGCCTGGAATTCCAAATGCAAGTAGGAAAATAAGTGTTCTTCAGAAGTGTTCTTTGGACTTGAAACTCTGTTCATAAATCTGCTTTTATTTTAAAGTAGCTGTTAGTTTTGAGCCCTTGTGGCCCTGGTACCTTTTAACTTGTAAAAAGTTTTTCTGTTCCTCAAGTGTCGTTGATTTTGAAGGCTGAGAATTGTAAGTGCTCTTGGAAAGTTCATCTGTATCTTCCCATAGTTCTAAAATGGGAATTGGGCAAAACAATTTACATTTCTAAATACTTACGTGATTGCTTTTTCTTGTTCTTGAATTTTTTGTTTGCTTTTGGAGTTAGCAGTTTGAACTAATTGCTGACCCGATTATCTAGATAAAAGTGGAATTCATGGAACAGAGAACTGGTAAAATTCGTTTAAATGAGATACCTGGCCCGCATGTTCAGTTTTCAGGCACGTTTAGCCATAGACCATAGCAATGGGTTAGATATACTCTTTATAATGTATTTAGTCTTTAAGAGAATGCTTTGGATTGCTCTTACACGTATACAAATGATGTCACGTGGCTTTCATTCAAACTGTACTGAGGCTGCTTTAGTGGAAGGCAGGTGGCGTATTCCAGAACATCCCATACAGTGGCGAGCTTGGCTTATTTCCAGAGTATTGTACTATCATTCTCAAGTAAAAATTCTCAGTTTGAGGTGATACTAAATTACTTTAAACTCTGTAGAGTTGATTGTTTAATAATGCTTATGAAGGATGTCATTTGATTAAAGTGCTGTAGTCTCAATAGGATTTTCTCTTAGTGTGAAAACCTGCCTAGAAATAAAGGCTTCTTGCTCTTCCCGTTCAGTGATACGTTTCATTAACCCTGCAATGTGAAATGAAATTCTGTTCCCGTGAACAGAGCTAGCTTGTCTGGAGTGTTTTTGAGTTCAAATGGATAAGCACTTCTTCATTATGAAACCTGAATTGCTTGTACAACTTTCTCATTTTGAAAGGGGAAGAGAAAAAGAGAGAGATGTGGTTTAGTGGCTCACAGGAAGGTCCTGGAGTTAAGTATAAAGCTTTTGATGTAGTGGAAGCTGCTTGTAGGAGAGGTGGTTTTTGGTTTGGGTTTTTTTGTTTGTTGGTTTTTTTTTTTTTTCTTCTGTGGCGTGATTAGATACTTTAATGGAAATTTCTGGCCTACTTCGTGAAGAGGTGTTGTCTGATTCTCTGTGTAATGAAGGGAGAACGAGCTACATGGCACTTCTCTGTGTGTGGGAAGACAAGCTCTATGCCCTTTTAAAGAACTTTTGTGAACCCTTTTCAACGGGGGGGGGGGGGGGGGGAAGATAATAGATTGATCGGGTTCACCATGAATGGGGAAAGAGGATTTGTGGGACAATATGGGAAAGCGTTGTTTCTTAAGCCTAAAAACAAGATGGTATTTTGACCACATTTTGGGGCTACTTAAATAGTTTAGTGTAAATGTGTAGGCATACAAACATCTCTGGAGGGGACAGCTCAGCTTTAGGATGTGAAATTCTAATTTTAGTTGGAAAATAATGTTAATTTGCTGAGTTACATTTCCTGCCTGCTTCACTTATGCCTCTTACTCTTTAATATAAGTGGACTATTTGTTAATTTTAGTAAACTAGTGTAAACTTGCATCTGCAGCATCAGTTATGATTTTCAGTCCTTGTTAAATGTTTGTTCTCTGTAACTGCATAAAAGAATGTGCTTGGATGTCTTAGGTACGAGTGGTTTTGTCTACAGGTGTGTTACTGGTTGACTGTGCATTCATGGTAACATATTCAGTCATGATAGGAACTCCTCTGAGCTCAGGTTGCACAGCGTAGATGAGATGTAATTGCTTCTAAAAGCATATGCAAAGATTGAACTGTAGGATGTCTCACACTTGAGTTTAGACTGGAGAACTTACTAATGTTGGATTAATGTGATGTTCTTCTGTGCCCATTGAACTCTAATGATTGTGTTGCTTGGGTCACCTGTAAAAATACTTCAGAAAGTGTTTCAGTTTTACTGTAGAGAGGAGCAGCTTTCACGTAAGGACTCCAATATCTAATGTTCATCCAGAAACTTTCTAAAAGGCCTTGAATTAACATCCTTGCTCTATCCTCCTGTCTTTTGTACTTTGTACAAAAGTACTTTTTGTAATTTGCTTACCAGAAAATGCTAACCATGGCACTAGTCCAGGCCGCCTGATGATGATGTCCAGCCTTTCTGGTAATTAGAACATCTTTTGATGTTGCAGCTAGGTTGATCTACTGCTTAGCTGCTGTGGATAAAGGTATTCCTCACCTGTGTGCTTTTTGATGTCTTTGAGCCAGTACTGGTGCTTCTCTGGCCCTTTAGTGAGCTGGTTCAGGGAGCAAAGCTGGCAGAAGATAGTTCCAAAACAGTTTTAAAACTACTGAATTTTTTTGGTAACTTCATTTTTCTACTAGCTCAGCCCCTGAACAAGTTCCTGAGCAGGTGCTAGGACTGCCAGCGCTATCTCGATTAAAGTTTTAGAATGGGAAGACAGAATCTACTCCCTTTGGTCACAGGTTGTCATGAGATCAGCGTAGTTGTGATGTCAGATGGTCTGTGAAGGATGTTACGTGTGTCCTGAGTATTGTGGTGGTTTTGGGTTTTTTTTCTTCTGTTTTATTGGAAGATGTGTTTTCCAGGAATGTGTATCTCTTCCTGTTTGGCTCAATGAAGGGTCTGAACTTGGCAGTTGTGTTGTTTCTGTCTTCAAAACTTGTTTAGCTGCTCCTGTGATTGAAGTAGACCTTCTAGGCAGTGGTGGTGTGGCTTGTGCATGTCCTGTGCCTGCATCTTTAAAATAACACTTCCTTTTAAGTTCTCAAAACACGCAGAGTTTAGCAAATCCAGTGGACTGCTACCCTTGGAACAGGGTTTTTTGGACAGATTCTGTTGAAAAATGGTAACTAGCCTGTAGGTTGATTTTTGCCAGAGTATAAAGTTGAAGTATATTTGTGTTACTGAGAATTATCATTCCTGTGGAATGCTAAAGAAATGAGCTCCTAAATATGGAGCAGAAACTATAATACTTCAGTTTAAAAAAAAAAAAAAGCTAGAAAATGCCATTAAGCCAAAAAAAAAGGCAGCATTAGAGAATCGGATAGCTGCTGCTTTGAAGGGATTGAGAATATGACCTTGTTCACTGCATGGAGGACCTTAGAAGCCTGCAGCAGGATGTGTGAAAACTAGCAAACTTTAGGTTGTCTTTGAGCCGTGGTCGCTCTTTTTTTTTTTAATGGAGAGGCTTTGGACCAGAGTTGCTGTTTTCATCTGCTGATCTCAAGGCCAGATGGATGGTAGCATAGCATTCAAGTTGTAACCGAACACCGTAATACTATTGATGCAGCAAGATGGAAAATATGTTGCTTGGGAGTCAGAAGTCTAACAACAATACTCACTTTTAATTCCTTTTTGAAATGCAAAGAATTGCAACAGCAGGTTTCCCTTAGTGGTTTGCAGACAGTTACTGTAGTTTAGTTTCTGGCACTGCAAACCTATTTCCCTGCTGTTTTGGGGACTTTCGTATCTCATTTGTGAATGATTGTAAATGCTTCAGCATGGTGTGTGTTTTTTATCTTTAAAATACTAGGACAGGCCTATGGTGTCAGACTAATGCTGGTGCTTGGTAATAACTTTACCCAGTGACTGAGAGTGATACTTATTGTTGTTAATGACCATTCTTCTGGAGTAGTGTGGATTGATCCCAGTTGATAATAATGAATAGTTTCATTTGTAGTTGGAACTACCTGTAGAACAGCTCCTGTCTAGTATGTATCTAATGGCTCCAAGCCTGCACCTACTTTCTCCAGATTTCATGAGAATGCAATTACCAAACTGTTTCTTCTAATCCAGTTGCTCAGGCCTGAAATGAGAAAAGGAAAAAAAAAGAAAAAAAAAGAAAATTACTAATTCTGGTAAAGCCTTAGAAACATTTTAAAATTTAGAATAGTGGCTAGGGGAAAACAAAATGTCTTCAACATAAGGTGTTCTCAGTAATGACAACTTTTTCTAAAATCTTCAATGTATGTATTTTGTCTCTGTGAGTCAGTTGACTCTCTTGTTGAAGAAATGATTGAAACCAGATTTTGGGTTCATGAAGTTGAATAGCAAAACGTACACCTGTTCTAAAACCTCACTTTCAAACTGGGCAAGCGTTTTCTTGGCAAAATGTTTAATCACCGATGTGCTCAGATCGATCTTTGTGTCAAAGCGATGTTGAATTATTAGTAATGTTTATCTCGTTCCTGACTCCAGATCCTCTGTGCGTGCCTCTTCTTGAAGCCAGGTGGTTTTGTACAGAATGGGTTTAGATATGTATATTGTGATGAAAAATGACTTGGAAAAGGCATTGTTTCCATGTCTTCAGTAATTGATAGGTTCATAGCGAGGAGGAGCTGAGGATTAGGTGGCAACATGAAACTTTAGGCAGTATAACTTGCTACAATGTTGGGTTTTTTTTTTTGTGGTGGAGCTGAAGTCATTTAAAAACATTTGTAGAAGAAACACAACAGAACGAGTGATTTAAATACAGTCTGTGCCCCTAGTTGACAAATTGTTAATTTAAGCAAAAGCAATAAACCAGAGTTTACTAAGAGTTTTGTAATCCGTAGCATCCATGTGTGCTCTAAAAGCACAGTAGTCCAAATCCAAGTGTATCATACTGTATTGGTAAATAAAGTTTTAAGTTTTGTTCTTGTGAGATTGTGCAGGGAAAACTTTGTTAAGCTGTAGCACAGCGTTTCACTTTAAATGCTGTGCATAGGAATTCCTGTGTTAAAAGTAAACTGGAGCATCTCTGAACTTTTAGATATGTTGAAGGTGATGTATCACAGCTTTCCGTGCAATTCTAGCTAACTTGGCAGTAAAGCTGGAGTCATGCTTAGAAAGCTCTATTTATTCTCAGAGTTCACTTTTTAATTAATAAAGCATTAGTTGAAGATGATGGAGGGCTCTCTTGTTGATATTTTATCTTGCCATTGTAAATGTTTGGCTGAGGCAGTAAGAATATATCTGCCAACTTTGGAGGAGTTGGGTATGATCTGAAGTGGGTACATAATGGGTACAACTACATTTCACTGAGAGCGCTCTACAGCAGTGTTTGTAAGTACCTATCGCAATACATGTCAGGGTCTGGACGGGGTTGGATGCCATCTTTCCATCTTCAGCCTAACGCAGCGCTGTGCAGTGCTACCAACGCAGGGTTTGATTTGGTGCAGTTATTACAAGTACACTCTAATCCTTAGTCTGTTTTCCTTTTGTTTTATTGGAATAGCTTAAGCATAAAGCCATTTTGTATATCTGAAATACCCTCTTGCAGAATGGATAGAAAGGTGGATTTTTTCCCATATAGCACGCAAGTCAAGAGGGATGCTCACAGACAGATGCATATATGTTCCTTGGAAGTGTTTCTTTTAAAAAAAAATATGAAAAATCTGAATTTAAAAATATTATTACTATATTTGTGATATCTGGCATAAGTGAAAATAAATTCCTAACTCTTCTGCAGGTATTAAAAAATATGTTGTCGGCCTAATTATCAAGACCTCATCTGATCCAACATGTGTAGAAGTAAGTAAATTCTTTTCAGGGGAGGAAGAGGGAGGGGAATATTATGTATAACCTGACTCTTCTTTTCCTTTCTCCAGAAAGAGAAAGTGTATATTGGGAAACTGAATATGATTCTTGTTCAGGTAAGCTAGAGTTAATCAAGTTTTAAGTCTTGTTACAAAGTTTCTGGCTTTGTATGTATCTAACCTATGGATGCTTCACTTTTCAGATACTGAAACAGGAATGGCCAAAGCACTGGCCAACTTTTATAAGCGATATTGTGGGAGCGAGCAGAACTAGTGAAAGCCTTTGTCAGAATAATATGGTGATCCTTAAACTATTGAGTGAAGAAGTGTTTGATTTTTCCAGTGGCCAGATTACTCAAGTAAAAGCTAAGCATTTGAAAGACAGGCAAGTATATATATTTAAATCTTAATAAATAGGGTAGACTTTGTGCTTGCTGCTAAATAGTTGCTCTTGCTTTGAGTGAACACCTACAGCTTGTCTTAATTTGATTTCTGAGACTGAGTGGGTTACTGATTTTTCTTTAAAGCAGTTAGATGATATCAAACTTATTTGTACACACAGATATTTCTACCTTATAGCAAGCAGCATCTGTCGACTGATGGTTCCTACCATTTTAACAGAGCATTCAGCATGGCTTGTATTTCCAAGCCAGAATTTGCAGGCACAAGCTCCTTCAAAACATGCATTGTTGCCATGAAAATTGATAAAAGCCAGGTGGCTTGTGAATACCTCCATGGGCACAGGTCTTCAGGACCTGTTCTGTGAGCATAGACATTTTGATTAAAGTAGATAGGATTGTTTACAGAATGTGGAAAAGCTTACTTTTCAATTTATTTTTTTTACAGCATGTGCAATGAATTCTCTCAGATATTTCAGCTGTGTCAGTTTGTGATGGTAAGTCTTATTTCTTTAATGATGTTTTTAAAAATCCCCCTCCATCGTGCCTAACAATGTCATAAACGCTGATGGTCGTTTACAGGAAAACTCCCAAAACGCTCCCTTAGTTCATGCAACTTTGGAAACTTTGCTACGATTTCTGAACTGGATTCCTCTGGGATATATATTTGAGACCAAGTTAATCAGCACACTAATATACAAGGTACTCAAGCAAAAATTGACGGCTCTTAAATTTAAATAAAAGTTGCAGAAAAGCTTAGTGTGAACACTCTTGTAATACTCTATTTTTTCCTTCTCTCAATAGTTCTTAAATGTTCCCATGTTTCGAAATGTCTCTTTGAAGTGCCTCACAGAGATTGCAGGTGTCAGTGTAAGCCAGTACGAGGAACAGTTTGTAACACTTTTTACACTGACTATGATGCAGTTAAAACAGGTAATGTTTTTTATAAAAGTGTCTCTTTTGGACTGTTTCATTTTGCAAAATCAATTTCTTTAGAACCTAGTCCGGTTTACAAGTTTATATTCATTGTAGAGCTCTTGATAAGACAAATATTGTTCTTCAGCGGTATTTATGGCTTAATCGGAAGATGCTAAGTGTATTTTTCTGACTCTAGATCACAGCTGTATTTCTGTTGCATTGATTTGTTTTGATTAATTGAAGAGGTGTTTTGAGCACTCAGGCTGTCTGGTGGGCAAAGTTGAGAGAGATACAACAAAATGTGTACTGCGTGACTTGCAAGACCTAAATTGACCTAACTTCTGCAAGTTGCTTTTTAATTTTTGAAACCGATAGAAACGTTTGTCATAAAAGCTGTGCTTTAAACTTATATAATTTGATCATTTCCCTCTGAGCAGTTCAGATTCAGGTACATGAGTTTGTGGCTTTCCTCACAGTATTTGTCTTAAGTGGACAGATGAAGGTTTTTTGACAGTTCTTTCCTCTGTTTGCAATGTTGGTCCATCTTGGAGGTTCTTTAGAACAGGCATGCTTCTTCTAATGCCTCCCTCTGCCCCCCGCCCCCCCCCCCCCTCAGCCTCAAGTGGAGCCGTAGGATCTTTATTTAGGCAGATTTTTGCACCTATCAAAGTAATTTTGTGTGTTGAGGCAGCTGAACACTGCTTCCTCTGTTTTTAACGATGATGCTCTTTGTTCTAAATGCCAATACATGTGGCCGAAGTTTTTCCTCAAAACATCAGTTGAATGCCAAGTTGGGTATTTGACATGTTTTGTAACTGGCAGGTTTTTAGCATGGCTGTTGCATACAAATTTGATGCAAATTGTTGTGCTTATTGCAAATACTTGAGACTCTTAGCTTTGAATGAAGTTGGAGA
The DNA here is from genome assembly GCF_028858705.1 of Grus americana. Lineage (NCBI taxonomy): Eukaryota > Metazoa > Chordata > Aves > Gruiformes > Gruidae > Grus > Grus americana. Next base: position 121,928,581 of record NC_072854.1, read on the forward strand.
ACAATCAAAACCACACAAAAGCTTGCAGTAGCAAAAGTGTTAAACTTTGTTCTCTCTGTTCTAAGCCGAATAGTGTTGACATTATTAAAGAATGTAGGTTGCTTGTAGGTTGCTACTTGATGACAATGTTGGAAATGTTTTATTTGTAGAATGATAGAATTGAAAAGCCAGCACATCTCTTAAGAGGCAGCAGAGATCTCTACAAGATTACTGAAAAACTTGTTTCAGTATCCTTCAGAGTCTTGCTAATTTCTAAATATTATGGACATCTTTCATGTTGCTTAAACTTTATGATGATGTAATGGTTTGAAACTTAGTATTACTAGGGACAGGTAACAGCTACATTTTTGGAATGTCTTTGCCCAATGCCAATTGGAAATGTCTGTGATAGAGTAAGTGTTTCCTTGTTTACAGCTGCTGTTACAAGGAGTGGAAAAGGGTTTAGTTCATTGGAACTTTTGTATCCGTTTGCTTTTTCACCTTACTATCCATCTTGGGATTGAGCATGAAATGAAGGAGCTGTAAGACTTTTTGTAAGAAAGCTCTGTAAAAAGAGGATACCATGAAAAATAGAAGGGCTTTTTTGCCAAAAGAGCAAAATATTTGGTAATATACAGTAGTTCTACTTCTGTATAAAAAGGGAAATTCGTGATTATGTCTGTATTCTGTTTATTAGATGCTTCCTCTAAATACCAATATCCGACTTGCATACTCAAATGGAAAAGATGATGAACAGAACTTTATTCAGAATCTCAGCTTGTTTCTCTGCACGTTCCTCAAGGAACATGGTCAACTTATAGAAAAAAGATTAAATCTGAGGGAAACATTAATGGAGGTAAGTTGCTCAGTTTATCCAGTTTAAAAATGTAGCAAGTTCTCATAATCAAAGGATGTGATAGTAATTCAATCTCTAGATCATTGTACTTTTTTTCCTCTTACCACTTTATTTCCTTCACATAACTAGTAAATTACATGAATACAAAAAAAACCTTTCACAATTTTTGTTTCCTAGTATGCTTCAAAGGCATTCTATCTTCAGTGATCCTGTACTAATACAATGTCTGAAGACATAAGTCTCTGTCCCTCTTCTTACTTGTTCCTCTTTGAAAGTGTCAAATGCTGCTTTAAAATAAATTCCTATATTCTTTTTCCATGGGTGTCTACATACCATACTTTCTGTTCAACTCTTATCTAGAGAAGGTGTTGCTATGACTTTCATCAGTCTGCGTGAAGCAGTTCAGTTGTTTTTGTTCAGCTTTCAAAGCCAGTTTCCAGGGTACAGCACACGCTGTAGTTCAGCGCTTCCATCCCAGTGCAGCTTCTTGCCTCGTTTGCCACTTCCCAAAGTTTAGCAGAAAGACTTCAGATATAATCCTCAAGGATGATACTCTGTTTCTATGCAGTAAAGACGATGTACGCCAGTAATGCAGAGCTCTGCCAAACGACTGTGCGTGCTTTATGGTGGTATTACTGGTCTTGAAGGAGGACCTACAGACCACGATTATCAGCTGTCTTACAGCAGTTGCTGAGAAAAAGATTTACAGTTGTGCTTTCTCTCTGCTTGCTCCCTTCTTTTCTTGCAGACTGCTGCATTCTTTTCAATTTTGACAGTGAAGTACAACTTCACTGTCAAAATTACTGGGATCTGTGGAAATTATTGGAAATTCAACTCAGAATGAAGGGTTGGGAAGGCTTAAATTCTAGGGAGTAATGAATGCTGAAGGTATTACCTTACACTGTAGTGGGTCTAGGTCGTAAAATTAAGGTGTTTTCAGTTGTGAGGGTGTCTTAATCGTGAATAAAAATTTTGCTGAGGGTGAGCTGTTCTGTGGTGATTCTTTTGCTAGCTCACTCACACTGCTGAGCTCCAAGGGGATGAAACTGGCTCCATAGCCCCTTGAAGCACCACTTCCCATGTCCAGAACCAAGCCCTGTGCAGGTATGGAGGCGATAGAGCGAGGAGCTGCCCCAAGACAGAGGTAGAAACACAATACCCCAATTTAAACCTGGAGACCAGGTTCCGCTGGGAGGGGGAAGTACATCTTGCAGGTGGATTAGCTGTAATCTAACAGGTCCATCTGAATTCTAGTCCACTTTCTAGCTAGTATTCTCAATTCATTTCTTCTGGAGGTAGCCTTCTATGAAAAATGTGTATTAATAAAGTTGGTTGCAAATACCAAGTGGTAGCACACTTAGAAGATGGACTAAGAGGCGTATCACCTTTTTATTTTGAAAGGAACAACTATTCAGAGTTCCCAAATAATTTCTGAACTTGCAAGTAGCAAGCTTTCAAAAAAATAACTGTGAATCAAGGCAGCACAGCTCAAACTTCTATCTGTGTTGAGGCTTTGTTAGAAGAGCTGTGTAAACAGCTGAAGCCGTTGCATGTCCTGTGCACTTGCGTGTAAGTTGGAGTGTAGATTTTAGGTATTGGCATCCTTTCCTGTCTGTCATAACTATGTTGAACGTCTGTTTTAAAGAGGAATTCACAAAAGTCAATTCTGAATGACTTTCAGCGTTGTGTAGGATGATGAAATGTTTAACAAAGTTCTTAAGCTGGCCTAAAATGGTTGGAAATTTCACTTCTGTCAGTTCCAGTGTAATAGAACCTAGTTACACAGCTACTTAAAAGAGCTCTGTGTCACTCTAACCTGATCATTCCTGCACTTTGGATGTAGCAGGTCTCTGAAATTGTTCCACAGATTCATTGGAGCTGTGTAGACCAGTGAAGGAGGGTACTTAAGTTAATTTCACTGCAAGTGAAATTACCAAGAAAAATTGATGTGTATAAGACTAACGTATGGCTGGTTTGAATCGCTCTTTTGACATTGTGATACAGATGCTGGATCAGGTCTTTACCAGCTAAAATGCTCTGAGTTGCTATAGTACCTAAGCTACGAAAGTGTCTTCAGATTTCATTGTTTCATTCTGTTTGTTCGCTGGTAGGCTCTGCTTTGGTATCTTTCACTGGGGGACTGAAAAATAAGCTAGGCAAAAAACGTTTGGTTATGGAGTTCTCATTACTGCAGTTGGTATTTCAGTCTGTCAGGATTGCATCAGTGGCTTTCCCTTCTCAGTCTACTGCCACTGTTCTGTCGGTAAAGAAGTCAAAAAGGTTCTAATAGATTACTTCTGTGGAAAGCAAGTGAGCAGCATGGCTATATCTATGATGGTTGCTGTCAGTCCTACCCTGCCAGGGTATAAGGATCCAGAATAAAGCAGCAGTAATAGTGTTGAGAGCAGCAGACGTTCAGACTAGCTGTTGAGGGGGTTTTTTTGAGGCTCTAAACCAAAATGCCTTGCAGAAGCTGCAGAGGCTGTGAGTTTGATAGTTTACAGACTGACTGATTTGGCTATGGCTTTTTTTAAGATGTCTTTAGGCTACTTTAGATTTAAGAATTGATACACACTTTGAAAGTAACAGTAATTGACAGGGCGCATTGTTTTTGAGTTGCTCTGCCGGTCAGAACTCTGAATTGTAAGTAATGTCACTGCAATGTTAATGCCTCTTGTTCCTCGCTTTTATGTTAATTTGGCATTTTATCAGTATTTGGTAACTGAACTTGAAGCAATGTGGTTTTATCTGCAGAAATAATTGGTAATCAGATGTTTAAACCATGCTTTTCCAGGCTCTTCACTATATGTTATTGGTATCAGAAGTTGAAGAAACTGAAATTTTCAAGATTTGTCTTGAATATTGGAATCATTTAGCTGCTGAGCTTTACAGGGAAAGTCCGTTTTCAACATCTGCTTCTCCGTTGCTTTCGGGAAGTCAACACTTTGATGTTCCTCCAAGGAGACAGCTTTATTTGCCTGTATTGTCCAAGGTAATCCATGCTTTAGTAATGGTGCTGTAAAGATTTAGGTACTGTTCTTCAGTGTAGAGATTTTGCTTCTTGTAGGGGGTGACATAAGAAAACTTTTCTTGCTTTAAGTAGTTGGTAATTGGTTCAACTTTAGTTATTTAGTATGCTGCAATTGCAAAAATACTTGAAGATGACACCAGTAGATGACAGGAGTATTAATATGGCCTTTCAATGCTTTTAAGGTACTTACTATGACTGTAAGACTAACTTTTAAAAAAATAAATCTGTATTAAACTACCTCTTAAACAGAAAAAGGCTGGAGCGTTACAGTTGGAGGGGAAAAAAATGTGCGTGTGTGGAAAAAGTGGTCTGTAAAAAGACACAGTATTACGTACGCATTTGAAGCTCAAAAGTATACTTCATAGGTTGGGTTGTTTGGATTTTGTTTTGGTTTTTAACTATTCACCTTGTTCGTGGAGAGAGAGAAATCAGCAGGCTCTGTTCTTATGGCTTTTTAATTAAAATGTCTCCCTAGAATCTTAATATGAGCTAATTTCATGGAGTGCTGGGCAGCCCTTTCGGTGGGTCAGACTGCCTGACCAGAGTGCTCTAGAAACACCCACGGAGCTATGGGGGTATTTTCATGTCACAGTTGGATTCAATTTTAACTTTCCTTTGCAACATACAGGTTCGATTGCTAATGGTTAGCCGTATGGCTAAACCTGAAGAAGTCCTAGTTGTGGAAAATGATCAAGGGGAAGTAGTACGAGAATTCATGAAGGATACAGATTCCATAAACTTGTATAAAAATATGAGAGAAACGTTGGGTAAGTGTATGAGGCTGGTATTTTTGTGCTGTAGGTCTATGCAGCTGCATCACCAGCGTGTATGTTACAGAATGCTGGCTTATAATCACTTTACTCACACAATAATTCAGCTCATTAGTGAGGAGTAGTTCACAAACTTGAAAGGGAGGAGGCAGTGTTGGTCTGAAGTTTTCTGGTTTAAGCATGTAGTGCTGAATAACTTAGTTAAATAGTAATATGCTATTTTTTTGTCACTTGCCTTTTCCCAAGTGGAACAGCACCTCTTTGTAATCGTTCACCAAAATGTTTCAGATCCACTGAAACCTTAGTTTTGTCAAAAACTGTTAAATTGGGAGGATTGTTCTGAATTGGACTTGCTGGTTATTACTTCACTTGTAGTCTTGTATAGGCCACCATATAGAACGTGAAAAAAAATTGTTTGATTTATTGTATTAAAATTATTATGTATGTCCTGAGCCTTAGTCATAGTTCTAGAAACATCATTATATATATGGAAATGCAGATTTAGTTAGTGTTTGATTTCTGGTGTTAACTATTGCTTATAGTGTAATATCTTTAAGATTCACTTTAAAAAGAAAAAAAAAGTGACAATATGGTAGAAGCTGTATTCTGTGACAAGTAAAAATCTACTTCTGAATCTGGCCTTCAATTGGTTTTGACTTGCTGGGATTTGGAATTTTATACTAGAGACACTAATCGTAACAGGGGCTGATGCAAGTGTCCGAGTTGTGATATTTGAATCTTCCCACCTAGACTTGTTTCGGAGTACCATCTCCGCTCTAACGGTGGGTGGGCTGTTGCAACCAGCAGACTTAATGATGCTCAGATAAAGAGCAGAAGAAAATTGATTTACTTCTTAGGCACTGTATAAGTACCCATAGGTAGCCAATCCTGTATTCCCCACGCACCATCAGTATGTGTGCCTTTTGTTAATAACTTAATTTAGCTACTTTGCCGATTTGACTGCTAGGTGAGACATTGATTGAGACTTTTCACATCGCTTGCGCATGGGGTTTTGCTGACATCCCTTGGAACAAACCTAGTTTTTCAATAAAATTTATTGTCCATCTTTAAAATACAGTTTTAACAAATTTGTGTTTAAATTTTTAGCTCATTCTTTCATGAGTTCAGGAAAGAAGCATTGCACTTTGCTAACAATTGGGTTGTTTTTCTTAAAACAAATTTAACGTTGCGATCCAGGTTGTCGCTTTAAAATGCACGTGTTCGATGTTGATGTCTTTCAGTTTATCTTACGCATCTGGATTATGCAGACACAGAACGAATTATGACTGAAAAACTTCACAATCAAGTGAATGGAACAGAATGGTCATGGAAAAATTTGAATACCCTGTGTTGGGCTATAGGCTCAATCAGCGGTGCAATGCACGAAGAAGATGAAAAAAGATTCCTTGTTACAGTAATTAAGGTATCACAGTGCAAAACTTTGTCACACTTTGTAGTTTATGCTCAAGAAACTAAGTTTACAAAAAAACTGCTGTATGTTCTTAGTGACCTAACTTGTATGGCAAGCAAGTTGATAAGAAACAATTGAATGGGAAATCTTATAGCCTGAATTTAAGGCTGATACGTTCTTTAGCCATGAAAAATGCATTAATCCAAATAGTCTTTTCACGGTGAAAATTTCAGGGATAAATTTTAGTTCATGATGAAGTGTTTGAGGATGCAGAAGAGGTGGAAAGGGATTGCTAATGAAATAAAGGTGAGTGGCAAAATAAGCCACATTTATAACTAGCTAGCACCCTGCTATTTTGCCATTTTCCAAATATTCATTGATCAAAGTGAATTTTTGGTAAATATGTGCGTGGAACAGTGCAGGAACGAAACATTTTTTACAGGAGTCATGAACCTTACTTAACAAGTCATACAAATTCATACAGGAGATTTAGTTTAATTTCTTCTATTTGATGTGGAGTCTGTATTTTTACTGTGATCAACTGCTTGGTCCGTATTTAATACTGTGAGGCTTGTTGAAATTCCTCCTGCAGAAATCTGTAGTTGTATTTAAAATGGAGATTCCGTAGTTGAAAACACAGTGTTCCTGGTTTGGTTGAAATTTAAATTGCATCACCCCAGTCTTCACCCACTTGGGGTTTTTGTTTTGTATTTAGATGTTGAACTTGATGATGGCAGCCGCTTTCCTTTATTTTAGTACAGCTCCTTCTAGGATTTTTGTGCTTCATCTTGTAATGCTTTTAATTGAACTGGACAAACTTGGAGAGGAAACTAAAAATATGTTATGTTGTAGGATCTCCTGGGACTTTGTGAACAAAAGCGAGGAAAAGACAATAAAGCCATTATTGCATCAAATATAATGTATATAGTAGGTCAATACCCACGGTTTTTGAGAGCTCACTGGAAATTTTTGAAGACAGTGGTCAACAAGCTGTTTGAATTTATGCATGGTAATTATCTGTTTTTTACTTGCTGTTTTAACTATTTAAAAAAAAAATTGATGCCCATACATGCACATGTATGAGGGGGAAGACACAAAGCAGTAACTGACTTGATTTAATTTAGAAACCCACGATGGCGTCCAGGACATGGCTTGTGATACATTCATAAAAATAGCACAAAAATGCCGCCGACATTTTGTTCAGGTTCAAGTGGGAGAGGTCATGCCATTTATTGATGAAATCTTGAACAATATTAATACGATCATCTGTGACCTTCAGCCACAACAGGTATGTTTAATTGAGCATTGTGGGTAATTCCTAAAGATAAATCAAAAGTTACTTTGAAATGTAGTAGTGGTGTTAAAGGCTTGAATTATATTCCTTAGTTTTTTGTCAGTGACAGTGTTACGGTATAAATAACGCGATCAGGTTGCGTTACTGAGATCTCAGAATGCTTGGAGAATTAAAGTGCATTTAGTTGAACTTTTGATTTGTGGAATGTTTTAATAAGTATATAAGACATAATCTTGTGGCTCTGATTTGGGAAAGAGTAATATCCTACTGTAAGAGTATACCTCTCTCTCTTGTTCCCTGCCCCCCCTTCACAAATACAATCCAAAAGCACCTACATCTAGGGAAGGCACAGCTCATGAAGTGAGGGAGTAGTGCACCCATGTGACATGCGTTGACATGTTGCAATAATGTATTGAAACTCTGGGCAGAGTGGATCTGCCTTCTGGAAAAACATACTTAGAGGAGTGGTACAGCACAGCCCACAGTTTAAAGATGTGTGGTAATATTTAGTTAAGAGTTAAATAGCATGCGTCTGAGCTTTCTCACTCCTGGATGTGATGGCAAAAAGAAGACAGACTCTGGGATGTATATAGTGGCATCTGAAGGGAAGGGGATGGAGGGTTTTTTTGCATGTCATGAAAGTAAGGAAGGAACGGAGAAGGATCTTGTCAAATGGGAAACGTATTTAGACAGTGAAACCCATTTTCAGCTTTTGCTATATGTTAGTTGAAAACAGTGTGAGATTTTGCTTACTCTTTTTGAACCTCCCTGTTTGCTTTCTCGCTGTTCCAATCAGGTGCATACGTTCTATGAAGCAGTAGGATACATGATTGGGGCACAGACGGACCAGACTGTGCAGGAGCATCTGATAGAAAAATACATGTTGCTCCCTAATCAAGTATGGGACAGCATTATTCAACAGGCAACAAAAGTAAGCTCATAAATTTTAAGTGTATTCTGTGTTTAGGTGAAGAAAACCAGCTAAATGTTTATGTTAAATGTCAGTTTTATCCTGACTCTCTGTTTGAGGTAATGGCAAGTGCCATGAAGTAAACAGCAATATATAAAAAGTCTGTAAATTTCAGTGATATGTTCTTTAACACTGTGTAAGATAAATTATTTAAAGTTACACTTTTATATTGAAAGCTAAAGGGCAGTTTTATTCACTAAACAAAATGGACTCTCATTTGTTTTTTTAAAACAGAATGTGGATATTCTAAAGGATCCTGAAACAGTCAAGCAGCTTGGTAGCATTCTGAAAACTAACGTAAGAGCTTGTAAAGCAGTTGGCCACCCCTTTGTGATTCAGCTTGGAAGAATTTATTTAGATATGCTGAATGTGTACAAGTGCCTAAGTGAAAATATTTCTGCAGCTATTCAGGCTAACGGTAAGAAATTCCATGATGTTCTTGAAAATGGGAGTTAGCAGCATATGTCATCCGGTTTCAAAGCACGTTCCAATTAGGCTAATTCTACTGGGTTCATTTTTTTTTGTTTGGGAAAGTGGAGGATGACTGAAAGTGCTTGCTTAGATTTTTTTTTTTGTTAACCAAATCTTTTACTAAACTGATTTTAGAGGGAAGAAAAACACCTATAAACAAGGAAGTTGAGAAAAGATGCAAAGCATCATAGATGCTTACTCAGAATTAATAGGTATCTTGCTGAGACAAAGTTGTAGCATGTGTTCTTTTAGCTTACTCTAATTTTGAATATTAAAAGACTGTCTTTAAATAGAATCTCATGTATTTTTTTCAAAAGATGTTGGCAGGGTTTTGGTGCGATACTGTGCTGCTAAATGGCTTTATTACAGAAATGTAACTGTAGTGAAGATGCCTGAAAGTCATGATAAAGCAGGCTTGCAATCATTGAGAATCAATTACTTAACCTATTTTTACTATATAAATCAGGGCTATGGTGTCTCAGTAGAACGTGTTTCTGTAGTAGTTCATGACAAGATTAAATGAGTCAGTTACTGTATTCTATGTTATGACCAGTTTTCTTCCCATTACAGATGATTATTTAACATTCACATTTCCAAATATCAAATGTGGTAACTGAGCAGCTGGTTGACCTTGAAGTAGCTTCTCAGAATTCAGAATAAAACTGGCTGAGAAATCAACACCTTTTGATCTTTGCAGCTCTAATGGCCAGAATTTGTCCTTGTCAGAAACAGTGAAGTTTAGGAAGCAGTTGCTAGGACTGTAGTATTTCTCCTAAGTGAAAAGTATATCACAGCTTTGTTTTGAACCCTGTAAGTAGGGTACTGTCAGTAGTACTTTTGGACCTGTGGAGCTAGAATGGGGAGGTGTTTTTATTTGCACAGCATGCAGAAGGAAGTCTTTAAAAGTCTTCGTAGTTTGGATATAAAAACAAAGCATACTTGGTTTTGTAGTATCAATTTAAGTTAATCTTTTTGTTACACCTTACCCAATTAACTGAAGCTTTAAAACTTTCCAGGTGAAATGGTAACAAAGCAGCCCTTGATTAGAAGTATGAGGACTGTAAAAAGGGAAACTTTAAAACTAATTTCTGGCTGGGTGAGCAGGTCCAATGATCCTCAGATGGTAAGTAGATTCATTCTATACAAATAACTCGGGGGCTTTGTTTGTTCTGTTGTTGACTGAATCAGTTGGGCACAGGAACTTGTTTCAGGTGGTCTGTAAAATATAAAGGAGAAAGTATGTTTGTACAGACTTGAGCCTGAGCTACATTTGAGATACTTGAGTTACTTTTAGATGAGAGCGATCTTTAAAGGGAGTGAAGGAGGTTTAAGAGAACCCTATTGGAAGCCATACTGGATGGGGCGGAGGGAGGAGTTTATGGAAGGGTGATCTCCTGTAACTAAACAATGAACTTTGCTATCAGCTGTATGTTCAATAACTGCATTGTTATAACCATGGCTTACTCTTTCAATTAGGTAGCTGAAAACTTTGTTCCTCCCTTGTTGGATGCAGTTCTCATTGACTACCAGAGAAATGTTCCAGCCGCTAGAGAACCTGAAGTACTGAGCACTATGGCCATCATTGTAAACAAGCTGGGTGGACACATTACTGCTGAAATACCTCAGATATTTGATGCTGTTTTTGAGTGCACATTAAATATGATCAACAAGGTATTTACATTTAAACTTCAGATAAGGTATCTCCCTCGTGACTGAAGACAAAAAAAAAAGGGGGGGGGGTGTATGAGTACTAGTCTTGGCTGTCGGTGCATCTCTACGTGAAAGATCTCCTTTTCTTGCAGCGAAGGGAGGCAGTACGCAGTGAACGTAGAGTTATTACACAGCTTTCATTTTATGGAAATTAAGTGGGGGTTCATGCCTTCTTTCTGTGAATGTCATTTCCATATGCGGTGACTTGTGGATCATCTCCCTGTTTTTTTGCAGTCAGCAAGCATTTGTGGCACTTGAACAAATTTCTGCTCAAAGGAACTTACTTGTTTTGAAGTCTGGCTGTCTAGTTGGGTGTCTTAAAGCGAGTGCTAGAGAGAGACATTTTTAAGGCAATGAGATTAAGTCAGTAGTAGTTTTTCTGTTCTAGGGACTTGGAAGCAGAAGTGTACTTCAGTCAAATGTCGGTGTAGGATTAACTGCTAAAATTCATAAATATTTAAAATTATGAATATAAGTACTGATCAGTCATTTGGAGTATTTCCGTACTAAGGCAGTTCTTATGCTATAGTGTGCAATATGTGTTTGCATAATACTTGAGCCCTGCCAGCTGAATTAGGGCTACTTTGCGATAGGGTGTAACCAGAGATTGTTGCTCCCCCTGTAGCAATACAGGTGCTTAACCAGTGTTGAGACCATCTGTCTGTTTGTCTGTGGACTGAGTAGTGATTAGGGTTGTGCACTGACAAAACGTGGCTCAGCCTGTCAGTGTTGTGTACCTAGAACATGGTCTTAGCAAGCTTTGGTGGGGAAAACGTTTGCTTTGCATTTAAGGTTATTTTAAATCTGGGATCTAAATGCTGTTCCATGTCAGCTATTGACTCACTCTGCTTAACCGAAGATCTTATGATGGATCTTTAGGAAACTTGACTCTTTTTTTCCCTCCCCCTCCTTCTAGGACTTTGAAGAATATCCTGAACACAGAACAAACTTCTTCTTACTACTCCAGGCTGTAAATTCTCATTGCTTCCCAGCGTTCCTGGCCATTCCGCCTGCACAGTTCAAACTTGTTCTGGATTCTATTATTTGGGCTTTCAAACATACAATGAGAAATGTTGCAGATACAGGTAAATGGAAGTGCTTAATATGCAGATTTTGTTTGCAGTATCGGGTATTTTCTGGTAGAATGCTGTTTTCTTGCATATTTTTCTTCAGTCAAACTTAGCATTGCAGTCACCTGATCCTGTACTGCATTTGCCCAAGAATAATACTCTTCTGTCTCAGCTTCAAGTTGTCAGCCAGGTACGCGTTAATGGGCTGCAACACTTGGATGCTGTTTCACTCCCGCAGCTGTTAGCGCGGTTACGGTTTCTGCTTGCTTTCTTTTCCACGCGAGGGCTGGCACTTTCCTGAAATGGCTGACTGCTGCTAAAACTGGTGTTAGAGCTCCACTGCCTGCAGTGTTTGACTTGGTACCTCAGTAAGACGGTTGTTGGGTAACAGCTGAAAAGTCCAGCAGAAAAGTGAATGGTTGGGGGCTGAACTCCTTACGGTCTGGGAGCGAGCCCAGGGCTTAAGGAGAGGGAAACACCATAGATTGTGATTAAAAGATTGCTGTGAAGCCAGTTGGTTTTTAGCTAATTGCCTTGTTATCGCTGTTTGGAAGGGATGGGGATAAAAGATACCTTTTGGTTCCATTTCACCTAGAAAGGTCATGTCATTCTAAAAATGGAAATGATTCTCCCTTAAATTAGCAAATGCTTCTTTTGGTAGAGAGTTTCTCTCGCTTTCATTAGTACCAGTAAAGTGATGCGATTGGTTCTTTACACTTCTGTCCTCTAGTAATGCAAATAAAATCGGCGTGCTGTGGAAATGTGGCTATAGCCCTCTTGTGGCTACTTGAGGAAATGCCCGAGAAAGTCACTGCATGTGTAATCTGTCTGCGGTGCCGGTCAGAATTTCTGGGGATATTTGCATTGTTTTAGAAAAGGCAAAAACACACACAGAGGTTTTAATATTGTTCTGTTGGTAACTTAGTTTTTCAATGCTTATTTTCCAGGACTTCAGATACTTTATACTCTACTACAGAATGTTGCACAAGAAGAGACTGCTGCCCAGAGTTTCTATCAGACGTATTTCTGCGATATCCTTCAGCACATTTTCTCAGTTGTAACGGACACTTCGCACACTGCTGGTAAGAGAATGCATTTATGTGAGCCAGCTGACGAAAACAACCCTTTTGAACGTGAACATACTGCTACGTCTTGTTCCGAATAATAACTGCCTATGTGTAACTCTGACCTGTCCAGGTTTGACAATGCATGCATCGATCCTTGCGTACATGTTCAACTTGGTAGAAGAGGGAAAAATAAGTACTCCCTTAAACCCTGGGAATCCAGTGAACAACCAGATGTTTATTCAGGAGTATGTTGCTAATCTTCTCAAATCTGCGTTTCCTCACCTGCAAGAGTAAGTGTGCCATGATTCTTTAATACTTCTAGGTGGGTTCTTACCTAGTTAGTCTCTCAATACTAACTCATGTGTTTGCTGTTAGTGCCCAGGTCAAGCTGTTTGTAACGGGACTCTTCAGTTTAAACCAGGATATTCCTGCCTTCAAGGAACACCTAAGGGATTTCCTGGTTCAAATCAAGGTATGTTTGGCATGCTTTCTTCAAGAAATGAAGAATGATTTCATTCAGCAGGATGACACTGTTGGAAAGTACATGGACAGTGTTGATTCAGTGTTTGTTTAGGAGATACTAGTTATTTTGCAGCTATTTAAAATGTAGTGAGGACTCTGTCAAATGGCTTGTGTGACTTTGGATGGCGTATCATATCATCTGTTTTAGTGTGATTTAATTTTATAAATTGGGCTTAAATGTCATCAGTTGTGCTTTATGCTGTGCATACAATTCAAATGTCTAAGATGGCTGCAAAGCTTACTGTAATGGGAAATAGAGCAAGTTTGATTTTTATTTTTTTAAACCAGGTTCTGTTTCAATCCTGCTTGGGATTGGGATGTGTTTTGAAACTTGCTAGAGTAATGCTATGCTTTTATTTTTCTAACGATGCCAGAGTTGGGGAGTATTGTAGGAAAGAGTTTGTTAATTCGTTTTGAGACTACAATCATCAGGTACTTCAAAATTGTAATGATACCGCTGTAGCAGCCCCAAACGTTGGGTTACTATAGCATTCTGCTCTGTAACGCACAGCAAAAATCTTAAAATACTTTGCATTCCTCTATATTAATTCCAACCTTAGGAACAGAAAGCAAACCAAGCAAATAGTCTGGCAGGGAATGTGCAGGGAAGACGTTTTCTGTATCATTCCGGACTTTGGAAGCTTAGTACTCTGCCTAAAGCATTTGACAATAAACTGATGATTTTATGTGAATTACACAGGAATTTGCAGGTGAAGACACATCAGACTTATTCTTGGAGGAAAGAGAAACAGCCCTTCGGCAGGCTCAAGAGGAGAAGCATAAACTTCAGATGTCTGTACCTGGCATCCTTAATCCACATGAAATTCCTGAGGAGATGTGCGATTAAAAAAAATTAAATAATAAAAACAAGTTTTGCAGTTTTCTTTCTGTACAGCTACTTTGTTGTGATAGAAGAAAACAGCACTTGGATATTTGTTGACCAAAATGATGCCAATTTGTAAATTAAAATGTCACCTAGTGGCCCTTTTTCTTATGTGTTTTTTGTATAAGAAATTTTCTGTGAAATATCCTTCCATTGTTTAAGCTTTTGTTTGGTCATCTTTATTTAGATTTGCATGAAGTTGAAAATTAAGGCATTTTCAAAGTAATTACTTCATGCCCATTTTGTGGCTAAGGGGAAAATAGGCAAAACATAACTTGTAAAAGACTATATTGCAAAATTATACAATTTCCTGTAAGAGTATCGGTTTTTAATTCGGGATCATTTTCTTTCTAGCCTGTCCTGCAGTCTAGGAGAAAAGGTAATGAGTAAACCAGATTGAACTAATTGTTAAGCAGAGGATTATAGTGCTGCATTTGTTTTGATCAGTTAGCAGCTTTTTGGACTGAGTGGTAAGGCTAGGCTACGTGTATTTGCAAGTTGTATGGCAAGTTTGCAGCAAGATCATGTGCATATCATCCCATTGTAAAGCGACTTCTAAAGAGTATGGGAACACAGTACAGTTAGTTATTTTTACACAGTTCTTTTGTTTTTGTGTGTGTGCTGTCGCTTTGTCGACAACAGCTTTTTGTTTTCCTCAATGAGGAGTGTTGCTCATTTGTGAGCCTTCATTAACTCGAAGTGAAATGGTTAAAATATTTATCCTGTTAGAATAGGCTGCATCTTTTTAACAACTCATAAAATAAAAAAAAAACTCTGGCTTTTGAGATGACTTATACTAATTTACATTGTTTACCATGCTGTAGTGCTTAAAGAACACTACTTAAAAGCAAAATAAACTTGGTTTACATTTATTTTTCTTTCTTCGGCTTATTCTTTTATTGGATGAAAATGCTGTGATCATATTTAAGATTTGTATCCTGAAGGCGTAGGAAAAGCTCTTTGAGGTCTTAGAGAACTGTCGCTTCTGGCTTGCCTCATCTCCCGGGCTTTGGCTGTGCTTGAAGTGAACATGAATTAAGTTGGGTTCCGTTTGCAAGTACGGTAGCTGTTCTGACTTACCTCCAGGAGTAAATACTCCATACTAACGTTACTATAAGATGCCAGGAGTAAGGTACTCTGTCTACATGGACTCTTTGCAATTCATTTCAAAGAGGTATCGCGCTGTATCTTGACTAAACAATTGATACTAGTATGTAACACGTAGGCAAGATCTACAGTTATTTTTCTACGTAAAGTTTTGTAGTTAAATGATTTTCACAGATTTATGGATACGAAAAGCAGTACGAACACTAAGATTGTGCACAGCCTTGGCTTCTCCATTTTTGTAATGTCTCTTAACAGTTGATATTAAGCTCTCCCAAAGTTTGTTCCATTTATTTGGTCTTAAGATTGTTACTATGATGCAAGGCGTAGCCATTCATGCAGAGCTGTAAAACAAGATTAGACAGTTGTGGCGGTGTTTTATGTCAGTTTGGATACTGTGGTTAACTTTGTGCTGTATATTCCTTTTGAAGTAGAAGTGCATGAGTTAGCAGTGTTCATGTAGAATTTAGCTGTGACCAGAATGTTTCCAGTCTTAAGTATTGGCCCCTTTCTGTTTGTGAAGATCTCTCCATTTGTTTTACTTAGCTGGCCCTAAAAAAGCATAGCTGCTGCTGCAGGAAGATCATTTGGTGGTAACATTTGGTTGTGAGCTGGCAGTTGCTAATCCTCAGAGAGAAGGTTCCTCACACCCTTTCTGGTTAGGACTTAGAATGCAGCCTAACGAAATTGTTAATTATTTTGATGGTTACAAAACTCATTTCTTTCTCTCCTTAAAGCTCATGGTTTAAGCTTTTTCATGTCCCCTGTCCTGTTGATGTATAGCTTTCTGTTCCGCTCTGGGAAGGCGGTATCATCTTTAATAAGCAGTTTAAAGTAAAATATTTGAAGTACTGTTGAAGGACGCAGCAGGAATGGACATTAAATGGCTTGTCACCAGGCTAAGTCGCAGCGTTCTAGAGCTACAGATTATCAAAAACTGTGCAGAGTAGTAAGAAAATCTTATTAAAATGGAAATAAATACCACTGATAGTGTGACGTCAGAATGATCTTATCCCATGAGTCACAGAACTAAATACCGAATTGATTCTGACATGCAGTGGTATTAACAGTGCATTGAAAAATAGTTTTGAACGCACTTACGGTTTTATGCATGTTATTTCTTCCCGTATTTAAGATTCACGTTGGCCTGAGGCTCGTGGTCTGGTTGTTTACTGAAGAATTAAATCTGACCTAAACTCTCAAAAAACCAAATCTGAAATGTATTTTTCAAGTTGATTCAGAGAAGAGTTGTTTCGTTATTTTGATACCTTTTTGGATTATCTAGTAACAAAATTTTAATCTTAGTTTTTGCTTCCCTTTTAGATCTAGTAACTGTGGTCTTGTTATCTTAAGAAATCGGTGCCTTTCACTGATCTCTGCAGACGCTATAAAAATGCAGCTTATGCAGAGTTCTGGATACCATTAAAGATTTGACTTGTGCGTGTGCATATTTCTAGTGCAGTTATCCTGAATGTGGAAAAAATAATTACTATGTACATCTAAGAAAGTTCTAGTTCTAATGCACACTCTGTAAATTAAAATATATGGATAAAAAGCATGAACCATCATATAAACATCTACGTAACTTGTAATTATATGTAAACCAATGTTTTGTGCATATTTCTATACAGATTTTTCAAAAAGTAGTGCTCCAGGTACGTTCATAAATACAAATATTACAGGGTGTTTTCTGTGTTTACATGAATTGATTGCCTGTTAGCTGATGAAGACACCCCCAAGTACTTGTTTCAGGCTACCATGATGTGTTTGCTACTGTAACTGAAGCAGATTATTTTCCAAAGCATTTTAGGTTAGTTTGTTTTAGTTTTTTTTTAAACTAGAATAATTTGCTGTGTGTTAATCTGATTGGTTAAGTGAACTATTTTCCAATAAAGCTAATATTTATGCAAAAAAGCTTTAGAAATGCTCATCTCTCAAGGAAGCTTTAAGAGTTCCTTCTAATAGTTTTTAGCACTGGAAAGGCAGTGAGACTTCAGCTGTGGGTTTCTTAATAGAAAAAAATCAGGAAAAGGTGCAGAAAACAATTCATTAAAATGTAGAAGCTGACTAAAGTGAGGAACGTGCCTGCAGTAGGGCTGTATTGTGACAAGGGGCCAGTCTGTCATTGGATAAATGGCGATTGCTGATCCAAGACTTCTGGGGTACTGTTTCTATTTGCTCGAAGATATGTCTAGACTTTTTCCCTTTCTCCATGCTTACGAGGTTTGTCTCCAAATGTCACGGAGGAAAATTGAAATGCCGGAGATAGCTTTTTTTTTTTTTTTTTAAAGCTGTTTGTTTGCTAAAAATGAGTAAAAGCACATATCTCTCCCTTTGTCTGCCCTTCATGAATGCACCTCTGCACTGGATTTCTTGAGGCTGAATTTATTTTTAGACTTTGAGATTTAGGAGATCCTTGTTTCACTGTCCAAGGCTGATTATGGCCAGAAGTGTTCCCTTGGGAAAAGGCTTAGCCATTCCAGGTGAGGGATTAATTTTTCAGGTAAGGTTTCACATAATTACTTTAAAGCCCATGAAATCACTGATTTCGTACATAGATACCCATACATAGATACCCACCCTGTGTGCTGCTATTGGTCTTTGTGCTTCTCACTACCTGTGAGGGCTTGTTCATGCAAGCGGGGACAAGAACAGAGTGCAGAGAAAAGATGGGGTTGAGGAGGAATGTTTTGGAAGTTGAGTATGGATGAGAATAACAAGACAAAGATGAAAATGAGACATTCACATTTTCACTTTTATTTACCCCTTGCAACTTCAAAATTAAACAGCATATTTTCCTAGGCAGTACATTGGATAGTCTCTTCCAAGTCCCCCATCAAATTATGTCGAGGGGCCTGGGTTTTTTATTGTGAACACCTTTTAAATATTGAGTCGTCTTAAAATAGTCTCAGTTTTTTTCTGAGTTCTGAGAAGTCTGTAGTCTTTCCTGGATTCTGTAATGTCAGTGAAGACTATCAGGAAGGATCGGCCAATTTAGGTTGGAGGAGTTAAAATTGTGTGATGTGACCATGGAACGATGTTAAGTGTGTGTGTGTGCTGCAAAGAGCTGACTGCAGCGCACTTAACTACCACTGCTCGTTATTTTAACACATGTACTGATAACCAGGCAGTAATGACCAGCTTTCTCTCGTGGCATCTCTTTAGTATAAGATCTGGCTTAAGCATTTTTGCATCAACCTTCATAACTGGTTTTATGAACTTCTCAGAGCTTTGCAATGAGCTTGTGAACTCTTTTCCCAGAGCTTTACCTCTGAGCGGTTTGCTTTCAGGGTAACTTGAAACTTGCAACTGTGCAATCACACAAGCAAAGCTCTTCAAAGGAACATTGTAAAGACATGCTTTACCAGTAAAAAGTCCAAAAGAGGTCCAAATGTACAAAAAAAAAAAAGCTGTCTGCACTTTGGTAAGATGGTTCAGCTCCTGATGGCACTGTCACTCATGCTCAGAAAACTACCTGTTGTCTTCCTTGCACATCAAAGGGATGATGAGTCATCTGATAGCTACTTTATAGAATGAGATAATCAAAAGGAAGATCGAAACACACATGTGTTTTGGCCCAATAGGATAAGAACTTATTTTGAGTGGCTGCTTTAATATTTGGGGTAAATGAAACTAATTGAAGCTGTCTTCAACAAAGTCCAGTTAGCTGTGAACCACATTAAAAAGTTTAAATGCTAATAGCTAGAGCAATGGAACTATAACTAGAAGACAGCTTCATTTTGAAATCCAAGTACTGAAACTTTAAAGTGTGTAAATTTAAACTGATTCTGTTGCGCTTCAGCCAGGCTTTGTTGGTAACTTTACATTTTACAGGCAGAGACTGACTTCCTAGGCAATGAGTTCCAACCATCTCCAGCATCATTCCAGACCAGAGGTCACAGATACAACTGGACTGGCTGGAATTCACCTTTTTGACACTATCTTCTGTATAGCAGAAATTACTTGCTTTCCAACTGTCACAGCTCTTAGCATCTGCTGAAGTCACTGGTAGTTTGCCTTTTGTTGTAAATTGTGGCAGCAGAGGAACAATCATGCAATCCATTTGGCTGTTGCTGCTATGGGAATGGGAACCTGCAGCAGAGCAACAGAAAGTTCAAACAGAAGATAATTCAGTCATCCCCACATCAGACAAAGCTCTGGTTGAAGTAGTTGACATGAATAATGTAAAAAAAAAAAAAAGTTTTCATTGTATTTTTACATTCCACAATTACTATAATGAAGTCAAATGACCAACTAAATATGTATATACATTGAATGAAAGCGTAAAAATATGAAGTACGAGGCAGGCTAGGAGTGGCTGAAGTGTCCCAAAAAAAGAACAGGGGCAGTGACCAGCCTTACTCCCTCAAGCCCTAATCTACCTCAGGGTTGTTGTTGGTTTTGGCTTATGAGGTTTTGGGGGGTATTTTTGGTAGTGTTTTGTGGGGGGGTTTTTTGAGGGGCAGGGTGGGGGAATGGTTAACTCTACCCTAAAGAAAGCCAGGGCTACAGTATTAGTTAAGTGTTGGGATGCCATTAATTTTAGAAAGTATATATTTTCCTCAAACTCTTAATCCAGTCCTAAATTTGGATTTAGAATTTTAGTTTTCCTCAGCTCTTGCATTTATCTAAGTTATTCCTCTAGAAGAACTGTGCTGGCAGTTTACCAGAGCAAATATTTCCAGATCAGGAGCACTGCAGTCAAGGGAAGGAAAGAGGGCCTCCTGGGGATCAAACAACCTTGTAAGGATGGCACATGAGGATAGAATAAAGGTCAAGAGAAAAAAAGCGACACATAGAATTCTGAGTGGGAGGCTGATGATCGCTGTAACCAGGAATGTCTTCTGCTTGGAAGCCAATATTTAATTTAAAAGAAAAAAAAATGCGATTTAATCTATATATATATATAAAAGATTGTGCGCAGTAAAAAGAATTTGGCTGGCAATATTCCAGTCTGCACAAAAGTAGGAGTGACTCAAGGTCACCCATACTCTGCTGTTGTATTCATTGAACTTGGCATGTGATACCATGCTTCAAAAGGCCCCTTCCTTGTGCTGACTCCGGTGTTTATGTGGTGCTGCAATCGGATCAAAGAGTTGATTTGTCAGAAAAACAATCTTTTAAGATGTTTTGACAGTTAATTTTGGTTGTGTTATAAAATTCACTGTAAGGTCTGTATAAGGAAGGAAGAGGGGAAAGAAATGTGCAAATTTAAATCAAGTTATGGAGAGTGTGCAACTATGCTTTCTGTCAAAAAAAATGCGGTCTTTTTCCAGACACAAACAACTCATATAGCCACTGATTCATTCTATGCTAGCGGGAATACCTGTGCAATATGATCTGAAAGGTGAAAGAAGCAAATAAGCTTGACTTCTTGGAGATACAGGTTTTATATTATTTTGGTGGGATATAGTTAAGATGCTTTCTCAGCTTCTCTTTGTACAGCTCTGTCTTCCAACTTCAGTAACTTCATTTTTGATAATGGTAAAAAGTAAAGGATATTCTGGCAAATGAAGACTGATATGATTCAGAAAACAGCATGTGGCATATTGTACAGACAAGTTGTGAAAGCTGTGAAGAAAATGACATACAAAGGAAAGATAATTGAAATAATGTCAGACACATAGAAGGTAAGACAGTACATCAAGTGAAAAATGACATTATGTATATAATACATATAAAAGTATAAAAGTGTCTGATCCACCTTTGGCAGATCTCAAGCTTTGAAAGCAGTGCTGTAGAAAAGAAAGGTGGTCGGTACCCTAATTCAGCCATGAGCAGAATGTGGTAATTTTAATATTCCGGACTGCTCTTTTATTCTTCATTAGACAAGTTTTCAGGCTATCTGGAAGAGATCACACAACTGAAAAAGGCCTCACAGGGTCCAGTACATCTGCGCCATTTTAGAAACTAGACTGCCACACTAATTAGTTTAATAACTGACTAGCTAGTGGTGGTGAAGTTTCTGTCTATCAATAGAAAATATATTGTTTAGAAAAGACTATGACTGTCAGGAATTAAAACATCTTTAAGTTACATATAACAAGAAAGATCAGTAAAAAGTTTCAGGGAAGTTTTTAGTTTGCTTACGCGTAGTCGTCATCCTCTCTTGTATTGGTGTCCTTTGTTATTCTCAGAAATCCTGTTTGAAAGATACTTGCGTTAACATATGATGGGAATTAGTGACAGACAAACTGTGTCTCATGTAGACTCTCACGTTAATTTTCTGTATTAATTTAGTAAATTGAAATTTCAGCAGGGAATATTTAAGAATAGCTATTCTTGTTGATAACCCTAACTTGGAAAGTCTTAAAAAAAACAAAAACAAAACACAAAAGTGACAGCAAGTTTGGGTGAAAGATCACTCTAGTACATTCCTGACTTGCACAGTAGTTGTAGCTGAGACTAGGTCTGTTGTTTACAGTAACTTGTATCTTATTTTTAAACAGTGGTGGAGTTCTTTGTCTTAGCTTAACAAACTGATGCCCTGAGGACTGTGAGGAGGAGAGCATTCTCTGCACTTGAGTGGGAGGTTACACAACCACCAGTGGTGTTATGGGCCTGTATAAATATGCTCATGGCATTAAAAAAACAGAACTGCATTTCTACAATGACATCAGACTTGTATTTATTTCATTTAAGTCAGCCACTGAGGAACTCAAGTAGTTCTCCATTTTTTTTTCCTCCCTAATTTGGCAATTTTGATTTATTTTACTTTCTACTAAACTATATTGCATCTGCATTGCGGCTATTAATAGATTTGTTTCCTTAATCCTATGTACATGTCAGTAAACTAGAAGCATTCAGAATAATACATTAACTCACCACTGGGTGGTACTACAGAAATAAAAACCACTACACATTACTAGAGAAGTGCCTACTTTGGAGAGAAAAAGCAGCCAAGATCTACCATGTGATCCATATTCCAATTACACCTACCTGGGAGAGGGAGCATGCAGGTGTGTAAGATTCGTATATGGCAAAAACAAAAGGGGTTTTTCTTGTATGGAAAACTGTCATTTGCCTGAAATCTTGTCTTTCAGGGGTCTGGAATCTTGTTCAAAATGAGCCCACGAGATATTTAGTGGTAGTTTTAATCGGCATAAAGTTACCTAATTTAAGTGAAGTCCTATCGTTTATTTTTAAGAGGTAGACTTGTCTTCTCATGAAAAGGTGGTATTCCCCACTAGTCACAGGTGCGCTGTACTTGCCATTAGACAGTTATTGTGCAGAATAAATCACTGTCAAAGGGGGATGAAAAAAACAAAAACTATGAGGTAAAAATAATTTAATTATTAGCGTAAAACACTATCACAGCACTAGAAAGGTTTATTTTCATGAGGCCGGGATCGGAAGTGCCCAAACGCGCCGGCCCCTTCGGCTCCCCTCAGCCGGGGCTGGGCGGGAAGGAGATGGCTGACAACTCTTCCGTCCCGCGCCTCGCCGGCGGAAAACGCCAGTTAACTACCAAAAAGACGAAAGACCTGAAAACCCGCCTAGAAATAAGAAGCTTCCTTCCTACGCTGCGTGCCCGTCAGGCACCCGCGGGAGCTCGGCAGCGTGTGCTAAGCGCTCCCTTCAGGCCGGAGGTCCCAAAGGGCCTTCGCGCCAGCCCGCCGCCTTCCGCCGGTGCTCTAGGACGTCTCCAGCTGGGCCAGCATATTTAATAATAAGGAGAGAATAACCGGGCAGCCCTCAAAACCGACGTCCCGCTCAGCGGAGAGCCGCCCTAATCTGCCTCGGGAATCATCCTCCGGCAGCCCGGAAAGAGGCGAGCGCGGCGGGAAAGCGAAGATACGGTGGTAGCACGGCTTCAGGGCACCCGCGGGGGCGGGCAGGGGGACTCCTGTGGTGGCAGCCGGTCGCTGTAAGCAGAGCAGGCGACGCCGCTGCTCCGTCCCTGTCAGAGCAGCGTGTGCGCGTTATTGGAGCAGATTCCCCCCTGGCGGGAGGCGGGAAGAGGGCAGGGAAACGCGCTTCCCGCCCAACCCCAGGCGCGCGCGGAGCCGCAGCAGCAGCAGCCGCCGCCATTTTACCCTCCCGGCCCCGGCTGCCGGCCCGCCCCCTTCCTCCTCCTCCTTCCTCCTCCTCCCCGCTCGGCAGCCCGCCGCTTGGCCCGGGGTGGGAAGGCGGGGCGAAAGGAAAGGGAGGAGGGACTCGGCTACCTTCGCCTCCTGCCTGGTCGGAAACTGCCGAGCTGAGCCCGAGCGCCCTGTCCCCCCTCGTTCCCGTCCCCTCCTCCTCCTTCCCCCTCAGCAAAATGGCGGCGCGTGGAGTCACTGGGAGCCAGTGAGTGACTCGGCTTCTCCTCCCCGCCGCCGCCGCTGCCGCCGCCGCCACAGGCTCATTTGCATTGATCAGCCGCCCCATCCCCCCCTCCCCCGGATCCCAGACCGGCCCCTGCCTCTCTTCCCCCCCCTTCTCTTCCTATTCCTTCCCGCCCCCTCCTTCCCCTCCCCCCCCCCCCGACTGACCCCCGCCCCGGCCCCCATCAATCATCAATCAGCAGCACCGAGTGGATCAATCAATGGTCGGGAGGAGGCGGCGGCGGCGGCTGCTGCTGTTAATGAACAATGTGTGAGAGCTGCGCCGAGCTGCTGGAGGTGTTAAATGAGAGTAAGTGCGGCCGCCCTCCCCCGCTACCCTCCCCCCAACACTCCTCGCCCCGGGCCGGGACCCCACGTACCCTCCTCTACACGGGCTGGGTTATAACCCCGCTTCATCTCCTTCCTTATCCCCCCCCACCTTGCCTTTCCCTGCTCGCCGCCTGGCTCGGGCCTCCTGGGCGCGGGGTTACCTCTCTCTGCGGGGTGGCCATAGAGGGAGAGCCTGCCCTGCTCTGCGGCTTCCTTCCCCTTTCCCTCCTCTCCGTTTCGGGGCCGGGCGACTTGCGGCCTGGGGAGTGTGCGCCGAGAGGCTGTCCCCGCCGGGCCTTCCACAGGGGAGCCCCCCCCCCCCCCCCCCCCCCCTTTCCCGCCTGTCCCCCGGGTGTCTGCGTGTGGGGCCGGGCGGGGACGTGACCCTGCCGTTGGCGTGAGGAGCCCGCTCCTCGCCCTGCATCCCCGGGCAGCCGCAGCGGGGCCTAGCTGGCTCCTCGCTCGGCTGAGGAGGTGCCTGGAAGCTGCTCCGGTGGCTGCTGAGCAGCTGGAGGCCGGGCCTGGGCTGGGTCCCTTTTAAGCAGCAGACAAGGCGGCTCTGAGTGATCCTGCTTCCCCCCTCCCCCTCGCCTGTCCGCGGTGTGGTGTGGACGTGGGGGGGGAAGGGACGCGGTTGAGGTGGTTTTCGGGTACCTATTTTTCCGAAGAGACTGCTTGGCTGTGAGGGAACCGGCGCTTAAAGGAGCCTGGCGCGGCTTTGCGAGGGCCGGGCTGGCGGGGGGGGGGGGAAAGGAGCTCCTGGGTGTTTAGCTTCGGGGGTGGTCTCTTGCTTCCTTCCGAAGTTTCCTCTTTACCGGTGTTACCTAAACAGCCGGGAGGGTCGGAGGGTGAATACAGCAGGTATTCTCCCCGGCATCGCTGAAATCCGATTGCATTTTGGGCACGAAATCCTCTTTACCCCTATGCAGTAGGCCTCGTGTATCCCTTGGAACCTGCTCTCGGTTCTCCGTGGCAGGCCAGGTACCTTCCCTGCTTCTTGGAGGCTTGTCTCTGTGCACTGCTTCATGAACAAAGACTAAAAAACATGATTTCTAGAGATGCTGAGGAATTTAACGAACTTATCAGTTGAAGTTTGTGATTAGCAGGAAGTTTAGCTATTTTTCCTGGTTGCACACTGCGGTCTGCTTAGAGGCAAATCGTGTTCCAATAAAGTGAAATACAGAATGCTTCCTAGAACAGGATTTGGGTAGAGTTTTCTTTTTCTTAACTCTTGTGAGGCCCAATTGCATGTGGTGGTTGTTCTTCCCTAAGATATATGAGTAGATCCTATGGTAGTTGAAAGTTGGCCTCTCTCTTGCTGGGAAATATATTCAGTGATGGCCGGCGTTTTATTTGAAAAGTAAATCTGTATGTGTAAAACTAAATTTCAGGAGAGCCCAGAGGCTGGAATAAATCAGATTAAAAGGTTAACATCAGAGAACTGTTGGGTTGTTGAAATTGTTTGCCAAGTTCAGCTAAGCTTGTAATTCCAATATCTTGTTTTGAACAATCATTGTGATGTTTACTTAATTTAGCATGTATATCTTATCTTTCTTGACTAGAGACATGGGGAATGTGTCGGTATTATAGACTGAATGCTTATTTAAACAGTAGGTTCAAAATAAGACTAAACTATCAATGGTATACTGATGACAGCTGTTTGTTGGAGGAGATAATTTCGCTTGGTTTTGATGGATTGATAAATAATCATTGTTTAAACTTGATCAAGATTGGTATGTTCAACTAGAAAAAAGTTGTAACGTTAAACTTGATATTTCAAGAAATCTCTCAAATTCCAGTATGAATTTATTTTTAGAACCATTTTAAGGTAATTGGGATTTAGGCAGCTGGATTTTCCCTTATAGATAAAACAATACCTTAAATCACTTTAACTTTTTTTTAAAAAATATATACATAATTAGGGTATGGATAATTTAATGGTTCTCTATAATTTAAGATATAAACCTGCTATTTATGAAAAGGAAATTTGGCTTTTAAAGTCAAATTTATCAGGGAAGTTATGCACCACTATTGCTGTATAATTAACTTCCAAAAACTCTGGTCAAATAACATTAGGTTTGGTCTTCCATTCAGAGAAACAAGCGCACTTTAAATAAACATAACTATTTTGTGCGTGTGTGTTTGGATACTAAGGCGTATATGATGGTGCATTGTGTGTGCCACCTACATTCTTGCTGTATGAAACTGAGTTATAAGGGAGGTATACTTTTATAACTTCAAGTTGTGTTCTTTGCATTTCTTAAGTAATAATTACAGGTAACGTACAAAAATAATGTCAAGCTTTGGTTTTTAAAACACTGCAGCAAAAATGTAAAGTGGTAGTAAAGAATGAGGTCATGCCCAAAATGTGTGAGCCAGAGACTGCCAGCAGTTTCCTTTTCTGCCCGCTGAGCATTTGGGATCGCCTCTTCACTGAAACTACTGAAACTGTTTTGAAAGAGGTCCAGGAAACGTAATCTAGTTTGTTTTAGAAATTTCTTGCTAAACTAAACACTTTTACACAGGACACATACTGCCTTTTGTCTTCGTTTACCCTAATGTTTACAAAATAATTATTTGGTATCAATTGTATGACAGGTCACTTAGTGAAGTGACTAACAACTCTTAATGTGTTGTTTTGAGAAGAACACGTGGGAGCTCCGGTTTTCCTAAGAAGTTACCAATTTGTGGATGACAGAAGGATGGAATTTAACAATTCTGCAAACAGCCAGGCATATTTTTATTATAAGCATATTAGTCCCACTGTAAACTACTACAATATTAATCCACACCCCATAACAATGTGCAGAGCTGGAGCCTTTGTCTGGCAGTGACCTTTGCGTAGGCCCAGGGTTATGTCTTGCTAGAGCTCATTACAAGACTCCAGGTCCTTAGGCCTGATTTTGTAACAGGTAGTCAGTCAGTCAATGGGCCTGCTTCTGTGGCACTCATAAAGGCAACCTGAGACCTTGTGGAACTGGAAACCTGTAGTTTGAAAAACTTATTTTTTGGCCAAAGGTCCGTATGTAAGCATATATGTTTAACACAAAGCTTCATTGCTATGCTTAAGCATGAGAAGCAGGTGATGTTTTATGGACAGAAGCAGCATTTGTTTAACTCTGGCAGCATCTTTATTTTCAGCATTTGATCTAAGTATGAAACCCAGTAAATTCCCTGATCTTGAAGTTATTTCCTGAAACGTAGCAGTAGTTTCAAGTTATGATTTGATCCAGGAACTCAGTAAAACACTAATTCCTCTATGAAATGCCCAGGCTTTAAAGCAGTGTTTTGCATTGCAAGACAATATGTTGTTCACTTAAACAGTCTAATTTCCTGCTTAGTGCTCTAGGTATGTTAACATCATTTATGTTTTCCCAGGCAGGGGTAACAGGAGTAAGGTCTATAAAAAGTCTGCTCCGATTTCTGAATTAATCTTCTACAACATAAACATTTTTAGTAGCCTTCGATAGAAAGGAAAAAAAAAAGGAAGACACAATTCTTTACCTTTTGAGATAAGAGCACTTACTGACAAAGGACTTAAGAAGGATTCTCATGGCGTTAATTGTATGGGCTCATTTAAATGTACACACTTTCTAAAGGAAAAATGTGTGGAGGACATTATATGCTTTTATGTTAATTTATAGCATTCTGTATCCCAAAATGAACCCTGGTATTGACACACTGTGCATTCCTTGGGGTTTTTTTGGATGCCAGTTCTTGTCAGTCTAGGAGGGATTATATTGGGTTTCATTTGTTCTTTAGTAATATTTACATTGCTGTGCTGTCCAGAGGCCCTGATCAGGATAGTTCTGTTTTGCTAGGCACTGCACAGATATCCAGATAGTCTTAACCCTGAAGTAAGCCAGAAAATACAGAAATGTAACATTAAACATGTATTTTTCTGTCTCAAGTCTTTTACACTGCAGTTTTGCAGGTCGCTGTGTCACACCTGAAGCCATGGTAATAGTTTGAGCTACCTATGAAGCCATGCTATTGCTGGACACTTAGAGAGGCTTCACGTGAAAGTATAGAGTATGTGATGCTCCATGATAAGTGTTTGTTGTGTGCCGGGAGGGCCTCTTCCTAGCTTAAAGTGGAAATCTAGTTCTCAGGCTGGTCCTGAGTCAGTTGTGCTTGTAGTCCTGGCTGTGGCATGTCCCAGAGAGCCTGACTGGGCTTGGTTGCCTGAGAGGCTTCCCTTTGAAACTACAACTGGTGTTGATGTATGTTGACTTAAAACTCCGTAAATGGTTTTGGTTTAGGTTTGTTTTCTTTTTGTTTGGTTTGGTTTTTATAAAAGTAAGGAAAAAAAATTACAACGTGGAAAAATAAGTTTTATTATACAGTGGCAGTTGTGGGTTTAGGTAACTTTGGTAGACCTAGGTTATTCCCAGTTCTTGGTTTCTGGGAACTAAGTTTGTTTTCTTCCCAGCATTTTCCTTCACTTTCTTCAATGATTGCCTCTTCAGTCCATTTTTTTTTTTCCTAGCAGCTCTGAAACCTTATAAAATCAGGTCATGTTGATGAATAAAGGCTTCTAGGTCTTATTCTATTACACAAGCTTGCAGGCCATTTTTCTCATTATGTTTTCTCTTAAACCTTTAGTAAAACATAAAAAAACCCAAAACAAACAAACAAACAACCCCACACAGTTTACTCAAGCACAAGAGTTGGATGTAGACTAATATTGTATTGTAGTTTTCTGTCCGTTATTGCTGTCAGCTGGCCTGTAGAACTGCTCCCAGAATGACCAGGTCCGTAAAACACTTGAGATACTGGAGTGTTTTACTATTTGCATAGCTTCAGGGTAGTCCTGAATTTGGATGCTGAAGATGCTTGACTTGACTTCTTTTCACGTAATTCTGGCATTTAGAAAGTGCAAAGAGGAGACCTAGAGGTTGAGTGAGGCTATCGAAGTACTCCAAAACATTGCAGCATTCAGTTTTCTCTTTGGGATCTAGAGAGGATAAATATTTTATGCTACAAATATTCATGTATTATTTTAGATATGGAGTATATGTTATAAGAAGATTATTACAAATACTGCATAATTAACATCACTTGGTCGACAAGAGCTGCTGTCACTTGTTCAGTGTTTGCCTGTAAGCTTCAGTATTGATTATTTGACTACTTCTAGTGTTTTGTGCAGATCTAGTGTTTCATTTGGCTGTTTGTTTGACTATTCCCCTTGTACAAAACTGAATAACAGTTGTCTGTTGCATGACTTTTTTTCTTTGGCCTTTTCTTAAAGATTTGTGTTTTCTTTCTACTTACATGATATTTCCATGTTTAGAACCTCTACAGGGACTCTGTGGAGGAGTTATTGGGGTAACTGCCCAACTTTACTACACTAACCTAAGTCTTCCCTATCTCCTGTTGAAGAAAAGAAGCTTAATTGTATATAAAAATTAAAATTCAGTGATTGTTTCATGTTTACTTTTGTCTTTGACCCTTTTTAAGGGGATGAACAGCCAGACTTACACGAAAATGAAAATAACTTTTCCTTTATAGCAGTATTGCCAAATTGCAGTTGTTACGGACTGGGGTGAAATGCTACTCCAAATGAATCAGAGTAACCAGAGGAAAAAAAAAATGGAAGGAGGAACTTGTATGTTTTCTAATTGTGAACTTTCTAAAACAAAAGGGAAGGTGACTCTGAGATAAAGCAGTTTTAACTTGTTGTTTGTAATTGTAAAGCAGTTGAAGGAAAAACTCTGTGACTTTAATAGCTAAAAGGGTTCTATTTTTAGAAAGATATTTCAGCTTTTGTTTTGTACAGTGATTTTGGTTCACGTTATTTGATGTGATCAAAAATTTTGTCCTGAAACTTTTCCTGTTCAGGCTGCTGAAGACTGGTTCTTTCTCATTGCTCAAGCCGTTTGATCACTGATGCTGAAGATTAGTTACGTAAATCTCATTCTGCTGAGTTTTGTTGTGAGTTATGGACTGTTGACATGTATTTACTGAGATCTTTCCCTTTGTATATAGGGAAATCTTATGTTGGATAAGTATTTGTTACAATGTCCTTAAAGCATAAGAAAGTGACCGCATGTAATATTAAGGAAACTCATTCCTTTATTTGTAGTAGAGATTCTCAAATTTTATGCTGTAGGTGCTCTCAACCTTCCTAGCAGGGGGCCTGCACAGACTCCACGATTATATTCCTGCTTAGTTATGTGAATAACTTCAATGAAATTCAAGGCAGAAAGAAAAACATCCCTTGCTTTATTTGATTTTTTTTTTTTTTAAAGATATTTACCTAGTGTAGAACTTGAAGTTATCTCATTCCCCGTCTAGGAAAACTTCCTGTTAGATTTTTTTTTTTCCCCCCCTACCTTTTGGTGCTGTATGGCTTTTTCTCAGTAAGAATAGTTTTCAACTTACGTAAGTCTCAAGCAATTCCCGAGATGTCCAAGATGTGTTTTAGGCTATCCTGGATGTTGTCAGTGTCAGCTCTTGGGAGAGACTAGCTGTTCTAAGTGTCCTTAGATGCTCAGGTGATGGGGAGCATAAGGGGATGTTATCGGTAAGAGAATACTCGGGCTAGAAACTTCGAGCTGCGGTTGAAGGGGCAGTACCTTGGAGAGCAGACGCTGGCCCTATTTCCTCCGCCTGCCTTGGAGGTGATGCCTTGGCTGTTGGAGGACCCACGGCTTTGACTTGCATGGCTTCAGGGGATTATGAGACTCACCCTTTCTTTTAATTTGTAGAATTCCTTTTTGCTTTTTCCCCCCCCATGTTAAACAGTAAAATATATCTCTTCATTGTTAATACTGACGTTTCCACTCTGTGGCTTTTAATTCCTTGCTACTTTGATTTCTCTGTGTCACTGCAGTTTGCTTCTGTCTTCCTGTGTTCAAGTAACATTGAGTCAGAAAAGCAGATCTTTCTTCCTGGAATCATGTTCCGTGGACAAGTGATGAGCAGTCTGCAATTTCTCATTTTAGAGATTGGAAGGGGGAAAGCAGTGTTTACCTCCTGGTTCCTATTATTTCTTGTATTTTCTTCTTTGAGTATTTAGTTTCATCTAAATACTTGATCATATTGATACTCTAAACTGCACGTCATCTTTGTTGCAACTCTTCTGTTAGCTTTCAAAGTTGTTATTTTTCTGTGCTTGTGATTTTTTCCATTTCTCAGTTTCCGTTCTGCTTACTTGTATGCTCTTTCTGCTCTTCCCTCTATCCTCCACCCTGCTTAATTCTTCAGTGTTACTTTATGTATAGTTCTGTCTTTTCATATTACTCTGTTTCCTTTTACAGGCTTCCATAATTGATTTTTTTATCCTTTCCAGTATTCTCTTGATGGCTGTTCAGGTCTGATTCAGAAAAGATGAGAAATACCACAGTCAGAAGTTGCCTGTGGATGATGGCAGTGCTACATTGGTGTCTTGGTGCTCCCAACAAGTCCTGTTAAGTCTCCCACTGTACAGAAGGGAGTTTCTTAGTGAGGGAGAGAAAGATTATCTGTATAGAATGGCTTTTATGATGTACTTTTTTTTTTTAAATTCCTTTTTTTAGTGTTGCTCATCTGGTAGTTTTACCAGCTGAGGTAGTTAATAAGTAAGGATTTTTGCAGGCTAAGCTATGCATTTATAGTAGTCAGAATGCTGGGACAACCTGAAAAATAATTTTGTCACCTTCAGGAGCAAGTGGTTGTGATGGTTCCTGAATGCTGCTTATATGGATAGCATGCTGCAATTAAACATAGTTGTGGCTATTTAATTTCTGTTGTTTAAGCGTATGTTGTGGTAATTTCTTTTTTTCATT
The DNA here is from genome assembly GCF_028858705.1 of Grus americana. Classification (NCBI taxonomy): domain Eukaryota; kingdom Metazoa; phylum Chordata; class Aves; order Gruiformes; family Gruidae; genus Grus; species Grus americana. The sequence goes on from NC_072854.1 coordinate 121,960,124, forward strand.
TTGTGTAGCAAATGGGCAGTTTCTAGAATCTAAACTGTGAAGAGGTGAGAAACCGTTCTTTTCACTTTCTTTCTTTCCTTGTATGGGAATTGATTTGCAATCTGAATGCTACACATGGACATGTAAGTGTGAGGATCTCTGTGGTTTTCTTAACACTTGGTTAAAATACCCAACTTATTTGTAGTTTTACAAAGTTTTACTTTTGGGATTTTCCAGATCTGGCTTGTATGGTGAAAGGTGAACTTCTTGAGGAAACTTGGTGTGAATGCATTACAGCTATTTTCAGATACTATTAGAAGAGGAAATACTTGCCTTCTTTATCTATATGTACTTATATGAGTATCTATAGAATTCCTCTGGGAGGTTTAGTACTGGAACAACTGATTGAAGAAGTTGAAACTCGTCAGAAAAGGTCCTTGTGGAAAAAGCGCCTTTGGGTGTTGACCTTTATTTAGCTAATTTGTAGAAGGTCTGTAAATAAGACTTCAAAAACCCATGACAACTGAGGCATGATTTCTAGACCAGCATCCATGTGGATCATTGGTTCCCATCTAGGAAGCGAGCGTCAAAGCTTTTTTTGCTTCTCTTCACAGTAGATTGAAGAAGCCTCCAATTCATTGCACCGTTTTTTAACTGAGTTCCACTTGAGAGTTTTCGATGTACATAATTGTATACAGAAACAGGGGAAAGTTTAGGATGAAATCTGTAGTAAAACAGGGCACTGTGGTCTTAAATATGTTAGCCAAAAGGCTTACTATGTATGCTGCTGTTAAGTACTGTGTACATTCTTTAATAGCTGAGAATGTGCTACTTCCATACCTGCTGTGCTAATGAGCAGGCAAGGATGATTTCTTGTAGTTGCTTTTTGGCAGGTTCATGAAGAACAACCAAAGCACTGGAGCTTTCTACAAGCCTTGAAAAAGTTGGGTGGGTTTGGTTTTTTCCTTATTCCAACTGTAGAAGTACGTCACTTTTAATTTCTTATTTTGTATAAAACTAGTGTCCTCAAAACATGAAGTATTTCTTTACACTTACAAAAGTGGAAGTCCTGCTTTTTAAGCCGCAGGTGGATTTTTCTTGAAAAGGTGGTCTGCTAGCCTCTTGCATGTTTCTCTGTAAGAAATCATGTTACGGGAAGTGTACAAATTGCATGGTATTAGTGTGTGTGCTTTATGCTGTGTTGTGCAGCGCTCATTGTCTTTACCTCTCTTTTGGGCTTCTCAACTCATTTTAGGGGGATTTGATAATTTTTAATGGGAGCTTAATTTCACTTTCAGCAAGTAGTCAGTTACCTGTTTATTAGTCTGTGACATGTAACTATTAAATTCTTCATAATTTAAGTTACAATATAAATCTCTGTTTTCACCACTAGTGAAATTATTTAAGTGTGTGTGAACTGAAAAACAAGTATTTTTCAGAGTCATCTTCTGATGGCGGTCTCTGGTTTTTGCAAATCTTGTGATCAGTTTTCATTCTAAAATCTCTGGGCGTCAACAAAACTGACAGTGCTTTCACTTCTATGCTCTTTCTGCTTGCAGAAGCTATGAACAGTGCTGGAAATGGACAATGACATGTTTGCAAGGGACAGCTCCAGAAAAGCTGTAGAAGGGTCAGAATATCAAAACTTACTGGGGAATTTGGAAAATCGTCTATGAAAGGCTTACATAGTACAGTTTATGCCGCTCTTTTCAGTCACGTGGTGTTTCAGACAAGAGGTGTGTGGTGGAGTTACATTCTAGTCTAGCAGTCATCAGCTGATGCAAGAGTCTGAACAACTTTATTTTTCCTTCTTTTGCTTGGAACTAGTATAGGATAGCACTGGGAAGTGTGAGCTCGAAAGCTCAATAAAAGTAAGTTCTTTTGCTTGGTTTAAGGATGGTCAATGCAGTAAATTCTTCACTGCATTTGCTAGTCTGACTTTCAGTCAGGAATACACAATTGCTAGTTTACTTATGGTTGAACTAGTTTGTTTCCGTTTTTCTCAGAGCTACTTTTTTTTTTCCATACTCTTTGAAATTAAACTTTTAACACAAAGTATTTCAAGTCATAAGTCTTGATTCTTTATCTGCTGATGTAATATTTAAAGTAGGTACAGTCTGATCAAATCGATCATATTTGAGATCAGTTTTCATCACTAATTTGGAAAGCCACTAAGTCTTAACAACAGTGTCAGTTTGAATCTTTCCAAAGTGAGTTGGCTTTGTACATTGTGTTTAGGCATAGTTACAGATATGGACCCACGTGCACTTGCTGTGATAGTGACTTGCAAAATATTCATTTATATCAAAATAACATCTGTAAATATGTTTTTGGTTGGAGGGGATGCTTGTCATGAAACTTAACTGCAGTCTTCGAGATACTTCTATAGACCATAGGCATTGCCCTCAGCCATCTTATTTCTTTCAGTCTACTAGCTTTCAGAAAAAAATTTGTACAATAGTGCATTAGCCAATAAATTACTGAATACACTTTGTGTTTCAGTGAATTATTAAATACAGATTATCTAACAAAAGTGAGTGCAAAATTTGAGCATATGTTTGAAAGTTGAGAGAGAATGTAACTTTGCTGCTTGCCTATCCTTTCTCAATATTTTATTCTCCTTTTTGAACGAGGGTTGCTTGCATCTGTGTTGATGAAAACAAATAATGCCTTGGAGTTCAAATGCTCAGCAAGCTCTTCTTGGGCTTTCAGTGAACTGCCTGAAGTTCCACTTAGTGTAATGACCCATTGCCCATTTATGTATCTTATCTCCTTGTTTAAGCAGGCTCAAATATACTTTGTAAGAAATAAATTAATCATATTTGCCTCTCACAGTTTTTTGTCCCTAAAATGCGGAGCACAGTCATTAGGTGCTTTTGTTATAAATCTACTGGTAATCTGTTGCTTCTTAGTGGCTGTGGTGGTTCAGTCATGGGCTCTGGCCTTTTCTTTCTGGTTGTGGGGGAAAAGCTGTTGTTTTCTGTAACTGATTCATAGTGTGCCAAGTAGTACAGCTGAACTAATTTGCAAGGTTCTCTCTCGAAACTAGAATGCTTCCTGGAGTATGTATTTTAATTTTTGCATTCCTTGCTACTTTTAATTAAGACTAATAGAAAACCTCTTTAGCTTTTGGAACCTTGTTCACGCAATTAAATCTTTGTTCTACTTATAAAATAGTTTGATAAACTCTTAATTCTATGCTTTCACCTTAAAGTAGTACTGTAAAAAAGTTCAGAGCTGGAATATTTAAAGACAAATCGTTCAAAACCAGACTCATTCAAGTAGTGACATTATTTTCTAAGTTAATATGTTATTAAGAGAAAAGAATGCAAGTACATACTCTATTATAAACTGAAGGTAAGCAATCCTTTATCAGAGCAGTAGTTTTGGCATTGACATTGTCAGGCCTAGGTTTGAAATTTACCTTGGAGTAACTAGTGATATGCTAAAAAATTCTAGTTTTATGCAGTACTTGTCCAATCATGCATTAATTGCTTAAGAAATTTGTAGTGGCTGTTGTTAAAATATGATGAAGAGCAGCCCAACTCTCTGCATCTAGTGTACATTTTGATGATGTCAAGCAGACTTGACTGTATGGAAAAACTACTTATATTGAGCTGGACTTTTTTTTTTTTAAATTATTAAAAAGGGAACTGTAACAACTTTGTTAAAGATGAAAATGCACTCTTCCTAGAATTGTAGTGTCTTATCTTGGAGCCAAAGACAATTTACAGTACTGAGGTAAAATAGGACTCTGAAATGAGACTACTACTATTTTTTTTTCTTTAAACTCCAGCGAGTGGCACAAATGCTTTGAAATTGCTCGATAGGTTTTTTTTCCTTAGTAATATGTAACTTGCCTTTCCCTGGAGAAGGAGGGCTGCAGTATCTTTGCTGCTGAAAATCCCAAGATAACAGAAGCATTAAGAGGTGCAGTGCAAAGATACCATATATGTTTTCATAGACGCCTTCCATCTGACATGACTAACGTTGAACCAGAGCTGATAAACCCTGCTGGACCCAGGCTTACCCACGGCGTACTGCCAGGCTGCTTCTCCCGTCACTCAGGCTTCCATGGAAATGCCACAGCCTGGGCATCACACGGATCTTGAGGAGGCTTTATGTGTTACTGCTGTGCACTGCTGGGTCAGTTGAGCCCTTTGAGAAGCTGGGGGGTTGAAAAGGACAGTGCTGAGACGCCTGGTGGGTCGTCTTTGGCCAGCAAAGCCAGAGCAATGTGCAGATCAACCCATCTTTGGTTCCATTCACAGCCACATCATCCACAAGCTGATTTTAGATCATTTTGTACCAGTGTTTGATTAAAAAAAAAAAAAGCCATACCTGCATTACACAGTATTTAACTGATGCAAGCTGATTCTGCTCCTTAAATTTTTGATGGCATTCTGTGTATCCATGCCACTCCATGCTGGATGCGATGCTGCTGCTTCTGCCACCATGGGCATATTCCAACCTGAATTGTGTATTTCACGCTTCCATCTAGTCCAGATCAAATGCAGTATTTGTGAACTTTGAACTGTGGCTAACTCTGTGGGAACAGCATGAATTCACACAGCATAATAACTTAGGCTTTGCTTTGTCTGAAAGCTGCAGGGCTGCTTCTGGACCTGAACTGGCTAATGAAGCAGCAGAGTTGTGTTTTGTGTTTGAGATGGTACATCTAAGAGTTTATTTAGATCATAAGTCATCTGGGTAGTTCTGGGTAGAAACAACTCCAGTGTTCTGGGTAAATTATCAGCTGATAATTGAGATTTGACCACACTTAAAGTAACTTCATGTGGAACTGTTCTCCTTGGAAGCAGTTGCTCTGGCATGTTTTCTTTAGGAAGGTCAAAGTCCTAAGATACTCTTAAGGACAATTGTTAGCTTAGGTAGATGTTTACAGCCATTCTAAAAGGGGCATTTTAACCCAAAGCAATCATGACCCAGCATGACTTTAGGATGGCAATCACTTTTGAAAGATGACAATTCTTAAATTTCATATAGCTTTTCAGAGTCAGCTTCTGCTGTTAAGTTCCAGACTGCCTTAGCGTATTATAGTAAAAGGAAAATAGGTGTTTGCTGGAGAAGGTGAGTGAGGTAGGGTGGAAAGGGAAATGTGTGTTAAGAGAATGAGATTCAAAGAGGGAGAACTTGGTGGTGATTGCAGGGAAACAGGGAGATATATAAAGATAGCAATTACCTAAGATCAGCTGATTTGCCTTGTTGTGGTGAAGTTGCATGTTACAAGTGCTGTCTATCTGATGAACATACCAAGGCTTGTGCTACTCCTAGTTGTCTAACTATGCTATGCATTGGAATACTGAATTAAAACTCTCTGGTCTTGTGGTGGCTATAAGGAATCATGCAGGTGCTGAATAACCAGCAGATGACTGATTTTGGGGGTAGTTGGGGGACCAGTTGCAACTGCTTTTTCCTTACTCTTTTGAGTAGCTTCTCTGTTTCCATTCATAAGAACACAGTATTGTTTAGGCTTGCAAACCTTTGTCAGATTTGTTGAAATTGCTTTTTTGTTCAAAAGTTTCAGTGTCTGACAGAGGCCAGTAACTTGATCAGTTTTTCTAAGGAAATGAGACTTTAAAAGAGTTACTAATTCCTGTCTTTAAGCTATTATGTTGTCTCCATAATATTTGCTTGGTAATCTCTGTATACTTTGTTTGTAATCAAAAGCTTGCAGGAAAGAGATAAATTTACCAAGTTGGAATATTTATAAATATAAGAAATTTAGAGTTGGATTTGGACTTAAATTTGATTCAGGTGTGTTGTGGGATGGAAGCAGGTATAGTTATTTGTAATGCTGTGCTGTAGTGATATGATGAGGCTGGGCAATGACAACTCAGTATCATAAAGATAGCATAAAGACACTTAGAAGCACCTTAACTATATGATTATCAAATTTTATTACTACAGTATTTTGGGTTACAGATCTGATTTTTTTTTCCTATGTTAACCTGCCATTTGAACAATGTTTCTAATGTCGAAGAATTAACTTGCTTTTTTATGTGATACTACATTCTACAATAGTGTTCCAGCACTCTTTGGTTATGCGTATCTAGTCAGTATTCTGGGACACTTTTGTTTCATGGAGACCAAGGAGTGGAAAGACGACTTTTTTTCCCTCACTGAAAAATTGTAGGGAAGCTTGGATGGTTAAACTATTGCCACTGAACTTCAAGTTGACACTGTCCTTGTCAAAGATGGCTTTGTAAAGGTCTGGAAGAACTCTGGTGAATCAATTTAAGGCAATCATGAATCCTTTATAATAAAAAAGGAGTAATTCTAATAGATGAAAGTAGAAAGGAAATGGGAGACACTAAACTCTGTAGCTATCATCTTACTTCCTATTGATCATAAACAAAAAGAAACGCCCTACAAGTAACAAAAAACATCTCAATGCATAAAAAAAAATAATATGCTGGTTCTCTGTGTGAACAATGGTACTTAGAAGATTATGTATATATTTCTTTCAAGATTAGTATTGTTGTCCCTAATACTGTTTCCTTTACTCTATGGCTCTTGTTTCCTCTAGTCTGTATCAGGGAACAATTTCTGAGAATAATGTCCATTTGGAAATTGATCTAGTCTTTGCCATGAGAAGCTGATACCACATGAGGCTTGGGGGAGGAGGGGGAGGGAGCAGAATCTGTATGCAACTGTACCTCATTACAGGTTTGAATATGTAGCAATTATAGTTTTATATATTGAAGAGTTTTTTCTATTGTTTACTCCTTGTACTTTCAGAAATATAACATAGTAAAAGTATAGTTTAAAAAACCACTATTTTTACTTGCCATTTGATTTTGTACTTAGTGTGATAAGTGACCTTTGGATATAAGATATTCCTCACAAGTCTAGCATGATAGTTGTCCTTGAGGTCTAATTACAGTCTGTTCCTCTAGCTCTGAAGTTCTTACTAAAAATGCACTTACGAGCTGAGCTTCGTTTGTTCACAATTGAAATTATATTGCCCCCTTCTTTGCAGTTGATTTATTTTTTCTCATCTGCTGTAATTTTCTTGGTTTAGTAGCTTTATTAATAGTATTTTTTCTGAGCTTGGGAGATCGTGTTGTTTCTAGTACTATAATACACTTCTAGCAAATCACCCTTTTGTGGATGATTAGGTAAATCACCCAAGTTTTCATTCAAAGCTAGCCAAGTAAAATGAGAGACTGGGGAGACAGCAAGGAAATTTTCTTTTTTCTGAAATGTGTTAAATTTTTTGCTTTGGCTGTCACATGTTTTGGCTTCTCATCAGCTACTTGAATAAACAATTACATTTTATCTGATTTTTTTTTTAAAGAACATCTGAAAACTTAATACACTAGAAAATATTAAAAAAAGTCAAGCAATTATTACTTTGGGTCAGTTAAGCAGCTCAGCTCTTATATGGTTTTACTGTGACAGATCTCTAAACCATCTTGTAAAGATTCAGTAAAATGAGACATTGCAAGTATGCAAAAAGACCCCATTTCCTACGTCATATTTGTAGAATATGTTTAGCTGGAATTTACCTACATACCAGTCTGTCTTCTTTCTGCCGGTTAGTTCTGTCTTGGATGGATCTGTTTAAGGCTTTCAACATTCTGGGTTTTCCATACTCTAACAGTAACCGTATCTTCAGTGTCTTTGCCCTTAGATGAGCAGTATTAGGGTGAGTTACTCCAGATGGGGTGGGGCAATTTAAGGTCTGCAGTCACTACAAAGATGTTTACTTCCCTCAGCCTCACAGTCCTCACACTTTCCTTCCCAGCCCCCTCTGCTTACATAGCTTTCACCCTGCGTATTCAGTGGCTTGCAAAGCCAACAAAAATGTGGGTAGTTTTTGGTTAGATGCGTAAGTTGGATTTGCTCAGTTCCCAGTCTGGTGCTCTGAGTTCCTGCAGGAGCGCTAATAGTTGTTGAAATGCATGGCTACAGACGCTGTTAGTAGCGTGGACTTGAACTGGGTTATGTTGATTTTGAAATTGGATCTAGCACAGGTCAATGGTGTTTGTGTGCATGGAAAGTAAGAGGGAAGAGGAAGGACTGGAGGGTGAGAAGGTCTAAAAGTCTTTAACTGAGAAGGAAAACTTGCTAGAGCAAATTTAGGGAAGGAGAAGAAAGTCAAGCCCAGAGAGTTCAGGAGTAAACTAGGGAAGGCATCTCTAACATTGCTAGCTTGTGAGTGCCTGGAGAAAGAAGCAGCCACCAGAGATGGGGCAAAGGAGCTGAGCCTAGGATTGGAGTGCCATGGCTGAGATGGATACTAATAGATCGTGGAATGACTGGCTGTAAAGCTCTGGAGCATGTATTATCAATTGTTATCGATGAGAGCACACGAGCTGCCACTTTGACATACTTCAGATGCTCTCAGAGCACACAAGTATGCCTTAGCGCATCCTGTGGGAATCACTGCCTTAGGTATGAAACTAGGGGAAAGTCTAACCTGCTAAATCAATTTGCAAGAAGGAGGCTTGTCACAGTAAAAGTTTTTGGAAAAAGTTGGACATGATTGTTACTGCTGGGTTTGAAACACTGGAAGTGTGAGAGACTGGGGAGACAGCAAATTAAGGAGGATCTAAGGCATGCAGGATGCTTGAAAATGGGAGAGGGAATAAACGGATGCACTTTATTTACAAGTGAATAAGTCTGTTTTAACTACTGGCCCATTCAAGGTAGAAGAAAACTAGTTTGAAAGGAGACACGCACATCATCAATTGGAAGTGAAATCATATGCAGCAAGGGAGTCCTTACAAAACTGACTGAACTCAACAAATGCGCAGGAATGATGAGTGCAGTTGTTCCTATTGCTTTTCTCTGTACTTTTTTCAATTAAAAAAATATTAGAAAGGCTTCATAACCAATTGTTGCTGTACTTCAAGCTGCACGTGTCCCTAAAGAGAGTTGCTGTAAATCAAGAGCACCCACAAAGTTGATATTCAGAATGAGACAGGAACTCGAAAGCCTAAGACTTAAATTTTGCTTGTGAGGACATAAATTAGCTGAGCTGACAAATATCATTTCTGCTGAGGAGCAGAAGAGAATGCTTCAACTAAGGTCCTGCAGGCGAAGCCCTGCCAGATGTGTTGCTACCCCTTTTGGTAGTGGCACAGACTTAGATCAATTCAGTGGAAAACTGCAGCCTCAGTGTGGTTGCTCCCATTTTAGGCTTCCTGAAGACTTTCAGAAACAAGAACAATATTATTTCTAGGTAGAGAAAACAAAAGGGAAATCATGTATGTAGCCACTGTATTAATTAGCAATGATTAGTAAATATGACCAGTTGAAGTTGGTCTGCGTGTGAGATGTAGAATGCATAAACAGGAAGACAGCAACTAGGGCATATAACTCCTCATTTTTTTTTGACCTGGGGCATAAGCTTCAGTATTTCCATAATTTCTACATTCTGTACTCTTATGTGGCAATTGTAGCTTTTAAGGGACCAGTTTACTTTCAGTTCTTAAGTTTTTCTTAATCTCATAGAGGGGAAATTTGGGAGCATTTCAGACTGTTGGAGTAAAAAGGCTGCTCTGGAAGTTAGGAGTTACTGTCCTACTTGTTAGAGTATGTGGTTTTTAAGTAGGGTGATGTGGGGATGAAGGAAGTTTTATAAATGTATATGTTAAAGTCCTACAAGTTAGAATCAGGTTTGTTGCTGCTAAATTATTGTCAACAGTTTTTGTGTCAGGTTTGAAGGAATTCATCTGAATGAAACAATGCTCACAAAATTCAGAAAATGAAGGTTTTATGAACCTTTTATGCTGGGCAAGTATTTTTTTAGATACTGTCTATAGTTGAGAATCTGTCTTTTATGGTAAGCTTGACCTAAATTGTTTGACAGAGAGTTGTTGATTTCTTCAGCGCTGTGCTTTGGCCTTAAGAGAGTCAAGTGTCATGGTAATTTGTGGTGTTTAAAATAAAAAGTAGTATCAAGTGAAACTCATCTCTTAGCCTGCTTGTCAATTTTGTACTTTGTCCAGTGTTACTTAGGGATCTTTGAAGCCTTCTAGGAGTGAGACAGAAAAGTGATTTTTAAAGTTCAATGGTATCCTACTGAGTGACTACTTTTTGGGTATTTTTATATTTGTGTGCGTGCGTGTATATATATATGAAAGTATGTATGTATGTGCATATGTAATGTCCTTATTTCAAAGAAGTCATAAGTTGGTTTTTTGTGTGATTATTGAAGTGGTGTTCTTCTGAACTTTACTTTCTAATCTGTGCCAGCAAACTTTGATTAGGTTTAGTTTTTGGAAACCTGTATTAATAGATCACAGAGGACCTCATAAGGCTGAGGTTGGAAAAGAGGTTGAGGTAGGGATTCTGAAAAGCTTGCTTCTGTTAGAGAACCTTTCCCACACAGTTTGTGTGTGAAGTAGATTTGTGAGCATGTAGTACTTGAAATTTCACGTGAAATGTGAACATGAATACTTTTGTTATAAATTAAACGGTCAACTTAAAAGGAACGCTGACATGCTCAATTTGTGTAGTGATAACTGTAGAAGTGTATAGAAATTCAGGACAAGGAGGAAATAAGAATTTTGCATTGATAGTTGGGGAAAGATTTGTGGTCAGTAGACAGAATCCAGTGTGCTGATACATAATTGGTTGATGCATAAGTGGAGATGTAGACTGCTACTGGTGTTTGGCGTATTAGAGTGTATAAGCATTTTTTAATGGAAGCGGGACATTTGATAATACCTCATTGAAATATTTGGGTTTTGAATTCAGTACATAACTGTTCTGGTTTCCGGCCGTAATAAATGTGGTAAGCGTTTATCATTTTGCCAATTAGTGATTCATTATGGTTAAATGTCATGTTAAATATAGACATGTCTATATTGAAAGTAATAATCATCAACTTAGCTAGTCTGAAATAACTAATGACTTTATACATACATTGCACATTGTTCTTGATAGTTTTGTTGTTTTTTGTTTTGGGGTTTTGTTTTTTTTTTTCTCCTTGATCTTTATCTGATGAGGAAAAGGAAGTTAAGGTCTCATGGTCATCTCAAAATGCAGACTTTTAAAATCGGGGGGGAGGGGGAAACCACACCTGGTTAATGAGTAAGATTGTTGAAGAAGATTCATATTTGAAAGTGCACATTAATCAGTAGTTCCCAGTGAAGCTTATGAAGAGTATTTCATAAGAGGAGGATTAGAAGAAGGGGCTGTACTCAATCACTAATTTTCACAGCAGTATTCAAGAATACTGTGCAGCTTCTGTTTTCAAGTTAGTTGCATCTAAACCTTACCTTTGTTTACTAAAGCAAAAAATACGTAGATTTGGCTGAGGACTTCAGTTTCCAATATGAAAATATATTTACAAAATACATTTTTTTATTTTTAATACTATCAAATATAATTTCTAACAAAAATAGAGCAGTTGCGTGGGGCTTTTCTTGCTACTAATATGTTTGATTTTGTTTTTTTTTTTTAGTATCAGACATTGAAGGTACTGATGGGTTGCAGCTCAGAAAGGAACATGCTCTCAAGATATTTGCTTACATCAATTCCTGGACACAAAGGTAATTTTGAATTGAGTTTGAGTGTTGATGATACTGGATCTCAACAGTAGGTTTTCCCGTCTTAAAAAAGATTCAGTAGAGTGAATTAGAATGGGAAGTTATTAATGTGCAGCTAAGTGATACTTGGAGAGTAAGGACATTTTACTACTTAGACAATAAAAATAAACATATTAGTGTGTTTTGAGCAAAGTATATTTTGAATCTGATTGGCAGTCTGGATGCTGTAATAATTGTGTAGGAATAAATGGCTATATTGCAATGACAAATAATCTGTGTTGCTGCTTTAACATGAAAATTTCTGACTACCTTCTGTGGCGGCAGGGTAGTGTAAGAAGAATTTAAGAAAAGATTACAGTGAATGGGACCATCATGTTAAATTTTTCTCAATGCCATATTACTCTGAGTCAAGATGGTGAACGGTTGCAGCCTGTAGCTACTAAACTGATAAAGAAAATCCTTTGCACATGTTTGTCTTAAATCAATTATGTTGTTCCTTTTAATCTAGAATTTAAATTACTGTTGTTGGTGTGTTGTGTTAGGTTTTTTTCAAGTAGTCTACCTCACAGCTACTTATTTTTTTCCAGCACAAGGAATTGTATGGATATTAGTTTTTGAGAAAGAATCTACAGTAAGGATGTTTGGAATTCAGTGTTCAGCAGTGGTCACAAGACCAAACTGAATTGTAAGAAATATTAGGAAAAGCATAGAGAATAAATTGGAAAACATTATTCTGGTATTTAGAAAACTCCAAAAGAAAAAAAGGAATGTCACACTTTGGATACCTGCAAAAGTGGAATCTTCTTCTTCCTCATTCTGCCAAAAGAAGGCACTCAGAGCAAATTCATTATCTTCTGCAATATGCTATTAGACACAGAGAAGGAATTTTAAATCAAAATAAACAGCAGCAACAAAAACCAGAATCCTGTCATTTCTTGACAGATCCTAGATCCCAAGTTTGTCTGAGAACAATCGCAACCTAGTCATTTTCCAGGTCATCATCTGTTTAGAGTTTTGTTCTGTTCAACAGCTATAGCATGACAAATCCAACCTGAAGAAAAAATAAAGACTACATAACATTTAACTCTTTATTTTCTTCTCGTTTCTTTTTACCTTCCATGTGTATGGTGTCATGCTATATAAGAGTATGGAAAACAGTCCTTAACCTATTCAAAGCAGAGTCTAGCAGAAAGGCCACAGGAAGGACTTCTACTTTACATTTTAATTTCATGTCCTGTTTGTACTCTGTCAAATGGGCTTTTGAGAGTTCTGCTTGTTGTTTCATGCTTGAGGCCTTCCTTAAGATCTACTTTTTTGTTAACCTGTAGTTTAAGTGTCTGCTTTCCTTCAGAAGATCAATTGGCAACTCAGCCTGAAGAATACCTTTTTCTTCCATCTGCATGTAGTGGTGTTTCCATTTCAGTTTTCTTCTGGAAATTGTTATGTTCAAAGAAATCATATTTGTAGCAAACTTATTTTTTCATCGATCTTTAATTTTTGGTGGAGCTCTTCTTCCTGTGAACACATTCAGATACATGAAGACCTAGAGGTTTTGCACACACCTCTGTCTTGAAAAAAAACGTGCCTTTGCCCGATAGAGAATTATCCGATATTGGTTGGCATTCAGATACAGATATGGGAGAAGTTGTCACCAGACTTTATTTTCATTATTATTGAGAATAATTTGTTACAGCCAAGCAGAGTAGTAATTTGTAGGCATAAGTGATGGATCTGTTGTACATAGTTTCCCCCAAGGATAAATGCTTGAGGATACACTTGGTTTTGCCTGCAATTCGTTGTTGTAATTCGTTAATATGAAAATACATTTACAAGTAAATCACAAAATCTGTTTTTCAAATGGGCGAAAACACTCCACTTACACAATATGAAAAGGAATTTTCTTCCCGGATAGACTGAACAAAAGGTTTCAGATGCTTCCATCACTTTGTCTGTGCTGGGATTAGAGAATACTGAATGTTATCCTTATGTCTAACCCACTGTTACATATCGAAATATTTGTATTCAGAATGTATTCAGCTTTAAGAGCTGTAGCTCAAGGGCATGTTTCATTCCCTCAAGAGGGGCAGCACCCTCTACCTGTCACAGTTCTGAGTTCTCTGTCTTTGTTTTTTCTTGCAAATTATGATTTATTAAGCCCAGTTTCTAGATTAAATGCTATGCTTTGCAGAAGATGTTTTTAATCACTACTTATTGATGATTTTTTTGCCCCATCTTTTGCCTGCTAATTTCTTTCAGAAGTTGTATGTGTAACTTTTTTTTATTATTTTCGTTTCTGAGAATCGTGGACTGGAGTTCATTGTTCTCCATGTAACAGGAGAAAGGTCTCTACTGTAAGACAGCTACTAGTTTATATAGCAGTTACGTCATTTAGTAGAATTTGAGTGAGAAAGAGCTGACTCCATCTCAAAGATTTTGTTACAAGCATTTAGCCTTTAATTTTAGTCTTCATTGAAGACTAAAATTGCTTATTGCTTGCTTTCTTCTCTATGTTCTCTAGGATTTAGATCCTTTTAGGGCAATATCCTCTGCCTTTTTTTCAGAATGAGGAGATTGCTTCTTTTTCTGGAAGAAGTAAATGTTCCCAGACACTAGGTGCTAGGGTATCCGTCTTGGGGGATTTCGTGCATCCAGAATCTCTTTGACATATATAGTTATCCTTGCCCACAACTAGACCTTATTACAGAGTTTTCTAACTTGATGATTTGATTGATTTTTCTTACTATATTGATAAAGGGATGGTGTATAGTTTTCCCCCTTGTTCTTTTCAGTTTATAGTGTATCAGTAGATATTCGGAGGAATAATCTCTGAGCCTACATAGTGAAGAAATGAATGAAGATGCTTGATACTGCTTTTTCCCATATGGGTAAAGGGTACCAATGTGCATAGGGTTTCTATCCAAATGCAGATAAAGGAAGTGAGCTTAAATACTCAATTAAAAATAAAACTATTTTACAGCCCTGTTGATTTAAAAACCACAGTGCTTAGTTCTTACACCGCTGACGAGCATGTCAGGTGATTTGTTGCAATAAATATCAATAGAGAAAAAAAGCAGCGTGACGAAACCGATTAAGGAACATACTGAAGAACATTGCTTCTTTAGTAGTACGGTGACCTTGCCCTTAAGATTTCTTTTGTGTAGTTTACTCACAGTGGCAGCTGCTAAACGATAACAGGGACTTCACAGTTTTGGTGAGCATTTGGAAATAATGGGATGTTTACAGGGTTTAAGGAAAGCTTTGTGACTCCCACTTGTTGCTGGGTAGTCTGTTTCATTTGGATTTCCTTACTTTTATGGGTCTGTCAAATATTTTGTTATTTAAAATGTTTTAATGTGAAGAGTCCTTTTGGTCAGTTACCTGTTCTGATTTTAGCTATTTCAGGAATTTTATTTTTTATTTTTTTTCTGTTTTCTTACAGACAATGTCTGTGCTGTTTCAAGGAGTATAAACATTTGGAGATCTTTAACCAAGTAGTATGTGCGCTTATTAACTTAGTGATTGCCCAAGTTCAAGCTCTGCGGGACCAGCTCTGTAAACATTGCACTATTAATATAGATTCAACATGGCAAGATCAGAGTAATCATGCTGATGAGCCCCTGAATGTAGAAAGAGAGTCTCATGAAGAAGAAAACGGAGAACGGCAAAAATCTATAGAGAAAAAATTAGATTCTGCAAGAACTTGTATCCTGACAGAGGAGGAGTCTGCAAAGAACACTGATGCTTTTAGCTTATGGAGCACTGATGAAAAGGAAAAGTTGTTGCTGTGTGTGGCAAAAATCTTTCAGATTCAGTTTCCTCTGTACACTGCTTATAAGCATAATACTCATCCCACAATAGAGGTATATCTTATCTTTATGTGTATATTTATTTTGTGAAAGGTTATTTGTTCTCATTAATGAGTAGACTGTGCGTGTTTGGTGATAGTTGCTTTCACACAGGATGGGCAAATTCAGCTCTCCTGTTGAACTCAGAACTTTTCAGAGAAACTTTTTAAATGACACATACTCTTACACTTTCTTTAAAATATGCTTAATTGTTATAGGTAATATATTGATAAGTGTTGGATGGAACTGTACACTGAATTATTGTACTGTTTAAATAACAGGAAGGCAAAAAGGGGACTATAGCGAAGCCTTTCTTCCAGAAGGTAACCCATTAATAGTTTACTAATTTCTTTTCATTACAGTCTATGGTTCTAGAAGCAAAGCTTCATAAGCTAAACTTTGTGCAAGACCAAACTTACTTGTTAGAACAGCTGTTTAATTGACTGGAATAACTGAGCTCTACACAAGTAGCTTTGTTCTACAGTGCTGATTTTTCTCTGTGATATTTGTTATGGCTATCGTTCACATTTTTGCTATTGTCTTCTGAAAAAAACACCAAACAAAAAAAATTTTCAGAAGTCCTGCAACGTCTTTAATTCACAGTTTCTGAAATAAACATGATGTTAGCGTTTTCTAGTTGAAAAAATATAGTTCTTGGAAAGGTTGGGTTTTCATCCAACTTGTGGTAGTCTAATAACAAATAAACAGTTCTTTTACAATATTTATATGCAAAGAAGATGTATATTTAGCTATATGAAGAAAGCTTCTATCCAACAAACTTTCTCAAAAGTCAAAGTGGAGAATTAAACTACAGTTAACCCAGTCTTTTTTTATTTTTTATTTTAGAGAGTTTTGGGAGTTCTGTTGGAGCTCTGAGTGGTTAAGTTTCCTTTTTAAACTTAAGTCCAAAATAAGAAGATACCAAGTCATATATAATTTTTGGTTATGTGTTCTGGAGTGATAAAATCAGTTCTTGTTCAATGAATCCTGCCATATCTGACAATAAATCTAGTTAAAATCCACAACATAGTGGGGTTTTTGGGTGGGCTGGATTTTGGTTTCTTCTCTTGTTCCAAAACATATGGGCATAAATTAACAAAGGTTGTTTCACAAATATATGTGTGTAGAAAAATGAGGCAAAGTTAGGGTTTGTGGATTTTGGGTTTCCCAGCATTCATTTTGGCCTGTCTTTTAAACTTTCACCATACATAAATAAATTTGTAGTTCAGCTTCTGCAAGTAGGAATTGAAAAGGGTAGATCTATTCTGTCAGTTAAAAAAATAATAAATCAATGACAACTGAAGTGATTTATCTTTTGTACTCCTGTGGGACGCCTACTGAAACTAGCTTCATAGGAATATGCAATGAACAATTCTGGAACAGCTTTTCTGTGTATAAGCACATGTGCTTCTTTTAAATGACAAATTCATGTATTTTTTTTCTCTTTCAATTTCACTTCCAAATGATAAAAAGAAAATCCCAAAGTGCTCGATGGGATTTCTTTTTCACTTGATGTGCAGCCATAAAGTGATTTGGACACAGGTACGCTGTAGACTGCTGTGCTGTGACTGGCTATCACTCTACACATACTAGAATGTGTGGTTTGTTGATCATTTGAATTATTGAATATATTCATTAGCTATCCTAAAAACATAACTTAAAGGGAAGCTGAGAATGGAAAAACACTTTCCTGAGGTACAGGCAAGTGAGGGAGAAGACTTTTGCTTTTCTGCTAGAGTTTTTGTGTTTGCAGCTATGGATTACAGAAGTATGCTAGCCTGCCATATTTGTTGTGTACCTTTTTCCTTTTTTTGAGGGGATTTGCATTTAAAAGCTCCCAGCATCAATCATTTTTCTCACAAACTGAGATCTCCTATATTTAGGAAGCACGAGGGTCCTGTTATTCTAAAGTAGTAATGTTAGCTATTTTAATGTCAAAACTTTCTGCTGCCATGAGTAACTCATTTACTGAGGTTTAGAATTTAATTTTGGATTTCAGTCTAGAGCATGTCTTAGTTGAATTAAGACAAGTTACTAGTCACGGTAATGGGAGCACTTTCAGGCTTGGACTCAGTCCTCAGGGGATCATAAAATAAAAATCCCTGTTTTAAGTGTATCATCCGTACTTGTAAGCTAAACAGATTCCTGAACAGGCCAAATCTGACAAGAATTTGTTGGGAGAAGCTGGTGTAGCTCTCCCTCTAAGCATTTCTTTTGCCCTGGAAAAAGGGAAATTTTCTGATGCAAAACAGACTCCAATCCCCACTGTCACTGACTTCAGAAATTCCTTTTTCTGGATTCTTGAGGTGAATTGACACAATTTCATTGAGTCATCACGTCCAGTAAGATTTCTCCTTGCCTAGAAATGGCCAATTAGGCTGTCATTAAAAAAATTCCAATGCAAGGCTTTCACATGGTATTGTTACCTTCTGGTAACGATTAGCAGTCAGTATCACTCTTAGCTTTTGCTCTGCATACACTTCCAAGATCTTTGTTCCTAATGGCAGCAGACAGAGGACAAGTCTTGAAGTCTAATCCTCTTCTCAGGTGCTTGCCAAAGCTGTTTTACACTTGACCATCTAGTGGAGCAGAAAAACATTCGTGTGGAAGTAGTTTAGGAGTTCATGAAATTGGATGAAAATGAACAGCAAAGCAAGATCTGGTAGTCAAAAGGGTATCTGCCAGTATATCATCCTATGGATTCTCTCCTTAAATCATACGGGCTAAGAATTATTTTTGTCCCTTACAACATTTCTGAAGTGAGAGACTGAAGACCATGGAAGTCTGATTTGTAGCTAGAAGGGCTGTGTACTCTTGACAGCAGAAGCTACCGTGAACTAGTGGCCTTGCAGGGGGCAGAAATGTCACAGGAGTATGCTGTATAGAGGACAGTGAAACTACATCATGTGGATGTAAATCAAGCATATTGACAAGTCTGTAGTCTTGAACTGTGTAAAATGAATCTGTATAGACAGAATGTTTGTTGCAACTTTGCTTAAACTGATGAGAAACCTAATGAAAAAGGTCTTTCTACTAGGTTTAGATTTCCAAAATCAGCACACTTAGTTACAATCAGTTAGAGGTTAACCCACTTCAGGACATAAATATTGAAAAAAAGCTGTAAAGATAACATCTGGAAACACACCATTTGCTTCTGTTGAAATCTACCAATATTTTTGGTGCCCAGAGAGAGAGGCCTTTGTGTCTGTTTTTCATCCTAAACAAAATTAACTCAAAATATTTTTACAAATATGGTTGGTGTTTTTGAGAAATGTTCTTACCTTTGAATTAGTTAATTTTATGGGGGGGAGGGAGGTGTGGTGTATCACTTAGGAGATCTTGCATACAGGGTATTTTAAGACTGTATGCTTTATTCTACTTTTCATTCTGTGCAGCAGGAGTAATACCTAGAATGGACACTTAAGAGGGAAAATAAAAATCTAGAAAATGGAGGCTCTTAAAATCCTGTACAGAAAGAAGCAACGATGTAAATGCACTCCTGAACTTTGCACTGTCTCAGAATGAACAATGAAGCTGGAGGGAGTTACCCAACCATTTAGCAGTTCTTGACAGAGGATGAAATGAAAGAGGAAAAAAATCAGTTGTTTAGGTGTTTGTAGCTATAGTCCCTGGTTCTCTAGAGTCTTGCTATCTCTGCTGCTTCTTTTTAAGTAAATATTTTCTTGGAAGATAGCCCAAGTTAAGTGCCCTCCACCGAGATTGTGTCCATGTCAGACCTCCGCTAGTACATTTTATCTGAAGTGATGGTGGTTTTAAATGCCATATTAGATTCCCATGAAGAATTCTTCTATTTCCTTATAAACTTGATCTTAACGATTTCTCTCTCTATTCTGTTTCACATCTGCAAGAACAGAAGTCACATTTCCAGACTCAATCTCTCAACTGCAACACTTTTAGTAAGCTTTGCAGGACTTGTGCAACAGACCTCCATGAGTTTTTGATTCCTGTATTCTAAGAACTGTAGTTCACTTGACAGCAAGTCTCTGTTTTATTCAAGGACACTAATGAAATTTCTCACACTATTTCTGCAGTTTTCATGAGCAGAGTGCTGAACACCTTTTCTTGCTACTTGAAAACATACCACCTACTGGCTTCAAAGCTGTTTTAAAAATAACTGTTAGAGTATCACGAGTTCAGGCATGACTTAGAGTTCAGCAGAATAAAAAAGAAAATAAATGCTTGGATATAATATAAGCATATTGAACAATTCAAAATGTTTGTATCACACTTAATCCATCCAAAATTGCTTGCCTCCAGCATCCTTTGGTACAGTTTTATGAAGCTTACTCCTACACAGCTATGTGAAATATATTCAGGAAACTTCATTAAAAAACTTAACTTTGTTAAGCTTACATTTGATTTGTAAATTTGAGAACTGGGTGTTTGGCATGGAGGGGTGGGAAGGAGAAGAATGTGTGTTGTAACTACCTGCAAGTATCCATGGCAATGTTGCGGTTTTACAGTCAGGTTTTATGATATCTTCAGTGCCCTTTTGCCCCCAGCCATATGCAAGATACACACAATACGTGTAACAACCCTAATAAAGAAAATTCCTGCTTTATACTGCCAACAAGTGGATGTTGTGAACATTAAAAAGAAAAGCTATTTTTCCAAACCCTTTTCAGTGTAGTACTACTGGAAAATACATTTCTTGTTGCAGCAGATAGCTAACAGATTGATAGGGTGACACAATTCCTTCCCTCTCTTTATTTAGCTTAATCCTATAAAGACATTTATTTTATATGATGTGTTTTGTTATATGTACCAGAGTATAGTAGTTGAAGTTAAAGAATTTTAATGTTCTGATGGGAATGAATAATTTGACAGTTTAGCCCCTTAAGTCATTAAATGTAGGATTGTAGAACATCCTACGTTTCATCTAAATTCAGATGTTTGGGTATATGTCTCATCTTTATACAAAAATTGCGTTCAAAAACACCTAGATTGGTTCGTTCTGTAATTCTCAGGCTGGTGTGCAGCTAGTGTGCCAGACTATCCCCTTTGCAGTATTCGTGTTGAAAAAAATTGGTGATCTGAAGGGGAGTGGGATTGAAGAATGACCTGTTAATCCAGTTATTGAAAGCCACCACTGAAATGTCATCCTATGTGTCTATTTGTGTGCTTATAAGTACATCTTAAAAAGGTAAAATGGTGAACTGGAAAAGTGTGTTTTGCAATGTAAAAGTGGAGCAAAGCTTGAGCTTCTGTCTTCTAAATTAGGATTTTGTATTTTTCTGTTAGTTGACTGTAATATCTGTTAATGGTCAGTTGTTTTGTTCTATGTTCTATGTATTTTTATTGCTTCAGTTAATTTTATTTTTTCTTTTTAAACAGGATATTTCTGCTCAAGAAAGCAATATATTAGGGGCGTTCTGTGATATGAATGTAAGTTGTCCATTTTTAAATAGGTGCGCATTTCCTAGAAACTTAAAGTAGCCATGTTTGCTCCTCCGTATAGATTTCTGTTATACTAATGTAGCTTTTGAATTTCCCGTATGTCTGAATGGATCTAGTATTGATTGTTCAAATTTTAATTTCTTTTTAAATATTTCTAGGATGTAGAAGTACCATTGCACTTGCTTCGTTATGTTTGTCTGTTTTGTGGAAAAAATGGCCTTTCCCTCATGAAGGATTGTTTCGAATATGGAACCCCTGAGACACTGCCATTTCTTATAGCACATGCATTTATCACAGTGGTATCTAATGTAAGTATTTTCTTTAAATTCTTTAATGTTAAACACAAAAAGTAGAAGGACTGAAGTTTGGAAAATTCTGTAGGACCAGGGAGGGAGAAAAACACTAAAATTTTCCTTGTTAGGAATGTGATATTTGCTGGTCCACTGAGCATTTCATCATCCAAACCCCGTATGTCTCTTGTAAGCACACAAGTAGTTTTGCAAGTTTATATCTAGATGTGAAGATTATAACTGCCCCAGAAAATACTTCTAAGAACATTGTCAGAGGTCATTTCTGTCCCTGAAATTGTGTCATGGAAATGTTTTAAGCTTCTTCAGGCTTTATTAACTTTCCACCTATTTCCTATGAGGCACAAAGGAAAAGCCTATGGATTTCTTTTCGTCTCAATTTCCTGTGATTTTGTATCATTATACACATTTGCAGCATGGAGGTAACTATCTTTTATTTTCACTTAGCTTTAGAATACATATCCTTCATCATTTCTCCATTTTGAAATAATAGTGATTTTTTTACTAGCAGAATTACAAATTTATTTTAGTGGAGATTTGAAGGAGATTGGCAATAGAAATAAAAACCAGTCTCTGAGGAAGGACATGTGAAGACTTAGTGTAATGTGAGAATGTGAAGTCATGACCTGTCTTGTGGATGTTACAGATGGATGAAAAGGAAAACAGTAGTTTGTTATGCCTTGTATGAAGTGAGTTTAACGTAATTTTGACATTGATTGCAATTTGAAATACTTAAAATCAGATCCTTCCTTCCACACGTCTTCCCTCCTTCCTTGTTGCTGTTACTGACCAGCCAGGATGATTTTCTAAATAAGTATTGGAATATGTTTGCATAGAAGCAACCAGTGACTGAAATAACGCTAGTGTTGGTGATCTATATTACTCACTCCTGATGCTTTTAATGTAAAGGTTCTTAACTTGTAGGTCAGAGAACAAATTGCTAAGGCCGTGATATGCTCCGTTCTTGTAAGCTTGCATAGGACGAGTGTTGCAGGACCCCTCTGTATGTTAAATTGTGGAGATACGTTATCTTCTGGCCCTTTCTGTATGATCTGATGAGCTTTCAAGTGATAATCTGATGAGTTCTTCATCTCTAGCTGTTGTCAGCACAGCCTGCAGTCTTCATCAAACCATCTGCTGAAAGTGTATGGTCTTGTAGGCTATTCTGGTTTAGAAGTAAATTTTGGTCATGGAACCAAACATTTTTGCATGTCTATTTTTATTTTATTTTCTGTGAAAATGGGCAAAACTGTTCTGAACAATGAGTGGCAGCTCCCTATGACACCAGCATTTTTTTCAACAAGCATTCTGACTGCAAATCCCATTTCCTAGATATCCCATAGCAGCGTACATTTATAAACTGCATCTGCCTTTTTTGTTTTTCTCCACGTAAATTGTTTATTTTCTTTATTCTTAGTGATGTGCCCTAACCCAAAATACTTCTCAGCAAAGTTTCTCCTTTCAGATAATTACTTAGCAACTTTGCATTTATCTTCTGTTCTAGTAGGTAATACATTTAGCGGTCTTTTGCGGCTATTTTAGATGAATGCTATGGCTAAACCTGCCAGATAAAATGAAATTCATCCCAAACCATAACCAGTAGAAGTACTGTTTCTACAATCTCTTCCAGCATTGTATCTTTTACCATTCAACTGGAATCTTTCTTCTGAACTCTGTCTGGCTTTGCTGTCAAATCTGTGTGAGTTAGAGGAAAACTGTTTTTTTTTTTTTAAAATTATCTTTAGATTTTATCTGTCAGTTCACTACAGGAAGGTACAAGAAAATGTTTTATATGTAATGGGCTTTATTCATCCACTTCCCGCATTTTGGTGTCACTCAGTGTACTTGTCAGCAGTGCATCTGACTTTCAAATGCCATGTTTATTAGTTCCAAATGAGGCAGCTAATTTTTTTTGATAAAATACATTTTACCTTGCTGATATTAAAAAAAAAAAAATCTCTACCTCTGTAAGTCCATAAGCTTCTAATTTTGACATAATGTTTCTCTTTCCCTGTTTCTTTTCATATCATCTCACTGTATTATTCATATAAGTTAGGTAATTATAAATAATTTAATAAACGTTTCTGATTGTGAAATGAAATACCAAAGTCCAATAAAATAAAAAGAAGCATTCACAAAACTGTGGTTTTTGTGAACAAAATATTGGTGATCTCAGTAAGAACTCTGTTAATCTGACTTGGTTTTATCCCAATGCATTTGGCTTTATGGGATTTATAGATAGTGTGAGATTTATGAATGACCTGGTTGATAATAGCTCAAGTGAACAGCTCTGCAATGTCAACTGTAACTGGTTCACAATGTGTAAAGCCGGAACCATTGTGTGTAGTAACTCTTAAATAGATTTTCACAGTTGTACTAACTCTTGAGAGTGGCCGTTATTGTAAAAACTCTTAGAAATATCCATGCTGGAATTTATTTTGAAGTCTGTGAGATGAATGAGTTGTTTAGCTACTACCTTAAATTTTTCAAAAATGTTTTTAGAAGGATTGTAGTGTGGATGAACCGATCAATTTCTCATTAAAAAGTTAGGCTTAGTAGTAAGCTCCAGGAAGTAGAATGGCTGAAGTTGGAAATGGTAAAGTGAAGTCAAAGAAATAATTTGCTGAAAGCCAGTAACATTCAGCTTTTAGCAGACAAGGCTGCAGAGTGGTGTGGAAAGCATTTGCTCTGTTCTACAAAGGAAGGTGAATATCCCATTATGTGCGCTCTACAGGTGCATGTAAGAGAAGACCACTACCACAAATTAGTAAAGTCTGTGGGGAACTCAGCTACTTGTTTGTGATTACTGGTGTCTCCTTTTTATAGAAGACACTAAAATTATTGAAAAGATGTTTCCTTGAATTTTTTTATCCAGCAAATCTCATTTGAGTAAATGTCTTTGTCAGACAAGCTTATGTTTGTAAAAATAAAGCCAGCAAATGTAATGTAATGCAATTTACTTCATGCAGAGAGTTGGCTAGTTGGCACTCTGTCTTTTTCTGTAGCTCATGGCTCTGCAAGATGCTTTCTTAGCAACCTCTATTGTGGTAGGACTTACTGTTCCTTCTCAGGATATTTCTTTACTGTTTTTTTTAGTTAG
Source organism: Grus americana (assembly GCF_028858705.1). Lineage (NCBI taxonomy): Eukaryota > Metazoa > Chordata > Aves > Gruiformes > Gruidae > Grus > Grus americana. The sequence continues at coordinate 121,984,296 of NC_072854.1, forward strand.
ATACTTGGTTCCTCTATTTTTCCCACATTTCATATTCTGTGGTATTTGCTCAGTCTAACTACCTGATATTGTGTTCGTCTCCTTAAAAAACTAGCAGACACAGAGAAATCAGCGACCAACAGCTTGTTCTGTGCAGAGTTTAAACCTCACTGAAACAGCCTGTCATTACTTCATTCTCTACCATTCCAGTTTTGTGGATGTTGTGGAGGAATAACTGCCCTCTCAGTAGAGGTGCATTAATTGAAATAATGCTGATGGTTTCCAAAATATTGGGTTAATTTTCCTGTATGAAACTTCAAAACTTAAGTCAGAAGTAAAAACTGTTGAGACGCACTGCCTTTTGGAAATGAACTACCTATGATAAAGAGCAAATAATAAAAAAAGCGAAAATCTCTGAAGCTTGAGAACAGAACAGATGCAGTAAATACTTTGTCTTATAAGCAGGTGGAAGCAAAAAAAAAGTATGATCAAAGCTGTGGATTTTAAATGTAATTTTATATGTTATTGTCATGGTTTAACCCCAGCCAGTAATTAAGCACCACACAGCTGCTCATGTAATTTTATATATGTTATTCTATGTCATTTCATTTAAGTAATTTAGTATATTTATATTTGAGTTCATGATGAAAATTACATTTTCATTTATAACATGTGAAATTATCCATTAATTCAATTCTGAAGATGAAGGTTGTATGTAATGCAAGTACACAGATGAATGAAATGGCTTTACAAGTTTGACTTAATACAGAGTGGAAATTACTATGAACAATGAAAGCTATAAAAACAAAATTATAAAAACATTTCCGACTCTTATTTCACAAAGAAATATATTTGCCTTTGTGTTTCATACTGCATATGCAAAAGAGTACATCGTGTTAAAAATCAAATTGTGTAAATACAATAGTATCTGTGTCATCCTTACAATTCCTTGTCAAAATGTTATTTAATTCCTGTTTCTAGAACAAGCATCTTCTAGTTACGCTTTCTATCTTAGGGATGTTAGCATTTTTTTCTTCTTGAAACTGCCAATTGGATTCGGAAATTTATTCCAAATGTGGTCTTTTTTGCAATGTGAAGATTTGGCTGGTTTGTCTTGCAAAGTAGGTTAGTATTGTTACTGTGTAGTGTTAGTTGCATTGTAAAAAGTGAGTCTGAAAAGATTTTTTTCAGAACTGACTCCAAAAGTTATTTGGCTAATTCCGGAAATGTTTAAAATAAATGCCGGTGATACAGTTTTACTACAGCCTAATATTTTTCTCTCCTGTCAAGAAGGAGAATTTAGATTTTCTGCGTATAGAATTTTCCAAAATCCTGGTGAAAATTTGGTGCTTAGCCAGAATGTATTGCATCAGTTACAAGGTTTAAACATTCTTTCAAGAATAAACATGGAGATGTAAATTGACATGACAGCTTTGAGTGACTGATAGTGTTAGCTATTCACAAGATTTGTGTGTGCACATGATTAAAATTATGTGGGTAGTAGTAACAGCTGCTAATGTTTCATCTGTGCAAGATCCCTTACCTGGCACGTAGTTGTCTTTCTGTAACAGGTTTAACAGGCTCAGCATTCCTTTTTGAAATGCAGATGGAACTTCTAACTTTGCCTGTGTAAGTAGTTTGGTTAGTCCTCTTTTCCTCACAGCGGTGCTAAATAGCTGTTTCAGGGTTTTTTTTCCACTGCATACATTTTCTTCCTGCATACGGTTTTGCAAAGGTGGTAAAGGCAGAATGGTAAATATGGGAATGCAAATATAGAAGTAAAAAAACTGTGCTTAATCACTGGTTATAAAACATAATTTTATTTTGTAGGATATGTAAGCACTAAGAAGCAAAACATTAACCCGAGTCAAATAATTTTACTTGCACGGAACAGAAAGAGCGGGATCATTTTCTTATAGACTTTAAAAGAAGAAAGAAAAATAAACCCCACAAGACTGAGTAGCAGTTTTTCCTACTGAAGAAACTACAGAAAATACAAAAATGAGATATTTGGGCAGTATGATACTATTTATACAAAGTTTGTATTTTCCAATTGACTAGAAGAAAAGATGCAACTCCTGTTTATAAGTCACAGAAGCATTCTTTAGATAACAGTTTTGAAAATTAGAAAATTAAGAAGTCGAAAGAATTGAAGCTGAATGAGAAACAACAACAAAGCCTTTTTTTGAAGTGGGGTTGCACGTGCAAATGTAGAAGCAATATTTCATTTTTTTACCATTCTCATTAAATGTCATTAATGAAATTTTTATCTATTTATGTTTTTGCATTATAGATCAGAATATGGCTACACATCCCTGCTGTCATGCAGCACATTATACCCTTTAGGACTTATGTTATCAGGTAAATTTTTAATTTAAGAATTTTTCTTGTGGGACTTTGACAGCACCTATTTATCATTTCAGCTGATACACATTTAATTGTTCGAGTTGTTGCTCTGACTGTATCATTTCATCAAGGACAGTGAAGGTAATGTTTAGAGTTAGTTTGGGCAGCTCCTTACATCTATCTGATTTCAGTATCATCAGATCAATCTTGTTGATAGCATTTGTAGTGTGACATCCAGCCCCATTCTGACATGTCGTGTCAGGTTCAATTGTAATATGGGTTCACTTACTGCAGTATCTTCATAAAACTTGACATAAAATTTGCAATGAGACGATGTAAGTAGAAGAGCAATATGTAGTCATTGAGATTTCATCTACTGAGTTGCACTGAGTTTTAACACTGCTTCACATTTTGATGTTCTGTATTTCCAGCTGGCAGGAACTGAAGTGTGATCAAAAGTCTACTCGCACTTCTATGTATCTAAATATATTCAGTCCCAAAGATTTTCTTTGTATCAAGCTGCCTATCATGAAAAACATTTTCAAACTAAAGTACTTATAAAGATATTTAATTATACAAGCAGATTATTTTTATTGGCTTTCTCAGGACAATAGAAGAAAATCCAATGAACTGCTGATGAAATTATCTTGTGTATGTGTGTCTGCCTGGAGGTGGAGGGGTGTGGTCACAGCTAACTCTCCTTCCCGTGGCCCAACATTAAACTTTTCTGCTGCAGACAACCTAAAAGGCCACTGCTCTTGCACGGACCCGCAGCTCCTCCAATGCTCGGGATTTCCTATAACTGTAATATTAGAAATGTGCTTATACTGGTCATAGCTTACTTCCCTCATAGCAATAAATATGCCTTTACAGATAATATTGTCTTAACTATACCAGTAATCACACTCTTAACAAAAATAATTACATTGGCACGAAAAAAGTGCACAGAAAAATGTTCAGAACTATGTTTCAAATTTAAAAATGGTTTGGTTTTAATTGTAAAGAATTTTGACTGTAAAAAATTAAGCACTGGCTTGACTATTGATCTATCTTTCTATAACATGGTCTCTACCAAAATGATATCAGCAGAGAGAAGACAATTCTGATCTTTTATTAAAACATAGCACTCTTCAGTTACGGTCCAGATGTGTGCACTCCTTTAATGCTGTCATCTTTGAAATCTTACAAAGGTAATTACTTATCATGAAGCAATCTAGGAAGGACAGGCAGAGGATCTTCAAGTTCTTGTCTCTGTACATATTCCATTAATGGTTGTTCGTGTACCTGGGAATTTGGTTCATGAGCCTTACCTATCTCTCTGCAATGTATAGAAATTAAAAAGAGCATTGAAGGATCAACAATTATAGATAGTCTGATAAGAAAGAACTTGAGTGAGACAGAATAACACAGCTTACAGTCTTTGCTGTTAATCCTCACTTGCTTGTCATCCTATAATTCTGAAAGCATTTTCTAACTGTAGGTGTAATTAGGGTCACTGGAACGAATAGAAGATTTTTTTCCTGTGTTCTCCTCTTCCTCTTTACTTTAGCCATAGAACATTGGCATCTGATTTAAAATGTGATTTGTTCGCAGTTTCTTGCCATAAATAATGTTCTTGATGTCTGTTCTTAGCATTTACAATACGTTCATGTCAATCAGAACAGTAATATTGGTACAGGATACACCTATAGGAAACACCAGCAGCTTAGAGAAGGAAGGGGATGTTCTCCCAGTTTCCGTTTTTCACAACTGAATCCTGATGGGAGATCAGGGATTTCTCAGCAGTATGAAATCCAAAGCTTTGTTTGTGAAGATGTACTTACGAGGTGGGACATGAAGCTTGGAGGCCATATAACAAAAATAATCTCTAGTGCTTTATATGGGACAGAAGTTAACACAGATGCCTTCGGTGAAAGATGACTTTCTTGATATATGCAGCTCACCCCATGTGGTTGTCAGGCTTACAGATCTTGTCTTAGCAGCTTCAGTCTCTAGGTCTCCATCTGCTTTTTACTTTAGTTAAAAAAAAAAAAAAGCAAACATAATCCTGGGCACAGCAGCACAGCACCTTTGAAAGAAATCCTGCAATACCTTCTGCTGTTATGCAAAGAAAGAAGGCTTGGAGAAGTTTTTAGTCTAGAATGAGCTCCTGGGGCTCTTAATTGACTGTTAGTCCAAATTATTGCTCATGGAGATTCCTTGCAAGAGCTGCATTTTGGAGTGCTGATCAGCATAAGCAGAGAGATCACCTGACTGGCATCTTAGTAGCATCTTTTATCAGATGAGGTTAACCTTTATGTTCCTGTTCTGTGGTTATTTCTACTAGGGCTAGATGAAATGAATAGGAAAGTGTGTATTTGTGTGGAGAAGACCACTGCTGGAATTTGCAACGATCATGGACACAATCCCATCATTATTGCTGCTACTAAAAAAAGACTAATTAATATTATTTTCTGCCTGAGGGATGGAGCACTAGCAATCATATCTTGCCTCTGAAGGGCCTATGTTTTTAAGCAGTTTTGGAAAGAAATAAAGGACATGCTTTCAATAAGGAAGCAAAGTGCTTTTGACCTCATTGAAAGGTATTGATCCTAATACCTTAGAATTCTGCATTTCAAATTGCAAAATTCTCATGAAAAAAAGAAGACTTACTGACAGAGTGACTCAAGAAAATAACTCATAGCTTATTGCAATTATAAATGAGGGCAGGTTGTTGATGATGTCTCTTTATAAAAGACATTGGTTCCAGCTGACTTCTACCTTAAGATCAGAGGTGAGGGATGCTCTGCATGGTTCCAGACATTGAATGCCTCAAGAGAGCAGTAGCTATAAACTACGATGTTTTGAGGACAGTGTTTTTTCAGTGGCAAGATTCTCGATTGAAAGTGTCATACATAGTTCTGTCCTTTAAAAAGACAACTAGCGGTAAAGTCCAATTTTATGAGAAGAGATAAAGTTGTATGTCTGATGTTGTAAGTGCCTCTATAAGCCACCCAAAAGTGCTGGATGCTATGAAGGAAAAGACCTAAAATTCTTTTTTCTTTGACATTACAGTTTCTATTACCTACTTAATGTTCCTCTGGTAAAATCTGAGCGATGTGTAGCATTAGTGCTGACCAATATCATATTCGGTTCTAACTCTTTTTCCTCCTCTCCCTTTTTCCTCTCTCCTGCTTCAAGATATATCTTGAGATTTTTTTACGAAGGATTCGTGCCTCTGCCCCGGTTAGGGAGAAACAGAACATTCTGTGCTCAAGCACATTTAGAGGAAATTGCAAGTGGCAGTTGCTCCCGTGTTAGCCGTGTAGTCCCGGCACAGGGCACAAGCCTAGCACTGGTATATGCAGAGGAAGTGGAAGCTCCAGACAGAATTGTTGATCCACAATGCTTCTTGTGGAATACAGTGAGAGAGAAGGCAGCTGAAAGAATTCAAATTACTCTTCTGCTTAAAAATACTTTTCTTAAGAATCTGGGTTTTATGGGAGTGCCTGAGACCACTCCTTGCTACTAAATGTCATGAAAAACTCGTTACAATAAGCCTTGAAGTTTTCAATTACAAAAAAACATTTCACTCCTCCAAAAATCTCAAAATTTATGCTGTAGATACAAAGAATAGGTAAGTCAGGAGACAATAGGCAGGCTCTTAAATGAATTCTTCATATCACTGAGGGAGGGGCTCTGACTCATTCTGCTTGATATCCCTTTTGCAGCTATGGTCCAAAGGAGTCATATTAAGGGAAAAAAAGATTATTTCACAGCTGAGTAGCTGAAGTCCTGAAGCATAAGATGTGATTGTAAGCATTACATTAACATGGAACTGCACGTTTAAAACTGAACTCTCTCTATCCCCAAATCCAGCAAATTTAAATAGTTTCAGTAGACTAATTTTTTTTTAAAAAATATAATGTATGTGTTGCTTAAAGGTAGATAATATGTATTTACTGATTATTTTAAGTTTGCCAGGCTGGCAGGACAGGTCCTATACGTATATAGACTATCCTTTATGTGTAAAAAGAGGTATGTTTCTTTCCAAAAGTCTCATTTAGGCAAAAATGTCAGATTTACTAGATCACACAGATCCTGAAGTATCCTTCATATATTCCTTTAAGACTTAATGCTCATCAGAATGAAAATGACAAAAATTTAGGAATTATAAAAAATAATGAAGGACAGAATGGAAGCCATTATTAAGTCATTATATAAATCAGTCACATATTCACATTTATATAGTATATGCAGGTCTGATCGTTCCATCTTGCAGATAATTACAGAACTACCTATGTGATAGGAAGGGCAACAAAGAAGGTAGGAGATAAAAAACTACATTGATTGGAGGAGAGAGGTAGTCGAGGGTGGGTTTTTTGACAGGGAGATGGCTGTTATACGAGTGATATGAAGACAGTAAATTGGGAATGATAATTCACAGTTGCTCAAAAGCAAGAAATGGAGAACATGCAATACGATTGTCAGGTTGCAGACATAAGAGAAGGGAGACTTTTTCGTGTGAACGTAATTGTGAAAGTAACTGGCATAGGTTAGTGAGAAAACCAAAAGTATAAATAGAAAGAGATAAATGACTTCACAGTAGTAGATAGCTTCATCCATTTTTTTAATATATGGGATAAATCTTTCATCTACTTTTAGAGTGGCTATTTTGGGCTAAATAGACCTTTTGTCTTGCTCCAGTATCACTGTTCTTATGTAAGGCAATGCAGCAAATTTACAGTTAGTCAGTGTAAGGAAAGATGTGTCTTAATTGCCAGTGCTAGCTAAAGATTTCTTTTTTGTTAATAATAACATTCTACTGGTAAAAGCATAAAATGGACCCAGTTTAGTGATACAGATGGGCTTAGGCCGCTGTGTCTTTCCACAATAAAAGTGATGCTTGGCCTACTCTGCAAGTTTCTGTAGTTTTAATCCTGGTAGTAAAGATACGATCATATTTGATTTATGACCAGTGCAGTAGCGCCAGTAAATTTTTGCGTGTAGATGCAGTTATACTCATAAAGGCAAGTATGCTGTCTCCTGCATTTATACTGTGCCTGGTTAGAATAACCCAGTTACATTAAAAAACCTAGGATGCAGGTTAACAAGTAAAAAGTGCTCTTTTCTCTGTAGCTTTCTTTAGGGCCTTGGCAGCACAGATGATACTGCTAAAGTGCTTCTCTAGCTGTGAAAATGCACCTACCTGGTAGTTTCAGTTATTATAAAATGGGATTTTTTGAAAACACTGTCTCTTAATGATACTATAGTACAGAAAACATGACACAAGTCTGATTCAGGCTTGGACTAAATACAGTAAATGTGCTGAAAGAACCTTAAAAGTGTTGTTGTAGTGTGCATTTTATGAATGAAAGTAGGTTTATACTGATACCGTTGCATTAAAATCAAGAACATTTTGTTATATAAACCAGGTTAGTATAGTTGCTTCACCAAACTTTCTAGTGTGAGGAAGATTTCAGGTGGAAGTCCTCTTACAGAAATCTAGTGAAGCCACGAAAGCTCCCTTCTTTCTCTATATGTAGATCTGTGTCCATTCCCCCATCTGTTGCATACAAGCACTCTGTCATACGTAGAATGAGAAAATTCCTATAATTTTTTTAACATCTTTAAGATCTTTAGAAATCCTTCACAAAACATTTGAGCATGACTTCACGTGCATTATGAACATTGAAGAGCTTTGGGAACTAGGGCTGAATATAGTTTGCGTATAAAAATGGGGAGATCAAAACTGGTCTGAGGTTGCTAATAGTTTTATTGAGATTATTATGTTTCAACATGGACCAATCCTTTTTTGTTTTCATCAGAGTGTAACTCCTGTCATCTGTCTGTAGGTTAAAGATAGGTCATTAGGTCTGGTTTGCTGCTGAACTTTTTCAAATGAGTATTCCCTTCTCATTGCTACTTTTCTTTTGTTTAGAAATCGTAGCACAGAAGCATTATTTTCTTGCCATGATCTGGTTTCCAGTGCTCCACAGGAGAAGACAAATTTCACAGTTAGTAACAATGAAGGATCTGATTGCCTTGGCCCTGAATGGTCCTTCTTTTGTCCTACTGTTACTTATCTGTGATTTCTATCATAGATCTACAGCCCCTATGAATATTTGCACTGAAGTCTCTTTTCTATGTTTGACAATGTTAAGTATCATTTAAGTGTGTTTATTTTAAGGCCTCTAGACAAGAGCTGTGAAAAAGAGCCTTAATCTAAATAAGAATCAGGGTTTGTATTTTTGCTTTTTAAAAAAATTTACTGATGTAAATGCAAAGGAATGGTGCATAAATCTAGTTAAGTGTAGTTTAAAATCTCTTGTGTTTTTAAAAAGATTCATGCATCTATTTGGCCGCTCTCCAAGGACAGATCCAGGCTTAGGCTGTCAAACAAATGGATTTTTAACACATTTCTGTATAGTTAAATCTAGTTTGGATGTAGTTGAAACTTCAAAATGCTGAAGTACAGCAGAAAAAATTAATTGTGCTAACCTACTATGTATGTAACTTTCACTGTGCAATCTTTAACTGCTTCAAAATAAGCTCAGGAAAGCTTGTTTCCAAACATTTTTCTCTTACCTATTCAGTTTAGAAGAAATTGTCAACTGTGTCAGTGTTTGAGATGTGAACTTTACAGGCATTTCAGTATAGATTTTCTTGGTATGTCTTGATCTTGTAGTTGCTTAGGTAAGACTGAGGTTCCACTAGCTTCTCTAAGTTAGTTGTTAGAAACGATTATCTCTTCTGCCTCCCATTTGCAGAGAACATTTGTATTGCGACTTATTGTGCATGATTAGGTGACCTCTTAGATAAGCTGTCTGCAGTAGGGTGAACTTAACTACTGAAATTCTTTAGCATTTTTGGTTTCTGTGTAAGATTCCTAGGAGCCTTGGTGATGCTTCTCATGCATCCTTAAAGATAATAATTACTGTCAATAGAAGAAACAACTTGGGCATATGTTCCTGTACTAACCTCTTGCGAGAGCAGTGCTGTGGCACAGGGAGTACTGATGTACGAGCACAGATGGCATATAGTTATGGCAGAAAAAATGTGCATGTACCACGTTTACTCTAATTGTATCAGAACGTGATTGCACAATTCTAATTTTTTTCTGTTCTGTGACTGAGGCTGCAAACAGGGATATATTCATCTTCAAAGGATTCTCCCCGTATAGAGCATGCTGTTTGTGGTCCTTTGACACTGTTTCCAGAAATTCAGTTTTAAAGTGTATTCATATGTTAAGCGCACTGTGACACTTCAGTTGTAAAGAAAGTAAATAGAAATGATGCAGCTATCTGGAGAGAGCACTTTTCCATGAAACAGATATGAGGTTTAGGCCTCCAGCCTACATTTCCGAAGAATTCCATGAATTTCCTGTCATTTTGTGGAATGAGAGAAATCTAAAAAGGTTTAAAATAAGAAATTTATTTACTTTTTAAAATATTCTGCATAATCCTCAGTTTTGGTTTTTTGTTTGTGATTTTTTTTTTATTTTTGCCAACTTTTGATAGTGATATTTTAAGGCTTAGTACTCTTACAGCTATTGGGAATATATATTTGCTATAATCAGGATGGTGTTCTAGGAATGTTCTAGTTTGAATCATGCCATTTTTTTTTCTTCCATTTGTAATTTATTCTAGGTATTTATGTAAACTGTCAGACCAGGAGTTGCGACAGAGTGCAGCCCGGAACATGGCAGATTTAATGTGGAGCACAGTTAAAGAACCATTGGATACAGCCTTGTGTTTTGATAAAGAAAGTCTTGATCTTGCGTTTAAATACTTTATGTCTCCAACTCTAACAATGAGATTGGCTGGGCTGAGTCAAATAACAGTAAGAACTTTTTAAACATATAAATAATATTTAGAAAAAAATGTTTCTTTTTGTGTTTTATGAGTTACAGACTTGGTTTGGGGGCTTTTTTCAATGTGTGTAAACAGCAGAATCCTCTTATATGCCATCTTAGGAAATTATAGTCATGATTGTGAATATAGGGTTGACTGAGAGATAAGTCCAAGTGATGGCTGTGCTCTGCAGCATATGGAACTGTACACATTTCCTGGACAACTTACCATGCTAAACAAAACTGTCTTATAACCACGTTTTGTGACAGCTGTGTTGAAATTAAGTCCCTTGACATGGCTATATTTGTTGTTTACAAAGGCTTTCAATCTGTTTTCATTTTTACCTTTACAGTGTCTTGACTCTACTGTAATTAGTTGCTTCTTTGTGTTGTACATACCTCTTTTTCCTGTTTGTTTAGTATAGTCTGTTTCTCAAAAGAGAGCATTTCTGCGTTAATTAGCAGGAGACAGAAGAGAGAAATATATACTGCATCAAGTAGAAATAGATTAAAACCAAAAAAACCCCACCCTTCTGTTTCCCGTGGAAATGCTCGGCATTGCACCAGTCAAGATACCTTGTGCATCCTTTGTCTGCCATTGCTTCCTGTGTATGTATTACAGCCATAGAAAGACAGTTGCACAGAAGGTCAAAAGTGAACTTTTTTGTTCATCTGAGCCTTTTCAATTTTGTGTTTATTCTGACACTCCCGTGTTTAAGATTTATAGTTCATATTGACATGTTTGCCTTAATGCAGAAAGTGGTGAATAGGAGCAAACGATACTAGAATGAACAAACATGTTCTCCTTAAGTTTTGTATTATTTTCTGAACACAGTAACCCGTAAGTATTTCCAGTCAGATTACTGGTGGATTTTAACCGAAGTAAATATTTAATTTTCATAGGTATGTGACTTACTAAGTTAAAAATAAAAAGCTATTCAAAGGGTAACTACATTGTTTGGACTTAAATGTATTGTCCATTCAGTTTTGCATTTGTATGAATGAAAACATAATGCAGTTCATCCAGTAGAGATGCTAAAGCAAGATAGAGAGAAAGTTAACTTTTGGAAGAAATAGTGACATTACTGTAAATATAATTTATATACATAAGTACTTTATATGACTTTTATATAAATGCTACATCTAATATACTCAGTGCCTGAATTCTAGTCTTCTGTCATAATTAATTAGCGTAAAGTGAATGTTCAGGGTTCTTTTTGTGTAATAAGAAAACTTCAGAGAGCTGCTAAAGTCTTAGGTAAAAAATATAGCACATATTTTTGTTTTGATTTTTCATCACTATGTGCTTTATTATTTATACGGTTACAGATATCTCATAATATCTGGCAGATACATTTTAAAATATGGCCATTAACTAGGCATAAAAGTAATTTGCCTTTTTTTTTTTTTTTTTTTACTGTGCACAGTTTCGGAAAATGTCATGTTCAGTATCATTTATTTTAAAGTAAATTTCCAATGTTTCCATAGTTTCAATTACATTAGATTTTTATTCCTGTAAGTACTTTTCTTTGGTTTTGTACAGTTGTCCTTCTACTACTACTAATGTATGTCTTCTTGTGTATCCTTACCAAAAGAAAGTCTGAAAATAAGAATGCATCAGTTTGTTTATTTCACAGGCATGTAATTCATTTAAGGGAGTGTGAAATTATGTAATTTTAAGTAGTTATAATATGTTTTGACCTGTTACAATTGATAAATATGACTGTAAAAGTGAGGTGGTTTTTTTTTTAATAACAGGCATGTATTTTTAGACTAAAACAGGTTTTAGCTTGTAAAAAACCCAGAATGTTGTTTGTTATTGACTCTTTTTTAATATGGATAGTCTCTAAAACACCTCTGGAACTCTGAGAATTCATTCTTCTTTCTCATTCAAATCATAGGCAATTTTCTTTTTTGTTCTCTTTTTAAAGATCTTATGAAGACATTTTTGGAAGAAACATCTTTTGATTTTTCTTGTTTGACTTTTGAGTTTGAGAAGCATTTTTGGTTTATTTAGATTTGTGTGCCTTGCCTGGAACAATTTTAATTGCCAGGACTGTGCAACTTTGAGTGTGAAATCTGAACCAAAATTTACAGAAATTTTGACTGCCTCTTTACTGAAGTTTTCTGTCCTCTTTGCAAACAAAGATTTGTTTACAGAGATGTAATCTAGTTCAGCTTCCTTAGTATTTTCACACAACCCCCTGTATTACAGACGTACCTTCATTACGACTTTTTTGAAGTTTCTTTTTTCTATTCATGTCTTTGATGGCTCGAATTTGTCAAAGTAATTTCATTGAAATGTTCTTCCCAACCAACACAATTTTGGCATCCTGTTTTGTATTTCAAGACTATAGAACTATGATGCCTGCAACTGCAAAGTGTTTTCCTGGACATTCATTTGCCAAAAGTTGAGCATTTAGCCCTGAAGCAATTCTTCATTTCATTTTGCTAATAGCTGTGAAGATTCAAAGATAACTTCTAGCAAAATTACATGCAAAATATTTTGAAGTGTGAACTTTTCAATATATACTTTATTTCAAAGAAAAGTTTCTTCTGAAAATTCATATGGAAATTTGACTCAGATGCAGATTCTAATTTCAACTCACAAAATCAAGACTAAAATAGATTTGGTCAATTAATTTCTATGGCTTGCCTGATTGTTCCTTTTGCAAGATAAATGTACTTTTGCTGTCATCGTGGAGACAGAAATCTTTAACCAAAAATATCAGTGAATCTAAACAGATGAATGTCTTCTAACACGGAGGTGTCGATTTGTGGCTGCCAAGAAATTTTTTTCTTTTTTTTTTTCTGTCTGACAGCTAACATGACCAGTCCTAAAATTTGCTTACCACCAAATATAGACTTGCCTCCCTTGAAGAGAAGCATATACATAATGTGTCATATCATCTAACTAAAATTCTTATTTACAGAACAAGGTTGAAGGCAGACACATGAAAGTTAATTTTAACAAAGTGAAAGCTTGAGTGGTTGAACAGGAAGTTGGAAATAGCTTCAGAAAAGAATAGCAAAATGTAAACCAAGATATACCTGAAGCTTTATTTTTGTCGTTACCTTGTTTCTCTTTGATTTCATCTCGCAGTCATCTGCTGAGATGGTTCAGCTCCAAAATACCCTCTTCTCTCTCTACTCTTCCCTCACAAACAGGACTGTTTTCCTGTCCTTCCTGTTACAGATGTACTTACGTGAAAAAGAATACTCAACTGATCTGGCCGTCCTTCCTTTTTCAGTTTTTCATCCCCTTTTTATTTGTTTCTGTGCATTAGTGAAAATGCAAATGCAACTTTGTTAGGTTTTTCCGAACAAATTCAGTGCAAAACTTGAACAGTGCATATTAAGTCATCCTGTGTTGGTTTCCTATGTAGAAAGTTGAATTACCTTTGATGCCTGGCTCTTGAAACAAGACTAGCTAGGTAGATGTCTTTTTGTTCTCAGCTTTCTTTGCTGAAGACTTTATACCTTTGTTGTACTTCATATCCAGCACATTTGTGTTAGGCTAATTGAGTGTCTGGGCACAGGCGTCTTTAGTTTTTTACAATGTTATACATATGGTAAAAAAATTGTAGAAGTATTTTATTCCCTCTGGCATTTCATGGTAACAAAACATGAAATGAAAAAAATGTTCAGAGGTGAATGAGAATAAGGTGGTGCAACACTATCCCATGTGTACTTTGTTTTGTGCTGTTGTGTCAGAGTTCTAAGACTTTAGTTGAAATTATTGTAAAAATTGTTTGAAAATTCCAATATGAAAAAGAACACCTTTTGTTAAAATTCCTTTGGGTAAGAATTTTGTATGGGAAGTTTGGATCAACATGTGACCATGGATTTAAAATTGACAATAGTAACAGTTCAATATGAAACTCATCCTAAACATCAGTTTCCAGAGTATGTGTTTCATTTCTCATGAAAACCTGTGTGCAAAGTGACTGCTACACACCTTGTTTTGATTTCTGGAGTGGGTGGAGTTTTGCAACATCATTTAATTGCTTTAGTGAAAGAAGGGTTGGTTAAAAAAGAAAATTGATCCCTCTTGCCTACTCAAATGCCTGCTGTTCAAATTTTTGTCAAAGCCGTTTATTTAAAACCGTTGAAAATACTAGAAAAAAATTGTTTACTGTCACTAGTACTGTTTTTAAATATAAGAAAACTATCTCACAAAATATTTAGATAAAATTTTAATTTTTTCTTCCTTTTTCTAACTATAGAACCAACTTCATACCTTCAATGATGTGTGTAATAATGAGTCATTAGTTTCAGACACAGAAACGTAAGTAGGAACATTGTTATGAATACTTTAAGTGCACTATATGATTGCAGTTCTTCTGTATTGTTGTTATGAATTATACACAGTGGGGAGTAATGATGATCTGAGGTGTTTATTAGAAATATTCTAATCAGGGGTTTAATAGTTTTAAATGATAACTTGAAAAATATTTCCAAATGTTTCTGGATTTTTTTACTGTCTTAAAAGATAGAGTCAAGGTAACCTTTAGAAAAACATAGATACTGAAATAGTAAATACCTGTAACAGGCCATTATTTCCATTGTGATGTATAAATAAGAACCAGCTAATTCATATCCAAGTAGTATTTTTGCCATCTTCTCATTTCTCCTGATTATTTAGTTAACAAAGACTTGTCTTGTCATCACCGGCTCCCAGCCTTGTTAGTAGTTTACCACCAAGTCTGTCAGGCTATGCTTTTAGAACTATTTGTTGTTTTTCTTCAAAGTCCTTATTTGTATAATTTGGGTGTGTTTAACAATTTTAAAGGAGACTCCCATAAGTCTTCACGAAGGTTGATGCATGGGATTGTATTCCAGTGAGGAATGTATTGATATGTGTAATAACTCTAAACTTAATGTTAGAACTCTCTAGAATTTAGGCAAAAGTATGTTTTAGGTTGTTGAAATAACTGTTCTTTTGAAATAACAGATAAAGTATGAAATCTAGGATTTTACTTGTGATATACTCTTGACGTTTATCTTGGAGGGTGATATGTTGTTTACATTTATCTTGGGGATTGTATCCATGTGTGTATCTGTCTCTCTACAGACACACACTCCCCACTATCTTGTGCTCATTAATGAGAAGTCTGTTACAGCAGCAGCTGGCTTGCTTTTCTGTCTGGGTAGTTTTATTATAGATGTTTTTATTTTAACACCCGCCTATTGAAATCTGGGAGCAGTCAAGACCACAATACTGTAGATTTCATGTAAATAACAATATGAATATTTGAAGTGGAATTTATGGTAATAGGTTGATATTTTAAAAACATAGAATCAGAATATCTAGGCAGTTTTGCTTCCACGAAGATGGTAAAACACCTTGAGAATACAAAACAAAACAAGCACTTGTAATCAACTTTTTCTTGTTCTCTGTCACTAAATCAATAAGTGAAAATGAATCCATGTTATCAGTTTATTTCAAAGTAAATTTTGATACATAGTGTCAGAAAAAAATTAAAGAATTCCAGTCAAGTATGACACAGATACTTTACCATGATCTGATGAAACCTGAATGTCATGTCATTAAGCTCATGTACATTTCAAAAAAATTGTGTTATTGTAATAAATGTAATCCCATGTTTATTACTTTAATACAATATGAATATATAATATATATTTACATGTAATTATTATTTATGTATTTTGTGCCCTGAGAGAGGTGTTGGGTTTTTTCCAAAGCCTCTAGTTCTGTAAGAGTAGAAGTGAATACTACAGGAGCATAACACGTTGAGTATGTGAGGTGGCTTGGTTGGGGTATTTTCAATATTGTACTGCCAGTTTATCGTGTGTTATTACACTGGGACTGCCAAACCTCAGTTGTATCCATTTCTTGCCCTCCTTCCTTCATGTTGAAAATCTGAAATGGAGGTGTTTCTTGGTCAGTTAATCTTCTGAAACACATTGTGAATGAAATAGTTTTTAACTAGTAGTAACTAATTAAAGAACATTTACAAGAAGTTATTCTGCCAGTCAAACCTAATAAAAAGCTGTTTGATTTTCTGTGTCAAATGCAAAAAAGGAAAGTTATCAACAGGGGAAAAAGAGAAGGGTGCTTAAATTTCCCTGCAGAAGAACAGATGCAAGAACATCAGAGTTATTTTAAAGCTGAAGGAAATTGTCAAATTCTTATTTGGGATATTCTTTTCTTGGCAAGGGCATCTGTAAACAGCCTGTCATTTGAAAGGAATGCAGCATGAACAGAAGACCTTCTTTTCTACTTTCGTAGTATGGGAATTTTTAATCGGAATTCCAGTCTTTCTGATGTTTTACTTGAAAAGTTGAGTACAAATCAGTATCTAGTATTGCTGCTCATCTTCAGATATCTTTTGGAGTCACTGATTTCTTCCAGCCATATAATCACAAAAGGCTGGTGCAGAAGGATGGGGAAAATGTCTTGCTTCTACAATTTGTTCAGTACAAAGCTTCCCTCTCATTAGAGACTCTGTTCATGAGAAAGTTTTGGATGAGAAGGCACTTACGGACTTGGCAGTGATTGAATGAGCAGCAAAAGGAGCGCTTTTCATTCCTGTTTTCTTTCCTTAGTGGAGAAAGGAAGACTAAGATTTATTTTGTACCTTTGTAGCCTCTGCAGATGTGTCAAAGGAAGATGTTTTGCATTATGTCTGGTCATCCCCATTATATGTTTTGACTTTTCCAGATGCGTTTGGAACTGTCAACCTTTGGGATTTCTCCTTCTGTATCTTGATAAGGTGGGTTTGCGGGAGGTATCTTTTTTTCTTAAAAAGAGCTATCAGTTCGTCCTAGCTCTTCCCTTTTGTTCGGAAGTATCATCAGGATTTTTTAGCAAATATTTTGCAACAGTAGCTTCCAACCTTTATCTGCATGGTTGCAAATTTTTCCATGGTAAGACAAGCTAAAGCATCCTCTGTCTAGGAAAACATTGGATTTTACAGTTTGCACTTGATGGCAGCAGAAAGCTAAGACAGAGAAATCTGTTTTCTAGTTGTAGATATTTGTATGTCTTTTTAGATTTTGTTTACTTGACTGTCTTCTCTAGAGTTGAGGGTTTGTGGTGACTGAGTATGCGTATTGTCCAGGTATGTGCAATGTCTCAGTGACTCAACTTCATAATATCCCTCAGAGATACACTTTTGATTTAGTTATTCCTGGCTCTTAAGATAGAATCAAATTCTTTGCAGTACAAGGTACTGAAGAGTGTGAAATCTATTGAAGCTAAAAATAACAAGACTGAACAGAAGAGTCTTCAAGTCTTTGAATAGCGATTCCTAAAACTATTTTGCCGATGTCAGTTAGTGAAAAATGATCATGCCTTTCAGGGACGGGAAGATTTTTTTTGTGCTATTTGGACCACAAAAGGAAAAAAGTGTTGTTTCTTCCTTAATGAGGACACTGTCAGCTTGTGGAAGTAAAGTGTGTACAGAGATACTTTGTTTTGCTCTTCACTTGGCAAACAGCAAAGACTGAGGTTTCAGGATTCAGGTGGATGCTGAGACAACTGCCTGCCTCATTTAAAAACTTGATTACGCTAAAGCTTCCTACAGAGTAATTTCAAGTGTCCAAAATTCCTTTCACATCTGAACAGAAAGATCCGGACTATTTCTTCTTCTTCCTTTTCCCTCTCTTTCCTTATTTATTGAGATATTAAACTGCAAGTTTCATATTGCTTTTTCACTTCTCCACTGTTCTGTTAGCTCACGTTAACTCTTGCTTTCTTAATTTTTGTCTAAGCTCAGCAACTGAATTTATGGCAGCATCATTTAAATGCCTCTTCCCCTCTCTGTATTCCACATTCCAGGGATCTTTTCAGATTTTCTCTTAAAAAAAAAAAAAGTAAAGTTTTTCACTCAGCTCACTAATCTTTCTTTCTAGTGGCATACATAGTAGTTTAATAAATATTCAAGATGATGTCAGAGTGGTGGTTTTGGAGCCTGCAGAGCGTCAAATAGGAAAATGTGTGCTCATAAACAAAAACGTGCACTTGAATGTGTGTTAGGAAGGTGCCTGCTATAGTGTCTTTGCATTCCTGTTCCTAAATAGTTGAGATCAGTGTTTCACATCCATTGTTGCGTTGTGGATGCTATTTCAGTGATTTTTGTCAAGAAATGTTAGTCTTTGTCTTTTGCAAGCTGCTTGTTACATTGCTACATTTTTTTCTTTTAAGGATTTACAGTATGTTTTTCAGTGACCTTGCTCACTAAGTGTTGTATTTAATGCAGTACTGAGCTGGTGTGATTTTGTAGCTGCATGGTGAATTGTTTTGGGAATTGACTGATTGGATAAATAAGGTTTTCTTTGGGGGGTTTATTTTGCTGTGGGATTTGTTCCTGGATCTGGGTGGTCATGTGGCTACTAAGTATTGCACCACAGCCTTAGATTAAAATGTCTCTAGGACTTCAACCCAGTCCTCTTATGGAGAGGCTTTCTTTGACCTACCAGGAAAAAGTGTAAACTGTAGTTTCCTTCTGGATAGTTTTATTTACAGTAATTGACAAAATTCAAGCTCTAGTACTCGCCTTTTTTAAGTGCAGTTCACAAACATCAAGTCATATCTGAAACTGCATAGCTTCTACTCTTCCCCACAGTCTCATGGAATGCCCTGGGGAAACTAATGTCAAAAGTGCTTGAATTTCACTTCTTGGAAGTAAAACAGTTATTTTTGACAGACATGAATTGTTAGTGAATTTAAATGAAAAGTCTAGGGGGAAATTGATTAAGTGTAGAAGTCATGTAGCCCAATATGTTGTGTAGATTTCCCACATGAGATGGATTTAGAGACAGTTAAACTAGAGTAGCTGCTACCTTTACTCTTTCATTCTCTTCTCCTCCTCCCTCACCCACAACACACACTCGTAGAGAGTATCACATTCTTTAAGTGACTTTTCGTCTTGCTATCTCAATTACTAAATCCACGAAAAATGGCTAATATGTGTTATTACCCAGGTGAATGTTCTTATTACTGAGGTATTTATGACTTAGATATCTAATTTGTAAAACCATTCTTTGTACTGCTGCTTTCGTGTTAGAGCAACAAGCATATCTATACTTTGATCGTAGTGCATCTTTTTCACTCTCACTGTTGCCTTCAGTCTGAAGGAGGAAAATTTTTCTGTAACCTTTTGAAGAACTTCTTTTAAAAGAAAATTTGAGCACATTTGTACTGAAAATAGAGTTCTTGCTAAGTTGCTTGAATTGTAGTGATATTGTATAGTAATAACCATATAGTAATTTGCAAATTGCTCTATGAAAAACTACTTCTGAAATACAAAAAAGACAGACTATAGAAAAGAAATTTTAACATAGCTAGAAATCAAAATTAAACTACATTGAAAAATATTGAAAATTATACTTTAAAGCTTTTTATTAAAAGTTATTATAAGTTGCCCTGTTTATTGGGGTAACTGAGAACTCAGTGAATTTTTATGAACTTGAGTGTATCTGAAATTTCTCAAGGCTTTTGATAATTATTAAAGTAAAAATGGGATAAGTGACAATATACAAACTGAAATCATAGGCTAATTTATTCATAGGCTGGTAGTTTAATTTTATTTATATGAAGGTCTGGAATTGCTTGTGAGTTAAGGAGTTCACTCTGTTTGAAAGTGAGGAAACTTATCAAGGAGCTAGAAGACCACTGGACGAGAAAAACCTTGCCCGAAATGAAAGTGTTCAGGAAATAAGTCAGACATCCTTCATTTACCCTGAAATGAGCTTTCTTTGGTGAATCCTTGAATCTGGTATCATAAATGTGTTTCTTAGTATATCATATCAGAGAAGAAAATACTTAGTGCTGGTAATAGCTTCGCCATTGACAAAGGCAGTATATTTAGTGATTGGTGTGCCCTCAGCAAAACTTTCTGGGAGGAACAATTCCCTCTGGGAAACACAAAGGCTGCATTCTGCATTTCACAAGGATCCTCTTGTCTTTGGTCATCCTCACCAAATCCATATCAAATGAATGCTTACCTTCAGAAATATGAGATGTCATTTTATCACAGTTGAGCTCACCGGTAGGATAAAGAGTTTTTTACCTCTGAGAATACATCTATTAAAAAAAGGCATTCCTTCAAAAGAATAATACATTATTTTTCAGAAGAAAAATGTTGCAGATTAGAGATAGAGAACTGCCATACTAATTTAATAAAATGTGAAGGGACTTGCTGTACAAGGGAGTTTTTGTTCTTTCCTTTGGAGTAGCTAAAATGCAACATATGACTCTGGATACAATGTCTAATGGACGTTGTGCCATTAGCAGAAGCATTTGGTTTAAAGATGCACTGGGCAGTGTGTCCTTTCATGTTAACATCACCTAGTCAATCTAGCAGTGTTTATCTGGGATTCATTCTGAAAGCTACAGGTTTAAAAATTCACATCCAAGAAGAAATTAAGTGTTCCTGGAACAAAATTACCTTCACTGACTTATGACTCAGGCGGTAAGGCTTTTGCCTCTTACAGTGGACCGTGTGCAATTTTTCTCGCATTTCGTAACCAGGAGTACATCCGTTCAGGTCTCCTGCATCTAGCGGGTGTACATTCGCTCATGTGACCAGATCTGTCTGCCTTTTATACGTGCAAAATGCAAACTATGAGGCTTTTTGCTTATATTTTGGTCATGTAGCAGGAGCACTTCTGCCCACAGCAAAGGGAAGCTGTACATTGTACAGACATAAGAATGAACTGGGGGCGAATAGGCCCTAAGTTCAAGGAATTATTTTGCAGGCTGCGTTCAGTTTTCAGAGTGTGAGTTGGGCACTTGTGATTTAAGATGAATCTGTAATATCAAGTCAACCATCTGTCCGATAAAATGCAAGCTATAGTCTTGAGCTATATGGGCAATGCCACTATAGTCCCTTGTGCTTGTCGGCGTGGAGGCAGGCGGTTAAAGCATTTTTTTAGAGCCATGTTTGTTGCTAAAGGAGACTGGTAGCATATATTCAAATGAATAATAAGTTCCTTCTGCTGTAAAATCTTGAAAATCACAGCTCGCATGTGAAAAGGTCTTACTTCAGATTTTGTTAGACAGAAATCCAAGCCCTGAATGAGTCTGCAATGTGCATGCTCAAAAATTTGGCTTGGGGTAGGCATCTTTGGGGTGTTGGGGTTATGGTTGGGTTTTGATTTAGTTCTGAAATGAGGCTGTAGGAAGTCAAGTAGATCTTTGATTTAATGGAACATGTCTGGCTTATCTTTTTTATCTCTCTTTGAGCAGATATGCTGTCAAACTGTCTTTACAGTATGAGAACTAATTTATTAATAAACCATAAATGATACTGTTGTTAAATTGTTGTACCTTGCAAGCCAGTTATTACTTAAATGTTAGGGGACATTATCTTTTTTTGAACAGTATAAGAATATTTGATTCCCCGTGTCCTGGAATTAGAATAGAAGAGGACAGTATATGAATGGTGCGGAGTAATAGCAACTTTGCTCTTTGAGTTCATCCACAGGGCTCAGGCAATTCAAAACAATCAAAGAACTGGCAACATGCCCTGGAAAAGTAAATCCTGTTTGGAAAAGCTACAAAGGCAATCTCTTTTTACCTAAAGAATCCTGTTTTCTTATTGCGGATGATAAAGATTGGCAATCCTGGAATTTTGTAGTGACCGTAAATGTGACGGATAGCAGTGGTAAAAATAATTCTTCCTGTAGTCCTCTAAGACACCCCCTCCCTCCCATCCTCTCCTCCTTGTGAACAGAGTGCTTTTATTCCAGGGCCATTTAAACTACAGGCTGTGCTTTAAATACTGTGATATCCTCTAATTGCTTCTGGTGCCAAAATCTGGGTAAACAAACGTTTGCTTGAAAGGAAGGAATGAAAAGGAGCTTATGCACTAGTTTCCAGACAGGGCAGTCCTTTCTGGAAGTTCAACTTTTGTTTTGGAAAATTCAGTTTCCTTGTCCAATTCTGTTCGAATGTTTGCTTATGGATTGGCAGTGGGTAAAGTTTCCTATTGTTATGGGTGAAACAAAATGAGAATTTTGAAGTATCTGTATGCTACGTGTGTGTAAGTATGACCATGTAAAACATTGATTTTTTTATATGAGTTGCTATTTATGCAAGAGAATCTAAAAATATTTAAGTTTCCTTTAAAAAAAAAAATTCTCACTCCCATCTTTAGCTACATTTATGAACTCAATAGTTCTGGAATTTCATTATAAAATTGAGTTAAATAGCAGTGTTTGTCAAAATCTTACCTGTGAGGTCTTTGAAAGTGGTCTGCAGGTGATCTGTTGAGCTCTATTAACTAATAAAATTGGTAGAGTTGTTGGTTACATGTTTGCTAATGATCCAGAGGAATGAGTGGGAAATGCTGTTATTTGGCATTAGTCCTCCAACTGAAGAAAAAAATACGGAAATAGTTTGCTTCCTACCTGAATGAAGGAATGCTGAGTATGCTTTGTGTTCAAAAAAGTTTTCGTATGCTTACTACAATTACAGATATTAATTTGAAAGACATGCTGTGCTAGGGAAGAACACAGCGTATATATTATAGGCAGATAATTTTACATACGTTCCCACTCTTTCTCCATGTCTAGGTCAATTGCAAAAGAGCTTGCAGACTGGCTTATCAGCAACAATGTAGTTGAGCACATTTTTGGACCAAATTTACATATTGAGGTTTGTATAAAATTATTATTATTTTTCATATAAACATGGAGGAGTAACTTCTTGTTCTAGTAAATCTTTCCTCAATATGTTCTCACTTTGCAGATCATCAAACAGTGCCAAGTGATTCTGAATTTTCTTGCAGCTGAAGGGAGGCTTAGTACTCAGCATATAGACTGTATTTGGGCTGCAGCACAGGTATATATAAAATTTTTATAATTCCAGGAGTGATACAAACACAAAATAGAAAATGGCAGGTTGATTTTGTTTTACATTCTTAAAGTTGAGTTTCTTACTTTTCCTTGTCTGTCTGTCTGTTTTGCTGACCAAAATTTTACGTTAGGCAACTGCCACAATTACTGGTTTGTTATTAGATGCAAAACTTTACCTAGGCTACTTTTATATGAGAAAAAAATGAAGTTGTATAGCAAAGACACAATGTTTTCACTAAAAGTGGGGATGAAGATTGTAAGGTAGATGTAATATTTTTATTATTGTGCTAAATTGCCTTGCTCCTATGTATTGTGGCTTCCATTTCTGTTACTCCTGGTAGGAACACTCAGGTGAAAATTGTGGCAGTGAAGTTTACAGCTGTGCTATAGTGCTGGTGTTAAAAATCTATAGAAGGCATTGAGATTTTATTTTTTGCTTGGTAAGCCTGGAAACTCTGATAGGCTTTTTTCCTTCAGAGAGATATATTTGTTTGCTACTTATAATGGATTGCTATGCTTTTTATTTTAGGTTGTGACATTTTTTATTTAGAGGATTTGAATACAGTAGACATTTTGATTTCCTGTTATGGAAACTATTTTTCCATGGTTTCATTCTGCCTTTATTATTCAAAAGCAAATAAAAAAACCCCAAACAAACAAAAAAAACCAGAAAAAAACCGTCAAGGTTTCAGTGTCAATTTTTCTGAAAAATACATTCAAAATGAAGGTGAGGGAAATAAAATTGATCTTTTTGAACAGGTATAGGGAACGTACTTTTATACAAGTTAGAATTTGAAGGGGTTGGTTTTATGTGTTCAATATTTCTCTGTAATTTGTTTCAATCAAATACTACTGTATACAGATTCTGAAACCTCTTTAGACCATTGCCATTATAACCTGCAGCTGGTATAGTTAATAAATGCTCATTATAACAGCATTCTCTCCAATACATTCCAACAATTTTCTGTATCAGAGTAATTAATAATTACTTATTTCACATTTTTAAAGCAATATTTTACCTTTCGTGATGTTTTCACACATACAGTAACTCATGCTAGTGTTAGACCTCTGGATTTTTTTGTCTTTTCTACTATTTTAAGAACTTAATATTATTACCCAAATGTGATAATTCTTTTACAGTTCATGTGTTGATTTTGACATACTGATATTTTCAAAATGTATGTTTGCTATCAGAATTAAGTATGTCCTGATTACTTCCTGTAAAAGTTTTAAACCTCTAATGTTGTTTAAAAGGCTGGCACCTTTAGACTAAAAGAATAGAAGACCTTAAAGAATATATTTTCCAATTTCTAAACTAATTTTTTGATGAAAAATTATCTTTTGAGTTGAAGCAGGTATCTGAAGATATTTAAATGCATCCATGTATAGAATCCACGTAATTTCATTCTGGTTTAAATCTTGTGAAAGATGGCCTGTACCCCATAAACTGCTGACACAGATATTTTATATGCCAGGAAGGCAAAATAAATAATGAAACCCCCCCTTTTGAGGTGCATATGTGGTAACCAACATTAAGAATGTTTTTTCTAGAAGCTTCCTGTAACCATTATTTTACTTTTTTTTTTTTTTTTTTTTTTAATATCAACATCCTTACAAACATACTGAAATCCTTTAACCTAAGAGAAAACATCTAGGAGCGCCGTCACTTTAATGTGTAAATAGAGTAGTTAGCTAAACACATTGTTATATTTTTTGCCATCCATAACTGGAAAGACAAAAGAATTATAAATAATCCTCACACAGTTCACACAGTCTGTTCTCTCAATCTCATATTAGCCTGTAATGTCTTTATTTGTATTTACCGCTGCTTAGAAGGCAATCATTGCAAATATTATTTCCCTCAGGATTTCGCATATGCACTAATATGTTAGAAGTTGTATTTAAATTAAAATGCAAAATAAACTTCCAGTTCTTCTCACCAAATCTCTGAGAACTAAGACTAAGGATGATACTGTTACATTTGATTTCACTAAGCTTTACATGCTTTACAGTAAAAAGATTAAGTTTACTCAAAATTGCAAGTCTGATGTAGTTTGGAATTATTGGACAAGTGCTTCCTGAGAATTTGTGCAAAGATGTTGTTTAATTGCTGCAATTTTATCAGTCTTTGAATTTTTTTAAAGTTTCATGTGCTGTTCTCTTATCTTCTCTGTTTGCACTTTGTAGCTAAAGCATTGCAGTCGTTACATACATGACTTGTTTCCTTCCTTGATCAAAAACTTGGACCCTGTCCCACTTAGACATCTTCTTAACCTAGTCTCAACTCTTCATCCAAGTGCTCACACTGAACAGGTAAAGCGTAGGCGAACAAAAATCACTGTAACAAGAAAAGAAATTATGTTAGTATATTGAAAAAGCATTATGGATTTGTCTTTGTCTTTCTAAAGAAATGCATGTAGAAGTAATATACACTGATGCGTAAGAGAGGAAACTGTATGAGTAAAGTTGTCATGTTTCTTCAGGGAGGCCTTTTATGGCTTTTGAATTCTAATCTTTTTCAGAGATTTTTGAAGACTGATAACCACTGATAAAAGATTTTAACTTCATATCTGAAGTTAAAAAGTATTTCACACAACATTATTTTGTGTATTCGTTTATTTTGATGAGTTTATTTTGGTGAAAGATGTAGAAAGATTAACAGTGGATCTTCACGTACAAAACCCACTGCTTCTTAATAGCACTGTTATCTGGTTTTGTTTATAGACCTTGTATTTGGCATCAATGCTTATAAAAGCGCTGTGGAATAATGCACTAGCAGCTAAGGCTCAGCTGTCAAAACAAAGCTCTTTTGCATCTTTACTGAGTACCAATCTGCCCATGGGAAACAAAAAAGGTATGTGGTTTTCCAGTAGATCTGGTAGTTAAATTTTTAATTTTCACAGTCTCCTTGTTGACTTTGGACAAAAAGGATGTATAAAACTTTTTACCTGAAGTATTTTTAAAAAGTGTCATGCTGGCATATTTTTCAAGCAGAAGTTGAGGATAAAGGCAAAAGCATTAAAATTTTGTGAGTGCATTTGGAAAGCTTTCTATTTCAGATCAATTCTGTTTGTATATCTAAAGTAGTATTTTTTTTTTTTTTTAATTCAGAGGATGGTCCATAACTCATCAGTTAACTCTTCTTGTTCTGCTGAACATCTGTAACTTATGTAGCTACATAAAATCTTACAAAAGCTTATCTAATTTTTACCTAGTTTTTGATATTACATGCTATTTCTGGTTTTTGGGGTTTTTTTTGACTTGACTGTGTATTTCCCCACAGTCATAACTAAAGGTGCTGCTAAGCCATTTTACTGTAGTTTCCCTTTCTTTTCTTACTGCTGATTTTTATGAATCATGGACAACTATATGCTGACAAAAAGATTTTTAGTCACTTATTTTCCCATCCTGCTTTTTTCCTTCAGAAGAAGAGGAGCTCAGAAGAGCAGCCCCTTCACCTTGTAAGTATAGTTTTAGAAGTACACCACAGTCTGATACATTTGATACTACAGTGTTTTTTCTACAGCTATCGAATTTGAATAGAGGAAAAACTAGTAAAAGTTTGAAATTATGTTTTTATGAGAAGTGAAATGAAAATTATATTTCACGTAGAATCTGGGAAATTCATATAGCTGTGCTATGTACTGGCAAGAAGAGACATCAGAATACAGATTTTGTAGTAAAATGCTCAGTGCTCTAAAAAGAATTTTTAGTATCTAGGTAGGCAGGTTGTTTGAGTTATGTCCCTTGTTCAACTGTTTGCAGGAAGAATGCTGTAGAGTTCAATATTTGTCGTGTTTTGTATAATGCTCTTACATTCCAATTAATATAGATCACAAAGTAACTGGGAAGTGTGGTTTTAAACTAGGGTCACCAGCAGCAAGCCCTCAAAGTAGTGACAACAGTGACACTCATCAGAGTGGAGGCAGTGATATTGAAATGGAGGAACAGCTTATTAACAGACCAAAACACGTACAGCAGCGACTTTCAGATACAGAGGTAAGAGTGTAAATCTTAGTCTGTGCATTTTGTTACTGAGCTGCCTATTATTAGCTAGGGAAATAATTTTTTTCTGTAAGCATTTCAAAACCTGAACAGGTACATAGCTTGTATGCTTACCTGCAGCAGAGCAGGATACTGGATAGCTAGAATCTTTACTTCTATTCTGTGCTGTTTACGTAGAATATATTGTACCTTGCCTATGAACAACTGCACTACAAAAAAACACTTCCTTGCATTTAAATTGTATTTCAGTAAGATTAATCTTATTAAGGGATTGCGTGACATATTGGTTATGTGTCGCACTGTCACTCTGCATATGTGCAAAGCCTGCACATACACCCTGTTACAAATAAGGTAATACAAAAATTGAATTATTGAATCTGACTCTTGCTCAGAGCGTTTTGTCATTGGCAACCAAATGAAGAAAGAATGAATGAAAACGTAGAGATTTGACACATTTTCTCATAAATGAAGAATGGTGTTAGAATGATGATGGTGATGATGACGTTCATTATGTATTTTGAGCAGAGTTTTATTTTTCCACCAATTTTACAAAAAATATAATAATTTCAGGAATCCATGCAAGGAAGCTCTGATGAGACAGCCAACAGCGGTGAAGATGGCAGTAGTGGCCCTGGTAGTAGCAGTGGCCATAGTGATGGATCCAGCAATGAGGCCAACTCCAGTCATGCAAGCCAGTCTGCTGGAAGCCCTGGCAGCGAGGTGCAATCTGAAGACATTGCAGATATTGAAGCTCTCAAGGAGGAGGAGGATGACGAGGAAGAAGATAGGAGTCATAATCCCCAGAAAAGCAGTAGGAGCACAGATCTACGAAGCAGGAAACTGGAATCCCAAACAGGCATCTGCCTGGGAGATGCACAGGGGGCATCGGAGAGGAGTGGTGCAAATAATGGGGCGGGAAAGGACCATGTTTTTAACACTGACTCTGTGACACCAGTGGATAATCGAATTAGAATGTTAGATGCTTGTTCTCATGCTGAGGATGCAGAACATGATATGACAGGGGAAATGAGCACTGCTCACATTTCACAAGGGTCTCAAGATTCTTGTATAACTCACACAGGGGACTTCCTTGGGGAAACTATTGGAAATGAATTATTTAACTGTCGACAATTCATTGGGCCGCAGCATCACCACCACCACCATCACCACCACCATCACCACGACGGGTAGGTAGCTTGAGATTTCTTCTGACTCCTCCTATAACAGAAATAAAAGTGGTAGCAAAATATTCAGTTTGGGCAGAAATTTGTATGGACATTTTGCTATAGTTCAGGATAATTTTGCCTAACAGAGATGATGATTATTGCAGATAGTTACACAGTAACCTGTTTTGCTAACATCTGATTAAAGTTTTTGCATTGAATAAATAAGACAACATTTAACAAAATGTTAAAATTGTTTTGCAAAATGCTGTATTTGGTTAACGTTAAAGAACTCAACACAATCATCGTGATAGTGAGACCTTCAACTTAGATGTAATTGTTTTTCAAATTCATATGGAAGTCTGCTGTTCAGACAGATGATTCATCCTGACGTTAGCTTTAGGGAGGTGTCTACTCACTTGTAGTCCGCCATAGACAACTTTCTCTTTGATATTGTCCATTCTAATTTTCTTCTTTTACAGGCATATGGTTGATGATATGCTAAGTGCAGATGATGTCAGTTGCAGTAGTTCCCAAGTCAGTGCAAAATCAGAGAAAAATATGGCTGATTTTGACGGGGAAGAGTCTGGCTGTGAAGAAGAGCTTGTACAGATTAATTCACATGCTGAGCTAACATCTCATCTTCAGCAGCACCTTCCTAACCTTGCCTCTATCTATCACGAACATCTTAGTCAAGGTAAGGGTGCTAAAAAGAAAACAGAAAAATATTACACTTCTACCTCGGTTATAAAATAATTTTGAATTAGTCTCCAATAATTAAAATAATCAAATTATTTTAACCACACATGTGCATTTGCCCAAAGAAACCACATTGACTGCTGAGATTTTATTGTTTCTCTAAGAGACTCATTTTTATATCACATTAGATTTAGCTGTGCTTACCTTTTTGAAATTTTTTTCCCCATTTCTACTGGAGCTTTTAATGCAAGTTAAAACAAATAAAGGCACTAAAAAGTCTATAAGAAGTCTATAAAAAGAAAGGTGGTACTGAAATGCAAGATTTTTTTTTTTTTTCTCTCTCTGAAATGTTATGCGATTTTTCTTCTGGTGGGTGGATCTTATTGTCATTCTGTACATTTGTCATCTTAAATGAATTAACCATAATGGGCTGTACAGAGGGTAATTTTGGAAAAATGAGTTAAAATATAACTTGATATCTTAGGGAGCTTGCCTTAAAGGGCATTTTTTGCTATTTCATCTTACACTGCCAAATCTTCTAGTTTACTTGAGGGTGCAATTTAAGATGCTACTAAAGCGCTTCTCAAGAATTATATCATCTTTCCATATGCTATTGTGGCAGCTTTATTTTCTGTTTTGTCCTCCTTTTAAATATAATGGAGGGTATGGTTAGTGAAGGTTTGACGTTTTTCTTTGCTGGTCTGGCAGAACAAAGTTTGCTATCTTCCAGCAGACAGTAAAACCAGTAGTATTTATCTCTTTTCCTGAAACAGAGTTGAGTAAGAAATCTCTTTTTTTCTTTAGGCTTAACATTTCTTGTCATGTGGAACTGAATTATAATTTCAGCCTGACATTGAAAATTTGGAAGGATTTTTTTTCTACGCTAGAGTTGAATGAACTACTAAAACTTTGTAGTTGAAACATGCTGTAAATCAGCATATTTTTTCAATATTTTCCATAGATATTATACATCTTACTGCAGATCCAAATTATTGTTTGAGCATGAGGCCTTCAGTACAGCTTATTTTTGACACCCCTAGTTTTGCACGTGCAAATAATTACAGTGATCTGCATGCAACCAAAATTTTCTACTTGACTTTGCTGTTACATGAATATAGTATCAAATAGTCGATAAATGAATGGTGCCAGCTGTGGCCACATAGAAGGAGGAAAATATCTATCGGTGTTGATGAAAACATGATGATTTTCCAAAATCATGCACTTTGATACTCTGTCGTATATAAAAATGGTGTTTGTTTTTCCTGTTTTTTAGTTAGATATAGGATATGATGCAGTACAAGAGGAACTTATTGAAATGTGCTGCTTTCTTACTTTCCAACCATGGTAGCTGCAAAGATACCTCCCTTCAGACCACAGCACTACAGAAAGACTTAAGAAATATTATAATTACACTATGAATTAAATCTAATTAACATAAAAAGCAATTCCACCTGCATCTGCAGTTCTTTAGTGTTTTTGTTGCACCTTCCTATTAGCCAAAACCAGTGTAAATATTGGCTTAACTGTCACGTTGACTTCTTGCGTGGTCATAATGTTTTGTCTTCTTTTAAGAACCCCTATGTGGAAAAAGGCTGCAATTACGATGTTGTTGTGTGCACTTGAAAATAGCCAGTAGTTTACAAATAAAGCACGTTGTTGTTCATGTACTTAGGGAGTAATGTTCAGATGAGATAGTTCCTTCTATTTATTCAATAACGGTCTTTATATTTTGTTCAGGACCAGCAGTTCATAAACATCAATATAATAGCAATGCGGTGACGGACATTAATTTGGATAATGTTTGTAAGAAAGGAAATACCCTTTTGTGGGATCTGGTCCAGGATGAAGATGCAGTAAGTTGAATACCAGAAAAGAATATTTTTTAAAAGAAAATAAATATATACTATTCAGTGACCTTTCTTTCTACTTGCTGTAGATTCATCTCTCTGAAGGGTTAATAAATGAAGCAGAGAAGCTGCTCTGTTCTTTAGTATGCTGGTTCACTGACAGACAGATTCGAATGAGATTTATTGAAGGCTGCTTAGAAAATTTAGCAAACAACAGGTAACTTAAATTATCTGTTTTTACATTTATGTATTTTTGCAACATATAGGAAATCCAAGTTGACTGTAACAGTTACTTAATTTTACAGGAGGAGAAGTTATACCAAGCAAAAGTATAAAAATAGTTTTCAAGTTGTGATGGATGTATCTGATGTTCCATTTTTCTATTCAATCAGTGTCCTGAATTTCTCATCTTGTTGCATTTGTCTGTTCTCCCTTCTGCCAGAGGTTACTGCCTTCCTACCAGTTGGTAAAAATTGGGTCCACATCTTAGCCAGTTGGGTGCAAGGTCAGGTGCCATAGCATAAGCATTTTGAACTGAATATTTAGATTTTACATGCAAGCAGCTGAGGAACAGACACGTTCTTTTCCACCAAGTCTGTTGTGGGGTCTAATTTCTGTGAAGGAGCAGCTGGAGGTAGAAGTAATACCTTGACCTTAATACCAGCCAAAGCCGTGAGATTGTACAGTTTGAAGACTGGCAAAAGTGGAATTTATTTTGTTGACACAACCAGTCAACTGCTGCTGTTACCTTTTTGCTAAGAACTGTATTTGTGAGATGAGTTACAAGTATACTGAGATGCTAATTAATAAAAGAAATGTGAAGATACTTACAACTGATGCAGAAGTTCAGTTACATGCAGTTTATGCACTTCTTGAGTTTTCCTACATAGTTGTCTTACAATACACATCTACTTGTGTCTATAATGATTTTGTGGCAGATTTATTTCTGCTATTTCAACTGTTTGTAGAAAAACCATGCTAATTTTGCTGAAATTTCAAAAGATAAGTACTATGAAACGAAAAAATAAGAATTTCTTTTTTGAAATGTAAATATTTTTTAATAAGAAAAATGTATACTGTTTTATTTTTATACTTGTCCAACAGCTGTGTGTCCAAGGCATTACATGTAAAGAATTTGAAGTATATGTAGTTCAGATTCAGAAAACAAAGTGGCTGACATGATGGTAAACTTCACACGGGTACTTCCAGTGCTTTCAGTTAGCTTGTTTGCTCACTGAACCTGAGCTTCTCAAAGGAATTTTAAAACTGACTATTTTAATTTTATAACAATCATATATTGTCATCATTTCTCTCTTTCTCCTTTAGATCAGTAGTAGTTTCACTTCGTCTTCTTCCAAAGCTGTTTGGTACGTTTCAACAATTTGGGAGCAGTTATGATACACATTGGATAACAATGTAAGTAGCCTGCTGTCCCCCAACAGGCTAAACCAAGAGAAGGGATGATGTTTTGGGGGTCTGCTGCAAGGCTTGCTTCTTTAGTGTGGTCCAAATTAATAATGACCTACGGTTATCATCTGTCTGTTGCCTGGCCTAGTTGTGTGAGCTTGTCTAATCACTCAGGACTAAATTTCTTCATAATACACACTACTGTCGTAACTGAGGTGAAGACCGATTTATTTTTTTTTTAACCTCCTGCCTTTGAATCCCAAAGGACTTGCAGACAGTACTAGACATCCACTAATAGTATATTGTAAAAGGTTATAGTAATTTGATGTTACGTCATTCTGTTCTGATTGTATATCAAATGCTTCTCAGTAATAAAAAAATTGCTTTATAAGAAAACCTTTGAAATGTGAGGTACATAGTATAGCATTCCTTACTAGAACAAACTGTATAACTAGCTGGTCTAACTATAGAGAATGGACTACTGGAACTTATGGGAAAGATTACAGTGATTATCAGCAATTTTTCTTGGCCTTTTTGACGTGACATTTAAATATATGCCCAGTTCTGAGTTTTGGGTTAGACTTTTTCTGAATTAGGGCCTTTAGGAACAGTTTTCATGGTCTCAAAAGGGAGTGTTCTGTGAGTTCTGTGCCTGAAAATAACGACATGGTGGAGCCTTATGGATGACAAGAAGAGAGTACTGTACTAGAAAATACTACTGAATTCATGGCAGATGGAAAATGGAATGTTTACTTTGGGTTTATGTGTATGCAATTTTCCTATAATAGCTGTCTAATTTCTGTAGCTTTTCTGATCTTTTTAAGCAAACCATAATACTTTCTGCCCTTTAAATTGACACAGGTGGGCAGAAAAGGAACTTAATATGATGAAACTTTTCTTTGATAATTTGGTACACTACATTCAGGCAGTCAGGGAAGGACGACATAAGCACGCATTGTAAGTACACAACTGACTTTGAGTGTTTGGTATTTTATGTTTTTAAATGTTTCTTTTCTGCTTTTCTTCTGGTGCTTCTGATGTGTTGTTACAAGTACTTTCTGTAGGGACATAGCATGCTTAGGGAGACAAAGGTCTGCAAAAACACTAGCATTTTAAATAGCTTCCTTTTCCTTAAAAAACCACGCAACAACTCTCGTGTAATTTTTGTTAGATGTTACGTTGAATATTTGTTTACAAATAAAACACGAAGATTTTATATATTCAAATCAGTTTAAAGTGATTTCATATCATAAAACTATTCAAATGTTTTAGTTTTAAAATCTCTTCTCATTAACCTTAGCAGTAGTTTAACACATTCATCCACACTTTCCAATCTGTATGACTAAGATTAGGTCTATATACACAAGTGATACAATTTCTAGCTTCCCAATCCTGGAGGAATAGACTATACGTGTTTTGACAGATCTGAAAGTCAGTATGTAAATATGCGCACCCACAATTGAAAAAATGTTGCTATTTATGGGTGAAATTTTTACTTTATTATACACCTTTCTATTGGACATTGCTCTAGTGAGAAATTACTTCAAAAGCTGTTCTGTAATGTACTAGACTGTAGACTATATACTGAACTAGAAGTTCAGAAAGAAACTTATAAGAAAAAATTATTTATGCTTTTAAGAGGCACATGTATGAGTGGGGGGGAAAGTTATGACAATAAATAACTAAATAAACTTCTATTTTTATACAAATTTAAATTTTAGATACAGCCACAGTGCAGAAGTTCAGGTTCGTCTCCAATTCCTGACATGTGTGTTTTCAACTCTAGGATCACCAGATCATTTCAGTAAGTATTTCAGTAAGGTTACCTTATCAGAGAAGCACCTCACAGCAAGGCTCACGTAGTTCTTAATAATCATTGGTAGCTTAAATAAATATGATATTTTAAACAGATACAGTTTTAAATAATTTCTGGTACTGTTTCAAAAGAAGCAAAATGCTTTGATGAAAGCACAGAACCAACATTGGAGTTGAGATTCTATTGCAGTTCTGTGAGAACAGATTTTTACATTCTCTGTGCCTCAGTTTTTCTAAATATTAGGATTGTAATAATAACTGAAATTAAGATAATATATTGTGTATTTGTGGGTTTTGATTCACATCCATAGTGTTCTCAGGAGATACATACTCAACAAGTAAGTTGTGATACCAAAAAAAAAAAGTTCTTTATATTTTAATACTGTCAGAAATCAGTTTACACTCCCTGTAGGGTCTTTTGCAAAAGTGGCATTCTATATGATAGTTGATCTGTACAGATGCTGAAGTCTTTTCACTCTAGAAAGTTAAAAATAGAAATCTTTTGATGTGGCTGATGCAGTTTGAAGTTGAACATAGTTTTCTGTGGTTTTAGTAACCCTTGGTGGCTTTCCCTTCCATAAATTGTTGTAGCCACTCTCTTCTTAAGCCCTTGCAAACTTGTAGCCTTCAGTGTTGTCTCAGCATCAGCTCTGTACAGACTTTCAGTTGATTGTATATTGAGGTCATTTATTAAAACGACTCAAGGGAGGAGTTACTTGGGTAGTCCCATTATAGGCAGTCAAAGTTGGCATGCAATGCATGGCTTGTCCCTTTGGTCATTAGAGTAGAGTACAGGAAGGAATGAGAATATCTGTACCCAAGAGGAAAAAAAGAAACTCGTAACACTGCATTTCCTACTGTTGATAGGATAGCCACAATTCTTTTTAAAGAAATTTGTTAGGATCATAAATGCTTATATGCCAACTAAGAAAATAAACCCACAGTTTTCTTGAAAGGAATAAAAATGAAATCATTACAGAAATACTATTTTCAGCCACAATCTCAATACTGAGCTCAAAGCTGGACTCCAGGTCGTGCCCAGTAATTACTTATGAACTGAGAAACAACCTGCCGTTTGTTACGAGATCTCAGGTCGGCCCCCGCTACTCGTTGGTTTAGTAACAACTGACAGCACTGATGACCAAAAACTGTAGCTGATTGCCGGCTCTAGAAGGGGGAAAGAGTCTTGGGTTTTGTAGCATATCACTATATATTTGATGTTATAAAGGAGTAGTTAAAAGTACTTTCCTAATTTCAGGGTTGAGTTTAGAACAAGTGGATATATTGTGGCACTGCTTAGTAGAAGATTCTGAATGTTACGATGATGCACTACACTGGTTTTTAAATCAAGTACGAAGTAAAGATCAGCATGCTATGGGTATGGAGACATACAAGCATCTTTTTTTGGAAAAGGTATGTAGAGAGTTAATTGCAACCTTATTAATTCTAATAAAAGTGTTTCTTTCCGTATCAGCACTATTTAACTTATTTAAAATAGTTTCTATGAAGTATATGTCTTTATTAGTCCGGGAGGGCCCCACTCCTCATGCAATGATTTTTCTCTGCTTGGAGGGAAGAAGGGAAGGTATTGGCGTGAATTCTTTTCGCACTAGTATTTACCTGAATGTTTCTTTGCAAATAGCCTGTGTGTTGTATCAGAAGCTATGTAGCACTTCAATTTGAAAAAAGCAGCCACCCAAAACTATACTTTCTTTTATGATATATATATATACCTGACTAAAAAAATGAATTTTCTCCTTTTTGGGAGGGACGCATAAAGCTCGTCCATACACCCACTGAAAATACAAACATGCAGTGGTAGAACTTTTTGCAAGGGGTCCCATCCATTTCAACAGATGACATTACAAAATGGATAGATTGTGCAATAATTAATGTTGTCTGGTTCTTTTTCAAGGTTACACTGCTTTTGTCTACTTTTGTAAGCGTAGGAGTTTTTTGAATGGACACTTCCTGTATGCTAACAAATTGTCCCACTGTTGATAATTTAAGCAGCTAATGTTACAGTACTAATTTTTGTTCCCTCTGCACTGTTACAGTCCAAATCAGTGATAGAGAGGTTTAAGCCAATTATAGTTGATTTTTTGTGATGTATATAAAATTCAGAGTGTGTGATCTTTTGCAAGAATAAATTTTAATTGATCTACTTAATTTGAATATGATTGGTAGTAACGATGACATTTTTCTGTGCTAATGAAATAAATACCCTGTAATTGCTCTCCGTTCCATCTCTGAATTTTTTTCCACACTAAAGTGCATTCATTTTATTTAGATGCCACAACTCAAACCTGAAACTATTAGTATGACTGGCCTAAACCTGTTCCAGCATTTGTGTAATTTGGCTCGATTGGCTACTAGTGCATATGATGGTGGCTCAAACTCAGAGGTAAGCCTAGATTCTGTGCTCATGTTTTTCTTCTTTCTGAGAGAAGGGGAATGTTAAATTACTTATTTGCAACAGCATCTCTCTCAAGAACTTATTAGTTTGAATGTTGTTTACTGGCTTGAAATGGCAATGTCAGAGCCCGTAGTGGTGGGGTCTGTACAGATTTCTGCCTCGAGGAGAGCCCTGGAAGCTCAGGGCTCAAAAGTTCAAATCAGGGGCAGTCAAATGGAAATAAAAGAGGCCAATGACCCTGACCTTCCCTCATGACTTTGAGCATGTGCGGCTTTGTCTCTAGAGGTAGAGATTGGAAACCACAAAGAAAATGATACCTGTTGCTTGTGCAGTTTATCATATTCTTAGCATAACTGAGCTGTGTTCACTGTTCTGTTTAAAGAATGGGTTTGTAATATTTACTTTTATAAATAAGAAGATTCAGATGACATTCTATTAGGCATATTTAATTATGACTAGAAATCCGTTGTAAAATGTCTCAGTTACATATGATGTGCCTTAGAAGTTTTTATTCTGTAGTTTTTTTATACAGAGAAACTATCTTAGAAATAAAATAGTATATAGGATATTTTTCTGTGAATTGATTTGAGGCAAATTTTATTAAAATTTCTATTCTTGCAATGAATACCAATAATAGTTGTTGGTTTAAGGCTTCATTTTAAAGTATTCCTGTTTATCAAAAGTGAAAATTCATTCTTTTGAATGTTAACCAGCTCTCCTTATGCTTCACAGTATGAAAATATTTCTGTGAAAGCTAGGATTTTATAATAATTGATGTGTGCACTGATGAGAGCCCAAGCTGAGGAAAACCAGTTATTTTTAGTAATCGCATCAAGAGGCAAATAAAATGTCTCAGGTCAGAAAAGCATCACTCCCAGTAAAATAATGAGGCAATATTTTGTTTGTGTGTTCATTTTCCTTTTGTCAAAACAGTTGTGTGGCATGGACCAGTTCTGGGGTATTGCTTTAAGAGCACAGTCCGGTGATGTCAGTCGAGCGGCTATCCAGTATATCAACTCTTACTATATCAATGGTATGAATTTTTATTTTTGTTTTCTGTTTAAAGCATTGCAAAGAATATCTAGTGTTATCCTCTTCTTATTCTAAGTATTAAAATGCATAGTCCCAAAGTTGGGCATATATAATTTACTTTAACTGATATTACAGGTAAAACCGGTCTGGAAAAAGAACAGGAATTCATTAGCAAGTGTATGGAGAGTCTGATGATAGCTTCTAGTAACCTTGAGCAAGACTCTCATTCAAGTCTGACCATTATTGAAAGAGGACTGTTAATGCTGAAGACACACCTGGAGGCTTTTAGGAGAAGGTAAATAGCTCCATTGATATCTTTGGATGCAGAATTTCTTTACGTTCTTCTTGTCATAATGATGAATGAGTTATTAATTTAAATAACAGTTTCTTTGTTTTTCTTTGTGTAAAGTAAAGACAGTAGTGGGTAGTTTTGAAAGGTATTAAATAAGGTTTAGGTGATTACCAGAGTTGGCCCTTGCCCCGTATAAATATGTATGGGTGTTCTTTTAGTTTTATTTAAAAAATAGTGGTAATATCAATAACTTCCTCTTGTTTTGGGAAAAAAAAAACCCAACAAAACAGCGAATAAAGGTGCAAGTTTTGTCTTTCCTCTCATTGTTTATCAAACATTTGTGTTAAATAGGTTTTGACAAAAATACTTTTTCAATGTTTTTACCTGCTTCTTAAGGTTTGCGTATCATCTGAGACAGTGGCAGATTGAAGGCACCGGTATCAGCAGTCACTTGAAAGCCCTGAGTGACAAACAGTCACTGCCACTAAGAATTGTATGTCAGCCAGCTGGACTTCCTGACAAGGTAGTTAAAAGCCCTTTTACAAGCACATCCATTGTTAAATTTCACTAAGTGCACTTTGAAAAATAAAAATATGTGTTTTATTTCAGATGACTATAGAAATGTATCCTAGTGATCAGGTGGCCGATCTACGGGCAGAAGTCACCCATTGGTACGAAAATTTGCAGAAGGAGCAGATAAATCAACAAGCACAGCTGCAGGAGTTTGGCCAAAGCAGCCGCAAAGGGGATTTCCCTGGTAAGCTGTAGTACTTGTAACTGTCTTTTTCCCCCTTATGAGCATTCATCTATTAGAAGATTATGGGTTTTTTCTTCCCCAGATATCCTAAATAAGAAAGCATTATGATTTATTTTCTTCTAGCTGAGTTATAGTTAGTGTCACCCTCCCTTTTAATTAATAGCGTTGTTTCTTGAGCGCTACCATTTATTTGAAGTAGCAAAGAAAATGTAGATCTGCCAGAGGTCCTTAGATCTAGCTAAGCTTCAAGTCCCAATAGACTTTGCCCCACATTATTTTTTTTCTTCTTGTTGTTGTAATTAATTATGTCGTTTTCTGTAATTTGGAGATTCTGTTACATAGAACCTTAATCTGTTTTGTGAAATTTATACATTTCTGGCTCTGCCATTGATTCAGAATTTGAAGTCATAGTTCAAATTCATAATTTATATCCTACATATATGTATTCCAGTCAGGTGTAAGATTTTCCTTACTCCTGCAACTGCTTTTTAATTTATGATCATCCTTTAGCAAAAATGATTATTCTTTCTCTTTTGGTGCTCTTAATTTGGAATGTCACCTTGCTCCTGAGATGGTCATTGCTTGCTTACAGCATGATGAATATGCTTCCTGTTGTTTTGAGTGAATGAAAATTTCTACTTTATCCTTTAGAAGGAGGGCGTTTTCTAAATCCTACTGATGTTCTATATTATAGCATTCTTATCAGTTATTGCTGTTGAAAATGTTACTGTTTTCTGAATTATCTTCTCAATGTTTTCTTGTTTTCTTTCTTTTCTCATTATGAGCAAGAGTTAGCGTGTAATACATATTATCTGAATAAATTCTGTCCATGAACATCTTTTTCGCACACCACTGACCATTAGTAAATGTGTAAATGTGAATCTGATTTTCTTTTCATAGTTCAACACCTTTAAAAAAAAAAGTATTTGATTGAGACACTATGTCAGTAAACCAAATTGAATTTTAGACATCTTAATTACCTTCTTTGTGAAATTCTTATCCAGCCACTCATCAGAAGCTGGTTTAGTGAAGAAACTATCTTGTTTTCCACCAAGTATAGCCACATAGCAGAATTTTTAATTTTTTTTTTTAGCTGGGATTTTGGAAATACATGATTCAGAAAATTCAGAACTGCAGTCCTACAGCAGCTGCAGTTCAGTCATGTTACATATGTACAATGTCTTTTGTTTTGTAGAATGACGGTGCTATAATTTTGTACACTTTTTGTGAATATTACTTTATTTTTTCTGTGTTTATTACACTAATCATTAACATACCATAACAATGGGCAACTGGAGAACTGTAAGATTTGTATCTGTTGATTCATAAACCCGGTGTCCTTTGCTAGGTTTAAAACTCATATTAATGCCTCTAAGTGCTTCACTTGTGATATCTGTGTTGGCTAATAGATGCATAAAATCCTGTAAGAGGCTAAATCTTATTAACCAGACTCCTGAAGAAGTGTTTCTGCATTGTTCTGTGCATGTCACCATGTGTTTGGAATGATCTAGTCACGTGGTTTTTACTTTTCAATTGCTAATTTTGAGAATATAGGACTGAAACTGAGTCTTGTGGTTAAAACCTGTAGTTTTACTCATCCATACCCTATTTTGGGGACGGTTTTGTATAGATTAAAAAAAAAAGGACTTTCTAATATCATTTTGTTGGTCACAAAAGTCTCTGTGAATTATGGTTCAGTGTATTGACTGTTTACACTTAAAAACTTGGGTCGTTCTGCATCACAGGAGACATGTATTGTACAAGGTACGTCGTGCACACTTTTGTCTCGGTGACCTTTTACTGCCTCCATTTTAATTTACCTGTATTAGTTAATCTACAACAAAAAACAGTTCCTGGTTAGGAACCTGAAATGGTGATTATTTCATCAACTTAGGTAAAAACCTGAGCAGAGTTTATCAAGTTCCAGTAAAAATTAAAGGCTCATGATGTCAGAGTACAAGTTTTTCCCTTGCCTCTTCCTTAGGGAGCTAAATGTTGTTGTCCTTCATTGGTTTTTAGTTGTTTTCTCAGGTGGGATTTCAATTTCATGAAAGAGGTAGACAGTATAGAATATTTGTATCAGCTTTTGACTCTTGGAATTCTAGACTTGCAACTTTTTTGCTTCCTTTGCTTCTTTTTATTTGGTTTTATTTATCTGTTGTTAACTGACTGGCACTTTCACGCTATTGGCCTCCTTTAGTGCTCCTGTTAGCCTGCCTTTTCACCACTGTGTAGATGGCTGTTTCTTTTCCAGCATCTTTGCACAAAGTGTTCTTTCATTTTCTTGCTCTTGGGATGCATGAACAAATGATATGTGATACCAGTGGCTGAAAAGCACAGCAAATTTCCATCTGTGACAAATATCTTTGTGCACCGGAATTGTTTCTTAGAACTATATGAGTACTCTGAGGTATAGAGTCATTGTGTGGTGTGATTCTTGGTTACTGCTTGATTGTCTGTGCCAAATGAAATTAAATTCTTAATCTTTTAATTGTTCCTATTTCTTGTTCAGTGTTGAGAATTCTTTGAAGGGTGTTCTCAGGTTTTCCTTTCTGAAGTTTATGACATCTTTAGTTCCAACTTACATTTAAGTAAGATAATTATTGCTTCTTTGCTGTTGCTGACTATCACAAGTGTGTGATACAACAGGATTTTGTTGATGATCACAATCATTTTCCATTATCCTTCTCTAGGCATAGCATAATTTACTACAAAATATGAAAGGCATGTTTTAGTCTGTATTGTGGACACTTTTCACTGCAAGATTGGGTGAACTGTTATTGAAAAGGAAATTTAATTTATTGTAATAACTAGTTTTCATAAGGAAATTGCGTTAAATTTTTTCCTCATTTTAATTGCTGAAGGATGTACTATTAAAAATAAGTCTTAGCACTTTCATTAGAAAATGAAACTGTGATTCCAGAAATTTACTGAAATAATGTTTTTATCCTAGGTGGCCTCATGGGACCTGTGAGAATGATTTCATCTGGGCATGAACTGACAACTGATTATGATGAAAAGACACTTCATGAATTGGGTTTTAAGGATATGCAGGTATTGCCAGCATATAGATAGCAGTCACTGGAAAAGATTGCTTGATATGTTGCTTTAGTCT
This sequence comes from Grus americana, assembly GCF_028858705.1. NCBI lineage: Eukaryota > Metazoa > Chordata > Aves > Gruiformes > Gruidae > Grus > Grus americana. The sequence goes on from NC_072854.1 coordinate 122,025,825, forward strand.
TGTACATCTGATATATGTAGTGGTAGTGGAAGGTATATTTTTCTTTGGGAGCATCCTGCAATTTTTCAGAAACTGTTTCACGCTATCCAACATGTGCCTCCTGTAAGCTCAAACTAATACTATCAGTCCTTGCTGCTGTTGTCAGTCTTTAAAATGATTAATGATTTTAAAAACCTAATTCTAGTAATGTTAGCAGATGTGAAAACTCAAGGAGTGAAAGAAAAATTTCAGGTTTTTGCATTCATCAAGGAAAACTAGAGACCAAGGAAAACAAAATCAAGTATCCACATTTTGTCTGAATTGTTGAACTGGTATTATTTCCCTATTAGCAGTGACTAGCTCTCTCCTTAGGTGGGTTAAATCTGAAGTATCTTTTAATGCTTACTTGTAATTTTTTATTTTGATTCAGAATTCCTGTTAGAGCAGTCTACTCATAAGTTTGCCAAAGTCTACAGTATGGAAAAGCCTAATTTGATTTGTATAAGAGTGAATGTCATGACTGTTTTAGGGAGATGGGACTGTAACAAAACTTACCAGCATCTCATCACATATATTCTTTCTGTCTAACGGAAAACAAAACTCCTACCACACATCTTCAGGGACCTGTTAACATACTCTTAGAAAGATTATTGCTGGCTGATACGCTTATGCATGCCATTGCTGGCTCTTAGCAGTTGCAGCAGTTGCTCTGTCTTTTCTGGTTCCAAATTGGTTGATCTTTGGGACTACATCTTTGATTGTTCATTAGTTCCTTTTGCTAAATGAATTGGGTTAATTGAAAAGCAAAACTAGATTTTAAAATAGTATTTTCTTACTAACATAGGTAATTTTACAGAATTGAACTATGATACAATCAGATCAATTCTTATGTTTGCAGAACTTGAAGGAGCAGTAACATTCAGTTTGAATAGCTGGGCGTGATCGATATATGGAGGTGATAACAAGTCAGCAGAAACAGTTCTTTTGAGAATGGCTTTCCGCAGCGTGGTTATGCCAGTATAACAAATGTCTGGTTTTCCAACTGCACTGCTTTTTGTACTAATGCACCCTCACTATCATTCTTCTGGTCCTTTGAGCCAATTTATCTCATTTTTCCTCTGGATTAGTTTTTGTGCCATTTCATTAATGTACTGAGAAGTCAGACCAGTACTAGAGTCTCCCCAGCCTGAATGGCAAAATAAGGGATGAGGGACAAGGAAGGAGGAGCGTCTACTCTAACAACAGCAAACAGTGTATGCAGCTACACCCTGAATGCCTTAAGTGAACGCAAAACCGAGCTTTAATTATGGCAGTTGCTCAAAATGCTGCTCAGTAAAGACAAAGCTATTGATGTATCTTTAAGTTCTTAATTCTGATCCTGTTGAAAACATTCTGTGAATTTAACATATGCATTTTTAAAATTGTCTCTCTCTTCCTTGTTGTTTCTCTGTGTTTCTAGATGGTTTTCGTATCCCTGGGTGCACCAAGGAGAGAACGTAAAGGTGAAGGTGTTCAGCTTCCAGCGTCCTGCCTACCTCCTCCTCAGAAGGACAACATTCCCATGCTTTTACTCCTGCAAGAACCTCATCTCACCACCCTTTTTGATCTGTTAGAGATGCTCGCCTCTTTTAAGCCTCCTTCTGGAGAAGTGGCTATGGAAGATAGTGAGGTAATTTAGAGTAATTTTGTTAGAATAATTACATTTAAGTCTTATTTAATTGGATCTATTTTTCCTATCTAGCCTACTTCTTGTGTACTCTATCCAATTGCTAGATATGTTTATTGTCTGTATATTCACATTTCACATATGGTATAATCATTGTCATGATTTTTCTGAATTTCTTAACAACATTGTTCTGATATATTTTAAATGTTCTAAATATTGTAGAAGCTATAAAAAAGTCATTCTTAAGAAAGATTATTGATTATTTAAATAGATGTGGTGACTAATAATGGGAATTGGCTTGAAGAAAGGTTTGTAAAGGTTTTATTGCAAAAACTCAAGTTTTATGTCTTATATGCCATCATTAGCTTGTGGGAAATTAAATAACTACTAGTATATTCGAACCAGTAGTTTAAGTTTTATTTACACTCAAATATTTCAAAATATGATATGCTGTAAAGATAGTGGAACTTAAGTGTCTTGCAGGTTCAGTGTGTCTTCAACTATCATGTTCTATTTATAGATTTACATTATATAGGAAACAGCTTCTTAATTAAGAATAGATACATTTTTGGACTTTGAAATCTTATTTTCACCACGGAGTTCACAATAAGAATGGTTGTTCTGTGGTTTGTCAGAGTGCAAGGTGTGAAGAACTCCATCTCCATGCAGAAAACTTATCCAGACGCGTCTGGGAACTGTTAATGCTTCTGCCAACGTGCCCTAATATGTTGCAGGCATTCCAGAATATTTCAGATGAGCAGGTAAACAAAGAATGCTTGGTTTACATATTTATCTTTATTATACATGGATGCTTGTCGTGTCTAGTGTTTTAGTTGAATTTTACCCAGAGAGGAGTGTTAAATAGTAAGTATGTTAAGCATGCTGAGACACAAGTCAACCTAATAAGCAAACCTAATAATTCTTACGAAATTAAACTAAACAGAGATGTCAGTTCCCGAAGTTTGTTTTTATGATTTCTTTTTTAAAAGTTATTTAATAAATGAATAGTCAGTACTAATTGTCACAATATTCTGGTTTGAATTGAAGCAGCAGTTTCTTCATTTGCAGCCTTGCTAACATTATGACTGTTGCGATAGCAGTCTTTTTGTACTCTCTTCTGTAAGTTCAAAACATGGCTGCTTACCTAGTCAGTTTTTTGTCCTATAGATGAAAGCTTTGCCTCTTTTAAAGTTGTTGAAATTACATATTATTTGTTGTTCGTTAGATGTTACAGTTCTTTATGGACACACGTATCAAAATTTTGGTGGAAGTTATAATTTAGAGTATGACATTTGGCTTCCTCTACTTTAAAATTGTGTGTACCTTAGCTTATAATAATGTTGGAGGTTTACTCAAATTTCATTGCTAAATTCACATTATTCAAATAGCTAATCATGTATAGAAATATGCTTGAAATTGTCTAATTTCAAATAATAGATGAAATTAAAAACCAAATAATTTCTGTGTGTCACTTTAAAAATCCTCTCCGTGCATTTTTTAGATAGATCAGCATTACATATAATTGTGTTAATTGTTTTGTGGTTTTTTTAATCTTTAAAGGGTAATGATGGCTTTAGCTGGAAGGATCTTCTGCGAATAAAAAGTGCCCATAAACTTTTGTACGCCCTGGAAATTATTGAAGCTTTGGGAAAGCCCAACAGGAGAATAAGACGTGAATCTACGGTAGTAGAGTTTGTTGTACAGTATATATGTTTTTCTCTCTGAACCATAGTATATACTGATGAGTTATTTTATTCTGTTTTAGTTCTTTAATTGTATTTGCAATTAATTGTTCTGTTTATCTTTAGGGAAGTTATAGCGATCTTTACCCAGACTCAGACGATTCGAGTGAAGATCAAATAGAAAACAGTAAAAACACGTGGAGCTGCAAGGTTTGATTTTCCTACAGTATTCTGTGATACCTAATACATTTTTCAAAAAAGATATAAAATGAAAACCCATTTAAAACATTGTCTATCTTAGAGTTTTTTTGATCTCCAATTTAGGTATATCATTTTAAAGTTGTTCTGTGTTATCAGGCCTCTAAATTTGTCATAGTTGTGTACAACTATTTCTTCTGTTTTTCATAAAATATCCAGCTGAATAGTTTATCAGCTAATTTATTTCTTTCTTTATAAAGCTTAAGTTGGTGTCTGACTGAACTTAGTGATGAGTCTGTATTTGTTTTTTCTCACATTGTTTCCATAATACATTTACAGTTTGTTGCTGCTGGAGGGCTCCAACAGTTACTAGAAATTTTCAATTCTGGAATCTTAGAGCCTAAAGAACAGGAATCATGGACTGTGGTAGGTGTTCATTCACCCTTTTTCTCCATAATAACTTAGCTGTCATTTGTAAAGACTTCATTACTTTCAGTGTTTGTTACAGTTATTTTTCTGTAGTAAATGAAATAAATGAATTCTATACTTGAAACCACCAGAGTCTATGGAATACCGTCTTTTTCTTTAATATCTTATATTCCTGGAAGAATGTTTTCTTAAAAAAATTAAAAAATCATACTTCTGCTTTTTTATATTTTAAAACCACCTTTTATATTTTTTCTGTGTATTTTTGGTTCAATTTTTTTGTCCAGTCTTAAACAGTCCTAGTTTGTAGAATTTAAAATTGTAGATCATGGGAACATCTTAGAGGGAAAAAAAAAAATCTGGGTTCCATCTTTAGGAATGATTGCAACTGCATTGATAATACTATTGCATATCACACTTCTTTAAAAAAGTCCAAATTTGCCAAACGGGAAGGGGTTTACTTTTAATTTTCCTTTTTTTTCAGCTTGTTTTAGGGAAGTTTGGAAACTTTTATTATAGTCTGTTTTAAAAGCAGTAATCTGTTAATTATCTTTCCCTCTGAAGAGGCCAAGAAATACCATTTCCCCTTGTTGGCATTGAGACAAAAGTGGTAGAGTTGTGGTTATGGTGTTAATATTTTGCAATAATGAACATTACTATTAGTTGTTCTTATGTAATTTCTTTTTCATCATTATTCTGTTGTTAGTTTGAGCTAAATTCATATCATAATGAAAACTTTTTTTGTTAGAGTTAGTTTTTCTCTTTTATTTTCAATTCTATGGCATTTGATTAAAAAAACCGAAATATCTCAAGCTCTGAGTCTTATGTACATAAAAAGATGTAAGTGAACAAGCATAGACATCTATGTATAAAACTGATGACAGTTACTGAAATGCTAAAAAGAAGGCAGGTATACTTTTAATTTAAAATTTCATAGGTTTTATCTGATTTTGATGTATTGTAAAATTATTTCAATATTAGAAACAAATTGTCATTCTTTCTATTCAGTATATAAACAAAAGTTTGTATGGTTGCTTTTATTGGTCTGCCCAGAAAGAATGCACAACACTGTGAAAATAGTAACAAATTCTGTGATTAAGTGCCTTAGACTTACGCACGTATAGGTGCTAGGTAGCTGACCTACTTCACGGTGCTCTATTTTTGTTAATTTTACTCTCATAATGCACCTTCTGCTGAGGAGGTGCTATGTTTGGTCATAGCCACACAGCTGAGAACCATGAAAATTGATCTCAAGAGTTACTAAATGAATCCGTGGTTTTCATCTAACAAGAGGTGTTACAATACAAAGTGGTATTTTAAGGTAGTATCTATTGTCTCGGCATGGTTGAATATATTCAACTTGAACGCGCTTCTGTATACCATACTTATTACCCTGGCTATAGTTGAATACAATGCAGGAAAGGCTCTTTACTCCTGGACTATTTCCTATATGTTATTTCATGCACTCGATAGAATGTCTTGAATGCACCTGCTAATAGGACTTGATCATGAAAATGTCTTCATTATAAGAAATAACCTTTTTTGTTTGTTTGTTTTAAACCCTTCCTTTTCATTGCCTATTCTGGTGAGGTTTTGCCAGTTAGAGTTCTAGCTGTTTATCTTTTATACCTTAAGCTTTTCATTTCAAATTCCATAGCAAGCATAAAATTATTTGTAAAGTAAGTCCCTGAAAAAGGAAAATGTCATCTTCTTCTTATTCACAGTGGCAGCTAGACTGTCTTGCTTGCTTGCTGAAGCTGATATGCCAGTTTGCAGTTGATCCTTCAGATTTGGATTTAGCTTACCATGATGTCTTTGCCTGGTCTGGTGTAGCAGAGAGTCACAGAAAAAGAACATGGCCAGGCAAATCACGGAAGACCGCAAGTGACCACGTGAAGGGCCTTCATATACCTCGTTTAACAGAGGTAAGAGATAAACAGTGTGTCTGTTTTGTGAGCTTTAGAAAAATGACCCCTTTGTTGTGCGAAGCCTTTATTTTGGTAATAACGTAGTGAAAAAGCTACTAATATTAATCTATATCCTACATGTTATTCTCCTCTAAAAAGTATTTTAATTGCTTTAAAACTGGCAGTTTTAAAAGCTGGAACCGAAAGGGGTTTTGGTGATTAGTGAGCACAGTGCTTTATCCCCCTTTCTTAGATTTTGTTTTCCAAATTAGTTACTCCTTTTTTTATGGTAACCTGTTATATGGGCTGCCCCCATCCTCACTAAATCCATTTTAGATTCTTTTAGTAAACACTAAAATAACTTACTCTGCTAAGGATATCTGAGTGAGTGTATAGTGAACTTACCTAAACCTGTAAACCTTCTTACCAGATTCTTACATGCTAATTTCCTAATGTAGACCAAGACTGATATTTAATTGGTAGTATTTTTGCATCAGAGATACATTCCCTGTAAATCGATTGCTCTTGGGCACAGGACCAGCTGCGATTGCCAGACATCCCATGTGCAATTGTTATACGTGGAAAGACCTTAACTATTCTATATGTATTAGGTATTTTTGACAAAGCTACTATGATACAGTGAAATTACCAAATGTGTTAAATTTTTTAACATTGACTGTGTGTAAATGCTGCTACCAGTTTCTATAACTGTTTTTAAATTTTTAATTGTCAATTGATGAATATTTCTGATTGCAGTGGATTTGCTAACTAAATATTTTAAAAGACTTTCTTCAGATTTTGATGTGAAAATTCTGTGTAGCCTGTCAGGTTCTCTAAAGATGAATAATTTAAGTGAATGTATAGTCAATAATATGTGTTGATCACAGAGATAGGGGAAATTTACATATCCAACCTCATTCTCAACCCTGTCTCCTCAAGCTGAAGATTTTTGAAAGGAAGTGAATAGTCTATGCTTTTAAAAATACAGTGTTTTTACTAAAAGGATTGAATAAATGGTTGATTTTTTTTCTATTCAGTTAAATTGTCTGTCTTAGTGAAATAGAATGAAATTTTAGCATCTAGACTTAGTCAATGAAACACAGGATTTCAGATCTGCCTTAAAAAAAACCAATCTAAGTTTTAACTGTGGAGATGCTATGATTTGTCTTTTGCTCTTCCTCCCTCTGCACAGGTGGGTTTGTTTTAGATTCACACAGTGTGTATAATTTAAAAACAGATCAAAAAGCTTGTTGTTATATTAACTGTTGTTTTTTTTCTTTTGACTTCAATTTTTAAAGGTGTTTCTTGTACTTGTCCAGGGAACCAGTTTGATTCAGCGACTTATGTCAGTTGCTTATACATATGACAACTTGGCACCTAGGTACAATATCTTTTTATTTTTGTAATAAAGCTAATCAGTTGTGCACATTTTCATCGCTGCTTTAAATAAAGTAACTAGCTCTTTCAGGTGTAGTCCCTGTTAACACCTATATCAGAAATTTAAGTCTGTAGGCATTAGGCTTGCTTTTCTTAGTCACCTCTTCTGGTAGTTATCCTACCTGTATAGGAGGAGGGAGAGAGGAGAGTGGCGAGAACTCTCAGTGGTCAGGGTGTAAGACATGGAGCAACAAAAATGTATGTGGTATGCTCTCATAAGTTCTCATGTCAAAACTATTTCTTTGTTCTGTCTGTAGCAATTAGCATTCTCAATTTCAAGGCAGCGTAAAGGAGAAATTAAAATAAATTCATTTCTAAGCTGCTTAGTCATCTGCCAGTTTTGACTTATTTCCCATTCCTAATAACATTAGCTCATTACTGCTGAAATTACCCTTATTGTTTTAGTGTGTGTGCATGTACGGAAGGCAAAATTTTCCCTTCAGAAACAGACTGTTAGAGATTTTTGTCCTTTTTGCCTTTTGTCCTGGGAAAAGCAATTCTGTGTAAGACTGCATCCTGCATCAGACTGATGGTGGGGAGGTCAGGTTGTTTGCTGCATTTGGTGTTGTAGAATTACTTGATTCCAAGTAATGGATAGCATGTTTTACCATGTATTTAAAAGTTTGTTACAGGCATTCAGAACATTTCCAGCCAAATCTGCAAGTGCGCCTAACTTTAACCTCTAGTTGAGTTGCAGGAATAATTTTAAACATATACAGTATGTTTTTTGTTTCATAACCTTTTATTGCAATTCATAAAAATGCAAGTAAATAAATGCAAACGTTTAAAATCTGTCTAAAGTTTGCAAATGTTTGTTCAAAGTGTGGTTCTCAAAGAAGAAAGCTAGTATTGTTCATAATGGTGCAGTTCTCAGTCCCATATTACGTCTTCTCTTTTTTGGATAAAATAAAGGGGCGGTGGTATATTTTTCTTGACTTTTTATCTTGTAGTCAGTAAAGCTTTAAGGGAGTAGCTTGAAGATTTTAATAGTTTTATCATTGTTGCTAATTTTGAATACCGCAAGAAATGAATCCTTTTAAGATTAAAATTTCTTAGTGGGTACTTAAGAGTAACTGTGCTGTTACTTGTGTGTACTTGTATTTCTAAGTGATGGTCTGTTACATTCTGTGATAAAATTCAAATGCCTTTATCTTCTTCCTGTTCAGGGTGTTGAAAGCTCAGTCTGATCACAGATCAAGACATGAAGGTTAGTGCTGCAAAATAGCTGTATGTTATGAACTAATAGTAATGAAAGCATATTGAACATAGATAACAAATTACATGTTTGTTTTATTCCACCATTAGAATGCTCTAAAATTGTGTTCCTTGGTAGTGTTAGGGCTGTTACAATCTAGGTGGGAATACACAGAGGGGCTTTCCTTCTCTGGAAATTGTTTTATATGAATTGAAATGTTGTACTGTAGCTATGCCTTCATCTCCAGAAGAGCTGTGTTTGGTAGGAAAACCAGCTGTATTCTTATCTTCCAAGGGGCAGCATATATAACACCATAATAGAGTCACCAATAGTCACCTTGACTCTGGTTTACAGAAGTCATTCTGGGCCCTGAATTCCCTGGAGTTCCTCCATCTGTCCCTCTTGTGGAGGTTTCTTACTAAAGATCTAAATGATCTGTGTCAGATTAAGTCTGTATCAAAGTAATTGTCAAAAGTACAGCACAGGCCTGCATAAATATAGGTATGTCCTCCTAGGCTTGTATGTTGCCTTCAGTTTTTTCACTTTTTTCTCTCCTGTGGATGTTAACGTCTACAAACTTGAATTCTCAGCAAATGCTATGTGTCACCTACTGAAGTCTTACTTTTAGCTGTTAAGAAGAAAGGAACAGATACACTAGTTAGTCCAGGGAAATGTTCACCTTCAGACAGCATAATGCAACCCATTAGTAAAGTACCAGCTCAGTGCTTAAGTAGAGATGCAGGAAAGGGTTGTGCCCCAGATTGGTAACACTTAATCTAATTGTCATCAGTAGTACAATGGTCAGTGTTTAGTAAGCATATTGGTAAAATTCTGAGTTTAGGTAGTATCTTATCTGCCAGTAAGGATTTAGTCTTGTACGTTAGTATGACTGAAATAAATGTCATGTGTGCTAGAACTATGCAACTTTTCAACCTAAAAAGCCTAATCTGTTAGTTACAGCATGATTTACTCTTCTCTTGTTTTCTTTCAGTCACTCATTATTCAATGTGGCTGTTGGTGAGTTGGGCTCACTGCTGTTCCTTGGTGAAATCCAGTCTGGCGGACAGTGATCATTTGCAAGACTGGCTAAAGAAACTTACCCTTCTTATTCCAGAGGTACGTTAAAGGACAGGCTACTGCGTTACTAATTACTGCATAATATGGAACAAGATTAACTTTGGTTTCAAGCTACTATTAAATTCAAAACATGTTGTTTCCTGCTAAAAGTAGGCAAGATCTGACTCAGTTACTTGCAATCCTGTTTAGAAAGTAATCATTTGTAGTTAAAATACCGTGTAAAATGGTACATTTGTGGTTGATTGCAAAACAGTTTATAAACTCTCGTCTGTCGTCTTGGCTTCTGTTTGAAGGTAATTTTTTCACTGTAATTTGTTGAAATTTCTGGGTGATGCCCTCTAATGTGGATTAGTCTAACTATACTTCGCCCATTATATTTTTTTTCAGCTATACTTTTTATCCCAAAATATGAGGTGAATGAGAGTTGATATAAAAATGTTTGTCATTACTGAATCTTTCCTTAGCTTTAATAGTTTTTTCTGGTGTAAGAAAAGCTTGAAAACTGCATAAAGATATGCGTAGTAGAAACTTTTTGTATTTACTAGTTATTGCTTAAAGGTGCAATATGGATATGATGTGATAATTATTATCTGTTGCTTTATTACTCAAGCACAGAAAAAGCTTACATGCTCACTCCATTTAAAAACCCTGGAAAAGAAAGAGTGCAGACTTCCAGAACTGGATTAGAGATAGTCTGTGGATATTTTTCTTAAGAAAAAATAAAAGAAAGAAGAAAACAATTCTTTTAGTGAAAATAAGTAAATTAACCATATAGTTAGGAATGAGTAAGAGTGAATTCCAGCATCACGCAGATTTCCCTAATTTGCCCAGATGTGATATTTTCTATTTTAGTAACTAGCTGTAATCTTTACTGTAGTAAATACGTAACTCAGGAAACAAGGGGCACAGACAAATCAGCTTTTTTGTTAGAATGGTGTCTTTTGCATTGTTCTGTAAGTAATTTAAATGTATGTTATTTGTAATACGTGTTTTTAGAAAGACATATTCTACATTGATAACCTGATAGATATTATAAGAGGAACTTATTACGTACATATGAAAGAAAATTCAACATAAGAAAAAATATTCTAAGTAATGTGTGTAATCATTTAATTCTTTTATTTTTCATAAAGACTGCCGTTCGCCATGAGTCTTGCAATGGTTTATACAAGTTATCTCTCTCTGGTCTGGATGGGGGAGACTCAATTAATCGATCCTTTCTGTTGCTGGCTGCATCAACGTTATTAAAATTTCTCCCTGACGCTCAAGCTCTGAAACCAATCCGGGTAAGCATTTAAGAAATGTCAAGACTTTATCAAAGATCTATTTAAACTTACTTTTGTTAATATAAAAAGAAAAAAAAAGATAGATGTTATCATTATGTCTGACATACTGTTACGCTGAGGTATTAAGACTTTTGGTTTAGATGCTTCCAGAAACTTGACAAAAGTAGTTAAAGCTGTGACACTATGGTAATTTAGAGCTTGCCTGTGCTTGGAGAAACGCAGAATTGCATTTGGGAAGCACTCTTGTTCTGGAATTTTTAATATCCACATAACACAGTGTTAGGGAATAACAGGTGTGTTTTCAATATATGCCTCAGTTTCCCTTTAAATGTAGGTAAGTCCATAAATAAATCAGTACGCTGTTTTACATGTACATAGGTGCTCTCTGTTGCTGTGGCTGAATGTTGTTGTTCCCAGTCGCCTCTCTTTTTCTGTTGGAGTATTATTGTCCTCAGAGCTCTACTAAATAGAAAAGATTCAGTGGATGCTGTCAAAGCTACTTCAGGAGGAGTTCTTACTGTATGCAGGTTAATAGAGATGGTTTGAACTAACCTGGATGATTTTGCCTAAAGCCAGTTAGGGATGGTAGACCTAGCACTGCGTATCAGGGGAGGCTGTGCTGACTTCAGCTGGTGTAGCTAGATCTGAAGAAAAGCACTTGTACAGCAGTGAAGGGTGAACGTGGGGTTTGGATCTGTCACGCAGTTTATTCTTGTGACCCTGTGTGGCATTTGATTTCGGTTAAAGTGGTTCATTCAGTTTAAATGTGCTTTTGTTTTAAAGTTTGTTGATATTTTTTAAAACAGTTAAATTAAAACAATCTACAGAAGATTTTGCATTATTTGACTCATAGTCAGAAGAATTTAAAATTAGAGTTGTACTAACTAATGTTGAATTCAGCCAAAGTTTCTCATGTTTTGTCTAGTCTAATATTGAAAATTTTGCAATTTGCAGTGATTAGGATGGAGACAATACTATTCTAAGTTTATTTTTTTTAAGCGTCTGGCAGATCATCCTGACAATCGTTCAAGAAAATTAATAAATATTTCAGAAGAAAAATAGAATATGCACTGTTACCATTGTAAAATACATTATTCTTGTAATTGGCTTATCTTGTAGGGGCTTGTAGAAAGTAATATCCTTGTAACAGTTACTGGGTTTACTACATATTTTAATACACAGTTATTTTGTCTGATGTACTTCAGAACAAAAGCAATTTCTTTTCACAGATAGAGGATTACGAAGAAGAAACAGTGCTGCGACCAGGTTGTAAGGAGTATTTTTGGCTGTTGTGCAAACTGATTGATAACATACATGTCAAAGATGCAAGTCAGGTAGGTTTTGCTTTGCATTCATATGAATGATTGCTTTTTTAAATTTAGGTATTCAGACCACTTAAGAGATGGTGAATAGCTCTTGGGTCTTTCCCACCTCCCAGCTTTCCTTACTCTCTGATGTGTATGTAGTAGCTCTTGGCCAAAGGAAGCTTCAGACACTGATCCTGTAGAGTCAAGAAGGGAATGGGTATAATACGTGGAGAGGGTCAGCTTAGGTGAAGGTAACAGACATCGGGAATACTCTGATTATCTGTGAGATTCACTGTTGATAATTTCAATGCGGTCTAAGGAGGAGGTAATCAAGTATTTGGCTAAAGTTGAAAGAGGAAAAAATTTCAGTTAACAGCTACTTAAAACAGAGTAGAAAAATTATTCACAAATTTCAAAACATCTCTAAAGGGTTAAAGTTACCTTTTGGGCAAACTCTACAACTGCTTGTGCTGGCTGGTGGCCCTGCATGAAGCTCTCTGGTTCATTCTCAGTGTTGTGGCAGGAGTGTGGGAAGGGAGCCTTAATCCTAATTTCTCCGGGATGGAAAAGTTGTCCTCTCCTAACTCTGGATGTGGAGGCAAAAATTTTGTTCCCCCCAGACCCCTCATTCCTCTGCTCAGTTTCCTTCCATTTCTGTTTTATTAATTGAATCTCTTCGTTAGGCCACAGTTCTGCCTACTTCTTCTGCATGTTGCTCAAGCAGGAAATGCTAATGGGACTTTTCAACCTTCTGATGACAAACTGTGTGTTCTTGTGAGAAATAACAATTAAACGCTTCTCTTTAAAATAGTAGTATTCCATTTTTTCAGTATGGTAGATATATTTGTGGGATCTGGAATTGAAAGAATAACTGTTACTTCATTTGAACTGTACTGCATTGATTTTAAAAACCAATTTTATCACATTTATAAAAATGTATTAAAATATTATTGCAAGCATGTTTGAAAGAGGAGTTTTAATTGTCCCGTTTTTTCTGTGTGCAATAACAAAATTTCATCCAAAAGCATAACCATAGTTTCAGACTAGGCTTATAAGTTGTAATTCATGAAGTACATAATTATTTTCCATTTATATTCCATTTTCTTTATTTTTAATCAGACCACGCTGCTCGACTTAGATGCACTAGCAAGACATCTCGCTGACTGCATTCGGAGGTAAGCGTTGCTAACAGTCATTTCACTTGTAAGTTGCATTATATTTATTATTAGTGGGACAGAGTTTTAACATTTCTATTGTGTGTATATATATGTATATATAGCAGAGAAATCCTGGACCATCAAGACGGTAATATAGAAGATGATGGACTTACAGGACTACTTCGTCTTGCAACAAGTGTTATTAAGCACAAACCACCCTTTAAATTTTCTCGCGAAGGCCAGGTAAGAAAAGGACACTGAAAGATGGCAAAGAGATCAAAATAGCGTCATCTTTCTTACTTTCTCCATTTCACCTTTTTTTCTGCTAGTTTGATTGCAGGGCTTGATGTATGAGCGTATATCATATTTCTAGCCTTAGGATGATGGGTAAAACCCACACATATCATTCCTTTCTTAAAAAGTAACACGTACAGTCCCTTCCTTTTCTAAATATATTTAATTTCAGGACAGAGTTCTTACATCCTAGAAATTTTATTCATTTTCACTTACTATCTTTAAATGTTTTTAGTATGGATCAGCATTAACTGGTTTAAAAATCATTAACAGCAGCTAGTTTTTGACCATATCCTGGGACAGTTGTGATCTAAAAGTAGCTTTTAAGCTCTGCATTTGCACAGTGGCAGACACCTGTTACAAGAATATTACGTTCCACCTGTGCTTGTAAGATGTGAGAGTGGCTAGGCAGGGGAAGCTGCTAAAAAATGTCTACTTTGTGTTTTGGGGGCCACATAAATAGTCCCCTGTATTCAATTACGTTGCATATATCCTGTCTGTTATCATAAAATGGCCCTGAAGGTAATTTTACTGTCCAAAAGTTTTAATAGTGTCCACATTGTGCACTACCTAACATAAAGTTACACTGCTGACAGCATTTTAAAAGACTTCTACTATATAATTCTCCTGGAATAAGTGTATTTTAAGTATGGAGAGCTTGCAGATTAAATTAGAGCAAGAATTCAATTCACAGAGGGCAGTGTGGAGGATGATATAGAAATTAAAATAGAAGAAGTATGCAAAGACCAGATTTATGTAGCTTGGATATATGAAAAGCATAAGAAGAAAACAAAATGGAAGCTTAAGTAGAGAGCAGTGATAGTATACAGAATCCTAAAGTATGTTGCATATATGTAGTATATCACAGGGAGGCCAGGAATTTGATTTGAAAAATGGATGAATGTGAACAGAGCAGTATCCGCAACAATCTTCTCAAAAAGAATTTGGCTGTACTGAGAGACAGGGAGACTACGTCATGATCTACTGTGGGTTTTTTGGTTGTTTGTTTTTTTTTTTTTTAAAATTCTATGTACAATTAAAAACACTTATTAACTGCATATTATAAAGTGCATTAGTGAAGAGTTTTGTATTGTGTTCAATGTAATGGAACAGGATTGTGAAACCTTCCTCTGAGCAAAGGCTGGTGAAAAAATATCCAGGAAAATACAGTGGCAAATAGTGAAGATAGTTTAGACTTGCCCAGAGGATTCTGGTGCTCTGCTGTGCCTTTTCTTCCCTACAGATTCATTCTCTTACTAAGTAAACAAAATTATTGTTTGGCAAATACTGTCAAACTTTAAAGGTCACATTTTGTGACAACAATGGATACTCAATCTACCTTCTTTGACATCTTGTATAGATAATCACTGCCTACTTTATTCTACACTAAGTGGAAAAAGATACATTTTTAACATACACTAGCTAGCACATGTTCACTAGAAAGGTATATCTTAAGGCCGCTTTGATGGTAAGGAGATACGTTTTTAACAAGATTGGGGTTTTGCATTTGGCCTCAGAGCAAAATCGTCTATAGAGTTCTTTGTCTTCCCTGCTCCAACATGTCAGAATTCAATCAGCACAAATACGAGACTGAGAGTGTTAATCAGAAAAAGGTAGATCCAGATCTCAGAAGTTACTGCTTTTCTAGTCTGGGATGCCTTAAGGTGGGTGGTGTGTTAAAACACCTGTTTGAGAACAGGCTGCAGCTGAAAGCAGGGTCTGAAACTCCATTAGTAGATGCATCTGGTCTGCTGATGGGCAGTAGTCATCTACACCTGGCAAGTGTGGTTAGGAAGGAAAAGGAATTGGACTGCTGCCCCGCAAGCACTCCTCATACAGACTAACTACCAAGAAATCAGGTATCTATTTATTTTTAATTGTAGGCATTTTCTTTCTCCAAAGTGTGCAGAAATCGGGAAGAACTTTGATTAACTATATTGGCCAGGAGAAGACCTCTCCGTATTATTCAGCTATTAACATAAGCCCCAGTTACAAGATTTTATATTAAGACTATAGGAATTTCCCTGTACGCTGGAACAAGGCTTTTTGTGGTCATATTTGCTGTGTACTCTGCAGAAGGCCATTTTTTGACATTTAGAATTTAGTTAGATTTTGCAGCAGAGCCTGCCTTTTAATGTCAAAAGGCTTCTTAACTGAATATACTTGAATGGGGAAATTCAGGAAGAACATTTTTTTAATTACAGTGTAGAAATTGTAGAAGTGTAATAGCTGGATTGGTAGCCTGTGAGGAAGAATTCTGTCCCTAAAAAAAAAAAAAAAAAAAAAATCAAGAAGATAAATTTGGGGAAAAAAATAATTCCAAATTCTGCAGAGGTAGAAGATTTTTTAATCTGATTATATAGACAACTGAAATGATACACTACTAATATGATTTAATGATTAATATGATTTGTTAAGGTTGCAGATATTGTACAGAAGCAGTGAAGTGTAGGGTATGGATCATGTCATCAGCCCTAGACATAGTGTCCACATGACTTGCTGGTTGTCTAAGGAAATTTGTTGAAATACTGCTTTATAAATTCTGCTGAATTTCTTCTTTCATTTATCTCTCATTATACCACTTAAATGACTAATTAGTAATGTTCACTTTGTAGCTGAAAGGTAGAGGAAAGCCTTTTTACCATTCTGCACTTCTTTGAAGGTGCTGTAGTTGTGGAAGAGTATGACCACTTGTTCCTACAGACCTATACAGACGTTCATTGGTTTTTTTGTTATCCTTTTAATATTTTACTTTTGTTTTAGTTTTATTGAGTTAAATTGACTATATAGAAGGAAGGTACTGAAGTTTAGACAGATCCATCTCAGTTTTTTAGGGTATTAATCTGGGACGGTAAAAATAACTAACAGCGTACAGTATTATTTGTCATCCAAAGGCAACCTGACTTGGTACAGCTATGGCTTTGTGCCTTTTATAGTTCAGTTACTATTCCAGACAAGAAACAATACAAAAATAAACTTACAGTACACATGGTACATAATTTAGTGCATGTTTTATGGTTAGTGATTCATAAAACTCAAACTAGTAAAGTGATTAAGATCATGTGCTGTCTATCACTAGGAGAAACTAGTCTTAAAGTTACTAAAAACACATGTGGTTTGTCAAATTAAATTATCAATCATGAATCAAACATAATTTATCAGTCTTCTTCAGTGGACATATTTCTCTTTAGGCTATATAATATGTTTACAGTGCACTTTAGTATAAAAAATTGTTAAAATTTGTAATTCAGGACTTGTATACAAGCCAGTTCTGTAAATGATAGAGGTCTAGAAAGTCAATGGAAGTTTCTAGAAGATTGATAACACATGACTGTTGTCTTTTAAGAATGTGTTCAAACTGCTAAACCTGCTGGTTGAACTGTTTTACAGGAATTTCTGAGAGACATCTTCAATCTTCTGTTCTTGCTGCCAAGTCTGAAAGACAGACAACAGCCAAAATGCAAGTCACATTCTTCAAGGGCTGCTGCTTACGACTTGTTGGTAGAAATGGTAAAGGGGTCCGTGGAAAACTACAGGCTGCTCCACAACTGGGTTATGGCACAACATATGCAGTGTAAGAACCTTTATTCATATGTAGCTTTTGAGTATTTTGTGGAAAGCTAGTCAATTTGCATTTTCTGTTTTTTTGGTTTGAATTTTCACATTTATACAGTTCAGTAAAGAAAATAGGAGTGTACTTGTAATATGGCTTTCCATTCTGAGGTGGCTAGCCACTGTTGTGAACAGTACTGCAATCGTGGAGTTCCCATTTCCTCCTGAAGTACATCAGAAATGTCTGCATTTAATGACTTTCTGAAAATAATCGTCTGTTAAGAGCGCATAGGTAGAAACAGGGAAATGCAAAGGTGGCGCAGAATATTTTTAGACTTAAACTGAATAATCCCACTTCCCAAAAGTAGTTAATGAAGTAAGACATTGTTGCTACTAGCACTGCTCTTAAAATTCCTATTGTAACTGTACTACTTATCCAGCATCACTTACGGTAGTGTTACAGAGCAGATGCAGGCATCTTTTGCTCACTCAGCAAATGAGTGGATTTAATCACGTGTGTAATTCTCAGATCATCTGTTCTTAAATATGGGTTATTTAAAGTATGTGGTCCTGTTAAATGACACTGGCACATAGATAATGTTGTTAGAGTGGATTTTACATGTTTCATTGGCTTGTGCTGGATTTTAATTTCTATTTTCCCTTTCTAATGTAAAGAAACATGCTATATTTATATGTAAACCGAGGTATATAAAGCACACTGAGGTACTGTAGATGTATAGGCTGTTAACAGCATTGTGATGTTTTCAAAGTCTCTAATATCTTTGTAGTTGACTTTTGGTCTGTACCCAGATGCCTGCTTACAGTGCTAATACAATTTTGTTATGCCTCTTGGCTTTCATGCTTCCTGTGTTTTGGAAACTCAATTCCTATGTATAATATGGAAATTACCAAAATTTGAAGTTAGTTAATATTTTATCTTTGATTTGCAAATTCTCATTATGCATTTTTTAGCTTGATAGATTTCCTTTCACATGCCCAGTTTAAATTCCGGTAACCTGAGGAGCTGTAATTTATTATAATCAATGGAATTGATTTAGTGCCTTACAATTCAGGAAGCAAAAGAGAAATCTGATCGTAATCACGTTTTGTGTTCTGTACTCAAATGCCTGGGGCCTTCTAACAACCCTCCAAAGTCTCCTATGCTCAGGGAAAATATTCTGAAGAATATGTTTTATGAAAATATTGAGTATTTCTGTTTGCTGTGAGTACATCTGCTGCTGCTGAGGCTGTCTGTGTCTCTCCAAGTACAATCGTTCATTTTTTACACTTATTATTTTTCTCACTCCAAATCCCAGTAATTCCTAGGTGCTGAAGTTTTCCGTAACACTTACTACAGTTGTTAAGTTTCTTCCAAATACTCTTCTCTATATCGTTTGTTCCTTCCCGAGTTCTCCAGAGCCGTCTCGTCAGTGCTCCTGCTCCATATCCAGTGTATCTCGGTTTCATGAATGTTAATTTTATTCCAAGTGGCAGAGTGCCATTGTCTCTTTCTGGTGTGCAACTGACACAGGACTTCTGATACCTTATTTGTTTAAAGTCTTGTCGTTCCATTGATGTGATCCAAAGATTCTGAAAACTGGATTTTTCCACTTTGCTTATCTCTGTAATCGTATTAGTCTTAAAAATTCCTAGTCTTAGGCCTGTCTCTCTGTTCTTCTTAGGAGAAGCATTAAGGAAAATATTATAAATTTCCATCTTTGCTTTTAATGTTTTACTTTTCTGCTTCATTGGAGAAATTTTCAATCCTGCGACTTGTACAGTTGTTGTCCTCTAGTCTCACCAATTCCTGTCTCTGCTACCATTTTTTCTCACACCTCTAACTGATTGAAGCCAGGGTGCTCTTCAAGAGATGGCTTTAATGTAATGTTTTTCAAAAAGAAAGCATCTTACTAAAAGATATCTAGTATATTTTCTTTAGGACAAAAAAAAATAATTTAGGCTTCTAATTAAAAATTATGTTACTAAGACTCTATTCTGGCAATCATATTAAAATGTAAAACTGTATACTGTTCTTCAGACTTATACTAGTGTGAATAATATAAAGTAGTTGTAGTAAAGTTTTAACTGCAGCAGCATTTTTCTTTAAAGTTTCCACTAATGTAGCTCCCTTCATTGATGGATGGATGGAAGAGAATGACTTGCATGCTTTTCTCTACTTCACAGAGACAGCGGTTTTAACTGAAGACATAGGGATGCCTTCGTGCATTTTTAGCAAGTGATACCGTAGGAAATGAGCTGACAAGTAGCTGATGTCAACTGACTCAATTAATGCAGACTCTGATCTTACTGGAGAGGGGATTTAGTTACCTTCTGTTGTTCATAAAACTTCTTGCAGTGTTTTGGAGTTTTGTTTTCTTTAAAGAGCAAGACTAATAAAAACATTCAGTTCAAAGGAGGGAAACAAGACCAGCTGTTTTGCTTTCATAGAAGTTTCAGATAGTGTTTGATGTTATGTTTGGAGCAGAAGCGTGATCAGAAGGTGGAAGATAGAGAAATGCATTGTCATTTGAAGAGGAAGAAATTCAGTTTTATTTTGCTTGAAATAGAATGTGAATATTGGAAGTTTGGTTACAAGTTCTCCTATCTCTTCCTGAGAAGAGGCTGTTTTCTATAAAGACAGTGAGGAATAAAGATGATGGACATAAGTGAGGCCCAAACTTACCTTTCTAGTTAAGATCCATACAGAAGAAGGAAATCTTTTACTATCAAAATGAAGACAGTCACTTAAAAGTTCCAGGGTGAAGAAAACAGGATCTTCCTGAGAAATTCCTTGTCCAATTTCTGAAACCCCTTTGTCAGAGTGAAGTAGGAGGAAGATACTCCCAACTTTGTGATTACAACTTGATGAGCTATAAGCAGAGTGATATATACTGAGTCCCTGTGTCAGAAGGGATGAATTAAGATGTTGCAATATAAGCATTTCAGTTAAGGGAGAGAATTTTGTGTTCTGCCGTGCTAATTACTTCAGGAGGTTAAATGTGGAGGAGAGCTTTGTTTCAACTGGCCGAACAGCCCAATGTAACCAGGTAACATGAGGTCACACTACTGAGATTTGTTGAAACAGGAGAATTAAAACTCTTTCCTTCCCTACTTGAAGCTGCAGGGCTAATAGCTGTTTTGATGCCAATGCCAAAATGAAGATTACAACAATTATTTGTTGTGCAACAGAACGTCTTGTGGGTCTGGTCTCTGAAGATGTGAGGATCTGTTCAGAGGATGCCAAATAGTTTCCTGAATTTATAGCTGGTAGTATGAATTGAGAAGAATCCTTAATGAGCCTTTAATCATTGACAAAATGAATAAAGATTTAAAATTTAAATCTTGAACCCATGTAGCTGTTATGGATTGTAAAATAAATTCAGGCTACTTTTTTGCTTTTTTTCTACATATCTGAACATATACTTCAGTAGAGGTGCTGAGTTATCTGTAGGACGCTCTCCCTTTTTTGGAGCATGATATCCTTGGGGATGAATAGCAAAGCAAGATGCATTGCAAGTTTTTGTGTCAAACTTCTTGCATACCAAGGAAGATGATAGGCTGCAGTGAATTTCTTTGGATGCTGGATTAGTTCCTCTGTAATTTAGTGCTTGTGTCATCTAGTTGCCTCTGCAGCTCAAACGGTTAATTCCCCATTCCATTCTCCTGCGTGGGATGCTAGAAGGAGAAGCCTGTCAGTGTCTAGAAGCAGTACTAATCACTTACAAATCATTTGTCTAGTCTGGTTACCATCTTCTTGACTGGCAGATGAGGAGAACTTTCCCATTCTTCCGATTTCTTGGCAGCCATATCAGAACAAGGCTTATTAAGAAGAGTCTGTTAGACTTGCCTAACTTGCCTAGTGCCATGCCGTGTAAGAAATAGGTTGCTACATCTGGTATGAAATATAGAGGAATAGAAGACTTACAGGAAAAGAAAATGGCTTTTCAACCTGATTCTCTAGGTGATTCACTTCTTGCTTACCCCTATTTTTCTTGTAGATTGCAGATTCCTTTAGTGTATATATGGCTTTGAAGGGCAATAAAAACCCTTCTTTCTCTTCCTATAAAAACTGTTCCCAAGTTTATTCAAGCTCGTGTACAGCCAACCACTTTATTTCACTGCACTTCTGTGTCTTATCTCTGATAAGCATCTATCCATCTTTTGTACGGGTCAGAAAGATTTTTTGCTAGCCTGGCATCCATTATAATAGCTGTCATTCTGAAACCAGCTTCCCTTCTGAAAAGAAGGGTCTCGCCTCATGTGCAGTTATCTCGGATACCAAATCTGTGTGTTGTTATGTGAAGGGAAGGCTCCCTAACTTGAGTCTTTGGCTGCAGAGGTTCTGCTTTGCTTTCATTCAATGTGACACAGAGGTGCATAGGAATGGGTAGTAGAAATTACGAGTCATTTTTGTGCTGGGGGAATGACTGGTATACATTTGGGAGCTTGGAAGTGTTGTATGTTATCAGTTTTAAGTATGTTCTCAGTGGTTTAGGCAGTGCAAGTGTTGTGAGAGAGCTGTAGAAAAAAATAAATCCCCTTATAAATCCCCTATGTATAAAAAATGCAAAATGCATATTAGCCCATATTTAGAATTTATGGATGCTCTTGATGAGGAAAAGATTGTGTGGTTTTACCAAACTTTTAAGGGAGAGGCTTTATTACTACGTGTAATATTTATTATTACACATAGTAATATTTATTATTATTATTATTATTACTACATGTAATGCTACCACTAGAACAAGTGTAAGAGATGATGCTTGCTATGAGTAATGCTTTGGAGAGCACAGCAAATCACTTGTAGCCCAGAGTAGTGTGGCATCTAGAAAGGCTTGCTGCTGTATCAAGTGATTTTCCTGATGTACCCATAGTGCATTTTCTTGAAGAGCAGGTACCGTCTGGCTCATGTCTGTACATGTAGAATGCATAAACAGGGTGTATTGTATTAATGTAAGTATAAAGCTCTTAATTGTATTTATGTCTTTGTAAATTGTACTTTGAATTGATTTTTTCTGCATGTGTGACTCCTGTTTGTTCCAGCTTCCCATGCACCTTACAAGTGGGATTATTGGCCACATGATGATGTTCGCGCTGAATGTAGATTTGTGGGTCTAACTAATCTTGGAGCAACGTGTTACCTGGCGTCCACTATTCAGCAACTGTACATGATACCAGAGGCCAGACAAGCAATCTTTACTGCAAAGGTGTGCTTTGGGCTCTTATGTTCCTTGGGTGGGTTTGGGTAGAAGTTTAAATTTAGAATCAGTGCAGATGTTGGTAAAGTATAGACTCACTTTTAAGACTTATTATTTGATAAAGAATATTTCTTCCGGACTGTGCTCAAACGCATATTTCTGTTGCTGTCAACTAGATTTATTCAAATTTGGTTTTATGTGAATTGTCTGTTGTTTCTTAACTCCTAATTTGTCATTTTGTTAGAATAAGTGCCATTCTTCTTTGAATATTTATAAAGTTCTAGAGCATGTATCTCATGCTACCAGAAGCACAGTGAGTCCTGTAAATTATTATATATTGGTTAACATCCAGAAATATTAGAATATTACTCCTAGTTATTTATTATAAAAGAGAAAGCTTCATTTTGGTCCCTGACATAAACAGGGCATATATATTGTGTGAAACACCCTCGTTGGCAGTGACCTCATAATTTTTTGTTATCATTAAGTTATTGGTAGTTTTCTAGTTTTCATCTAGAAATAGCCATTTATGAACGAAAATAAAAGAGGGAAGCTGCTGGTCTGCACATGAAATGTGTTGTATAGAGAGTTGATCAGAACTCCCATGACATCTATGGATTGAAAAAAAATTATTTGAAAATTACTACAGCCTTTTGTAGCACGTTCCCAAAAGCTGCTAGCTGCGGTAAATTTTTAGAAAATAGAGTTACTTTTTGACTTAGCTTTAAAGTTGACATGCCAAAAAATGAATAGTTAGTGCTTTATATATAAGTATAAAATAGTGTACCATGTGCCGTACACAATCATTTTTCTTTATTGTCCATTATAAAGTGGTTGTTTTCTTATTTAACAAGATGATCATTTAACCTTTTTAAGGGCTGGTTTTGGAAAGTTATAAGCAAAACGATAAAGTCTTCTTTTATGAATTTTTTTTAGTACTCGGAAGATATGAAACACAAGACCACTCTACTAGAACTCCAGAAAATGTTTACATACTTAATGGTAGGTGCAAAAGAGGATATTTCATAAAGTATCCTATTTTGGGGGGGGGTGCGGGGAAGGCAAGAACAACGTAGTTACCATTCTATGTGTAAATTCTTGGCAGTTTAAGTCCATTGTGCCTAAGTTTTGTAATTGAATGTCTTAAATAGTTTTTACCCACTTTAAAGCTGTTGTTCAGCAAATCAGTTAAGCAAACATTGGCATAATAGTTTTCATGAAGAGGCAGTGTAAATCCTAATCTAAGGTAGGGTTTCATATTGGGCATCAACTATAATGAGCAAGCACCAGCTCTCAAATGTTAGTGATTGTCTACTGTATTCTTAAAAAATGTTTGTGAAGTGAATAGATGGGAATGATTTTTTCTTTTTAACAAACACTCTGCCAGGACTGTCTGTCTAACACCATTGTGATTCTTCATTTAATCATGGAACAATTTGTTTGCCCCACTTTCCCTGGTGAAAAAATAAAATATATCGCTTTTGTTCATTGCATTTTCCTTGCTCCAATATTTTAAAGGTTAATCTGTTTAAATAAAGCATTAAAGAGCAACCAACAATTTTGAAATTCCAGAACTAAACAAAATTGAGGCAGTTCACAGGTGTTCACTGCTGTTAAAATAGCAAAACATTTCTGAAATAATGAAAAAAGAAAATTGAGGAGAGCTGAGTGCTTTTGTTCTTGGCGCTGGCTTTTGTGAAAGAAAATCCTAACCACTTCGAAGACGAATAGAGGAAAGGAATTTAGGCATGCAGTGCCTGCAATGAATCACAAAATTATTCTAGGTATTTACATAAGCATAAAATAATATAGGCACATAAAATCATATGAAGATTTACCATTATTAAAACCTTGAAAGAATGCTTTTATCCCAAAAAAGGTAATACTTACCAGAAGCACTGTCTTGCCACATGTCCTTAAAAGAAAACAGTATGTATATCGCTGTTTACCAGAACAAAGTTCCTTCTGCTGTAAATAAGTTCTGCATTCCCAGTGTGCAAGGCAGTGGAATGGGGGATGTACTCTAAAGAATTCCTTTATACTGCAAATTCTTTTCTCTGTCTGAACACATACAGTTGAGAACCAGATGATACAGTTTTATACCACAGAGAAGTCTGAAAGAGAATTAAGTACTTGTCAATATTTAAGTCAGTAATGTCCAGAAATACATAAATACAGGCTGATGTTCCGCATCTTATATTTTGTATCTGAACAGATACGCTGTGTCACATCTTCAGCCAAGTTATTTTATTTGGAGTAATTTTGTTTAGTATTTATTAAATATTATTTAATAATAATTTACAAATGATATTTCAATAATGAATATCATTATAGTGATAATCAGTTAAAAACTGCTTTATGTTTCATCAGAAGCATCTAAGCGTTTATATAACTTTATTGCCTAATAGCCATATAGAGATATTGTATGTAAAAGTATGTCCTATTTTTAAACAGACATTTGTATATGTATGTGCAGTATATCTGTGTAGCTTAAAAACATAAGGTTTTGTGTTGATTTGTTTTGCTTGATTTTTTTTTTTACCTAAAGGAAAGTGAATGTAAGGCATACAATCCAAGGCCTTTCTGTAAAACCTATACCATGGATAAGCAGCCCCTGAACACTGGAGAGCAGAAAGATATGACTGAATTCTTCACTGACCTAATAACAAAAATAGAAGAAATGTCTCCAGAACTGGTGAGTTATCAAGGGGGATAAAAAGGGAGCTTAAAAACTTATGGATTTGCTCAAATTTCCTTGACAGAATTTATTAATTCATTCACAGAAAAATACAGTGAAAAGTTTGTTTGGAGGTGTTATCACAAACAATGTTGTTTCTTTGGTAAGTATTCTTTTCCCTATTCATATCTTTTCAAGATTTTTTTTTTTTTTTCAACTTCTCAGAAACAGTTATCTCATTGCTCTTCTTTCATTGCTGTGTTCTAGGACTGTGAGCATGTAAGTCAGACTGCTGAAGAGTTCTATACAGTAAGATGCCAGGTGGCAGATATGAAGAATATTTATGTAAGTAACGCCAGGCTGAGATGGGTAGCATAGATCACAATTATAAATGAGTGCAGTGCAGTTTAAGAGATTGCGCCATACGCTATTGAATATGGTGGTGCTTTCCACATCTGTCCTCTAGTTATGGTGTATTTCTAGGTTGATATTACTAGGTAATTTGGTCAAATTGTTTCATCTTTTCAATGCAACGTGCTATCAGCTGGTGCTGTTTGGAACTGACTAA
This sequence comes from Grus americana, assembly GCF_028858705.1. Taxonomy (NCBI): domain Eukaryota; kingdom Metazoa; phylum Chordata; class Aves; order Gruiformes; family Gruidae; genus Grus; species Grus americana. The sequence continues at coordinate 122,051,431 of NC_072854.1, forward strand.
AGACTGTGTTACAGTCAGTAATCGCTTTCTCTCTTCCGTGTTTTAAAAATGCTATGGCCATGTTTTATAGGAGAGCATTATAAATGTCAAAAGATTTGATATATACATGTACTATTGCTTATTAAGATAATTTAAAACTTACACCAAAATAATTTCATTTTTTTGAGGTTTTTAAACAACTATTAATCCCCACATTTGGAATTTGAATTTAAAGCACTTGAATTGGTTCCTTAATTTTGTGTTTGGGTTAGGAACTGGTTTTTCTGTCAAAATCTTCTCTTAGTTCAGGTGCATGCTTTTTTTGCAAATTTTTTGATGCCGTTGACCACCTTTACTTTCATAACTTATGGAAATGTTAATTAAACTTACTGTAAGATTGAAAGAGAGAGGTTTGTAAAACAGACCACGCAAGCACAAGATAGAAATGTCAAAGATAAATGTAAGTCCCTTTTGTTGTTTTTTATTATATGTAGGAATCTCTCGATGAAGTAACTATTAAAGATACCTTGGAAGGTGACAACATGTATACATGTTCTCATTGTGGGAAGAAAGTGCGGGCTGAAAAAAGGTAGGATTAAGAAGAAAAAACATTTCTAATGTTTCTTTTCAGTAAATAACTGAAATTACTATTGGAGTAAGAGTAATCCTTTAGATGAAACAGGACTGTAGTTTCATTCAGTTTGCTGCTGTGTGGGCCTATGAGGATGTGGTCCCTGTGCAAATGAGCACCTAACTAAGAAATCACATTTCCAAAACAAAGAATATAAGGTATCTTAGCAAAAGATCACCTAGACAGTAACATGTTCGTGACCTTTTTTCATTGTAAATAAAAAGAAATTTATAGACATTAGTACCTTTAGAAATCTTTTACTTCTCCCATTTTTAAAAGATCAGGTTCTTTCAGAAGTTGTTCAGTACTTGTGTTATTTGTTATGCAGGATAATTGCTTAGGTTTCATACGTAACCCCAAATTTCTTAATTAAAATTGGTAGTTTTAAAAATGTTTGCATATTTTAAAAGATCTGCTAATAAATAGAAAGCTAAATAAAAAATTTGTAGTCTTTATATTGCAACTAACACATTTCTTTGTTAGAGATGAAAAACCTCGTTGTTTTTGTAGCTGTTATAAATGATGTGGGTGAGAGAGTAACCTACTTTAAACCCATTAATGTGAAGGTTATGAGATTTAATACGAGATATGTTCTGCATTGAAACTTGTCAGTTACAAGACAGGAGCTCTGTCTAATGAGGAGATTTGCATTGTTAGATTAGTTCATGACTCATTTTACGATATCACTTTAGAAAACTGTCATTCGTAGCGTATGAGCAAATTTGATGTTTCTTGCAAGGCACGGTGACAGGCTAAATGGAATTGTTCAATAGGCTAAATTTGACCTTTCTGCTGCCAGTTAGACTGCCCTGCTCTAGGGCATTCTGATAGCTGAATTTTATATTTATGTGACTTTGCAACACATTTCCAGTTTTATGTTTGAAATAAACGCGCTGAAAATCTTTGTGAAAATGCAATTTAACCAACAAGCTTTTGTAAATCGTGATTATTTTTAATCCTTCAGGGCATGTTTTAAGAAACTACCTCGTATTTTAAGCTTCAACACAATGAGATACACATTTAATATGGTAACCATGATGAAGGAGAAAGTCAATACGCATTTTTCATTCCCTTTACGTTTGGATATGACACCTTACACTGAAGATTTCCTTATGGGAAAAAACGACAGAAAAGAAGGTATGCCTCATAAAACGAATTCATCTCTTTCACCTCTGTACCACTTTCTTTATACATAACATATGCAAACAATTAGTGATTTTCTTTTCCAGAAAATAAAATCAAACAATCAACCTATATTTCCCAAGTTACACGTTCTATTTAATGTGAGAAAACCGGCCAAGTATTTTTGCTTTCATATACCATTCAATTTGAATTATTCAAATTTGGTTTTAAAGTATGAGAGGAGTTACGAATAGTTATATACAGTTTGTTGCTGGCCTGGTTTGATTTTGCAGGGTAATGCTTGAACTTCAGCAAATGGCTGACTAACTGCCATCACAAATGAGATGTGCTAACTTGGGATAACTTAGTTATTAGTCTTCATCTCTTCAGTAGTGATGTTTTGCAAAAAAAAAGCTATAACTGTTTCACAAGAGTTAGGATCTGTGCTGCTGGTTCTGGCTATGGAGTTTCTGGCTGTCATCGTTGTGCAGTGCTGAAAAGAAAGAAAAGTGCAAGTACAGGAAATGTGTGTGTAAGACATACTAATGTTGAAGTTCAGGTGTTTAGGAAATAACTGATTAAATATTGTGTTAAATTATTTCAGGTTTTAAGGAAGATGGTGACTATTTGAAAGAAACTGAAAGTTATGAATACGATCTGATAGGCGTAACGGTTCATACGGGAACAGCAGATGGTGGACATTACTACAGTTTTATCAGAGATATAGTCAATCCCCATGCTTACAAAAACAACAAATGGTGAGTTACGCAAAACAACATTGTATAATTTCTTATTTTAAAATAACTAAATCTTGTTGACTTTGTCAGATGCAGTTGGGTAGGAGATACGTGCTGTAGGTTCCTCTCAAAAGCACAAGATGTTAGAATTTGATAGGTGTAAGTATATTAATTTTTTAGCATACAAATTTGCGTGCTGTAGCTGTAGTAGGTGTGGAGTGCCTTGAACAGTGGTAGCAGGAGGCCATGCTAGCCTCACATTACAGCCAGGGCTTGGTTCTTGACAGAACTATCAATGACTTTTTTTTGACAAATGAACAGTAAGATTTAATAGATTGTGCTTCATAAAATCTGGTTGCTCCCTCTGATGAGCATACAGCTACATTTATGATTTGGGAATTTAGTCCTTTTCATTTTGTCTGTTTTCAGTGAAACAATGATTTGACTTTTTCTTAAACTTGTTGCATTCTGTGTGGCAGAAATGATGTTACAATACCTAGGTTAACTAAATCTGTTCTTACTGCGCTTTTTATATGTGGGATTGTTTTCACATTTGATTTTTTTAAGTTTATCCACCTGGTGATCTTTTCCCATTGGCTAGCTCCTCCTAGATGCAATTTACAGTAATGTACTGGAATATTTGATAGCATTTATCTTCCCTTCTTTTCAAAGATTAAAAAAAGAGACAGGATCTTCTTAAACATAAGTCATAGATAAATAAATGCTATGCACTATTTTCTTTTTTTAATTTTTTTTTTTAACTATGACATCCCAATTCTAATTTGGAAACTTCTGCATTCATTGGGCATATCATGGTTGTGAAGATGAAGAAAAAGTTGGGAGAAGTACCCTGGGAAAGGGATGAGACATGGGCATGGAAGGGAAGAGGGTCTTGCTAGGTGACATAAGAAAACACTCTCTGCCTGTCATTTCTGGATGTCATATCTCAGGTTCTCAACTGAGGCCCTGGAACAGGAGACAAGATTTAATCTATTCCTGTTCTCTAGAATAGCTAGCCAGGAGCATTTTTGAAACAGTTCCAACTCATGACCCAATCCTTGCTCCAAAGGGAATCCATAACAGTGTGCCATCTTCTCTGCCTCCTTCCAGTTTCAGTTCTACTGTTATATGGAATGGTTCTCCTCTTTTTAATTTTGATTTCCATTTCACTCAGATTGACAAGGTATACGCAAGTCTTCTAGGCAGTGTTAAAATCCAATCTGTACCAGAATCAGGCTGGAAAAATAAGGAGTGTCTCTTGATACGAAGAAAAACCAAGAACTGTTGAAATGGTGACTTCTTGACCTTACTGAAAGGAGTCACTTTTGGGATCAGTCTTTAGTTTGATGTGATTCAAACAAGACATTTAGAAATTAATAGGAATACTTAAATCTGAAGAACCATTTTAAGTGCTTGTTATGCTTTATTTGCCTTTAGAGACAGAGAGCAGTTGTTTCAAAAGCTTGCCGTTTTACAGGTATCTTTTCAATGATGCTGAAGTAAAACCATTTGATTCTGCCCAACTTGCTTCAGAATGTTTTGGTGGAGAAATGACCGTAAGTTATGACTTTTATTTTTGTCGTGTTCAACCATTACCATATGCATTCTGAAGACTTCCATGAAGGACTCCATAGTGTTCACCTTTGGTCTGCCATCTGTTGTGAATGCATATGAAACAGTTAGAAGTATTAACTAGGTTTTATGAAACTTTTGACATCTGCGCAGGTGATGTTTTATCTTATGTTCATGTTGATGGCTGTCCTTCCACCATTGATCTCTTCAAAGGGTCTCCCTTCCTTTGGGACATGAAAGACTTGGCAAAGGGAGACTGCTTGCAAGCTAGTGATGCAAGCTTTCTAGTTTTTCTATACTTTCTGTAGAACAGAAGTTAAACCAATAAAGGAGAAGGGTCTTAATTTCTTCTCTACTGACTATCATATTATTTAATTTTGAATACGAATCCAGATATTTCATGGAGTTTTAAAAAGACAGGTGTCAGAAATATAGCATAGGTATTAGTAATGAATCAGTGCAGCCTCTCTCCAAAGAAGAGGTATTTCTTCACTGTATCTGCTTTTTTTCATATTATTTATTTACTTATTAAACAGTGAGTATGAAACTAATTTAGGAATCCTCAACTTGGATGACTTTGTTGCTCAGACTGTTGATTGAAGGAATAATTACTTCAAGATTATGTCTATTCTGGAAAAACAGGGCTTTTTGATCTTTGTCTATGCCTTGTGTCACTGATTTCCAGATTCTGGTGTGTGAACCTCTTACGGTCAGATCCTTTTTCATTGGTGACAGAAGTGAACTAAAAACTGGTCAGATCTGTGTATCGCATGAGAGATAGGTCACAATATTGCATAGCAACTTTGGAAAATCAGAATAGGCCACTGTAGAAGAAAAAAAGAAAGATGACTACAATGAGCAAGAAATAAATTGTTGGCAGCCTCTCTGCAAATGTCCTGAAATAGTTTGCTTGCACATTTATCTCAAACTGTCAATAACCAGGCCGTTAAAAAAGCTCATAATTAAATGGTTGTGCTTTCTTGACAGACAAAAACTTACGATTCTGTTACTGATAAATTTATGGACTTCTCCTTTGAAAAGGTATTTCTCTTCCGAACACTTTTTATATGATTATATTTCTACTTTCCTGATTTATCTCTCAAAGCAAAAATTATACAGATGTTTTTTTCTTAAAGACTCACAGTGCTTACATGCTGTTTTATAAACGGATGGAACCAGAGGAGGAAAATGGCAAAGACTACAAATTTGATGTTTCGTCAGAATTGCTGGAGGTACGAGTTGCTTTGTTTTAACACTAATTTTAAAATACTATAGGAAATGCTAAACAAATCAGGCATCTGAATAAACATAGGAAAGCGAATATAATTTAAATCAATAAGATGACAATTCTTTCATTTAGCTCTTCCTTAGGAGAATGTTGTTTGATAGGAAGTAAATTAATATTTCCACTGGGCATAAATTTTAGAGGTTTTCTCATTCTGTCCTGTATTTTTTAATTCCAATATCTGATTCATTCTATTTCATATTTGAAAAAAAAGGTAGATCACTCTTAGTTTGGTTTTTGTGAGTGCTTATCAACAATTTCAGAACAGCTGCAATATTACGGGAAGTATTCTCATTAACCACCATCCTTTTCATCCTTCAGTTCCTCAACAACTTACTGCTTTGAGGGGGGTAGAGTAAGAGAATAGTTCCAGCTGTTTGTTTGCACTTTTGCTAAAGGGTTGTGAAATTCTAAGTGAAAGCAATATATGATCGTGACTCTTTGTGCTTATGATGGGGAGCATCAGTCAGAAAAGGATCCCTTCCTCCTCATAGCCATAGAGTAGCCCAGGTGTTAGTAAAAGGGGTAGGGGAAACAAAGCCCAGTACCAGCTACATCTCCCTCTTCTCAGTGATAAGGGCTGCTTTTAGGATACCTGGCTATTTATGTAAAGATGCTATTAAAGCCCTGTATGGTCTGAGGAACTGGGAAATGCAGCGCACAGGAGCAGAGTATTTCACTAGGGATCTCACTGTGCTAGATGTATTCCCAATATGGGATTTGTAAGACATTCTTCTCCCTTTTTAGCACCTGAAAAGCTAGTTTCCCTGCTCCCTTTGGCCAGAAGTATTGCTTTGTCATCTGTCACATGTTAGGTTCTTCACTTAAAAGACTTCTCATCCCTAGCCAGCAAATCAGATCGGGCTTTTTATCCTTCTAAGTCTTAAAAATAATAATAGATTTTATCACATTAAACTTTTAAACTATTTTTATGTGAAAAACACTATAAACAGATTTGGTAAAAAGAACATTTTGGAGAGAGGAACAGGGGGACCTGGCATGAAATCATTCTCTGGTTAATGATGGAGAGTTAAATCTTACTCTTTAAGTACTCTTTAAGAATTTATCGTAAGTTCACAGAGCTCCTCAGGCTTTGGGTCAGAACTTCAAACTTTAGACATCCCTACTTAGGCTGCTGGAAGGTCTAACTGATCTCAGTTAGTGAAACTAATTGTTTAGAGAGATTTTTGGGTTTTAAGTTATTACGCTATCACAAACATCAAAATACGGTCTGAAACTGATTCTTTTTTAAGGTGTTGGACCAGTTCTCAGAATTTCAACTTAAAAATTTGAGCAATTAAGTTGTAAGAATGAGATGGCAGAAGGAGGAGAAGGTTCTGAGCTCTGTTCTCCAGTCACGTGGCAGCCAAAACTAATATTCACTATAGTGTGAATTAAACAACTTTGAGCCAGTCCTTTAAAATAAAGCAAATGTTTCCAGAAATAATTTTTCTTAGCCATGGCAAGCATTTAAATATTCTTAAAGTCATGCTTATGTAGTGAAATAAAGTGCTTTCTAGTATCTGATGTTAGCATTTTTTCTTCAGTGGATATGGCATGATAATATGCAGTTTCTTCAAGACAAGAACATTTTTGAACATACGTATTTTGGGTAAGTTTTTCTTAAATGTAATATTAATGCTTCTTTTCTTCTTGCAGATTTTCATTATTTATTTTAATTAACAAATAAAATTACTGACTCTAGGTTTATGTGGCAGTTGTGTAGTAGCATCCCAAGCACGCTACCAGATCCAAAAGCAGTTTCCCTGATGACAGCAAAGGTAAGTACTTTAAAAGTACATCATGTTTATTTTAAATTTTACCTTGTTTACATTTTATTTCAGGCATTCTACAATTAATGGTGCAATATTTTTTTTTCCAGTTAAGCACTTCCTTTGTACTAGAGACATTTATTCATTCAAAGGAAAAGGTATTCCATTTACTTGTAAATTCTCATTAAGTAGCTGCATGAATATAGTGAAAAGTATGTCCATTACTTTTTCCTTTTAAAACTGTACATCTGAGATGTAATAAGTACCATAGGTGAGAAAAACGTGGGTTCTGCTTTTAACTTACTTTGTCTTAGCAAAGTATCAGGAACCACAGATCTTGTGTTCATTTGAAAATTCCTGAATGATTTGGATCTTAACAAGCACTTGTTACAGTCTGATGTGGAGGGGATTGTTTACTATGGGGCAGCTGTGCTCGTGAATTTTTAAGTTATAAATGCTAGCATGAACCACAAGAAAGTTCTAGTCGATCTGAACCATCTTTATTCTCAGTCAGATTTTACTTCTTTCTCATCTGTGGTGGCATAATGCTACTAATTCTAGATTGTCTGGGATTAGTGAGAATGGGATTGCAGTTACAATTGGACAGAATTACATGGATAGCTACTACACGTTATGTGTGACTGGCAGTGGTTGCAATGTACGTACAGTTACTTTTGTGCAACGCGTTACTAGTTTATAAAGAGTTTAGTGTTTATAACTGTATTCTTAAGCTTCAGTGTTCTACCTGACCATTTAGAAATGTTTAAAGAATAAGTTGCAATTTTTTATTTTAAGTTACAGTTTTTCTGTATTTCTTTTTACAGCCTACAATGCTTCAGTGGATTGAACTGTTAACAAAACAGTTTAATAACAGTCAGGCAGCTTGTGAAGTAAGTGACTTAGGAACTCAGCAAAGTACAAACCAACTTTCTATATATTGTTTAACTTTCCTGGAGGTTCGTATCCCTGGAATATTTTGGACTATGAACTACTGTATTTGGCATATTTGTGCACTATGAGATGAAATTCATCCTCTCTGATTACTGCAGATTCTGGGGAATGACTTGACTTTTATTTTCAGAAACCTATGGTGAGACCACGGGCCAAAACCGTTTTGTCACTGGACTGAGAGAGAGAGTGTCACAACCTCTTTATTTGATCGATTATTACATGCTGATTTGTGTAATTAAGAGGTGTTTAAATGAAATGGAAAGACAGGCTAATGTTTAAAGACTAGGATGGCAGGGACTGGAGTTGAATCCAAGGGAAGGGCAGTGAGATAAAAGGTGCAATGAAGAAGCTTAGAAAGAGAGTAAGAACAGCTGACGTCAGACTGAGCTGAAAACAAATTCATACAGCGCCATGCTTGTGAAGCTGCGGGTCTTGAACCCAATGTGCCGAAAGACTGGAAACTCCTAGAAGAAGGAGAAAAAAAAATGGAGGAATGTTTTTATATAAAATTTTTTCAGGACACTGCCTGAAGGGTTTCTGGGACAAAGTGGGGAGGCACCGAGAAACCATAGACAGAGAATTCACTGTGGTGTGGGCAAAACCAATTTTAAGATACTGAAGAAAAGTTTGTGATAGACTTTCTGTGATAGTTTAAATGAACAAGGACCCCAATACATAACTGTATCCTGCAGTAGACCTTATTCAGTAGAAATGAACTAAATTAATTTTTCTCTTATAAATTGATTACAGGTTGTTAAATTCTCATGTAACATTCAGTAATTGGGTGATACAGTTTAGTTAGTATGGTGTAGTCTTAAGATGCTCAAAATGAGTGAAGGCGTTTAATATAGTAAGAAATACTCAGATACAATTAAAATAAAAGGAAGAACAAGTTGGATACTTTATTTTAAACTGTCTTTCCTTGTGACTAAAACAAAATTCTGGGAGTCAGAATGCTCCGCTGTATTATTTGCTGAGTCTAACTTTGAATAAATCATTCTGTTAGTTTTATACCTTTTCTGTCTCTGGAGGTAGTAAGGCTTTTCCACATGTTAACATGCAAAAGGGATCTAATTCAGGAACTGCATTCTTGTTTAAGCCAATTCCTATTCTACAAGATTCTTCAGCTTATGCTTCATTGTAAGCGTTGGTTTTTTATTCTGTTGACATCACTTTTCAGGATAAGCGTGTCCTTCCGGATACTTGAATAATGGCATGCAGAACCCAGGGATAAGAAGATACTGGATATTAATTTATATTGATGTTTGCTGCTATTGATGTTTATTCCTTTCTTCTCATGCACAGAAGACATTTAGATATCCCTTGGATTAAAACTTGCTTATTCCTTAATAATAGTAACATCAATTTCTCTTCAGACTTTAATATCATGCAAAAAGAAGATTGGACTAGAACAAGTTTGGAACAAAACTAACAAAGTATGTATCTTCTGCAGTGGTTTTTGGATCGTATGGCTGATGATGATTGGTGGCCAATGCAGATTCTAATAAAGTGTCCCAATCAGATTGTGAGACAGGTAAGAGAAAGTGTTCCTTTATAAGTCAGGTGGCTACTTGACCCATGAGCAGAAATGGGCACACAGTGGTTCTGAAAGTTTTTATTCCTACCTTAATAAAAGGTATTATTCTTTTCATTCTTGCATCTGATTTGGAGAGTATCTTTGGCCATGGGAGCATTTTTGTTGTTTGAAACAAAATCAGTATTATTTAGTGTCATCGTTTTGTACAGTTAGGATCACAGAATGTCACAACAGATGCAAATTAAGGTTTCTACAACTCCCTCGTGATCTCTACAAATTCAAACACTTAACATAAAAAATGGGGGGTTTTCCTGAATTGGTTCAACAATAATGTGTCAAGATACACATTCAGAAAATAAAAAAGAATAAATTATGTACATTCAGTACTCCTTAAAGCTTCAATTCTAAACTTCTGCACTTGATTCCTGTGGGTAGATTTAGTTTTATAATATTATGCCACAAAGTTTTGTTAATACCCTTTTCTGGAAATATTTAAAATTGAAAAAAACCCTTTACTAGTAGCATTTGGATATTCATAAATACTATTAATAGTTTCACTTATAAGTATACTTTCTTTGCCAGTTGTTTAGGTAAAAACTTTACCGATTACTTTATCTCAATTGAATCCTTCAATTGGGTTTCTGATTATGAAAGTAGAATTTTCATATAGAACCAAACGTAGTTTCTGTATGCAATGCATCAGTAAAGGAATATATTTCATGGGGAAACTCTATGCAAGATCTTAGGCAGAGCTCTAATCCTCGATGAATGTTTAACAAATTAAAAATTAAAGGAAGGCATTTCCTTAAAAATTTCACATAAATTCTTATAGCCAGAGACGAAATAAAAAAAAATTGTGACAAAACCATCTAAACGTTTCAGAAAACAGATAGAAGAAAAAATAATGTTTATGAGCAGCAGTCTTAAGTCATGTTTCAGTAGTGTATTGTACACACCGGTATTGAAAACCCTTTTTAGGGTTCCTCCACCAGATCTGCTTATAAAAACCAGGTTTGACTATTCTGTTAAAATACGATGTGTCAGTACGCTCAGAAATGGAATGTGGGCGTCTTAATCTCAGCTTTAACTTTGAATCACATTGAGCTGGAAGCGGTACTTGGAGACAGAATATTCTTTGCTTAGGAAATGTGTATTGACATGTATGTAAAAGAATGAACATGTGGAGTTCATTTACTTCTGCATTTGCAGATGTTCCAGCGTTTGTGTATTCATGTGATACAGAGACTGAGGCCAGTGCATGCGCATCTTTATCTGCAGCCAGGAATGGAAGACTGGTAAAATAACAACACCTGAAAACTTTGATTTATTACCTGCCTTACAGCAACCACTTCTGTTTAATGTTTAATTCAAAATGGTTTTGTAAACCTAAAATAGTACTGGTTTAGTTGTTCTTTATTATTCTACCCAAAATGCTCTGATTTATTTAAAAATATTAATGGTGGTTGGAAAAGCCAGTGTCTAAAGATGCATTGTTTGAAACATTTGTTCCCTTAGACTAGATTTTCAGGGTAGTCTTTCTTTTCACTGCCAGTAATGGCACTGCAAGTGCAAATCTCACTACTTAGACATGAGAATCCCATTGTCAGTTGGATCCAGAAGCATATAGATGCAAATTTTAATTTATACACCCAGTAAAAGAGGTTGGAGATGAGAGTCTAGTCCTGCATCATACAGCTAAATCACCGTTTATGTCAAAATGTAGAAAACAACCCCTGTTGGATCTATTTTGTTCTGCTAATTATCAAGAAAATTGTCGCTTTGTCTCCAATTATGAAATATTTATTCTTTTTGATACATAATGAGAAGAAAGTGGGGTTTTTTCTTTCATCTCTTGGATTAAGCTTGTGAGCCCGATAATAACTTTTTTCCAGAGCAAAAGTGGCAGAGTTTGTAGTAACTACGCTGCCATAACAAAATTCAGGATGTGAAGATACAGTTTTCATGGCAAAACATCGAGTTGAATTTTCTCTGGAAGCCTTACTTTAAAAGACTCTGTCACTTGTTTTGTTCAGTGATAAGATCCAACTTTCAGTAGATGAATAGGGTCGAAAGCACACGTCTTCTGCCTTGTCAGGAACCTGTAAATGTAAACTTGGCTATAACAGCATTCTTTCTTCAAACTCAGGAAATCTGACATGCAAATCAAGAAGATGATTTTAAGTAGCAGATCCCTTAATACTGTTTTTTTAAGAATTCTTTTCCTGACTAGACTCTTGATTCAGAACATAATTTTATTAACCTTTCAACGTTCTGAGTGATGAATACTACCTTACTCTAAGCCATGTTGCTATCTAGGCTGTAGTTGGCATAAGAGAAAGTGTTAGAGATCTGAGTATGATAGTAGGACAAAGTAGAAAACTCTTAAGTTTTCCTGAATTATTTTTTTGAGTGGTTCAAGATGATTTTATGCTCCATGCATTGTGTTAAATACCTAAATTGGATTTTGTTCTCAGTTCGGATGACATGGATGGTCCTGTGGAAGACATCGGCAGTCGCTCTTGTGTAACACGCTTCGTGAAGACGCTCTTGTCAATTATGGAGCACGGTGTTAAGCCTCACAGTAAACATCTCACGGAATACTTTGCCTTTCTTTACGAATTTGCCAAAATGGGAGAAGAGGAAGTAAGTATAGCCTTGTAGTTTGGGGAATTAGGTATGTAGATGCTTGTACATATTTTCAAGTAATTCAATATCGACATATTTCAGAGCCAGTTCTTGCTTTCACTGCAAGCCATATCTACAATGGTCCATTTCTACATGGGAACGAAAGGACCTGAGAACGTAAGTTTGAATATCTTGTATAACCAGAACTAGTCTTTCATGTTTTACGTTTGTGATTATTAGTGCTGTGTCTCTGGAAGCATCTTTCAGCTGTTAAATTAAAATTGCTTCACTCGTACCATTTTTTTTTTTCCCCAATTTTTAAGTGAATATAGTATTTTAAAAAATGCTGAATTGGCTATGCTGTAAACCAGTGTCTTCTATTTAGTATAGAAATAGATATTTAATAGAAGCAATTAAAGTTGCACTCATCATGCTATTAATGGTAACAACTGATGGCTTTCTCCTGTTGTACAACTTAAGCTTTTAAATTTACTTGCTTTTTTTAAGTAGACCACCATATGAGGCTATGTAGACATTTCAACCAAACTACCTTTTGCATTTGTAAATACAATTTAGCTTATGCAAAATGAATGCTTGAATGTGAAAATCAAGTGATTAGATATTTACTTGGTTTGACTTAGGCAAGTTTATTAAGTTGTTTTGAATAAAAGAACAGAATGTGTGTAAAACTGTGTACAGGCTCTTTGAAATTAAGGCTCAAAATGCCCCCATTGAAGTTCTCTTCTTTTTTTTTCTTTCTTTTTTTTTTTCTCCCTTCAGCCACAGGTTGAAGTACTTTCTGAGGAAGAAGGGGAGGAAGAGGAGGAAGAGGAAGATATACTTTCTTTAGCAGAAGAAAAATACAGGCCTGCTGCACTTGAAAAGATGATTGCCCTGATTGCTCTTCTAGTTGAACAGTCTCGCTCAGAAAGGCAAGAGCTTCTGATAACCCAAAGGAAATGCCAGTCTAAGCTACTTCAAAAAGGAATTAGAGATTTTATGGGTTTGGGGCGTGTTTTGTGGGCCTTTTTAACAGCATAAATGAGCTTATATATGGGCCCATTATATTTTTAACCATTTAAAAGAGAAATGTTTTGTTGTTGTTGACCAATTAAAAGACTCATGGTAAATCCGTGAACACATTCAATTGCCCATATTTGGATTTCTCTTTTTATTTGGTCTAAGTACAACATATTTATTATTTTTTCTTCAGTTTTATGTCAGTACCTTTATTTTCTCTTGTATATTGTGATACCAAAGAATATAAACTAACACTCACAGTCCTATATTTCCCCTTAACCTTACTTAATAATCTCTGAAGTAAAATTATAAAGGTGGTTTTGTTTTTTAGGCATTTGACCTTGTCACAAAACGACATGGCAGCATTAACAGGAGGAAAGGTAATTCATTTAAATATGACTGTATAAGCCTCAAAAAAATGCACGTATCTGTGTGTACGTATGTAATTCTAGACCATGTACTAATATCTTATTATTTGTTGCAGGGTTTTCCTTTTTTGTTTCAACATATCCGTGATGGTATCAACATCAGGCAAACTTGCAATCTCATTTTCAGTTTGTGTCGGTACAATAATCGACTCGCAGAACATGTAAGTATCAGAAAATATAGCTATTTGTTGAAAATCTTCTCTAATAAGTGTAATGGAGTGATTTTTATTATTTTAACTGAATAAGCACAAGTCTAAGTGAGTTTTGTTTGTTTTGTTTTTAAGATTGTGTCCATGCTTTTCACATCTATAGCAAAGTTGACTCCTGAGGTATGTAAACATACTACCTGTATATTCAATAATTTGTATTAATATTTTTCTGTTTTAAATTACTTAAATAATCCTTTGCTAATCAAAAATCTTGCATGGAAGATGATCCATGGAAGTTTTTGTGACATTAAATGAAGTCTAACTGCACTGTATATTAAGTTTTCTAAAGCAGAAATCTGGTATGCAGTTTAAGATGAAAGTTTTATTCAAAGCCAAATAACATATTTCTAGATTCTCCACCTATATGAATTTAAAAAAATTGGTAACAATAAAACACGTATGGTAATAAGTGGAGATATGTAATTATCGTCTGGTTTTTCAAGTTTTGGGGCACTATTTTGCAGTTCCGTGCATGCAAACACATTTCTCAGTCAGAATAAATTCCTGCCCTGGTAATAACAAAAAACCTGAGAGTTCCAAATGGATTCCACGTGAAAAATATATACAGAGTGGCGAAGTGTATGCTCACACAAGGACATTCTTGTATACTGCTGTCAGAAAAGAAAAAATAATCAGGAAAAATTGAGGGCATGTCAAGCAGAGGAGACATGATCATGGTTGGAAAAGAAGCATGAACGAAATCATTCTCATGACAGCTTTGCTTTGTGTGATAGAATGGGCACTATCGGATGACAGTCTACTTCCCTCCTGTCATGCTAACATTTGCTACATTTTTACGCTTTTTTTGCTTTGCACATATACACGTGCACCAGAGGCACTTTTGGTGAGGTGCAAAATATGTAATAATAATAGTAACCACTTTATTGAAGCATTGTTAGAAGCTGGGTGAGTCTTAGCAAACTTTAAAAAAAAAAATAAAATCATATTAGAGCCAACATGTTAGAGTAGAAATGGTGGTGGTTTCAGAGGAAAACAGTATGCCAATAATAACAACGATGAGTGTAAACCCTCAAAATGTGATGCTTTTCGATAAACTTTTCAGGATCTATGTTACATGTTATTCAAATACATAAAAATAAGAGCTTCTCTGAGATAGTGAAATCTTTTTTATATATATATGTAAAACAGGATAAATTAGTGAATTTTTTAAAACTGCACAGCTTGATTTTCCGCCCCCACCTTTGTTGAGAATAATGTCTGACTGTATCAGACAATGTGTACTGTTGTTTTCTTGTAACTATATACTTCTACTAGAATGGTTCTATCTAGTATGATCATGTTGCCTTGCGCTAGCTATAAAAAGTGGCTTAATTCTACTGTATTCATATGTGGATACAGTAAAACTAAGAGATATATATGTGTGTGGATTATTTACAGATTCGATAATAAGGGATTAAAAGTAAGATAAATATTAAAGTCAGAAGATCATAGAAATATATTTTCCTGCAAATGTTTGGGGTTTTTTTTAAAGTCGCTAAAAAATTTGTGGATGAAATGAAATAGATCAAAATGGATATTTTTATTTTTATGCATTACAGGCAGCCAATCCTTTTTTCAAATTGCTGACCATGCTAATGGAATTTGCTGGTGGACCTCCAGGAATGCCACCCTTTGCTTCTTACATTCTGCAGAGGATATGGGAGGTACAACATGTAAAAGAAAACAGAACCTAAATTGTTTTTCTTGTGTTCATTCTTTTATGCATATGAAAGGGTTTTACATTTCATTGTCATCCTTGCTGCATCAATTCATGATTTTTTTAATGACCATTTCTCTTCCAAATAAACAGCAACACCTAATAGATATTTAAAAGTTTTGCTCTAACTTTTAAGGTTATTTGAACAGCAGTCTGGTTAACTGGTATTTCAGTTTAAATTTTAGTTTAATGAGAAATTAATTGATTCATAATAAGGGTCTAGAATGCTCCTTCTAGGCAAATTCCACTTATTTTTCTCAGTTATCCTTTTGCAAGGACTGTAAAATGTTTCAAGGCCCGTCATTTGTTAGGGCTTTTTTTCTCCATTACGTACTGGTTCTTTGAATATTCGTTTGACATTTTTTGTTCTCTGTAAAATACTCATCAACGTTTTTAACCCGTAAAATAGTCCTAAGTTGAATCTAATGGATAATTGCAGTGGTGCAAGACCATTCTTGCTTGCATTTCTAAAGCAAGAAAGAGACTTTATAACCAAGTTGGCACAGGAATAAATTCCTTGATCTGAGCAATAGATGAGGACTTAAAGCTTTCATTTCAATTTGACTGCTCTTTGAGTTCCCAGTACAATTTACTGTCTTTATTACTGTCGGAGAACAGCGTGTCCAGCCTGAAGACTGCTGAGGACAAGCTGTTGAACATTCATTCCATTTAATACTCTTCAAAAAGTGGGGCTGGGGTTTGTAAAAGATTATTGCTGTGCAGAATTGAGACCTCTGGTAAAAAACAAACCTGTCTTACCCACTGAAGCCCTGTGGGATAGAATACAGATTGCTGTTCAAAGGTATTTTACTCCTGGTTAGGAGCAGTTAGAGGATAGGAACCCCCTGGTAATCTGGGAAAGCGTATACCAAGTGTTTGTCAGGTGTCTGATCTGAATATGAACTAGCTGTAAGTGCTGTACCTCAGGTAAGGAGAGTTCAAACAGTAGATCTCAAGGTCAAGAATTATATCTAGCTGCTTTCTGTATGTGCAGAAGTGATAGGTTATGAATTTCTCTCAGCAATAAGGAAATCTTTCCAAGAGAGCTTTTGTAATTAAACTTCCTATGACAACACACAAGTTGTGGCATGAAGTACCTGTGCTTCATGCTTCAGTCAGCCACAAAGTTTAGGTATGTAATTTGTTAAGCAATCCTCTTTTTTATTCCCCTCCTTATTCTTACTACACAAACTGAAGCTACAGAGGAAGCAAGTCGATGACAGGTTTCTGTTGGAAAGCCAAACTTTTAGTGGTAGAAGTCATCAGTTCAGTCTCTGGTGTTGCTGGCATTATTATCCTTACTTTGCTGGCACAGGTCTAGAGATATAAATTGTGTAGGCAGGGATGGGAGAACCAGTAGTTAATGCATAGACAGGCAGATTTAGGGTATAGAACCTATTTTTGCAGCCACTCCAGTTTCCAGAAGTCGTTAAAAAGCAATTGAGCTGTGACGACAGTGAACAATGACAGGCTCTTTCTTGGAGATACCCTCCAGCTATTATGAAGGAAACTTGACAGATCAATTTGTCATTGCTAAAAAAAGGGAGGAGATTGGGCTTAATGTGTTTCTTTTTAAATTGAGATTAAAATTTTATAAGCAGAGGTTTGGTCATGTCAGCTGCTCATATTCTTGAGGTGGATTAGAGTAGTTGGGAACAGCTTCAGGTATCCTGTTACTGCCTGTGGTTTCCTAGCTAGCAGAGTTCCTTTTTCCTTGTCTGGGCACCTGGGCCTCAAGGTAAAAACAAAACAGTTTTTTAAAAACTAGCAAATGAATGAACAACATTTAATGGCTCAATAATTCGTCAACAAATTCTCAACTACGCAGAACCAGAAAGGCATAGGAAGCTGTGTTTGTTCCTTATCTGTAAGGCTTTGATAACTGTACACCAGCACTCTGCAGGCTTTTCATTACTTTTGAAAAGCACTAGATGAATTTATTCCTTGAAACAGCATATTTGTAAAAACCCTCATAGTTACCCTCAGTGTGAAGCTATATGAACATATATGCATACCATTTAGGTTCTTTTGATAGAACTTGTATAAAAATACTGATTCAGTGTCAAGGTTTTGTTAACTATTAAAAAAAAAGACTATTTATTTATAAAGACAAGATTGTTCCATTTTCTAAGTGCTTAACATTTGAACTCATAAATATCTCAAAACATGCAGAAAGGATATGTAGTGTAACATCCTGGACTTGGATTGAACTTTCAAAAGCTCCCAACAAGATTCAGAAGCACAAACTAGTGAAATTTCTTCAGGGTTTTATTTTCAGTCTTGTAGGTGCTGTGGTAGCCCTACATGATTTTGAAAAAATATTTTGAAAGTCTTAGTAGTTATTTTTATGGGGGTTTAATACAAATGAGCACATAGTATCAAGGTTAATATATTCTTTTTGATTTTTCCATTCTTCTTTCAGGTCATTGAATACAACCCATCTCAGTGCCTGGATTGGCTGGCTGTGCAAACACCTCGAAATAAACTGGCTCACAGCTGGGTGCTGCAAAATATGGAAAATTGGGTTGAACGTTTCCTTTTGGCACACAACTATCCTAGAGTGAGAACTTGTAAGTTCATTTAAATTGAAGAAAACTATTCCTTCTGTTGTAGCGAGTTGCTATGCATGGAGTATTCTTGTCACAAATTAAATACATGCTCTTGTGCTTGCCTTTTCTTCCTTTCCCAATTGTTTTAGAATTGCAGTATTTTAAAATACGAGTGCACTGTGGTGCCTCATCAAGACATGCTACCTGGTCTTGATGAAAACCTGTCAGATTGCCACATCACATTTTCAGCCTTCCCTGTGTCTAAATTACTTTATAAAGGAGATACCACAGTAACAGGCCCACTGAATGTTAATACATTTTCTGTGGTTGAGGGAGATGTGGAAACTGGAGGTACAGCTTTGCAACAGACTCCAGTAGTAACCATCTCTGAAGAGGTAACGACGTCTTGATCAAGCAGTAGACAATTTAGTCATAGAAAACATCTGGGTTTGTATTTCTGTGATGGGACGTGTTGTGTTACAATAGTTAAACCAAGCAGCAGAGAGGAATACAGGGTGAAGAGATGTGAATGCAAATACCAACACCACAATGTAGTTTAACTTCTGCTTAAACAACTGTTAAGCACGTGTGTCATTTTCAAAGGTGTAACAAATTTGTTTTTATTTGAAGCCGCAGCCTATCTCTTGGTGTCGCTTATTCCAAGCAATTCCTTCCGTCAGATGTTCCGATCCACTCGCTCTTTGCACATCCCTACACGCGATCTGCCTCTCAGTCCAGATACTACAGTAGTTCTTCACCAAGTCTACAATGTGCTTCTTGGCCTTCTTTCAAGAGCTAAGCTATACGTTGATGCTGCTGTTCATGGCACTACAAAACTCGTGCCCTACTTCAGTTTCATGACATACTGTTTGATCTCAAAAACTGAGAAACTCATGTTTTCTACTTACTTCATGGACTTATGGAACCTTTTCCAGCCTAAACTTTCTGAGCCGGCGATAGCCACCAACCACAACAAACAGGCTTTGCTGTCTTTTTGGTATAACGTGTGTGTAGACTGTCCAGAGAACGTACGCCTTATTGTACAGAATCCCGTGGTGACGAAGAACATTGCCTTCAATTACATCCTTGCAGACCATGACGATCAGGATGTGGTGCTCTTTAACCGCGGTATGCTGCCTGCCTACTATGGCATCCTGCGCCTCTGCTGTGAGCAGTCCCCTGCGTTCACGAGGCAGCTGGCTTCTCATCAGAATATCCAGTGGGCCTTTAAGAATCTCACGCCACATGCCAGTCAGTACCCAGGAGTAAGTAGATTGATACCAAAAAATCCCATTTCGTTGTTAGTATTTCCTCTCTTACTGATGTCTCTTCATGAAGGAGGTGAAAAGACTTATTTGACACATCTGGTGGCGAAGGTATTATATTTTGATTTCCAGATACAAGTAATTAATAATGGGATTACCATACTTCAGGTGGGGATGGTTTAGGATTTTCTCCCTTGCTGGGTTGGAGAGTGGATTTTTTATTTTTTTTCTGCAAGCAGACACTGGTGTTTCGACTGTTCTTCAGTATTCTGTACACCAGTCCAGTCATACAAAACGGGGGATAGCCTTTAACGGCAGTCTCGAGAAAGCGTGTTGCATTCTAACACACTGAGTTGGAGGAATTCCCAGGGAGTTTCTTCTTTGTGTTCCTTCTCTGGAATAGGGCCAAGATTTAGCCCATTTCATTTGAATGGAGGATGGCCTGGAGTTCACCTTGGGAAGACGTTTTAAGAGGCAAAATAGGCATTTTTGTATGATTACTCAATGAATAGTGCTTTGAGGTCCTTTATAGGTGTACGAGGACAGAAAGCATACAAAGATTTTCTTGACTGTGTAGAGGAGGAGGATATATAGAATCTTCTGTGTTGAATTGCTGTCTAGTTCAGCTCACAGAGTAAATTTATACTCTGACAGTCCTGGGAGTATCCCTGCTGCTCTCATTGTTTGCATCTCCCCTCAGAAGTCTCAGTTTGTCTTGCTAGGGACTTTAGTTACTCCACTAAATACGTGTATGTGGCAATAAGCTGTGCTGTGAGGAAGCATCAAAACATCCACGTACGGTTCAGAAGGGTTATGTCAAATGTCTGTGTCCCAATCCACAGAGTAAACAGTAAGGGCTAAAAGCAAACTGCATTCCAGGTAGATGAGAAATATCCACAATTTCTAGGTCAGAACTTTAGTTTTTAAGAACCATTTAGTTTTAATTATTTAAGGTTAAAATCTTGTCTGCTGATTTTATAACTTGGTTGTAATGCATAAAAATGTATTCCCATCTAAATTTGCTTACGTATCTTTGTTCTACGTGTTACTTAGTAGAAGTAATACACAACAAGTAATACAAATAAATTATAAACCATAACATACTCAGAGAGATTACTCTAACCTAATATTTTTGTGTGTTTTAGGCAGTAGAAGAGCTGTTTAACCTCATGCAACTGTTTGTAGCTCAGAGACCAGATATGAGAGAGGAAGAGATAGAAGACATAAAGCAATTTAAGAAAACAACCATAAGCTGTTACCTGCGCTGCTTGGACGGACGGTCTTGTTGGACTACTTTAATAAGGTACGTCACTAGTGAAGTCGTGATGCAATAATCTAACCCGGTTTGAATAAGAACTATATGTCGCCTAATGTGAACTACAATAAAAACTAGCGGTGTTGTTTTGATATTCTTTTTGAAAAAGTTTTGGGGATGCTTTTATTCAGAAGTAAGCAAACAGAAAGGTTCAATTAGAAGATTTTTTCCCAAATCCATTGTTAGTGAATATAATTTATTTTAGAATGTTTCACCAGCTGAAAATTCAGAAACCAGGCAAATATACCAAGATGCATATTGTTAGGGTTCAAAAAGAATCACTATGACAAAATTGCATCAGTAGACCCCTTGGAAAAAAAACTAAACCTAAATCAATCAATGCTCTAATTTAGCATTTAAGGTGAAATTCCATTCTCAGCCTACCCTGATTAGTCTAGATTGGCAAAGCAGTAATTTCAGCTGCTCTTGTAATTTCAGCTGCTCTTGTTTGTGTTTTTGGCAGAGATGTTTTTCAGAAATTGTGCCTGTGGGACAGAGTTTTATTGTGTTGTATCTTCAAATAGTCTTTCATTTCTAGTCTGTCTTAGTTGTACATCTGAAACTGTTGCTTGGCTGTTTTCAGTATAACTATAAATTGCTTGTGTACGTAGGTCAGTTATTGGGGTCTGAAACGCAGCTCTTGATGCATTGAAACGCTCTTGTGAAAAGGGAAATGACCTGCGTTACTTGAAGGGATTACATACAGTCATCCATCATAGAGCGCAAGCAGATTTTCCCAAACGCTCTGGAAGAATTGTTATGTTGAGAGGAACCATTCGTTAGCATAATCCTTTCTTTTCTGTTCTGCTCTAAGCATAAAATATCCTGATAGAAATGTTTTTATACATTTAAAAGTCCAAACATATGCTTAACTGAACCTATTTCAGTGTTATCATTTGACAAGCATAAACTTCTGTCTTTTGAAGTACATCATTTTCCTCAGCTTTTAGCATTTTTGCAAACATTATTTGGGAAATATTTCTGTAAAGGTTGTTTATAAAATACTTCTGATAACATAAAGTTGGCATAGAGGAAGTTGACATCAGAGGCATTTTTAAATGAAAAAGAGTGGGGGGATGAAGAACATAATTATGTTCTTTCAGAGTTTCTTTGTTCTTCTGTGATTATTTTCCAAAATATAGCATGAGCATAACAATTTTAAGCATTGGTATGAATTATGAAAAGATGAGAGGTCATTTTCAGTGTTCTCAATATTTGGGTTTTTTTCCTAGTGCCTTCAGAATATTATTAGAATCTGATGAAGACAGACTTCTTGTTGTGTTTAATAGAGGATTGATTCTGATGACTGAGGTAAATACTTTGCTATTGGATTATAATAAACATCTTGCTTTCTCAAGTCATCCCTTCTTTCCTGACAACGTTTGCTTTAAATTGTTTTAATACAGTATCATATTAAATAGATGAAATATGTTGGTTAAGTACTGGCATGCATGTAAAACCTTAACATCTTAAGGATCATAGGAAGGACAAAAAAAGATTGCCCAGACATTTTGTATGTCTAAACGCTAATGTAGGAGGTTAAGTGAGTAAATTTGAGGCAATACAAATCTTAAAACAGGATAAAGATAACAGGTTAGTTGGTAACAGTGACTTGGTAGGATAACTATGAAAGGAGGTAACTTAAATAGGAAAGATAAGCAAGAGATAAAAGGGTGGTGTGTCATCTAATAGATCAAGGATAGTTATGCTTCCTCTGAGGTGCATAATGGAGATTAAATTGGGTGTACTGAAAAAGTTGCAACTAGTAAGAGAGGTCACGAGTAGTAAGAAATCAGCCTTGGCTTTCTTCACATCTGCACTTCCCCTGTCGTCTTTAATAAGATTTCTTTAGTAGTAGAAAGATTCAGTTCAACGCTTCCATTATTGAGTTTGCTGATGGACCGTGTATTTATTAAATATATTGGCAACACAACAGGGTCCTTTTGAGAACAAGAGCAAAATCAAGATGGCCTGGACATGTTGGAGAAAGTGTAAAAATAAGATGCAATTCATTCTTGCCATATGCAGAACTGTGTCTTCACGGAGGGATACCTGGTAAAAATCCCTGGTGTGAGACAACTGGACAGGTGGTAGTTGTAGCTGTACAATAAATGTGATATTGGAATAGATTGCTTGAGAAGGTGTGGGCCAGCACACCTGGAAGTTGTCAGGGGGACTTTGAGCAAACATCTGTCAAGGATGTAAAGATACTTAGTCTGTCTTAAGGCACGTGGATGGACTAGATGGTGCCTTGAGGTTGATTCCAACCCCATTTTTATATGGTTTATGTAAAAAATTCTCTTAACGTTTTTTATGTCACTAGTTTGTATTTTCTGGGACGGAGTGTGATAGAAAAAGCTGGAATTATAAAATCAGTTAGAAAAATTAAAATTAAGACACTGCAGTGCTGTTTGAAAATTGAGTTTTTACAAGTTTGTTACAAGTCTAAGTCTTTTGATGAATTATAGTTAGCTAGCTTGTATTCAGTAAACTTGGGCTAAAAAGTTAGGAACTGAGCTATAACCTTACTCATACATGGAACTCGTGAGTAGGCTTAGATACATACATACATATACATAAAAAGAACTTGTTTACCCCTGATCCATACTAACGATGGATAATTAACTTTACAAAGAATGTGCAATATAAGATGCAATTTATCCTATGTAAAACATTGCTAGAAATCAGATAAACTAATGTTCAGCTTTTAGCTGACTTGCTTTACAGCTTGAAGTTACCTTATGTTTTCACTTGTTCGCTGGAAGCGTTCTCTGTGGTAAAAAATACTGCATCAAGTTGTCATCACATCCGGAAAAGTTTTCTGCTCAGTGTGATTGGCCATGTGTCTTTTATCTTCACTATAATGTAAAAATGACATGTCAAGATTTTGCATTATAGGGAACGCGATTCCTGTTTTCTTATCTTTACGATATCCCAGCAGATTAAGTATCTTCTTACATCTTGAGCTAGAATTTTTGCAGTTCAGAAATGAGTTGCTTTTCCTTCCCAGCATTTCTATAAATCACAGATGCCTAGAAGGTATTTTAGTTATAAAAGGAGAAGTAATTCATCTGCTGTACAATCACATGGCATATGTCCTTAAGCAGCATTTTGAAAAATGACTAGCATCTATATTAATCCTATGTGTTTTCCCCAAATTCACATACCCATGTCTGTCTTTGTGCATCTCTAATACCACTTTGTGATTGGGATTACAGATATATAAAAATACGCTTTGCTTATGGGGTTTTAGATAAATGTGTGAAAACTTTGTCATTGTATTGAGCCACTAACAGAAAGCTTTTACCTTGAAAACAAATTAAGGCTTTTTTAATGTCTCTATAAGCTGTATTGGATGTGCTCACAAAAATGCTCATTTCTTGAGTTGTGATGAGTGGCAGCTACTTATAGAGGGGTTATTGTTACAATAAATTTTACAAGTTCAGTTTCCCTCTGACATGCACATGAGAAAAAATGTAACGTGACTCGAGTTTTTGGGATAGGCAAGAAGAATAAATATCAGCCTAATGACCAAAAGCCAGTTTCCGTTTAACCCCCATACAAGACTACCCGGTGGTGGTGGTTACCAGAACTAGATGTCCAGCTCCATGATTCTGTTTGGCTGTTACAGAAGATACTTGCTTGTTCATCTCTTCTCTCTTTCTGTCCCTTTCCCTTCCCCTTGCCCTTTTATCTTTTCTTTTTTTTTTTTTAAGACTCTTTTGTTCATAGCAAATAAACTAATTTTGTATGCAGATTTATTCTATTTTTAAATGCAGTTATCCTTGAGTAATTTTGTGGTTATGTCTAGCACTCTGTATTTTGATACATCTTTTTTGAGCATAAAATAAACATAAAAGTAGTATCTGTAGGATAGATAGAAATGCTAACAAGTGTGTTAATTTGGCAACATAAAGTTTTGGCATTTTTTTCTTTATAGTCCTTTAACACGTTGCACATGATGTACCACGAGGCCACAGCTTGCCACGTGACTGGAGACCTGGTAGAGCTTCTGTCTATTTTTCTTTCAGTTCTGAAGTCAACACGTCCATATCTTCAAAGAAAAGGTTTGATTATAACTCCTCAAAGGATTATGCCTGTTGCATGTTAATTAATTTTCAGGACCCAAACCCTAGTATTTTATCTTGCTTATTATCTGTGTTTATGAACTTGCCAATCAGTAGGAGCTGTAATTGTTCACAGTTATTAAATTGTTGCTTATTAAATTATGTATTGACATAATACAGAACTAGATTAAGTAAATTTAGTAGCAGTAGACCAGTGAGATTTAACAGATTTCTAGATTGATTAAAATCATGCTAGAGGAAAAAGGGATTCTTCAGCCCTAAAATCCTGTGCTTTATTTAATAAGCTTTTGAGAAATTAACTGAACAGATTTCTGTGGGTTTTGTGTTTGCAGACGTGAAGCAAGCTCTCATTCAGTGGCAGGAGCGAATTGAATTTGCCCACAAGCTTTTAACTCTGCTCAATTCCTATAGTCCTCCAGAACTTAGAAACGCTTGTATTGGTAAGTTGGAACGCTGTAACTGCAGTTGGTTACCTGCTTTGAAATTTAAATTCCCTTTTTGCAAGTGCAAATGCTTACTAGATACTCTGTAGATTGGGATTGTTTACGTTAATATTGTCCATATTATCAGTATTGCCATTGTTCCTACTCTAAATAGCTCTGGTTTTGTCAAGTTAAAATTAATATTCCTACTTCCCCAGCTGTGCAGACTGTGTGCACAAAAAGTCAGCCTTCCTTTTGAGAGATCAGTTTGCTGCCTGATAAGGGGTGTGATTAAGGAATAACTCCTGAATTCAGGCATCAGTGAGTTTAGAATCCAATCCCAAATCTCCCATTAAAATTCAGAAGGATGCACGGTGGCCAAGTTAGTCTGAGTACCAGCTTTTGGTGTTCCTTTTTATGATCCATTACTGGGAAGTATAATAATAAAAGTAAAGCTTAAGTAGCTTGTAGAATTGGATTTGCTTTTTAAAACTGTGGGTGTAGACAGTATATATAAGCGGCTCTCTTGCATTAGAAGACCTATTTCAGAAAGTTTTTCTAGTTTAGGGGTTTTTTTTAATTGAATGGATATGATCTGCATTTTTATGCATGCTGACAAAGGCCTAAAACTGTGTCCAAATTACCTTTTTGTGTGTGATTTGTATGCATTTTCCCCTTATTTTGAGCACCTTTCTCATTGCCCTCCTGACTGCTGCTGGCTGACATTTTCCAGGCGTCAAAGCTGATATGTTTAAGAAGAAGGAAAGAGGGTAATTTTATTGAGCTTCTACTCTCTGCAAGCTGGCACCCCTCTCACTGGTGGTTGATCTACCACTGAGCAGGTTTTCTCCCAGGGGCAGCGGTGAAGGGGATCTTGACTGATTCAGGGGTGTTCACTTTACGTGCTGTTGGCAGTAGAGCCCACCTCCACGGTGCACACTAAGTGCAGCAGAAGTGGTATGAAAGAGAGTTTGCAAATGCATGAGCCTGAAGTTGAACTGTTTGCTGTTAAGAAATAACAATATGTAATAGCAAAAACAACTTTTTGTTTGTAGATGTCCTCAAGGAGCTTGTACTTTTAAGTCCTCATGATTTCCTACATACTCTGGTTCCATTTCTACAGCACAATCATTGTACATACCACCACAGTAATATCCCAAGTAGGTATTTCAGTGATTGTATTTTGAAGTTCTCTTATGCTATTATTACTCTGTCGCGTTCCTTGCTGATGTCAATTATTGACCTTTTTAATATATCCCTATTTTATCCTAACTTATACTACAGTGTCTCTTGGACCTTATTTTCCATGTCGTGAAAATTTGAAATTAATAGGGGGAAAAAGCAATATTCGTCCTCCACGTCCTGAGCTCAATATGTGCCTCTTGCCTACAATGGTGGAAGCCAGCAAGGTATGTAAATGTGTGGTCTTATAAATAGCTATTTCTCGATTGTTTTCCCTTTTTTATAACAGTATTATAGGAATCCAGTAGCATAATGCATTTATGTTTTCTTTGTAAACAAAGCATAATTCTTCTTCAAGATGTGTTGTCCTCATATACTCCATTCTAGATGTGCACTCCAGGAGCACCATTTCCCTGCCCTTGGTGATACACAGCTTCATGTTTCAGACAGGATAAGGGTTTGAACCTTGTATTCAGAAAAAAAAAAAAAAAAAAACCCACCGTAGCACACGTTTTGATAATCTTCCAATCTGTTTGTGGCATTTATAAAGAAAATTCAGGAACCGCCCAGGGATTGTCCGGATGGGTTTCAACGTATGTTCAGCTTTATTACCAGACAGCTAAGTAGATCCTCCAGGTTTCATTAGAGTCCGTTCCACCGGGACTAATTGTTTGGGTAAAATACCAGTACCTGAAATACTTTCCCTTCTGTGGGCTTCCTGACGGGATGCCGACTGCGGCGGGGCTACTTCCTAGTCACTTGCCGCGTCCCATTGTTACAGTTGCAGCAACGGTGGGATTCAGCTCACGTGACTTTGCCTGTCTAAAAGGTCGGTGTCCAGCTCTTTCCATGGTTGATGGTGATCAACAGTTAGCTCGGAAGGAGAGAAATAGCTACTCTCCTTCCTGGCCTGGACACCTGAGTCCGGGTGAGGTGACTCTTCCTCTGGAGGAGCCCGTCTCTCTCTCCATTGACTGTGGAGAACACCGAAATGACGAGATTTTAGATAGCTAAAGTCAGGTAAGGCGAATCCCACCCTAGAAGGAATATGTATGGACAATCATTTGAAGAAGGAAAACTGGTTACTTGCTGTACAGTAACTGCGGTTCTTCAAGATGCTTTGTCCACACAGATTCTGTGGTCCTCCTCCTGTGCTAACTCCCAGTCCTGTCATAGGGGATTCTTATCGGTGAAGGAATTGAGTGGTGGTTGAAGCCGCCATACCCCTTATGCCCTCAGGTACAGTGGTCGCAAGGACACACTGGGTGCAGGCACAGCCCCAGTGGACACTGCTATTCAGAAAGAATCCAATCTCCCGCACACGGGGCCTATGTGCACGTAGATGGGAATCTGTGTGGGCAACACATTTCGAAGAAGCACGGTTACTGTAGGGTAAGTAACCCTTCTTTTTTAAAGCTTTCAAAATGATGCTTTGTATATTTGTGCACCATCAAATTTACCGTAGAACCAAAGTTGTTTAAAAAACGTACAGAGCCAGAAATTATCTGTAGGGTTTTTTCTTTTTCTCCATCGTGTATCCAGAGGTAATGGCTGTGACACTAAAGACTGTAAATATTTGAACTTAAAAAGTCATCATACTATATGACACAGTATTTTACATTTTATAATGAATTTGTATATATTAGGAACCAGAAGATTTTTAAGCTTCTAAAACCACGTCCACAATTACATTTCCCTGTGGTTTTGCATGCTTATTTTTCATTCCTTTGTTCTGTATAAGATTGCATTTGTTTGCCTGAGGTGTTGAGACTTCCTTTTGGCTATCTGGTCTACATAAGCTGATGCCATTTTAAGCCTATACATCCAAAATATATTAACATATCAGCACACAAAACCTTTGGCATGTATTTATCATTTGGTTTGAGACGTTCCTGAATATACAGCTTGTGAAACTCAGTCTCGAGAAAATTCTGACTTCTACAGATTGTAACTGACAAATTACGATTTAAAAAGCAGTAGTGTGTCTATATTTAGGTATGTGTACATGACTTAAAATAACCGCATTCTTTTCTTGTCATCTTCAAGATGCGGTATTCGCGCAGCTTCGCATCTTCTCAGTCTGTTGATTCAGAATCCTACAATAAAAGTTTTTACCAGTGGGGGAATTGCATTTGCCATCCCTCCTCCCATCTCACTCTTGCGCTTGCCAAGGGCTCAGAGAGGAGACACAGCTGGCCTGGGTTAGACCTGGAAATTCCCGTCATGCTTTCCTGTAGTATTTGGTTAAACGTTTTGGGGCAAGAAGTGCCGTAACATTAAGCTAGATGCTTAGGAAACCTGGTCACAGTCCAGTTGCTTATGTAGTTTAAATGAAGCTCTCTTAAATCTTCAGGGCAAAGATGATGTTTACGATCGTATGCTGCTAGACTACTTCTTTTCTTATCATCAGTTCATCCATCTACTATGTCGAGTTGCAATCAACTGTGAAAAGTTTACTGAAACTTTAGTTAAAATGAGTAAGTATGAAGGTTAAACAGCCTAAGGATTTTTCTTTTTTTCTGTGATAACTGTGAGTGCTTCTCCACTAAGTTTTATATTCAATTTTTTAAAGAAAAAGCAGAGCTTGTAAACCTGCTGCATTAAATGTTTTGGACGTTATTTTTATGCACAAAACCGTATGACGTATATAATGTAGTGCAGTCCTACCTGCATGACTGTCATGTTTCATCCTCTCCAGAAAGGAGGTGAGGCAGCCAGTGAGAACTGAAGTCTCCTTGCCCATTTTGAGTTTACACGAAGCTTTTTGGTTTTTGGCAGTTTTTTGTTGGTTTGTCAGTTTAAATGGCTTTGGATCAGATCCTGAATCCTCAGCATCTCTGCCACTAGCATTAATCAGCAATCTGCCCAGGAGCATCCATGACTGTTGGGCAGCCACAGACGGCGCTGGTTCTGTTGTTACCATCCCGGGGTTGTTTTACTATGTAGTTGTGGGAACCATCACAATGTTAAATTACATTTGTAACCATTCAGTCACATAGTTTGTACCCAATACTTCTTTCAGCTGTGCCAGCAGGTACCACCAGTGGCTGCGTTTCTTCTTGTCACAACGTAAACCTGTTCTTTTGGTGTGTGAAGGAGGCCTTGGTGGCTTTATCTGGCTGACCACTCCAGCCACTCAGCTGGTGCTCTGCAGGAGAGCATCCTGCCTTCGGTTGCCCCATTAAGTCCACGTGCTACTCCAAAGGCACATTTGGGAGGGTGTTAAATTTTGTCTTCCACCACGCACCCTCAGATAAGCTGTTACCCAGGGCAGTAGGTGCAGATACGTCACACAAATAGTTATTACATGGACACACAGATTGGTTTCGCTACGGTTGTCTAACAGTTAGACGTATAGCCAGATTTTCCTCTGTAGGCGGTGGAGAGACGTAGATTCCTCCCAAGAGAAATTGATCTTCTCATTCTTAAATATGTTAAGCAAAGTGAACCACCTTCTGAAAATACCCGCTGCTTTTCTTATTTCTCTGCCCGTAGAAGCTGGCTGGCTAGCTGTGATTAAATGCGACTTCTAGACAACTAAAACTGTACAAAATTAATCTACTCCAAAGAGCGATGATAGTAGAATGTTCTTTTGATCCTCTGAATCACCTATTTGTTTGTTGTTTGTCACGCTGATTGTAACTTTAGCATTATTAATATTTATTATAATGGCATTATAATATTATGATACAGGTTGTGTTAGTTACAAAGCGTACTGGGAATGTGTAGCATTTGCTATTGTTCAGTGTATCCCTTGACTCTTTCATGGTCTGGGTAACAATGGTGCTTGGGTTAACAATGAAGATTATATTTTTAAAATTATATGCTGTTTTTAAAAAAAGATATTATTTAAAACCTTTAAGGGCTGTAGCTGACCAGTTGAAAATGTAAGACAGTAAAGAAATAACCTACGTTAGGTTAGCTTTTAGGTTTTTACATTTCACAGAAATACTGAAGGGATACGCCTGTTTACTAAATGTACTGTAAAAACTTCACAGACGATAGGTCTTTCTGATTATAAAAACTGCTGAGAATGTGGGCTTACAAAATGATATGGCACCCTGGTACTACTTTTATCAGGGAGTGTCTCCAACAAAATTCTCACACAATAACTTCTTTTCTCATAAAATTTTAGGTGTCCTAGTTGCGTATGAAGGTTTGCCACTTCATCTTGCGTTATTCCCCAAACTTTGGACTGAGCTTTGTCAGACTCAGGTAAGAGTCAGTGGGTTTGAGAGCTGACGGAATGGAAATACAGGTGAAATACAATGAATGTGAAACTGAGGTTAACCTGTAAATTTTAACTAGTGGGTATTGTTTAATCATTCAAAATAGCAGTATTTTGAATAGAAAATACCTCTGCTTATGTTGCCTGATAAAACCTGCTAAATCAAGTGTAAAAACTCAGCACGCTGTATTTGATCCCAGTATGCCCTACATCCTGCAAAAACTCAAGCAGCAACTTTCACACAGTACACAGTATTGGCAGGATGGCATCTGTGCGGTGTAAAGAAATTACTTCATCCTGCCTCTGTGAATTTCCAGCTTTTAACCTAGCATAAACGCTGGTGTGATGAAATAAAAACTAGGAGATCTCTGAGCATTGTCGTGTGCCACCTGCAAGGAAGGGCCTTTGCACCTCTGCAGGACCCCGTGGTTGGGTCACAGATCAGGAGACCCCGGGCCTTCACACGCGTACTGATTGTCACAAACTGGCATTCCTATGGAATAAACTTCCTAAAAGGAAAATGTGAAATAATAACTGACAATAATTGATTTGTACAATTTACTGATACTTGATAGACCTGAAGTATTTTTATCAGTACAAATGAATTAAGAGCATCAGTGGGCCTGGCTGGATCCCTCCAGCTGAGACAACTGTGCAGACAGCGCTACCGCAGTGCCGTGCTCCTGGTGATGACTTTGCGGTGTTCTCTCTCTTCACCAGTCCGCGATGTCAAAGAACTGTGTAAAGCTCCTCTGCGAAGATCCAGTTTTTGCAGAATATATAAAATGCATTCTGATGGATGAAAGGACCTTTCTCAACAACAACATCGTATACACCTTTTTGACCCATTTTCTTCTAAAGGTAGGTGGTCTTTTAGCAGTAATTTCTATTTCAAGAAATGCAGTCATATATGCTATTTCAGTTTGGGATGCTGTCTTCACTGTTCCATTTTTTTTGTGGTTGAAAAAGAAATCTGTTCTTTTCACAGGTCCAAGGGCAGGTGTTTTCTGAAGCAAACTGTGCCAACTTAATCAATACTCTAATTACAAATCTAATAAATCAATATCAAAGCCTAGATTCTGACTTCAGCAACCAGAGAGTTGAAATTTCCAAAGCAAGCTCTACTTTGAACGGGGTGAGTTTTTTAAGCCGTTCGAATAGCAGCATCATTTCGGAGGCAGCTTATTTTCTATGGAAACTCCTCAGTGCCGCATGCCAGGTTCCACTGAAAGAGGCGGCGTTGTTCGCTCTGCTTTGTGCGTAAGCCGTGCTCCTGGCGAGAGCATGGGAGGCCGCGGTTAAGACCTGTTTGGCTGGAGACGGTAACGCTACTAACAAGGCGGTCCAAAGTTTATGGAGCAGAATAGCTGAGCTCTCCAGCATTCTCTGTTCCACACGCACGCATTCTCCGAGCGTGCACAGCTTATTGTGAGGAAAAAAGTAATGCAAAGTGCAGTAGAGTTAACGGTAGAAATGTTCTAACCCAGCAAAAGATTTCGTCTTACAGTGAGCAGCACAGTATTGTCATCTGCTTAGGACAGATCTACGTTAAGGTCAGCGTATTAGTAGTGAGTTCTGGGAAATTTCAGTAGTGTAAGTATATTTAGAATTTGATCTTTTGGATGTCGAGAACATGTTGAAGCCTCTGCTTATTGCACAGATCTCTGCGTGTAGGGTTAATCAAATAAGAGTGTGAAATAAAGCTAGTTAAGTTTGCTTACTTCTGGTTTTTTTAGGACCTCCGAGCACTTGCCTTGCTGCTTTCCGTGCACACTCCCAAACAGCTCAACTCAGCCCTGATTCCAACTTTGCAAGAGCTTTTAAACAAATGTAGAGCTTGTCAACAACAGAGGAACTCATTACAAGAGCAAGAAGCCAAAGAAAGAAAAACTAAAGGTTTGCCTTCTATAAGAGTGTCGCTCTAACAATTCTAAGGTTTTGTCAACTTTTACAGAATTAACGTAACACATTGTTTTCTTACCACTAAACGTGGGCCATTTCTTGGCTCCAATCCCTAGAACTACACAAGAAATACTATTTTATTGTGGAGCTAAAATTCTAGACAATTACATGCATTTTCTGTAAGGAAGTATTTATTAAAGCACTGTGCTTAATATGGAAAAGGATAAAGGGCAGGGCTGTTACTTGGATGTGCGACATGCAAACAACGCATTTTCCCTAAAGGATTATTCCTTTTTCTTACAGATGACGAAGGAGCTACTCCTGTAAAGAGAAGACGGGTCAGCAGTGACGAGGAGCACACTGTAGATAGCTGTATCAGTGACATAAAAACTGAGCCCCGGGAGGCGTTGACCCCAACCAGCACTTCGGATAACGAGACGCGGGACTCTTCGATCATTGATCCAGGCACTGAGCAAGATCCTCCTTCCCCCGAGAACAGTTCTGTCAAAGAGTACAGAATGGAAGTTCCATCTTCATTTTCAGAAGACATAATGTTGGCGACGCGGTCGCAGCACACGGAAGAGCAGTCAGGAAATGGTAAATTTGAAGAATGCAAAGAATTTAAAGACCTGCAGACTTCCAAGGATTCCATTGGAGCTGAGGAGGACTCGGAGTTTCCTTCCACATCGATTTCAGCAGTTTTATCTGACCTCGCAGATTTGAGGAGTTGTGATGGTCAAGCCTTACCATCCCAGGACCCTGAAACTAGTTTATCAATCAGTTGTGGCCATTCCAGAGGACTTTTTAGTCACATGCAGCAGCATGACATTTTAGACATCCTGTGTAGGACCATTGAGTCTACGATTCATGTGGTCACAAGGATATCTGGAAAAGGAAACCAAGCTGCTTCTTGACATTAGATGGAGCATGTCTGCTTTTAAAGTCTTTTTTTTTTTTTTCCCCTCCTTCCCCCCAAAATGCTGTTTGTATAAGTTTTGCTTATTTCTGTTTTGTGCTTCAGTTTGTCCAGTGCTCTCTGCTTGAATGGCAAGATAGATTTATATGCTTAATTCTTGGTCAGGCAGAACTCCAGATTTATTTTTCTGTTTGTTTGGGTTTTTTTGTTTTTGCATCTACCGTACACTTTCTTAAAGGGCAATCAGATAATGGCTATGTTTTATGTAATTAAGAGTTCACTGTAGTGGCTTTCATTTAATATGGCTGTCTGGGAGAACAGGGCTTCCTTGCCCTGTATGATGTAATTTAAACTTATGGCATTTTTACTGTGTATAATATGGTGTCCTCTGTGCCAGTTTTGTACCTTATAATAGAGGCAGATTGCCTCAGATCGCTGTGGTTCTTATTATCAAAATTAAGTTTACTTGTATACTAAACAACCACAAGAAATTTGATTCTGTAAAGAATCCTCTTTAGCTGTGGCCTGGCAGTATATATATGGTGCTTTATTTAACAGAATACCTGTGGAGGAAATAAAGCACACTTGATGTAAAATTAATTGTTTTATTTTTATTGACATGATCAATTGCTATTCTGTGCACTTCATTAAACTGATTGTGATGACTTTTCATTTGTTTATAATACGTTGCTTCAGTCTTTGGATTTCTCATCAAAGACAACTTCAAAAATGAAACAGCTGCAGAGAGAAGTGATGATCTGATGTATATACGTGATGTAAATGTTGGTCCTTTTCCTGTTTGGTTTGCATGAATGTTTAGTCACACAGTTGAGAGGGATTGCTGGTTGACTTTTCCCCCCCGCTATGTTAGATGGTGTCAGAAGCCTGTGGAACTTTTCATTTCCCCAATTTTAAGCTGCATTGGTCATGGTTTTCTCCTGCACCACTTGCAGCCCTTCCTTTCTCCCTCTACCTGTGCTGCCCCTGGGCCCCGCTCCATCCGCCTGCGCCCCCTCAAAACACTGGAATGACTTCATCACCTTTCCCTGTCACATTTCCCCCCCGTTATTTCTGAGCAGTATCCATTTCCTATGTGATCCTTCAGACTGTCAATGATACTGGTTTTAATATCTGATTAAACTCCATTTTCAGCTTCATTTTCCAGTTGCTTACCTCATTTGTTTTTCTATGGTCTTCATAATACATCTGTCTTGGTCTTTTTTCTTCCAAATTCCTTCATTCTGTCTACCATTTAGTGTAGTTTAGCATCATTTGCTTCTCCACAGTTTTATTATGTGATGCTTATATGACTCCTCTTACTCTCTTTGTAATCTACTCTTTTTTTTTTAACCTTTTAACCTAATTATTTCTATCTTTAAAGTTTAGACTTTATAGTCCCTTTTATTAGCACTCTTATTCCTGCATTTTCAGACACTGTATTGTGCTGGTGAGTGCTTAAGTTGGTTTGTCTGTTATTCAGACATGAAGTAATTATGTTTTCACTCTCTTTAGGAATAATTTTATTACCCTTTCTGATCAACTTCTCCATAGATTGTGACTTCAGAGAAAGCAGCAGCAGCTTCTACTGCGACCTTCACCCACTGGATATCCGAATTCATCTATCAAGTCTTCTACCAAGCCTACTAATTAATTTGTGGTGGCACCAAGATGTCTTTAGGAAGCTCCTTGCCTATTGATCTACAAACCTTCATGAGATGAAGCAGCCATTATAACCCTTTGGTGAGTAGTCTCAGTTAATTAATTATGCTTATTAAAAATGTGCATCTGATTTTTGGTATGTTGTCTGACATCGGCTTTCAGCTACTGCACTTTGGCTTTAGCTTCTCATACAGGATGAGAGCGCACCATAATTCCAGTACTGAAGAGTGGGATTCTGTCTTCTGTGATGTTTTTTTTTCTCATTATTTTGAGCCCCTTGGGAAGTATATACCAAACATAAACAGTGTTTTAGTAACTATTTCATAAATGATACACAAATACAACCATTCTTCCTCTTCTGTGTTCCCACATGAACACTAGCCCTTCTGTGGTCAGCCTGTCACTAACTATGGACTAGGTCCTTTAGGTTATTTTTAGGATGTTTTCCCCTACAGACCTGTATATGTGATTGGCAAATGCTGTTAGTGTTAATTTTGTATTTCATTGCCAATTATTTTCTCACAAATGTGTAACTGGCCATTTCGAAGTCCGTTTATTTAATAACCATTTTCCATTACCAAAGTTGTTACAATTTCAGATTACATTTCAGTGATGCGTTATGTTGGGATTTGGTGACTCTCTAAGCAAAACACCGTTAAATAGTAAGACACGCATGGTACGTACAAGCTAACATAAACTGTTAGGCCAGCAGTTCCCTTTGCAACCTCTTCAAAAAGCTACATCAAATTTGCTAAGATATTAAAAAATGTGTTTTGTTAGCTTTAGTTAGGTTATTATGCTGTAGTTCTAAACTGACTGACCTTAATACTAGACTTTCTACTACTTTGCTCAAAAGTTGTGTCAAGATTACCAGAAGTACCATTATTCTTACTGCTCTTCCCTTACGTTACCTTCCAATTTCCCCTGTAAATTGAATATTTCTGCAATTTTTACTGGGAATTTTGTCCCAATATTCAGCTTTTTAAAACAAAATTAAGCAGTACCTGCGCAAACTTATCTCCTCTTCCACATCCTTGTTTGCTCCTGTGTCTTTCTTCATCTTCTTGTGTCCCTGATTTTACATGTTCTTTGTCATGATTTCTTCCATACCATTCCCCTTTTACGTTAAATCAGTTTTCTGGTGCATATCTCTTTGCCTTCAAGAATGCTTTTTTTTTTTTTCTTTTTATCCCTGTCTTTGAAAACCCCACCTTTAACTTGGCTTCCTCAGTCTCTTAAAGCCTTTATTCTCTTCCACAGCTCACCCCACCTCTCATTTAATTGTTATACATTTCCTCCTGAAAGTCCCACCTCTCATTATAATCTCTTCAAAATTAAGCTTTTAAAATACCTTCTCTTTCCAGTGTCCTCACTGTGCATAGTCCTTTACAGCCCGCCTCCACCTCCTGGGCTCAAACTGTTACTTTGGCTACAGTCTTACAAAGCTTGTCTTTCGCTTTTACTTTTTTTTTTTTTTTGGCTTTCTCAGAGACCAGGTTGTTGTCCAGAATTTTACTACATTATGAAAGCGCTCTATCACAAACAAAACTACCTTTTCCTCTTGCTGCTTTGTTGCTTCTTTCATGCTGCTCACCCTCCCTGGAATGTCTTCTGTGCTCATTAGTCTCCTTAAAACACGTGAATTCCAATAAATTTGAGCATATTTCCAACAAACTCTTTATGTGTATCTCCACTCCTGCCGTTTTCTCTTTTGTTATATTGAGAAAATTTTAGGATAGGGAACTCTTCACAGAGACCTGTTTAGAAAACAACTACATTTATGATAGTATCCTTTCATTATATATGATACTGTATGATTTATGTGTGATACTACTATGTCATCATCATCCTGTTTCTAAATGATATGTAATTTCTAACTCTGCTCCACCCAGCTCAAGGACTGAGGGTAACAAGTAGTTTAACATTCTTTGATTTTATTAAACTCTTGGAGAGGAGTTTTATTGACCTCTATGAGGAATATGAGATGTTTTACCACTCAAGAATAAATTCTTTTGCCTCTCTGGGATGATGGCTGTCCTCTTTAGGCTATGGCTGGCCAATAGTGCTAGAAATTCTCCTGAAGGCTACCTGCTACAAGAAAAATTAACTCCTCTGAATTTTTTCTGAATTCCACAATAACTGTGTGCAGAAATTGAACTTTCGGGTCAGCAATACAGTGCCAATGTTAGCTAAGTTCCAGCATGCACAGTAAAGACGGGAACAGTGCAGGAGCGCTGGTGAAGCAAAAAGAAAAAGTGTCCTTTTTTTGCCTGCAGGGACAGTCATCGGGGGCCCTTCGTGGCTGTGAAAGCTGACTGCCCATTTCTTACGCTCCGCTGGCCTACAAGCAGGATGAAAAGGTAGGCACTGCACGTTTTTAACTTACAAAAGCTTGTATACATGTTATCAAACTTACAGCTGTGCAGGCACGAGGGAACAAGAAGGACGCTAAAGGAGATACATCAGCTTCAGTTCACTACCCTTTCCCTTAAAGGGTTCCTCCTTGCAGAGAGCTTTCTGGGGGCTCTGGCTGTCCCCCACCGGGAAGCGAGTGGTGCAACACCGGAAACACAAGTAAGTCGCTTCTTTTTTAACACTGATGATTGGCACTTGGTCCAGTTGAATACTCCTGCTAGTGGAAGGAGACAAGAAAGTTCAGACTAGCAAAACACGCAAGTGGTGGGCACTTGTGACCTAAGATGGAAAGGGTTTTTAGTCAGGAGGGAAGCCTGGTGAGGCATACTTCCCAGAGAAGTACTAGGGCTGTAAGATACACTGTTTGAAGAAACTTGTGATTAGATGTAACAGCCTACTCTCAGATAATAAACTGTCACAAAATCTCTTGGATCATCTACACACAAAACTGCCTAGCCTGATCTCCGTCTTAAACTGAGATTTTCTATTGTTATTTAACAGTTGCCCCTTTGTCAACTAATACTAGTCTAGCCGAGAATCATTTTTGTATTCAAAATGTTAGGCTCTTTGTCCTGGAATATTTACCAAACAAGGTAACTAAATTTTCAGCATTCAGCTAAAACATGCCCTTTCTCAAGGGGCTGTTCTCCACCTGGACACCTAAAACACAAGCGCTTGGTAACCAGCCTGTGCGCCTCTCCAGTCACTGTGAGGTGTTTGTTCTTGTTACTACAACAAACCTCACCTAAGTTCAAAGGGGATAACTGACTGCAAACTTTTCAGGGAAAGCCTTGCCTGTAGAAAAGAGCAGCGCATCTTTCTCTTCTGCATGATGTAAGTTTATGTGTGGTAAGGTAGCCATATGTTGGAGCCCTGTAAAAATAAAACATATAGGACTTAACTTCTATACAGACTCATTTAGTTTGGCAGTATCAGTTAATGGAGAAAATAAACTGCATGTAAAATCACATATTTTATTGAGCCAACCACATTTTCCAAAGGCAGCTTGCCCTTTTTTGGTCAATTTGCTTCAAATGGCATACTTAATACACTTTTTATAAAGCATTTGAGAATTAAGTTAGCCTTACTAACCTCAGTGTGGTTTAATTAAGAGTAACAATTCTTTACTTTCAATATCCCAACTATGCCCCTGTCAGATTTCTCTAACAAACAGTTGCTCGCTTTAATTTGAGTTGCAGAGGGGGGGAAAAAAAAAAAAGTATTTAAGTGGAAGGTTTACAGAACTGCAAAAGGAAAGCATTATTACAGTTTGTTTCTTCCAAAATAAATTTCACACTGAGGTCAAGTAACTGAGTACAGTGCATGCAGACTTAACAGTGGTAACCATCGTACCAACCAGAGTTACACGACATTGTTAATTATCTTTCCCTAAAACTGTCTACGGAGTTAGAAACGAATTCAGTCTGCAGTTAAAGCAATCTTAAGATGTATTCAAAGAGGCTGTAAACTATACCCCCCCCACACATTTCCTGAAAGATCTCATGTATCAGCAGTTTCATAATCATTTTCAGTTCACCTCTGATGGGAACCCCATCTTAGAGGGATTTAATTTTGCTGCTTTGATACTTGTAATATTTAAAGAACTGCAGATGCTTCCTATTGATCCGTGTAGCTTACCTACGTATGACGGTGGTAGTTTACTGCAGCTGAATCATTATTACTCTCTGAAGTTGCAGGCAAGCAGAAAAGAGATCAGTTTCCCCAAGTAAAGCTGTTTATATACGTACTCTGGCCTACTCGCCACCTCATTCACTAAAAAAATCCATAAATAATGCTTAAATTATATACAGTATCATAGAAGTGGGTCTTTATTCTTCCCACAAATAAATTACTTTTTTTTTTAAAAAACCAAATGTTAACCAAGTACAAAGAGTAATGCCCTAACAAAACTACAGTGCTGTTATCATTCCATGTTGTCTTGGGATTGCTGCAGTAAGATACGTATTTCTTCAAAATACTGCTGTTTCCAACATTGTCTTGTGCTATCTTCATTTGAGACAGGAACTCCTTTGCACTCTAACTGCAGTTCCGTTTGAGCAGCCATATCCTTGAAATTCAAGGCAACCGTTGCATAATGTTCTGAAGGAAGAAAATACAACATTTCAATAAAGTGTGTTTTAAAGGATTATATTTGCCATTGCTAATTGTGTATCTGCTTTTGCCTGAGCGAAGCCTGTTTTCACAGATGACAGCTGCTATGACATCAGGCTGTTCGCCAAAGAACGAGCAGACTACATGAGCTTCCAGTGAGCAAGGCTGTCAACTGTCATGTTTGATCCTTCTCCCCGCAAAGCGCAGCCTCTGTCAGAGGTCCTCAAAAAGACTCACCCTCAGGCCAGCTTCTACACCTCCACTTGAGGACGATTCTTTGGCTTGGGACCTGTGAGAAGATAAGAAGGTTCTCCTCATTAGTGTTTGAGATAATTCACGCCGACTATGCAATGCTAATTCTCCCCTGAAAAATAAGGAGAGGCACATTATCTTACGTAATAGTAGACACATGCATGTAAACAATACAAAGATTGGGGTTTGTTGGGTGTTTTTTTTTTTAAAATAAACTGTTTTCATCAAACCTGTTACGTTGTACTGTTTTGTTTCTCTGTGGGAAAAGTTCAGGCTGATTAGTTACCAAATATAAAACACTGGGTTTACTGCAGACCTTGAAATGGGCACAAGTTAAGAGTTGTGTTTTCACCTCTGAAATTTCTAAGCATGCCTGTGATTTTCCGTTAAGCAATCCAGCCCGCTTTCATGTACGAGTTAGACAGTATTGCATAAAGGTGATTTACAGCCTGCTACCGTGAGAAGGAGAGGTACTGCTTCAGCATAAGCGTTAAATCTGGTCTAAATCAAGGTTATTGTTTTCGCTAAGCCCTTAAATTTGTATTTTGACTGTTTCATCTAAATAGTTCTGTATCTAATATAACTGACTGCCTTCAGCTTCACTAATGGGATGTTACCACTAAAGCCAACAGTTCTCCAGCGTGTACATTTCCAGACCGAGCCCTTTGTGGAGTCAACAACAAATTTTATTAGCTTGAACTGAGAATCCAATTTTCCAAGGCTTTGCTTTTTAAAAAGTTGTCCAATTCTCAGTGATACTTACTGCCCGTCATCTGGATGGACAGTAAGATACCCAGTCTAGGCTTAGCAACTGTGAAGAATGATTTTTTTTTTTTCCCCCCAGAGGTTTACAAAAGTGGAGCTGAGCTCTAATTAACAATTTTTCCCTTCTATTTGCAAAAGCATTCAGCTGGGAGACTGTAGCATTTGCCCTGAACAGAACAGAGATCATTTCTCCAGTTACAAGAAATGATAAGGATTTGGGAAATAAACTTTAAATCTGCTTTCTAACGCCTAGTAAAAAAACAATGCCGTTGAGAGTTTTCTCCCCCAGTGCAGGTCATTAGGTGTAGTCAGTGCCTGCTCTTTTGATGGGGAAGAAAAAAAATCACACAACATAATAGCAAATTTTTGGCTTTATAATAGAGGGACTGAATATGCATTAGAGAAGCTGAAATGTCAGAAACTTATGCTAGTTTCTAGCTAGAAGCTGACACCACTGCATTGCCCCCCCCCCATATCTACAGTGCAAAGTAGGAGCTTTTTACCAATTCTGCATATTCACCGCTGACACGACCATCAAACATCTGAAGTTTGCCTCCTTTCTCAGCTTCAATCACAGCAGGACATTTAGAAAACTTCTGTACCAACTAGCAAAAGAAGAATACAGCAGAAGCCAGTTAACTACAATCTATACTGATACATAATGCAGCACATTACAAGACAAGGGAGGTTTGCTGAAGAAAATTAACTGTGATATACATGAGCGTCTTTAAGCACGAATCGGGCTGGTAGCAGGGGCCAGTGAGGTGACAAAATGGGACTATCACTGCTGAGTCAACCTGCAGTGGTACATACAAAGACCAGTGAAGACTCCAGCCACCTGCAAGGGGCCACAGACAAAGCACATACACATACATGACTGACTGTTACTAGATTTGGAAATTAGGGAGATCATAGAGCAAGAGAACTGCTGAGCGCCATTATTTTTCTCATTGGTAGTGCTGGGATTCTGATTTTAAGGTCTCTGACACCAGCCCAGGCTCTTTTGAAGGACACAAACTCAAAATTACTAATCTTCTATTTTGTACCCTATAAGCAACAGTATCATTGCATCCAATAGCTAATCTAATTAAGCTGTGGATAACAACAGTGACATTACTGAGCACTTTAGGTTCCTGAATGACAAGGATATACATAAAAAAAAAGCTAAGCTTTTTCTTACTAACAAATGAGCATGTGATTGAACTGCATATAAATGACATAAAGATGCAGCTTCACTCTGGTTGGTTGGCTTTTCTTCCTATTAAGGTAACAACTGGCCCAAAAAAAAAAAAAGGTCTAAGCCACCCTAATAAGCTCTCATTAAAAAGGTAAAAGTGTAGGAATGATCCTGCTGACATCTGCTAGTACTTTCTGATTGCTATCACAAGAATGTGACAACTTGTCAACAAGGTCAGCTACCTAGCTTTTGTTCCTTGCTAGGAGACCAAAGTGCCACGCTGCTTCAGCAACTGTCAACGCCATTTGCACTGTCACCACTTAAATTCCTCAGCGGCTTAAAAGGTGAAGCTGTTCAGCAAAACTTGAAGAGCAACTGATGACATTCAGAATTACAAATTCTTAGTGAAGTTACATGAAAAGGGTAGCTCATGAAACCTTCAGTTTCCGGACAATCTCATCTGTCCACTTAATGTACTTTA
The DNA here is from genome assembly GCF_028858705.1 of Grus americana. Lineage (NCBI taxonomy): Eukaryota > Metazoa > Chordata > Aves > Gruiformes > Gruidae > Grus > Grus americana. Next base: position 122,093,744 of record NC_072854.1, read on the forward strand.
CTTAAAGAGTATTATCTGTCCTTGACACTATGAATATCTCTCCATTTAATGTACTTAAGGAGTATTATCTGTCCTTGACACTATGAATGTGACATGTATTATTTGCACAACTATTTAGATGTAACAAGCATCCACATTAAACTAAATTGCTTACTGAAAGTATCACTTACCTCTTTAGTTGTGAAGATGCTGTAAAGTTCGTCTGCTGGAGAGTTGAAGATTTCTCTCATAAGTATTTTCACTGTTGGAATTTTTACGCCAACTATATCCAAAGGCTGTGGTGAAACAGAATCCTGCAAAGCAAAAAGGATTCATGTGAGTGCAAGATCAAACACTTCCAAGTTCTGGAATAGCAGGATTGTTGTTACCTGTGCATTCTTAAACATACTGTGTTGTGAATGTACATTAATTATACAACGTACATCCATATTTATTTAACAGTATTATTAATCAAGATTCATTAAATTAAGTGAAAAAAACTAAGAGCGTGTGATTTGCTCCAAAGACACCTGAAGTTAAGTTTAGCCTGGGGAAAGTGATCCGTGCAGGTGCATTCAGCTTCACTCCGCTGAAGCTATGGCCATTACAGAACAGTGTTAAAGAGTCCATACACCCGCTGTCCGCCCTGGGATCTGCGGCAGGTCATTTCTGTATTACAGGCCCTGAGCACAGCAATGAGGCTGTAGTTGCACCCCAAAGGCCTTCGCTTTTGCGGGTCATCACAGGAACATGCAGGTATTACCACAGCAAAATCTAGGAGGGACTACATTTATGGTAATATTAAATTTGTACAACACTTAAAGCCAACATACTTGCATGGTGTTCCCACTTAGTTTTCGCTCAGCAGCCAGCTCCTGACCAACAGTAGCTTTTGTAGGCAGAATCATTCCCAAGGTAAACTCTGTAATAAAGAAAAGCACTTTTCAGTATGAAATTGAGCTGTACAACCACCCTGACATTCACGTGTCACAAAGATTGCTGGCCGAAACTGTGGAGAATGGGACGTACAACTCCAATCCAGAGTTTCCCCACCTTACCCATATGTTTTTATTAGCAGCACAGCCTAACAGCAATTTCCCTTAAAAACAGGCTTTTTCAAAGTTACCTGACCCAAACTTTATAACATCTGCCCATTAAGGAATGCACCATCTCAAGCTGAGGGCTGGGCGCTGCATTGGTAGCCGACCAGTCAGCCTGCAGGTCTTGCAGTGATCTCTGTGGTCAGCACTTGTAACACAACACAGCTTGGGTTGCTACAGAAACTTCTGGATGCTGCCATGTTTGACAGCAGTAAAGATTTTGACTGTAGGACTAACTTATTTCATCTCAGCAGATGACAATTAAAAATTAAAAAAAAATACAAGCCCAAGGACTTGTCAATGTATTACCAATCTATTCAAGAAAGAAGACTGCATAGAAACATACCTAACGAACTGGTTTCATTTACCTGTTTTAAGTGCTTTCAGGTAATCTCTCAGGGCCTCTCTGACTTTTGTGGTTCCTTCAGTTCTCATAAGGTCCTTCAGAACATCCCCTTCCCCCTTCTTTTTGCTAACGTTAATCTAGAAACAGAAAAATTACAAGATCTAAGAGGCATCTAAACATGAGTCTGTTGGGTTCTGGCAACAAAGGAAAGTATTTTGGCTTTGTTTACTATATTCAGAGGACAGCTGCAATTTCAATTTCATTATCTTCTTAGTTTATCCTACCTTTGCTAAAAATAAGTCCTCGTGGATTTTGCCTTATTTAAGTGTAGTATCTCATCTCCACAGTACTTATAGTCAAGTTCATCAAGTACAGAGTTGCCTACTACACAGCAGAGGCTGAAGAATTTGTGGAAGCCACAGGATCAACTGCTATACAACCAACAAGGAGATTCCTTAAGTTCTTTGGGGTTTGGGGGTTTTTTTGGGGGGTGGGGAGAGGGGTGGGTGGTTGGGTTTTTTCAAGACTACAGCAAGCAGAGCTCTTCTCAAATTTGTAGTTAGTATATTGTCAGAAACAATAATTAGCAAAGAAAATTGCACACATTCCTAGTAGGTATAATTTGAGAACAGACATAAGTTGTTATTCCAAGTATAAAAAATGAGAACATGAAATAAACTATCCATGTGTAATTAGCCCACTTAATCACAGGATAAATCAAAATATGATGCCTATATGTTGATTAATGCTTTATTTAAGAATTCTGAACCTATATAGCCATATCAGTATTTCACACCTACCTCTGTATCATCTACCTCATTTTCTTCTGACAGGTTAGGAATTTCAACAGATCCCTTATGTTTCTCACCAGACTCTTTCACTGTACCTGTATTAACATAATGAATTCTTAAATGCATTATTAAAAACTATTTCCCCCATAGCAAGAGTTTTATGCTTGGAAATCAGTTGTACAAAAGTGTTACTTGAAGCAAGTTGCCTAGAATCTAATTTAAAGGAACTAAATAGCAACAAAAAGTCTCAAATATGTCACAGTACTTTCACAGTAAACTTTTCTCAGAATTGTATTTTGCTGTATAGATGCATTAAGATATGTACATGCACAGAGGTACATGTTCTCACTCGGCACAGTTTGCACGACCATTCTGCCGCTGCTCTCGCCTCCAATTGTCAGCTGTCCTAATGCTCTCCACTTAACTTACATCTGCCAACACAGAATGTGAACCTAAAAAGAGGGTAGGGGAAAAATAACCTCCTCTTCCCCTAAATTTGCCTGCCATTTATTTAGAAGCTCTCTAGAATGCTACTACTCCTTCTCGAGTATCTGAAAAGCTCCCAACATACAGGCATGTTACTGTAAAACATAGGTATGCATAATGGATAAGTATACAATTGGAATTTTTTAAAAATATGAAACTTCACATGCAGGTTTTTTTAGAATACTCATTCTTGCTCTTAATAGCTTTACCACGACGTGGCATTAATCACCGTACACATCAGAAAGACTTTGCAAGAACAGAAATGAGACTCCGCTTCTGCATCCTTCTGGGCAAAGGCCCTCCATCACTTACGTACACAGCTCTATAAACATGTTCTGGGATATGAACCCTGTACTATACTTCTTTGCCTCAGACCTTACAGTGAAAAGATTGAATTTAAGGTCTAACACTTTTTTTTTTCATTACACTGAAGACTCTCTCCCCTTGCCTTGCAAAAGAATTTAGTTATTTAAATTTATTCACTATTTAGATCCTGTTTAAATCTCTTTAAGGAGCAATAGCAGAAACATGCAGTTCTACCCCAAATCCAGTTATCTTTATACTATTTCATCAGCTTAGTTGTCAAAACACACAAAACACAACAACAAGCTTTATCAGTCCATCCACAAAGCTCTAAAATACAAACAGCCCAGTGTTAAGCATGACTGCAAAAGGGGAATTATCATGAAGGGAGACGTAACATTTCTTTGGATTCTCTCACCTTCAAAGGAGCTAGCTAGATCCAGCTACTACTTAACATCACTCTCATTATTTTTAATTACTACCCTGAAACAACCACCATGCTACAGGGGGGCACTACGCATAGATATAACCTAATGCGCTACCGGTCAAGACCACAGTAAAGTACGGAAAGAAATGCTCAGACGTTTCTTAGCAAGAAGAGAGTGACTGACTGTTAGTAACACAACGTGGAGTATGGTGCCAAGATCCCTTCCCAGTCAGGATCTACATCAGTGAAGCACAGCGCAATATAACAAGTCTGTTAATCCAGAAGGAGACAACCAGGTCCACGTAGGGAAAAAAAGCTAAACTAAATGCTTCTCTTGGGCTTCTCAAAGTCTCCCAGGAGAACCTGTTAGCCAAGCGAACTTGTAAATTATACCGTTAAAACACTTCTGGGCCCAACACAAATCACATGCAGCCATCTCAGTTTTCTCTTTCCTGCTTTCTTCTGGTTTCAGAATTAGTACAGGCAAAACCACGCAACACTGTCTTTGCAGACAGTAAAGCAAATCTTATTTTCAGCTACTCTCCCAAACCAGAAAGTGCAAGCATGCAGGAAGAAGCTTTTAGGAACAAAACACAAACCTGACCTCTATCCGTTCAGCTAGTTTTGTTAACAATTTTCACACCTTGTAAAATAAAGATTCCCAAATAACACAGGCCAGACAACAAATTTAAATTCATAATAACAGTATATAGATTTCTTTTCCCCCCCTTGAAAAAATTGCTTGTCCGAGGGATTAATGCAGATGGTACCTGTGCTGGACAGCAAAGTCCAACCAGTTAACATACAGAGCTGGTTGGTCAACATTACACAGGCAGAACGTTGGTACAGCTTTGCATTTTTAGTATCACTGCAATGTAAGCGAAACGATTACCTTTTTATCAAACAAACAATCAAATTATTTGTTTGAATCCCAAGGGACTCCAGCAACAGATCTGAGAATAAATTATTTTTTTGTTTCCTGCCAATCCACTATTTTAGAAAATTAATAGTGAAAGCACATGTCTCAGAAAGACCTACCTATAAAACCACTGCTGAAATACCTAAGTTTTAAAAGGAGATACACTGGTTTTCATAAAGCTTCCATCACAATGTAGAATAATCTATTAAAATCCTCATTACATCTTCAAATAAATGATAGAACAGCCATTTTGCTCAATTTTAGTACCATTAAGTACCCTTAATTCCTCACTTTCTTGTTGCTCTGTAATCTAACTTGCTAAGGGCCATGTTTTCCCAACATCAGACTTTTCACACTGGCTGCAAGTTTCAAGATTTATATCATCTTGTTCTTATGTATCCAGATTTTAATAGCTTGAATTACTAGTTATCCTAGAAGACTTGTAGAAGGAATTAATCACAGCAATTAGTGTTTTTAGCAGTTCAGTCTGAACTCTCATTTCTAACTCAGAGCTCTCAGAAAACACATAACATGACGGCTATCAAATTAAGAAAAAAAATCATCAGTCCCAGCTCTTTCAGCATTTCACTGGGTAGCAGCAACCCCTTTTAAAACTGAGCTCTCAAAGACATTATCCACTCAGTGCAACACTGCACTGAGCAAAGTATCTAATGCAAATTAAGAGCTGTTGAACACTGAAAAGCATAGAGACCTAGCAGAGGAAAAAGAATTTAGAAAGAATTTGTATAGAAATACAAACAAAATACTGTATCTGCCTGCTTCTACACCTTATACGTAACATATGCCAATACATATTATTTTTATAAATAAAACAAAAAAACAAACTAACCAATATTTAAAACTGAGGCAATTTTTGCTTAAGAAAAAAACCAAAAAAAACCCCAAAATATCAAAAAGCCGATTACAATTATTTAAACTGCACTGATAAACTGCACAACACAATATAATGTTTGCCTTCCTCCCTGTTAACATTTAGATTACAATTGTAAGTATGTTCTTAGTTTATAACACACTTGTAACATTTAAAACATAGTTAGCTATCAATGCGAACAAAAATAAATAAATAACAGTACTTCTTTAAATCCCCTATTACTGTGGGAGCAGACCTCAATTCCAAATCTGTTCAGATAGGAGCACTGGTCTCAGCATCGAAATAAATGTTAAAGTCCCAGTCAGCCAAACCAGGAAAAACATGGTCATTAAGAGCTGCGTCGGAAAGGGCACCCCAAAAAGGAGAAGGGCAGAACGCCGGCAGCCCACTGGAGCAGCATTACCTGAAACACTGATCCAGTAACTATGGTCCTGTTTTGGGGCACAGGAATTAAAAGGGGAACATTAAGTATGGCCCCTGGTTTTCCTACTTCTTAGAGTAACAACTGAGACCTGAGAAAGTAGTACAGTATTTTGGGGAGGAACAATACATCATTTGGGTTTACACTATACACGTACAATTTCCCATGCAGGTTCTTTTTATCAGCTCTTCCTGCTCCTTACTCCAATGCAAGAGATGGTCCATCCAATTTGCCATCAAGTTTTAAGCATCTAATAAATGGAAAGAATTCCTTGACGTTAACAGAAGATAGTTTATCAGGTCGGTCTGCAAATAAAGAGCAGGGTTTGCGAGCAGATACAGCACAACAAAAATGTATAGAGCTGCATTATCTTTTTCTTCCCTGGGTAATGACAGCCCTGTTATCCCAAATAATCAAGAATTATTTCTAGTTTCTTTAATTCCCACTAGATGGTTTCTTCCTCATATAATTCATTACCCTCAATGTAAACTACACTAAAATTTTGGAAACAGCTATATTTTCATGCTTCTTAGCGTCTCCTGTTTCCTACTGCCCACATGCATTAAGCACACAGCTGTAATTTGTGCACACTAGGAAACTAAAACAATTCAAGCGCACTGGTCTAAGCAATACATATCTCACTGCAACAGAAGTATCTACTTCTCAAAGCAAGAGAAGTAGTACTGTGCTGGTATAAAAATCTAAGAAATGTGTGTGGCACAAAAAAAAAAAAAAAGGGCGAAGGGGGGAAAAAAAAAAAGACAAGCTAGGGTTTCAAGATTATTTAAACATAAGCATTTATGACAGTTTAGGCCCACGTATCTCCTGCGATCTCCCTACGATTTCGATTCACTGCAGTTCAACTAAAATATTCCTGTTTTTTCAACCCGAACGAGACAGTTTACTTTCCAAAGTGATCGCTCCTGATCCAGTAGAGCAAATTAGCAGAGCCAGCTTTGCAAAGACCACGATGAACTCCGAGGCAACCCCTACCCAAGCACATCTTCCCACGGAACCTGGGGCCAGGGATGGAAACACGCTGGGCTCCCAGTCACTGCGAGCCTCTCCTCTCACCCGGGAGAGGCTAAGCAAGCCGAGAGGGAGTCTCTCCCACCGCAGGCGGCCTGGGTGGCTCCTCAGGGCCCGCGGTGGCCTGAAGCCGAGGAAGGGCCGCTAGCCTGTGACAAACGCCTGCCAGGAGCAGGGGCATGGCAGCACCGGCACCGCCTCACCGACCGACGGACCGCAGGCAGGTCGTGTGTCCTGTCCCGTCCCGTCCCCCCGCCCCGTACCTTTCCAGCTGAGGCGCAGATTCCACTCGTAGAAGAAGATGAGTTTCCCTTTGCGGCTGTTGCAGGACGCTTCGCCTTCCACGTGCTTCAGGTCGCTGATCTCGCAGCGCCCGGCCTCGCCCTCCACCACCAGCCCCACCAGCACCTCCTTCAGCTTGCTTTTCGACCAGCTGGTCGCGTCCCGCTCCGTCCTGGCCCGGGGAAACGGGGCCGTTAAGCGCCGGCCGTGCCCCCTCACACACACACAGGCACAGACATCCCCCTTCCCTCCTCCCTTCGCCTGAGGGAGGCCCCGCGCGCCGCCCCAACGGCCGCGCCGCGCGCCGCCCCTCACCAGTGCCAGTTGTTGACGTTGGTGGCGTCCGCGCGCTCCTCCACGATCCAGCGCGGGTCCCCCTGTCCCCACTTGGCCATGGCGCTGCCCCACGGACCGGCCCCGCCGCCACCCGCCGCCGCAGCGCCCGCCTCCGCCGGCAGCCCAACCGCTTCCGCCCGCCGGCGACCCAGCCAGAAGGTGCCAGAAACTTCCCCTCCCCCCCCTCCCCGTTCCTCGCTCCCCGCCGCCGGAGGAGGAGGAGGAGGAAGGCGAGGCCGCGCCGCCCTTCCTCCTCCCGCCACCCCACACCCTCCGCGGGGAGGGAAGGAGGGAGCCGCCGGCCGCGCCCCCGGTACCCCCCTCACTTGTTGCGGGCGTTTTTCGGGTACCTCCTCCCTCCGGCGGCGAGTCGCTGCTGCGGGCGTAAAATCCGCGGCCTCGGCCCCTCCCGGGGAAGGCAGGTGGGTGGTGCAGGGCCCCGGGCTGCTCCGCTGGTCCTGGCGGGGGAGGAAAGGCACGGTGGAACTAGAAAGTGTTAGGCACTGGTTTGCAAAAAAAATAACCACGGCGGTGAGGTTTGTGCAACAAGAACAGAAAACTGCTGTCTGAGAAATAGTTCGTGTAAAATAATGACAAGGCATCACAGTTGGAATCGGGTTTATTGTCTTGCTATTTTACACATGCCATAAGAAATTAAATACGCTGTAATACAGCACCGCGTCTAGGAAAGTAGCCTTGCATTACAACCGTTCTGCAGCCCTTCTAGCTCACTGCTTATTTTCTTTCTTGCCAGTCTCTTAAAGCACAAACAACGGGCATAGCAGGAATTAAAAGCTGGATAGCATTCCCATATTCTTATTGCTCATTTAATTCCGTTATGTTCCAATGAGTGTCTGTGTGGTTTTCCTAAAAGTTTTCTTCATAAAGCACTCTTACTGATGAAAATATACATCATTATCATTAGCCTCATCATCTTCAGGCTCTGCATCCAAAATAATTGCCACTTCTGAAAATTTTACTCCTTTCAGTTCTTTTTCAGGAGCAGCAGTTGTGGGATCAGGTGTTAAGGAAAGAGCTGACTCGTGCTTTGTCAGAGAGCAATCCTGTAAGAAAACATAACACAGATGAGGCAGAATGCTACAAATGGTAGTGTGTGGACAAATTCTAAGCAGTAGAAGTCATATAACTTTTATATACACGTTCTTTCTCTGAAGCTTGCAAAGAAAGCATTGTTTTTAACGCTGCAAGTTTTAGGAGCAGCACGTGAGAACCCTTTACTGCACATATTCTGTAAAAGATGGAAGAGTCATCGTTCTTCTCTGGATCACAAAGTCCTCCTCCTAAGCAGGGACAAACAGCTCCTCAAAGATTTTCATTATTTCACATAAGATTATTTTTTTTTAGTTCCATCACAAGTTTACTTTTTTGATAATTCTCTCAGTTATTTGATGAATAATGATAAAATATCTTTCACTCCATTCTTTGCAATTGAAAAGCTCGTTACCTGTTTTGTTGTGAATTCTGCAGTGGGCAGGGCATCTACATTTCTAGGTTCAGCAGCTTTTTCAGATGCTACATTTTCTTTATGTTCACTGTTGCAATCTAGTGTCTCAAGGTAATTCCATTTTTTGTCGGCCTGAAGTACATCATCAGCATCACCTCCTTTGGTGTCTTCCATGTTGCTAAGTGCCATTACTTCAGTTTTCCTGAAAGAGAGTGAAGAGAATTCATAACTTATTTGCAAGCTCAAGGCATTAAGTGACAAAAATCTTAGCCGCTGTAAAACTGAGAGTAGCGCGTACACTGATCGCAAAATTACTGGGATTTTGCCCAGGGGAACATTAAGTAGCTTCCTGTATCCTGAGAGGTTTTTTTCCGCATAAGGCTTAACAATCTGCTAAAGAGTAAGTAGGAATTTGCCCATGTAGTTTTTGATACAAGATTGAAAGGTATTGGTTTCCTTCAAGTGTAGAGTTTTTAACTTATAATTGTAAGGGTTCTTAAAAAAAAATAAAATCAACCTATAAACTAGTGAAAGACACAAGGAAAATCCTATGTTACCTGAATAAACTAGAACCACATCTTGTGATAGGCTATTTTTTATACATTTGTGATATCTGCGTTCTACTTACAAATTATTCGTGTGCTCTGGTTTCTCTAAGCTTTTCAGACTTCCATTTCTGTCAGTTGTACATGGATTATCAATACCCTCCATAACTGCAGCTCGCTGCTTAATCAAATACTGTTGCTTATACTTTCTGAAAATGATAAATACATTAAAATAAAATTGTTAATTCTTTATGATGATCAGCTTTACAGTTGTTTTAAAAACAGAACATGAAGCATTTGTGTTTCATGCACAACATTTATTTTCAGTATTATTCTGGGGATTAGTTTGGAGTATTTTCTATTTATCTGTAATGGTAACAGCGTAAACACCCACTGTCCTCTTGGAAATGTATTTGTTTTCCTCTACTATGTGGTAGTGCCACTGAAGTTACCAGCGAAACCTCCCTCGATTTCAGCATTCAGGGGGTTAGAGAAGACTTATGTGGGTATATTGCAGCTACTTGTGCCTCCCTTCACAGTTAAAATCTCTGCTAGCCACATTTCTGTGGCTTTAAAAGTATTTGTTTCTGCTGCTGTGTGACAAATACAAGAAGAAACCAACTGTCAGTTACACATAGTGTGTCTAACATCTACCGTACAACACCGTGCATTTTGATTTACAGCAAATCTTAGGCGATACTCCCTGCAAATATCAGAATTCATCAGGTTTTTTCAAGTTGACATTTAAAGTAAACTTATTAGTCGTAAGTCTTAATTACATTGTTAAAGCAAAACTATTTGTACCTTTTCCATTTTATATTAAAAATTACATATGCCAGGAAGGCTACAAGGGTGCAGGCTAGCAGAACACCGAGGATGATAGTCGCAATGAGTTCAGGAGTTGTTGAGTCAGCAGGAGCCTCTTCTATGGCAACAGTAACAGCCGTTGAAAATATTTTCTCCAGTTCTGTCTCAATGTTACTCTTCTGCTCCCTGAGTTTTCTGAAGATAAAAGAGTAAAATGCTGATGATTTATCATACCTTCATTTTGGCTTGAAGAGTAGTGAAGAAAATAACAGAGTACCACTCCCTCATCCACCAAGACTTTTTCCAAAGATTCAGACTTGTCATGTCTTTTATCTGGGGGGGGATAAATCTGTTTTCTAGCAACCAGCCTTGGTGCTTATGAACAAAAATGCTGCAAAGGTTGGAAAGTTATAAAATATAGTCTTACTTAATAGCACTTTCTCAGAGGAAAAGGTTCATCCATGCAGATTGCTTCCTATGACCACAGGGTCCATTAGTAATATCAGCCACAAACAATTACTAGGTTAATAGAGGTGTTGAGTCTAGAAATGGTATGTTTAAATAGCAGCTGCCCTTCACAAAATGTTTATAAGAATATACCTTCATACCACTGCCATGTTATGAAACAAATGTAAAATACACTGAAAATGTAAGTTTTTAATCAACATTCTGCAATTCTGAAGTCAACATCTGTTTTAGTGATATTCTTTCTGCTTGTTTTCTATAAAACTGACTTCTAAATATATTTTGCAAGATTAAACAGCCTTATTCAGGTTTTTGACAAACTCAGAAAATTACCTTTCAATAAATAATGAAAGCTTTCTGAATTCTAAAAATTCCATTTGGGCCTTGAGATAAATCTCAGATAAACTGTTATTTGATCTAAACCTGTCCAGTCCAAGACATTAATAATTTTAAGGAAACAAAACCTAGCTGCATAGCTCTGACACCCAGAAAGGCAGACTGTGCCATACAGACCTTTTTACATCTTCTGCAGATACTTCCTGGTTTGCCTCATCAAAAGCAATAATTTTTACATAGGTTACATCAGTGCTGCTTCTTGCTTTTCTTTCAAACTCATTGGAATAAACCTCGACGATGTATACATTCCATGCGAGTTTATCTTCCAGGACCCTGCCATCATATTAAGAAAACATTTTAAATTAACTGGGCAATGACACGTTCCTTTTACTCTAGAAATTAAATGATAAAAAGTAGTATCTAATACAATATTTTGCAGATATTTAGTATTTTAATCTAAGCTTGTAAAAATGCAGGATTATCATCAGCAAAGGAATTAAGCTATTTGCCCAATCCTGTTGAGTGATTGAGTAGCAGAGGGGAAAAAAAATCCAGTCCTCCTCTCTTGTATGCAAAGATACTTTTCAATAGTAGATGCCATATAACTTTTGTACATAGCCTGAAAATTCTTAGATAGGTGCCATTAGCATAACTGAACAATTAATTAGAGGAAGGAAGGGTTAGCAAACCCTAAAAGGCCAAAATACGTTTTTAATTGTAGCGTGGCCATCCCCACATCACTAGCTAATCCCCTAGCACGGCAGGGCTGAGACATCCTTGAGAAGCTCTGCTGCTCTGTCACAAGGGGGATTTTTTCATCTGTAGCAAAGGTGGGTTTGGTTTGTGGCTTCTGTCCTCTCTGACTCCACATTTGTATCTTGGGCCTAACTATCCATGGAAAAACTTTATCCTAGGCTGTTAAAAAAAAAAAAAAATCCACAGAAATAGTGAGGTGGGAAGATACCTCTCAAAATGACCTTTTTGACATTCGTCAGCTCAGGCCAAAGCCCTACCAGGTAAAAACTGGCTGCGTCACCTCCCCTGTAGGCTGTCAGACCCCTATCTCAAAAAAACTCTAAATTTGTCATTAGATACTATGTCAGAGTAAGCTTCACAGTTTCAAAAATACCTTTTTACTTCAGCAATGTTTCTTTCAACAACATTGATCTTCTGACTAAGTACCACCACCACAATGTTGTTACTGGAACTGGAATCAACCATTACCTAATAAATAAATAAAATCAATCACATGTAAGGTTTTCTAAAGCATTTGTACCTCTCAGATTGAATTAAAATAAACCTACAAAAAGACCCCATAAAACCCCCCTTCTATATAAAAAAATTGTCCTCTAAAAGTCAGTGTTCATGCCAACATATTTTAACATGTCACTGGAAAAGGTAACCTTGTAATTCTGGCCTGAAAGTATGTAAATACTGGTGTATCTGACAGTCTCTCTGCATGGTGTTAAGTAATTTTTTTGTCATTACCAAATCTAGCCCTTCTTTAAGACAGAGTTTTGACATGGAAGCAAATCAGGACTATAAATAGCAATCTTCCTTACATTGACTGTGGTCCGGGCTGTGAGTTGTCTTGTGCCTTGGTCTGCAGCTTGGACTTCCAGATAAAATGTTCCAGCCTTTTCTGCTACAGAAACTGTAAAAATCTGCCCTGTATTTTTATCGATGTCAAATTCAGTTGTTTGAGTATTCACTAAGCTGTACAGCAGAAGTCCATTGTCTCCTGAATCTGGATCTGTGGCCTGGGTTTAAAAAAAGGTGATTTGTGAAATTCAGGTTTTGGCTTTGGGGCCGCACATTGCTCTTCAATCATAAAACTCTGCAGTTTCTATTTGTAAGACTGGAGTATTCCAGGATAGTGCTGTCACATTTTTCTCTTTGCACTAAACGAACTGGGGCACAAACTATCAGAATCAGACCAAGGCTATAAAAGGGGAAATACATTTACCATAAAGTCAGAATCAGACCAAGGCTATAAAAGTCTGTAGGATTCTACAGCTGCAATCATAAAAGGAGCAGGCTAGAACTGAGGGATAACACCAGACTTAGAAAAAGATGAGAACTGCTCCATTTTGTAATTCATTTCCCATTTTGGTCTGATAGGTAACAAAGCAGTTAACAGTGCCAAAGAGAGAACGGCAGTCTGTGCAGCGTGTAATCCATAACAGCAGCATGAGTCAGAACAGACTGTATCGCTCTTCTGACAGACCCACAGGTAGGACAGGTATGGGCCAGTTCCCTAAACAACCCATCCTTCACCAGCACTATGTTAAGCCTGGGTAATGAGCAGAATCTATCTCAAGCTTTCAAAAGCAGAATTAACAGCTCCTTTAACCCAGTTTAACTGAGGAAAAAATCCAAATCTTTCAAACAATTTCTGTCCTCACAAAGAGCACAGAGTCTTTACCTGAACTGTAATAACCGGGTACTTGTACGGCACAGAGCTCGGTATCCGAGCAGAGTAGGTATTATTCAAAAACACTGGCTCTTCATTTACATCCTGCACTGAGATTGTCAGCATTGCCACGTTTTGAGCAAACAGACCTATTAAATAAACCAGCACAAGTTAACCACAACAGCACACACCAGCAAAGCACAACTTTCCAAGGCCGGGTCAGGCTGTGGCTTTGCAGCGGTATCTCTGCTGCGTGTGAGGAAGAGGGAGAAGAAAGGGAACGCCGCAGGGATGTGCCCAGAGGAGCTCTACCTCGCTCTTCCTGGGGCTTCAGTGAGAGCAGGCAGTTCAAGGCAAAAGCTGACAGCACTGCTCCTCTGTCAGCCCTCTCCAGCTGGCTGCGCTGTACCAGGCAAGGGACAGGCAGGGTCCTCCAGCTCCTGCTGTTACATTCTTTTCTGAGACCATAGTAGGGTCTTGTGAGGGTTTGCAGCCTTGGAGGAAGGCTGCAGTTTTTCTCTGCGCAACCTCGACCTTCAGCTTTTCATCTTTGACGTCAGACATTTCGGTTAAAGAGAATCATAATTCCTACACTGAGTTGCAAATGCAAAAGATGTGTTCATCGTCCTTGAGCTCAGCTGGAACGTCCTTAAAGCAAAAAGTTACCTGAACGCTGGACTTCTGTGGCAGATGAGAGATTTTCATTTGCTTCAACTAAAATCACATACTGAGAAACTTCCTCATAGTTCAAATTAATTGCTGTTCTCAGCTCACCACTTTTCGGATCCAATCTAAAATGACCTGAAAGGAAAAAACGCGCACCTTTGTTGTTACAGTTATCATTTCACTTGAATCCCTCCTACCTCCTGTGTCTTAGTTACTCTTAGGATGTTTCCAAGGGTCCTCTGCTCTTAAGAATGCAAAATGCAACACTTCCACTGCCTGAGCAGCAAAGGCATCACAGCTGAGGCCCTATCCCAGACCAAACAGACCTTAAACATATAAAGGAGCAACAATACTTGGAAAAGAGAATTGCAGCTTCTTGTTGCAAAACTCCTTTTTCACTAATTTCCAAGTTTTCTCTCAGTTTCTAATTATTTACTTTTTTGTGTGCCAAATGGAGTCGCAGCACAGCTGCAAGCACTGAAGGAGGGCAGATGAGCTGACATAGGTGCAAGTGCAAGGAAACGTTAGACTAAAAGCGATTGGCAGAGAGGAAGCTGCTTGCTAACAACAACTTCTATTTTGGCTCCCTCAGCCTGCAAATTATCCTAACTTAAGGCTACAGGAACCCATTTTCTAGCAGGTCACCACTACCTCTTTAGCCAAAGAAGATCAACAAAGTCCATGCTGAAGAGCTCTGAAAGAAATTCTTTGTGTACTTTCTTTAAAAAAAAAAAAAAAAAAAAAAAAAAACCACAACATGAAATTTTATCCTTTCTCTCCATTCCTCATTTACACACAGCAACATCTGCCACGCAAAAGACAGGTGATTGTCTTAGCTATTTTAACTCATAAGGGAAATAGTACTCACCTTTTTCATTGCCAGATACAATTGTGTAATCAATCTGTTTTCCTAAAGTTTCAACCACAGTAAAAGTGTAAATTGAAAAATCCACTCCTGTGTTTTCCGAAACAGAAATGCTAAAATAGAAAATAAATGATAAATCATAATGTTAAATTTCCCAGCAATTGTTTCATTGGCAGGCTTGGAAATTTAACTCTTTAAAAGAGACTACACTGTGGAAAATCCTGCCCCCTCCCCTCTAGTTGTTTGCTAGAGCTCACTGACATTCAGAGTACAGTGCAAGCCCTACTTTTCTAGCTGGACATTTGTTTATCCTTGAGTAAAGGCTAAGGAAGAATGTTTTATTAGTCTGCAAGATGAAAGGGACAAAGATTCTGGCTTCTACAAGCTGCACGATAAAGAAATAAAAGGCATCATGTTCACAGAACTGGCATAGCAGAATTTCCTGGACATTTTGTTTAAAAAACCCCGATGTCCTTTCTTCTGCATGGAAGAATATGAAAATTAGCTTCAACTTTACTATGTTTTCCACTACCTGGAGAATACATACAGTTATATAACTTAATATGAAAGCCTCACCTGATTTCACTCTCGTTAAACTGAGGAACAAATGGACGGTTGTCAAATACATTAAGAGTAATCATAGCAGTGTCATTTAAAGACGGAGAGCCTTTGTCCTTAGCCATCACTGTTAAACGGATCTCTCCAGATCTAGACAGGCTTCCAGTTGTAATTATTTTCCCCTCGCTCGTATCTTCTATCAGGAAGAAGGAGCTGAAGTTTAGATCAGGGAGGATGTAGTACTCGATAAGGCCATTTTGTCCCTGCCATGAAAGGAACACAACTTTGTGTAACTATTGCTTGCAGGACCACGTTATTTCAGTGCCCCAAGTCCCCATAGTACAGGCTTACTGGAGTCTCAGTGTTTCCGTGCTTAAATGGACAGAGGTGTTTTAAATAACTAAAGAGAACTGGGCTCAGAGCTACTTTGTTCTTAAGCTGTAACACAAGAGCACCAGCAGGCGAAAGGGTCAGTGGGTAGAGCCTCCCACCCCCAAATTAATTTTGCTGTTCCAAGACAAGAAAAAAATTCCCATAAGCAATACTAAAGAAAACTCCATGCACTGGACGTACATTTTGAAGGGTAGGATAAACACTGAAACAAGAGATTTGACAACATCTCAATGTCTCTAGTGAATTTGTGGAGAATGGTGAATTTATTTCACGAAGGAAAACTTGGGGTTAGCTAAGGTAGTAGGATGGGTGCTGATAAAAGCACAAAGCAGAAGATTCACAAGCAGTTGGCCAGTTACACACTAAAAATGTGGAGAAAAAAAAGTGGAAAAAAGTGAAAAAATGTGAAAATAAATTAAGGACACGTGTACAGGGGAGGACAGTCAGAGCAGTGAAAGAGAGTCATCTAAAGGTGTGATGTCAACAAGAATAAGCCAAAGTCCCCTGGATCCTTTTCGCACCTTGAGGAGAAGCACAGCCTTCCCACTGCTACGAGGGTAATCCCTATTCCTGCCTGCCACAGGAGAGTTGGACGCATTTTACTTTATGCACATCACTTCACTTTCCTGAAACAAGCCATTTTGACAAACCCTGAGGGTTCACTCTATTGCACTTCGTATTTCTGAAAAGCATTGGATTCTGTCCTTCCATGGCTCTGCAGCAGCAGGATCAAACCCTACCACAAACATCTGTTGTCACTAAGTAATCTCTGGATTTATAATTATTTCAGGAACAGAGGAACAGAAACAAAGTCTAATAGTTTCAGTGCTGGACTCTGCCCCAGAATCCCAAAAGGATGGCCCAGGGAGGGGCGAGTGCCACTCTGCATCGCAGAGGACCAGATGTATTATTTGAAGAATGAGTTTCATTAGGGTGTCAAGGAAGATCTCACAGAGTCCAACAACTTTCATAAGCAATTTCACTTTTTATATAACATAATTGAGAAAGATGATAAAAAAGGGGCCATTAGATTATTTGCAGCAAAATACCACATCTGCAGCTATTTTAACCAAATATATGGATGAAGAAATAGGAAGGCACGAGCTACACCTACTTTGTTGTCACTTCTAGATGTTTCATCTTTTAAATGATATAATTAGTAATGATGTTGTCATGGTGATCTGGTTGACTACTGGATATCTCTGCCAGTGTCTGGATACTACTTGATGGGTGCAGTACAGATATATCAAACAAAATTACTTTAAAAAATGGGGACAGAGAAAATTAGTTGGGGTACGATACTTCAGAGGCGCTTGGTAAGCAGACACTTCCATGTTCAAGCCAGTATATGATTAGCTTTTACAGATTCTTCTACTTCAGAAGTTCAAATAAACTTCACTGGCACTAAATTGCTTCCGTCCTTGTATACTTCCTAAAGACTGATACAACTTCATATAACAAGGGGAAAAATTAAGGCAAATACAGCTGAAGAAGCATGCGCAAAGACAGGGAGTACATCAGTGTCAAGGCAGAAGCATCACAAGTCCTAATTTCCACTTCCCAGTGCTGTCAGTCAATCAGAATTCCCTTTCTGCTACATTTGGTATTTCATGCCTAGAGAACAGAGAAAAAAATCTATTTGGGCTGCAGCTTAAAGCAGTGTCAAAATCAAACAGGAGAAGTTACCTGATCTTTGTCGGTAGCGCTCACAGTTATGACATGAGCACCTACAGGATTAATCATGTTTATAGAAGCGGAATAGGAATTCTGAGCAAATACTGGAGCATTATCATTCACATCAATCACTAGAACAGTGACGTAAGTAGTTGCCTAGAAAACAAAATAGTTTTATGCATTTTAGAATATTTAGAATGTCTTATTTAGCGATATGTTTCTGTTACTTGCATATGCAACAAAAAGAATTTCTTTTCAAATAGAAGAAAATACGGCAGAACCAGAACAATTTGCTGAAAATTACTTTTTCTCCCATGAAAAATTATCATGGCACTTACAGTACTAATAGCAGCAGGCAAGAATTCCAGTTCCCCAGCACAGGTTTGTCCACAACCAATTCAGGGTCAAATTCTACCATGCATTGTTATGAAGTATTTCAACTATTTATGGAGTAGAATACTAACTCAGCATGGGCAAAGGTTGCAAAAGTCTGACCCTAAACACAGTTAGGTGACTAATTTATTCTACACAATAAATGTCTTTGATAGATCTCCCTCCCACTAGTTCAAAATTCACTCTGAATAGAAGAGTCACTGTTTGTTACAATAATGCTCTTTTACCTGATGGAAAGGGGCAGATTTATTGTTGACTGCATTCACTGTAAGGTTGTATTTGTTCATGGTTTCATAGTCTGGAGAGTTCTTTATCTTAATGTTGCCATGTATTTCATCTATTTCAAATGTATTTCCTCCATCACCTGAGATACATTTAAAGAAGCATTATCAATGAATATACCTTAGAGGCACATCATTAACTACACTCTTAAATTACACGTTTACATGTGTCTTGAACTTATTAAAACAAGTTTTTAAATATCATATAGATAATATAGAAGAAAAACAAACTATTTTGAGTGGATGAGTGCTTGAAACGTCAGCCAACAGAACAGGTTAAGTTTTGCAGATACATCCGTCACACTCAAAAAAGTGACCATGCTAGAGGCACGCAAATGATGATGGCACACTGGAGTTCTGGGGCAAATCTCTGGAAGCAAGTTTCTCTGAGCCTATGCAACACTTAGAGGAGATCAGAGCTGTTTGCCAGGCACTTTTACAGTCCTATGACTCTCTGTATGTTCAGTCTCATGTTTGCTGCTTGCAACAGTCGTGAAAGGACTGTAGCAAGACAGTGCTCCCGCCAAGATCTTTAAGAGGAGATGTCACTGAATTTCTTCTGTCTCTAATGAAGGTGGACTGAGTGGCGCACAGATCTAAAGAGAAATCAGTTTGACTGCCAAAAGACCTGGCAGTGACTTTTACTAGTTTTGGCCACCCTTGTCCAAAGCCACCTCAAGGTCTGTATGCATATTGGAAATAAAAGACTCTATATACATATCGCTCTTGATGGTCCATACAACAAAAACAACTATTTCAATTCCTGCAGGCTTTAGTCCAGAGGAATCTAAATCTCCATTTCTGTCAGATTTAGGGGCAGTGGCAAAAAGGGCACGCTCTTCTCAACTGTAATGCCATCAGCTACCACAGTTAAATGTGACAGGACGCACGAATCAGAGCTCTCAGTCACTGCAGTTCACAAGCTGGCACATTCATGTGAAAGGAAATTGAAAGCACTTAATAACCTGGGCAGAGATCTGTGGTAGCAGAGTACAACTAAAAGCATAACAATTTGTAGTTTCTGCAAAAGAAGCTCCTACTCAATCAGTTTGAAAGTTGTACGAGCATAAATTAGTAAAATACCAAGCCAGGTGACAGTGAACCTTCTTGGCTTATGTGGAAAGGGGTTAGGAGGTAACACCCGTAATACTATATATGCTTGTAACATTATAGACAACGAAGTGGCAGTTGTTCCCGGTACAGTGAGAGAATTCCTTGTCACCTGTAAGGCTATACAGAACAAAGGCATTGTCTCCTGTGTCTCTGTCTGTTGCTGTCATTTTTCCAACTATGAATCCCACAGGTGCATTTTCATTTACACTAAATTCAGTCACTGGATCAAAGACAGGTGGACAGTCGTTAACATCAATGATCTTTATGACAACTGTGCAGTATCCTCTTTTCTTCTCAGGGATTCCATCATCTTCCGCATATATGACTACCTGTAAGGTACACAATTATTGGAAATGAGAAATAATACAAATAGGTACTTGCATAAGGATTAAAAAAATCTTGATGAATATTAAACTTTACATTTCTAAGAATACTCCAAAGTCAAATTCTGAATTCACCTCAAAATGATTATTGAAAACTTAAGGACTATTCGGTCAATAAAGAAGTCTTTGTGTATAGAACTAACAAATTCACCAATATTTTTGCTTGACACAAAGTAAGATCATAAAAATATCCAGCAGTGGCAGCAACAATAAAGAAGATTAACCAAGAATCATATCTGCAAGATCTCAGTCCTGTACAGATTCAAGCAAACCGACAGCCCTGAACACATGAGCTGTCGTCGTGAAGTTAGTTATTCATGTGCTAAGTGTTTGAGAGTTTGTGGGACAGGTGAACAATGAGCCTTGCCTGAATTTCATTATAGTCTAAAGGCAGTGTCTTGCTTTAATAATGCGTCACATCTTGAGATGCTCATATTCTAAAACAACGCATAAAATGTTCAAGTACTATCAAGCTAAACAAAACCAAAAGTCTCACCTGTTATCCAAGGGAAAGATGAAGAGTTCTGAATAATGAAAGGACTTAAGAAATCTAAAGCAAACCTGATACTCTGTAGGTTCCTCTTCATAATCAAAGGAGACAGTGGAATACAGAATTCCAGTTGCTTCATCTATCCTGAATTTTGGTCCACCACTGAGAATGCCATATGTTAGGATACCATTTCTGCCTGCATCATTATCCTGAGCATTCAGCTGGACAATCTGAGTAGCAGGTAAATTCTGTGGATGAAGAACAGATTGAGGCCCTTAGAGACTTTAGTTATCTGCAGTTTCTTGAATTATGTGAAAGGGGAGAAGTAACAGACACCATATACACTTACAATAGTATAGACATTTTAAAATCAAAATTACACAACTCATTCAGCACAGTAAGAAAATCTCTTGTTTTCTCGAATTTACAGAAAAGAACTATTTCCTCCCCCATGTCTCTACCTACAGCAGCAATCTTCAGGAAGAAAAATCACTAATTTCAAACAGGCCAAATCTTAACCTCAAGTATCTGGCTGTTGAGAAATTATTCATGTTTAACAGCTTCTATTCCTATGAAACTCAATGGATGTTCTCAACTTCAAAACCATGTTTCCTTCTGAACACTATTTGGCTAATAACTGCTCTTTTTAAAAATACAAAAATCTATTTTTTCCTTTTTAAAACTGTTATTTGCTTTAAGATTCACAGTAAATATCAGTGTTTCACTTGCACGGCCATTTGAGACCTGAAGTTACTTGATCCAACAGGGCATCCAGCAATTCCTCCTGTGTAAATATTTCACGTGGAAATCAATTTTTAAGGTTGGGAAATGTGATTCCAACTCTTCTTCGTTAAACTAACTGGGAACATTAAAAGTAGGCGTAATAATTAAACCTGTGTTTAGCTCAATGTTAGAAATGGACTAGATTTTTAATCAGATGTGGCTGTTAAAGAGAATGTGAGTGAATCAGCTGGGAATCTCAAAGGCAATATATAAAATATAAACATGATGAATGCATTTCTTTTTAAAAAAGTAGTTAGCAGATTAAAGCGTGAAAAGTGTTTGAAAATTGAAGAGTGAAGTGTTGAGCTAGATGCTTTTGCATAATTAAATGCTGTGGCTTCTTTTGTAGGCTATCATAACATAACAGCCACAGACCAAAATCTGGCTTGCTTTCTGCCACCAATTAGTGTCAGGAAGAATCACAACAGATTGCACATGAGCAAGAGGAGAAACATTGCTAAATCAGAGACTTTTGCTTGCTACTTCTCTGTATGAAGCTCCCTTACAGAAGGCTGAGTGAGAGTCTATGAGGTGCCCAGCACATCCACTGGATTTCGAAGGCACATGAATATTCTCTGTGTACAAACGCGCAAAATGGAGTGGCTGGTTTTCTTTCATTGAGCCCCTTATTAGTAAAAGATTCACTTTTCCTTCAGTATGTCCACACTTCTAGACCATTCTTCTTTGTGTATTAGGATTTTCAGCTTGAAATAAACCTTAAAACATCATATGGCAGAACAGAATGGCAAGTCTGTCCAGTTCCAGAACGTTTATTTGTATACTCACCGCAAGGTTTTTTTAATTATTTTGAGGATTTATTTTTGTGATTCAGCTTAGATGACAATTTCTTACCTCTTTCAATCTTTGTTCTAGTAGAGGCGATGGGAAAACCGGAGGGAAATCATTTTCATCGATAACTTCCACATTCACAGAAACTTCATTAAATATGCTAGCATTAGATGAATCTATTGCTTGCACATTGAAAACGACTGGAAAATCTTCCAGGGTCAAATTTTTTCTTGTCCTTATGATACCAGTGGATGAACTGATAGTGAAATACCCTGTTTTAAAAAAAAAAAAAAAAAAAAAAGGAAATTATTCTGGTTTAGATTTTATTAAAACTGAAGGTATGAACCCTTCAATGCAAACTATACATTATGTATATAAATATCATATGTTACTGTATTCTTCAAAGAACAAAATAAAATTCAACATGGATTTATGAGAATGTCAGATGTATCCAGGGCTGTAATTAACAAAAACAAAAAATTCTGAAGGTCAGATGGGAACCAAAGGGGAGAAGTTCACTCCACCACTCTCCAGTCAGAAGGTCTTCCCCTTCCTCTGAAGCAGTCAGAGATGATTTGTCCCTGTTTCAGTCAGAAATTATTTTATTTCCTATGAAGTCCTGTTCTTGCTGAAGATGTGAAATTCTGCAAATAACTTCAAGGAGACCACAACTTCACACAAAACATTTTACAAAAAAAAAAAAAAAAAAAAAAAAAGGCTATGTTTGATGATACAACAAAATCAGCTTAGTAAAAAAAGGCACATGACAAAGCACTGATCCAGTTGATCCCAGGTAAACTTACTCTACGCGTTCATGTTTGTTAACAAAGTGGTGCCGAGTTAGTTTTTCTACCAGCAGTCTTTATGCTGAATTAGGTATTCTTCCTCCGCTCACTGTAACTTTATGCTTGATCAGGTACCACCTGATCTTCCTGTGGCAGATATAAAAAAAAGCATAGAGCTGGTGCAGTCAGCTCTGTATCACGTGGCTCTAGCTAATCTGACAGAAATTCAATCACGTGTCCACACCTGATCCATATCAAATTTGTACATCTGGTTGATACGTATCCACTATTAATGGCTGTAGAACTGAGATAAAAGCAAGAGGAGAAAGAAAAGAAACAATCCAAAAGCTAAGTGCTCTGCAGCGCTAGTTGTTTAACACACCCTCTTCCTTGTTATTTCAGATAAAGAGCTTACCCTTTTCGTCTCCAGATACAATACTGTATATCACAGGGACTTTATGCAATGCACTGATCTGTACAACAAATGTATCTGGCGGCGCCTTCTCACTCAGAGGGGCAGGCCGATAGACTGCTTCAGAGAACACCGGGAAGGAAAAGTCGATGGGAGCTATTGTTATTGACACCTGCAGAGAAAAGGACATGACCACAGGGGTTACGTTTTCAGGTTTAGCAGACTGTTCTATTCAGGTATGCAGCAGCAGAAGGCCAGAACTCTGTCATTAAGAAAACGCCTATGATTGCTGCATGCTGAGTTTGACACATTAGTGTCTTGAAGGCAGCAAAGGTTAGTGAAAAATGCCAGCAACCTCATCAATTTAGGTTCACCTGCATGCTTTCCTTAAATATAGAGAGGGATTCCAGTTCATCACATAACATCACATTTCAAATAACTTGTCTAGCTAAACAGCTCTCAGAGAGAGGTACTGATCTGTATTTGCGGCAAATTCTTCCACTGGGGAATGTACGACCAAAGCAGGAGCTTGTAAGTACAGTATTTTAAAATTATTATAACTGACTTTATACATGAAAAAAGGTGACAGGTGGTAAATAAGTAATGCCTACTGCTTCACAAAAATAAAGATAATTTATTTCTAAGTGATGCCAAACAGCTGCTGTCCAATACTCTGAAGAATAATGGCTCATAAGTCTACATTTTAAGGTTCTGTTGAATATAATTTTCTACATGTCTTTATCCATATACATTTCTAGTCTTTTTTTTAAATTCTGCTAAGCTGTGATACTTAGTGGCAAAAGATCACCAGCCAGTTATAAGCACTGTGCAAAAATATATTTCTTTTATCGCTTTTACATTTCTCAGTCTTCGATTTAGAATTTATTTTTTGTTATTTGCTGTCTATCACGTACTTCCATTACATCCCCTCTGACTCTCCCGGCTCTTTGACCTTACACAGAAGTCTGCACTCTAATCTCCCTCACAGTTTAGAGCTTCTGTCTTCCTTTTCTGAAAGGGAATGATGAAAACACTGACAGGTGGTGTGCCAGCAATTGCTATATAGCAGCATAACTTTGTAACTATTACCATCTTCCACGCTGTTCCTGAAACAGGAGCAGGACTCTGACATTCTCATTCCCGTTTCGCATAGTTTTGCCTCACCAATATCCATTTCCTGGTGCAGTTACACTCAGTTTAGGATAAAACAACCTGGAGAATAAACTGCGCAAGCAGACATTAAGGTAAAAATCTTAGTACCTTTACAGAAGTTGAAAGAGGTGGCAGACCCAAATCTGTAGCGGTGACCATCAAGGAGTAATACAGGGGATCAGTCTGTTTGGATAAGTCTCTTGTTAACGTGAGTTCTCCTGTGGTGCTGGAAAGACTGAAGAGGCCTTCTGAGTTTCCACCTGAAGACAGAAAAACAAGTGTTAGAGAGGTTCAACAGAGCCAGCGGAGACAAGCGACCGCATTTTATGTCCAGTATTTAAGAGACATGGGCTGAAATCCTAATCTGTATATGTGATTTGGAGCAAGACAATTGGCCTCTCTTGATTCTGCGTCACAGGATCATTTGGGCTGGAAGGGCCCTTGTGAGACCTCTAGTCCCACCTCTTGGCTCAAAGCAGGATCATGAACAAATTCAGATCACGTTGCTCAAGGCTTTGATCCATTCGGTGCTGAAAACCTCCAAGGACAGCCTCTCTGGGCAACCTGTTCCAGTACTTAGTTATCCTCATAGAGGACTTTTTCCCCCCTCTTCTATCCAGTCAGAACCTGTCATTTCAATTTATGACCATTATCTCTCATTCTTCGGTCACGCAGCTTAATTGAGCAGTATGCAAGTACCCCAGTAGTAAACGTCCATAAGATTTTTTTTTCTAACATACCTGAGATATTGTAGAAAATGCCTTCATCATAATCCTTGCTTTCATCTCTTGCATTGATGTCTACTACCAGTGTGCCAGCTGTAGAATTGTCTAGAAGGATCCAGTGATACGAGGGCTTGTCAAATATGGGTCCTTCTTCATTAACGTCTTCCACGGTAACTAAGACAAGAAGGTCCAGGTCTGAGTGTAAACATGAGTTTCACCTAAATGGTTACAAGCTATTTCTTCAGCTAATATAAACCAGCACAGTTCCTCTGAATTGAGTTGGAGCTTTTTCATTTTAAACCAGATGGCAACGTTGTTTTCTGTACTTCAAAACGCTTGCCTTTGTGGATTAAATTATTTACTGCTCAAGCAATAGTTTCCCACAACGGCTGCACTTCTGGCCAGCACGCTGTCGCTACTATGTGTCATGAATAAAATCATCTTATTGTTTCGCTGGGCTCCCTTCTGTGTCCGTATTCATCTCGTGTCTCTAGTCTCTGGTTTAGATTGCAAGCGCTGTGAAACAGGATTGTTTAGTTTTATATTTGTACATGACCTGGCACAATAGGGTCATGGCACACAATCGGTGAAGCTGCCTGTATAGTAACATAAATAACACAGAACAGCAAGTAATGGGACCACCACTTCCAGTCATACTGATCAAAACCAGGGCTGGCCAAAAACTAGGATACCAACCTCACAGAAATCTTTTATGTTGTGTTAGGGAAAAAAAAAAAAAAAAGATTTTTTTTTTTTCCCCAGGAAAAAACCAACAGCAATCAAGTACTGTTATTTTAACAACACTAAAAAATATTTTTTTTACCACCCTAGAAGCAGGCTTTCTGTAAACAGGCAGAAAAAGAACCGAATTATGGTTTTGGAAACCTTTTCAATCAAAATTTCAATAAGTACTCAAAAAATGCCACAGAAAAATTTGTGAATACATTGAAATAAGTAATGTCAGTTTGTGTGGGAAAAAATCTTCCTTTTTGACGTGCCAAACATTTTTTGAAAAAAACTTTGATCTGGCTATAGTCAAAAGGTCCCATCATAATTTCTGATAATTTACTTTAGCAGAATGAATTACTACTGAAGGCTATCTTTATGCTTTATAATTACACATGCTGAAATATTCCCCAAGGGAAATGAAAGTAAATTTTCTGTGGTAAACTAGGGCTACCTGTAATGTTTGCTGTGTCCTGGGGATATGGCTCTTCAGGATTGAAAGCTTTCAGAATAAATGTATACTGGGAACGACTTTCATAGTCCAGAGGTTGAAGAGTTGTAATATTTCCAGAAAGTTCTCCAACATGAAAAGAAGCCGCCTCTCCAATTATGGTGTACTGAATAATGGCATTGGGCCCTATATCTTCATCTGTAGCTGTTGCACTCACAATCTAAATGAGGAAGAAAAAACCCCAAACCCCAAAACAAAACCACCAGGTTTAGAGTAGGACAATACCAGTGGCAAAACATACACACAAGACTGGCATTTAACTATATAGTGTTTACTGACTGTAGTACTCATACGGCCATTAATTGCATTGCTAGAATAAAGACACAGCATATAGCAGGGGTGGTTACAGATGTTACAGACCCTTAGATGGCACCTCTTCCCTTGATTCCTGGAAACCATTAGTTCACATCTGCAAGGATGTGATATGGAGCTAGAAACAGATATACCGGGAGAAGACAGAAAACTATAAGAAGAGGGGAATGGTGGATATATGCACAACACCTACAGCATCTTTAAAACATGCTGCCCATAGGTCCTCTGAAAACTAGATCCAAGCAGCATGGCGTCACCGCTAGGGACAGGAGGGAAAGGGAGAGCGGCACAAAGAGAGCTTTAGGAAGAGTCAGTGGGATAGGTGCTCCATTGTCATATAAAATGAAAATGCTATGTGATTTTACCGACTCCACAAAGTAAAAAAAAAAAAAAAAAAAAAAAAAAAAAGAGTTCATCAATGCACAGTCATCATAGATTACTACCACTTCCAAGTTTACATAAAAAAACCCAACTGCAGAACGGTCTATTTATTCTTAATGGCACATACCACATGTGGAGGCTCATTCTCTTTTACAGTCACGGAGTATGATTTCTGGGGGAACACTGGCGGGTTGTCATTCGCATCTTCTACCATGATGCTTAGAACTAAGCTTGCAGATTGAGATGGTTTGCCAAAATCAGTGGCCTGTAAAGAAACAACTAGTCGTTAAATGCAGCACTACATTAAGGAGTATTACTTAGTATTTGTACATGATGGCCAGTGCTGGAACACTTCTTTGTACGCACAATAATTTATCTGATTACTAACAGTAAAAATCAATTAAATCAGCTAGAACAGATACCCACATGAACGTTGGATGAAACTTTATGCTTTCATTTTTTCTTTTTTTTTTTTTTTTAAAAAAAAGCTTTGAAATCTGTATTTCAGGTATTTTAAAAAGGTCTAAGTACATATATTTTGAACAATGAAAAAAAATAAGGGAAAGGGATAAACAACATGGATTGGCAAAGCAGTAAAAGCAATACAGCAGTATGGCAGCTACATGGTCTAAAATGGACTCGGGAATGCTTTGCAGATTTCACAGTAAGCTATCATATGTGACTATGCCCTTTAAGGTCTGATCTTCATGGGTCATTTATTCACTATTAGCAATTTACACAGCAGAAGAAAAAGCTCTGGGTGCAAAACATAACAAACAGTTGAAATTCATTAATGAATTCTAATAGAATTCACTAAGATTAAGTGTTTTTCTTGCGATGATTCAGTATTTTCTATTTTTTATGTTGAGAATTTAGTGAGCTTGCATCAAATTTGTCAACTTACTATTATTTTCAATTCATAACTGTCCATCATCTCTCTGTCTAAGGATTTTTTTGTCGTCAGCTTGCCAGTAGAACTGTTAATATGGAACACTCCAGCAAAATCATCTTGCAGAGAATAGCTTATAAGTGCATTAACTCCTATATCCAGATCAGTAGCGGAAAATACACCCAAGTCTAGACTAGTTACATTCTCAGGAGCTGATAGTTTAGTTTGAACCAATGTTGAGAAAACTGGAGAATTGTCATTGATGTCATTTACTTTCACAGTTACCTGTATTTAAAAGAAAAAAGAAAAAACAAGAAAAATGAGACATATTTGAACTGTGGAAACAGTATCCAAAGGCAAATTTTGATATATCTTAATCTATGGGAAACCTGTAGGAAAAAAAACCAATCAAACAACAACACAAAAACCAAAAAGGGATAAATAACAACTTAAGCATTTTGCAGCATTTGAGCATTTTCACAATTTCAGCACCTCAGCATTTTTATTTTTTTCATTCTCAACTGTTACAAGTGAGATAACGTATACTCTAACTGGAAGAGATGAGCAGGATTAATAACCTGGGCCTTTTTGGCTCATCTCCTTCATGCATTTGACAGAACTATGCACAGAATCAGTGTCCGTGTTAATCAGTTTCTCTGGTTATGGGTTTTTTACAGAGGAACTCTCAGGAAGTGATGCAATTTGTGAAGTTGACAATATTTCAAGATCGTAATATCTCCTCAGAAAAAAAAAAAGGGAAATTAAATAAAAGGCTCAAAACCCTCATGCTTGCGTAACAGGTGACACTTATCTGGATATCACTTGATTTTTTAATACATTTTTAAAAATATTTTCTATTCCTTTTTAAAAAATAATTTAAAATGCAGTATACTGTACCAAAGCAACAGCTGTATTGGGTGGCACCACAGAATCAACAGCTTCTGCAATGATGCTGTATAAGTCGTTGTCTTCTCGATCTAGCTTGGTAAGAGCCACAATGTCTCCTTGGTCGTTAACAGAGAACTTGTCACTATGAGATTTCAGAGAGTATGCTACTTGTACAGCTATGCTTCCAGTCAGAGCCTTCACAGAGCCAACAGCAGTCCCAGCTGGTTGTTCTTCTTGAACGCTGAACTCATAGCTGGAGCTATCAAAAGTCAGGCCGAAGCTAGTGTCGTTTACCAGCAAGTAGAGAGTAACAGAGGCTAACGAGAGAAAACAAATTAAAATAGTGAAGTTGCTGCTAAAATAATCCTGACCTGTGCTCTATATCCCTGAATTTTTAAGGAACTAATAGAAAATGACAGAAACCCACATGTAGGAAAGAGGAATGAGAAGGAAAAAAAAAATCAATAGTAATAAAGATTAATATGTAACACATTATGTAACACACATGATGCCTTTTATACCTAACTAATGTTCCAGAATAGCCCCACTTCACTGATTGCAGAAGTGTTGCTTCAGTATGATAGCAGAGCAAGGATCGCCAAGTTAAAGCTAATGGTATACGCAAGCGTTTTCCACTCCTTAAAAATCTTACGTTAAATTGCTTTGTAACAGAAGAGAAGGGATATACATAAAGCCACAAGTGCAAGTTCTGTTGTGGCTACTCATCCTATTTAAGTAAAATTTGTTGTTTCTCTTGTTCCTGATAAATGAAAGCTAACCCCTAAAAATACATTAAAAAGTTACAGAAAATACCATGCGACTGAGTATTTTTTGAAAGAGCAGAAACTTGTCTGAGGGTTATTTGCCAGTTTCTAATTTGTTTAAATGTTTCTAACTCTAAGATAATAAAGGAAAACTGAGACACTCACACACATTATCAGTATTATTTTAATATATCTTTTTAGAGTGGCTACTACTATGAAGTCCTGGGTTTTGCACCATAAGCACCACTGCAAGAAATACAAAATGGTATTTCTAACCAGAATTATTAAACCAAGCTTGCTTTCTGTTAATATGATCAGCTGGGAGGAAATCAAAGGGTAAAAAGCAAATATTCATCATTGCTGAAATGTAACATGGATTCTAGCCCTAATTCATTTTGACTCGACAGCGATGGGATTAATTTCAAATGTCAATGTTTGCAAAGGTTACATTTATGTGGGAAGGAAAAAAAAAAAACCCAGAAGGTGAAAAGACATCATTTACCATTTGCTGTAAGCTGAGGAACTCCATTATCAGCAGCAATAACTATCAGTGTAACAACTGTGTCAGCTGTGATGTGGTCTAAGTTACTGCTGAGGGTGATTTCTCCAGTGTGGTTATTTATACGGAAATCATCAGAATGGTTCACGAAGCTGTGTTAAAAAGAAGTCAGTATAACGTTCATATTAATGATGTTGGAAGTACCATCTACTTACTGTTATTTCTGTAACAAGCACTCAACAGACTGTGTGCTTATTTATAAAGAATGGCCAAGCAACAGGTTTTAATTGCTGTGTCATTAGCCTAAACATATTGGCCTTTTTATTTCCAAGTATGATTCCATCATGAAAAAAGATAGCATTCATGCTTTCCGTTCCCACTATACCCCAAGCCTTCCCACCAACAGAAGGCAGATACCGCACACTCAGCTGTATGTTCAGCAACTTAAGAAATCCAGGTGAAATTCCTCTGAAGACTGCAGACCTGCTAATCCCTAGTGCTCTGCAAACTCTCACAGGTAACTGTGTTGCTCACAAGAAAAAACAATGTGTTTAAGGTAAAATGCCATCTCATAATTAAAAATATTCTCTTTCCAGACACTAGTTTTAAAGACCCACAGTTTGCCAATTCATTGATCTGTGCCTCAGAATCTATACTTTTCATGTCAAGGTATCCTGGTATTTTCTATGGCTCATCCAAAAAAATCTCTATTTTTTTTTTTTATGCATAGTACATTACAAAAGTTAGTATTTCTTGATCTCCTTCCAGCAGACAGAAGATGTGTGAAAAGACAGGCATTCTCAGAAATTCATTTACTTCCTACTCAAACTCCAACATACTATTTAAAATTTCAGAAATTCAAACAACTCTTGGCTTTTAGTTCTTATTGATAAGTTTATAATTTGATTGCATTCTCTTTCTGATGGCATAATCATGATTTGATAAACTCGAAAACACAGAGTGATGGCTCTCCTTTTTCCCAAGTTTAAAAATCATTACACATTACAACACTTGTAAAATATCTATGAACAGTTCTTATCTTCTTATTGACCAATAAAAATACTTTGCGAGAATTAAAAATACCTTTCCGGTTTTCCGGGTTTTTTTTTTACAAAAGATACTTATTAACCTCACAGAAATTTACCTGTACGAAACAACAGAATTGATCCCAATGTCAAGGTCAGTAGCAGACACGGATAGTACAGATGCTCCTTCTTTTGCTGTTGCTATGCGTACACTAGCCGAGTATTGTGCTTTCGTAAACTGAGGAGGGTTATCATTCACATCTAACAGTTGAATGTTGACATATGTGAAACTCTGGCATGTGACAGGAGAAAACCATGATTCAGAAAATGCATGGACACTTAAATTTATGAATAGAAATTGCAAATAAAGAATAGTGTGTTTCTCTGTATTACCTGCCTTTGAGGTACTCCGTTATCAGATGCCACCAACAGCAGCTCATACTTCTCTTTAGTTTCTCTGTCTACGTTGCCATTAACCAAAATGGTTCCATTCTAGAGAA
This sequence comes from Grus americana, assembly GCF_028858705.1. Classification (NCBI taxonomy): domain Eukaryota; kingdom Metazoa; phylum Chordata; class Aves; order Gruiformes; family Gruidae; genus Grus; species Grus americana. The sequence goes on from NC_072854.1 coordinate 122,125,043, forward strand.
GGAAAGATGGTTCAATGCACGGATCATTTTGACGAGTCCTGTACACCAACATCTCAAAAGAGATGAGGGATTGAAATCCTCTGCTCTCCTTTGGACAAATATAGTTCAGATTCCAAGCAACATCTGACCAGTATGTCTTAGTTTTTAGATATTGACTATTATTTCCAAACTACAGAGCACATGCTGGTTTTGATATGTGCTAGAATGGTTACTGCCTACTCTTTTTAACTGATGTACCTTACTATGTCAAGTAACTTCATGAAAAGCAGTATCTAAATATTGTTTTCAGCATATCAAATCCTTACCTGTTGGATGCTGTATGGATTATCCCCATCCCCAGCTGATAAGTAATAAGTAATTCGCGCATTGTCTCCCTCATCCAAATCAGTAGCAATCACATATCCAACTACAGCAGGAGCACCCAACACATAATCTCCTTCCCAAATCACAAAACTGTATGGCTGCGCCTGAAACTCAGGGTTATTATCATTGACATCCAGAACAGTGATGTGGAACAAGACACTTGAATTAAGCCCATTCGTTTCAGCATCAACTGCCCATACCTGCCAAAGAAAGAAACAAAACGGAATTTTAGTTGACTGCATTGCCATTTTAACCATCTGATGAAGATACAAAAAAGGGTTTGAGGGAATGAAGTAGAAATGAGCCAAAGCTGCAGAGTCTGTCCCCAAATTTACTTGTAAAGTGAATGCAGGTGTAGTCTCCCTGTCCAGTTCTGCGTCATTCCTTAACGAAAGTATTCCGGGGATATCCACAGTAAACAAAGTGCTGTTGTGAATAAAGTGTCCCTGGGAAAAGCCAGCCTAAAAAGAAAAACATAGTTTATTTAAGATTAAAATGATGAAAAAAATAATCTTATTAATACTTGACATTTCTGTGGGACTTCTCATTACAGAAGTACAAGTGCTTTGCAAGGTTTAATAGAGGAAATTTTGCACCCTGAGCTCTGGAAATAATCAACTTTGCAAACAGAAACTGGGGCTTCCCTACCTGGGTCCTACACATTCCCTCCCTAAAGCTCTCTAAGATCAGTCTCCATGATGCGAGGAGCAGCAACGCAGTTCAGTGGAGTCTGAACTGGGAGAAGCATTTATGCTTCTTTAAAACTCATGGAGCAAGAATATTATAGCATAACAGAAATCTCTCCTTCCAAACCAGCTCCCCGGTGCCATGGCTACATATGGAATTTCTTTATAAAACGAGGGTAGAAAGAAACAACTTTTTATAAAGCAGAATGAAAGTGTGTAATTTCCTGTTAAAGAAGAAGAAGAAACTATATCAGATTTACAATTGCCTTTCTCCCTGATTAAGCTGATACTAATGGCAGGTTGACTGCATTACAGAAATGCACTAACAAATATTCTCAGATAGAAGGAAGTTACCAAGCAATATTAAACCAGAGTTGATTATTTTGATGAATAAGCAATAATACAGAACTTAAAAAACCCCACAAAAACAAAACTGTTTTCTGTCTGGTGTGACATACATGCATTCATCTCATATGCATGTGCACAGAAACAAACAACTTTTTCTGTCCTGGATTACGTAAGCATAGGGAGAGAAGCTCTCCTTAGCTTCTCTGATATAGCCAGTAAACTATTCTGTACAAGGTCTTAACTTCCTTGGTTAAGGAGGTTTTATTGCTGGCTCCATAGAAAGCAAGATGAAGTTTTTGTGACCCAAAATGTACTTATTGCCAGTCATTTGCCCATTTACTACTACGCTTTTTTGCAGATTAATAGAGAAAATCATGTTGTTTTGATTTATCAGGATGAGATTAATTTGGTACCTACCTCGTCCTTGTCAGTAACACTGAACATGTAGATAGGACTACCCTTTTGTAGGTTTTCAAACACAAATATATCATAAGCTGCCTGATTAAATTCTGGCGGGTTATCATTGACATCTAGTACATGCACAACAACAAGTGTTTTAGAGCTGAGACTTGGCTGCCCTCCATCTGATGCCTCCACTTCTACTTCAAATTGCTTTATGGTTTCATAATCCAGCTGCTGGCTCAGGCTGAGTTGGCCTGTGGTCAAATTGACAAGAAACACTGGCAAGGAGGTTTGAGGTTGCTGGCTGACAATTCTGTACTTCACGAGAGCGTTGGCCCCAGCATCCAAATCAGTAGCAGATACTGTTAGCAGAGTCCTTCCAACCGCTTCATCTTCAGGGACACTCACTGCATATCCACTTGATGAGAAGACTGGAATGTTGTCATTCACATCATCAACGATGACAGTCAAACTGAGAGCTGTAGACAGCACGGGTTGGCCTTGGTCACTGGCAATCACTGTTAAGTTATAGAAGCCTTGTTCTTCTCTGTCCAAAACCTTTTCCAGCAAAATTAAACCTGAGGTGTCAATATCCATTTTTCCTTCTCCACCCTTCAGAGTATAAACCACTAATCCGTTAAAGCCTTCATCCACATCCGTAGCTGACACACTGGTAATACTAGTTCCAGCTGGCATGTTCTCCGGAATAGTAATGGTAGGATTGGTTATACCAAACATCGGCCTGTTATCATTGACATCTGTAACTTTGATAAACACCGTAGCATAGTCAGCAGCATTTCCATCTGACAAGGAAATATTCAGTACGTAATTATTCTGGGATTCATAGTCCAGTTTGGTTTTTGTTGAGATGATTCCACTGTCATCGATGTCAAATGTAGCAGATTCCGTCAGTACTTGAAATGTAACTGGTATATGGGGATTTAAAGACACATACTCTACCTGTGTGAGATACAGCATATTATCTGTAAGTGAATTCAAAGCAATAAACCACTGTCTAAAAAAGAATAATGGTTTTAACTATGTCTGAACTTATTTTACTGCTTTTATTCATTAAAAGTAGTAAGAATCAAACCACAATATACATAAAATACAGCTGAAGAGGACTCCTTTTATTGGAACATCACTAACACAGAAATGTAAATAGGTGTAATACTTAATAAAAAAGACAGACTGCACTTTAACCTTTGGTTCTGCCTTTCTTTTTGTAAAGAAAAAAATTAAATAACTCAGGCAATAAATCTAAACTAAACTGCCTTATCTTCTCTCTGCTTTGGTATCAGACCTCCCATCTGTCTTCAGAATTGCATCTAAGAAGGAGCCATCACAGTGCATTCTAGTGGCCCACTTGTCTGAGCAATTTTTGATCAAAATGAGGAGCAAGTTCTAGAGCCTTCTTTGAAAATGCATTTGTGACAGTTCTCTGATGGGAAGTCTCCATTTCCTAGCTATATCATGTCACAGGGGTTTAGATTTATCACCAACAAATGAATGAATATTGCCTATCCTAGCCTTTGGGCCACTACAGGCTTTGGAGAATATCCAAAGTCAAAAAGAGCCAAGCAAAAAAGTTTACTTTTTCATGCAGTTCTGGGGGTTATTTTGTTTGAGGTTTTTTTGGGGGAGGTGGGGGGTTTTGAGGTTTTTTTGTTTTGATTTGGGTTTTTTAATGTTAAATGATAGCAGATGCTGTTTAAAGGTTTGAATGGAAGGAACAGGCTTTGTGGGTGATAGGCTTCATCAAGGGATGTAGTTAGTATGTAACGTATGTGAAGCTTGGTATGCAGAAAACACAACATCTAGTTATCCATAACTCAGGGGGATGTAGACATTTAGAGCACATACATTACAGGATTTCCTTATAGCTGTCATGTTCTATACAAGTGATAGAATAAAGTTGCTCTTACTCTTGCTACTTCAACAGGACTGACTAGCTCTTCTTTCACAGATGCATTATATGTTTTCTGAGTAAACTGTGGTCTGGAATCTCCAATGGCAACAATTTGTACTGGCACTGATGAGCTTCTTGGAATCATCCCACCTGCAAGCAAAAGAAAACAATCTCCCAGCAGATGCACAAAATACCTTCTGCCTAAAAAAAAATAAATATACTTTTCCACTGGTACTGATTTTTTTTTTTAAATCCTTACTGCTACTATTATGGTACTGCTGAGAGGTCCTAGCAAGATCAGAGTTTCATTATTGGGTGTTACATTTACAATAGATGAACCTGAATATATACTACAATATTAGCACAGACAGACAGGCAAAGGATGGACCAATGAATCTCTTTTGTAACTGTATTTCCCCCAGTACCCATTTTATCCACACAGTCATAATTCAAAGACACAGAGCTCATGTTGACCAAATCAGGGGAAAATCGGGAGGCTGAAAACCACTTTGTATGCTACGTTACCAGGAGTGGGATACCATTCTTAGGTTACATTTATTTCTGTCCTTATTCAGATCATGAATGTTCACCGAGTTCTCTATTATTCTTTTAAAACAAAGAAACCCACAAAAAATATGGGTAAGGAAATGACATTTGTGCTGGTCGTCCTAAAAATGGCTTTGGCATCTCCATTTTAGTTTTTCAATACCCACACGGATGTGCAGACACAGACCAAGTTACTCATCACATTTTATTTTCATTTTACTCCCTGTTGACTGATGATTGAATTATAAATTCCTAGCTTGTGCCTCAATCTCTGCATTCTATGCTATGCAATACTGGTCAATAATTAAAAGAAGGTATGAGATGTATGTTATTTTGCACATTCTTTCCATAGCTATAAAGAAAACAGATTTGAAATAACAGCATCAGCAGGAAGCAGAGTTTTACCAGAGATGCAGCAATTACTTTGAATAAGACACCTTTCTTCAACAAATACAAGCAGATAAAAAACCATATGGTATTTTTAAAATAAAGTCTAGGAACCTATTTTGACAGCATTCCTTCAAGTAAAAAAAAAAAAAAACCCAAAACCAAACCCATCACCAGGAATAGCCGTATTGACCTGTACTAAAGTCTTGTCTTACCATCAGTAGCTGTTATCCACAAGACAAAATTCTTAAGCTGGTTGACTCCTAATGGGATTACTGTTTTTAAACTGATTTGTCCTGTGGATGGATCCAATTCAAAGTATCCATCTTCATTGCCACCAGCTAAGATAAAGCTTATCTCTCCATTTATACCATCATCCGGATCATCAGCATGAACCTGGAGAAAAGAAAAAAAAAAAATTACTCTAGCTTCTTGTGCTGTTATCAAGTCACACAGAATTGCTTATTCTTGTGTAGTTTGCAGAGAAGATCATTCTAGTAGCAGATAGTTAGGAATTAGTTGTGGGTTTTTTTCCTCTCATTTATAGCAAATAATAGGTCTGGATAATTTGTTATATATAGAAAAATCAGTTAGATATAGCCACAGTAAAATTCAGTTATATCTTTAATTGACTACCTGTCTACTTCCTGTATGATTCCTGGGTTAAATCTCAGTAAGAATGTGTGCTCTCTGATGCACACACAATGTCATTCCAGCAGCGAGAATAAAATCCTGCCACTGTGGAACTCGTGTGAATCACACCAAGTTTGTGTCTCAGAAAGCTTGTTTCATAGTAATTCCAAAGTCACTGGGGGTAGATTGTTCAAGAGATTACATCAGGAGTCATTAAATCAGTACACCTGGGTATGATTAGGTTAGGACACTGTGATTAGGGACCATCAACAGCTGTAAGCTTTTAAATGAAAAGAGGAGTTCAAAAAAGATCCCCTTTTCAATAGGACCACAAGACAAGTTCAAGCAAGGACTTACGTGTACATTCAGCTCATAAAAATGTCATTTTTACTTAGTACGTCTAGTACCTGAAGAATGGACATTCCTGCAGTCATGTTGATGAAAAGATCTTGCTCATACGGCGCGCCTCTAAAGGTTGGGCTGTTGTCATTTTCATCTTGCAACAATATGTTGATTGCAGAGTGCACCTCATGGTAAGGTGACAAATGATCTCTAGCAGTGACCTTTAAAAATGATGCAGTAAAATTACTGCTTTGTTCAAATGCATGTTCTAGAAGTAGTAAGTAGGATGAACGACAATTACAAGCTGTGTAAACTGCATCACTAGTGGTATTTCCCTCCAGATAGCTCTGGATTTGATTCTTCAAATAAGCTGCTGATCTGTATCAGTCAGCTTCTTGACAGGACAGATCAGGTATCACCTGTTTGCCTCGGGTTGCTCTGGAAAGGAGCAGGCTTATTTTTAATACCTGTAGGTGAATAGATGGTACTCTCTCCCTGTCCAACAGCGTGGAGTTCCTCACAGTTAGGATCCCAGTTTGACTTAGCTGGAAGGGACTGTCAGCTGGTGTGAGAATGAACGTTCCCTGGAAGCCTCCCTGCAAAGAGTAATGATATTTGTAATTAAATAGGACAATCACTGTGCTAGTCCCTTAGGATGTTTTCTTCTTATTTTCCAGATGGAGAACATTTAATTTTTTGGTTTAACTGAGATAGCAGTTCAAAAAAAAAAAAAAAAAAAAAAAAGGGGGGGGGGGGGAGAGGAGTAAACAACATGGAAGAAATATATCATGCAAGCTGAGGGTGACTTGCAGCTTTGTGTCCATTTTGCACTTCTGCACTTTCATATTTGGGACCTTATGCAAACTAGAGGAGTTTCAGAGACAGCTAAAATTTATTCTTTGGCTACAGTACTCTACCCTTTAAAGAAGCGAAATTAAGTTTGTTTTGCTTAAGCATATTCAGATCGTCACGAAAACAAAATTTACAGCACTATTCATTATACCTGTATAATGCAAACGCATTTTATATTCTATTTCAGAAGTGCAGTATTTGTAGCAACCATAACAAAATTGTCATTTTACCTCATCTTTGTCAATAGCTGTTACATGAAGAACTTCCATCCCATTTGGGACATTTTCTAGAATTGAGACATTGTAGCTTGATTGTGACAACACTGGACTATTGTCATTCACATCTTCAATAGTAACCAGCACTACTGCATCAGCTGTTTTGAAAGCTTTGTCTTGCTGAGCAGCCTGGAAAGCAGAGTTTGTAGCTGTAAATTCCACATCCTGATAACACTGAGCCATTTCCAGCTTAACATGAGGACATGACATGACTGCATATATTCAATAAATCTGTTTTTCCTTTATTTTGCATTTTAAATGACATGCACGATGGGCCCTTGATACCAACCACCCTTTATCACACGAAATACTATTAACAGCAACATGGCTTCACATATTAGTTTATGAAATTGAGACAGTTTTAACACACTGAACTGTAAAACAATCACTACCTGAATGCCCACAACAAGATACGGACATTCTTCTCTGTCAACTGCAGTCTTTACTTCCAACACTCCAGTGTCTGCATTGATTAAAAAGGTGTTGCTATGGGCTGGGGGGTTCACTGAAAGGCAAAAAATTGCGATGGGTTAGTGAGAATGAACCAGAACAGTAAGTCTGATCTGTCCTTTTTATGACTGTTATCTCCTCAGCCATAGCAAAAATGAACAAACATTCCAGATAAAAGGCTTTTTTTCAAACACTCTGTCCTCAAAAAAATTCTTAAGAAATTCACTCACAATTCAAGAGTCTCAAATTAAGCATCTCTTGAGCTTTTAACAATTGTCTCAGGAGGAGGAAAACCTCCCAATGGAATTGATCTCTCCAGATGGTCCCAAATAGAATTCTTTTGGTCAAATAGAAGTCTCTAAACTGACTTACACTTTGAATCAGGAATTCTTTACTGGAGGGAGGTTAAGAATATCTAAACATTTTTAAAATAGCTGTACCCTGCTATAATGACTGAAATTAAGCCGATTTAGCTTGCGGCACAGCACTGCAGTGAAGATGTATGCAGTTAAGACATCTGACTGCACCCTGCACTTCCTTATCATTCTCTTCAGTAACACAGACATCATAACTTACTATGTGAATGTCTAGAAGAAAATAAAGGTTCTTACCTAGTTTGATGCTGTAAACTACTTTTTCATTTATACCTGTGTCTCCATCTTTAGCCAATATCTCCTCTGGGAGAATAGCCAGAGCACCCACCTAGAAAACATATATTAACTTGATTAACTTGAAAGAAATACACATAAACTTAAAATTGTTCATTAAGTCACAATTTTGATTAAAGAAACAAGAAACATGTATTTAATCACTGGGATCCAGAAAAAATTCTGCCATACACGCTTTACAGAGGAAAATGATGACCAAAATACTTGATGGATACACTGTGGTTGAGAAACACCAGACTATGAAGCAGCAGTCACTGATGGAATTCATATTAAGAACATTGTATATTTTAGTTCCATTCCTCTCCTGGAAAACAATACGTGAGTCTACACTGCAGCCCTAATAAAAACAGTAATTTATTTAAAAGGTAAAAATCATTTTAGAAGATTTAAAATGATTCCTTTCAATTAAAGATGAACTTTTAACAAAAAGGACACCAAGGGTATTACACCAAAAGATTATGTGGTTTAAAATATGTTAACATTGAAGATGATGATAAAGAAAGAGGGATAATAAAGAAGATAATTAACTATTTCAATTTTAGTGGCTTATTCTGGTAATACTGTACTGTGATTTTTTTTTTTGTCAATACATACAGAAGCCTGAGTTTAAAAAATACATTCCACCCAGAAATTTCTACTCTCTCTCTCTCTATTTTTTAAATTACAATATAATATAAATCACAGTTTATCGTTCAGATTCTTATTTTGCTTACCTGATTGTAATGAAGTACGAAGGAATTACGCTACTTAAAACTGAAACCAGGCAGCTAATTCCAGGACTAATGGGCAGACAACTGCCCTTTCAAGTTTAGAATAAAAGCTCTGTTACAACACCTACTTAGGTTTTGTTTTCGTTTTTTTTTTCTTTAAGAAAAAGAATCTGTTTCTGTAGCAGAAAGTTTTATGCTTTGTATAATACGTGGCCTGTTTACCCGGTACTTGGAGGTCTGCAGTTGATAACCTTTCAATTCACTAGTTAGCACAAAACAAAACAGCTCTTCATCTTAAGCTGCTCAATGATGAAGAATTCTTGAGAGAAAAGCACTGTGCAGAGGAGTAACCTATTTACTTTCACAGCATTCAGAGAAAAGCTTTTACCTGGTCTTCACTGATTTTTCCATTGTACACCGATTGGCTGAAATAGGGGTTCAACGTATCATAATCTTGTACGTTAATTACTAACGACGTAGTATTGCTGTTGTTTCCAAATTTTTCCTATATCCCAAGAGAAGGAAGACAATAGGAAACATTGTAATGAAAGAGCCATTTCTCAGTGGTAAATACAGCAGAATATGTGCTTTGTAGTATCTAAGCATTTTTAACCTGAGAACTCTCACCCTGACAGATTTTTCCATTTCTAGAAATCCAGTTCTAGGAATAATACCATCAAAAGGCATCTGTTCTTAGTTATTAATTTTATATCAGGCAAGTGTTACACAGGAGCATGGAGAATGCAGTAACATTTGCTGCAGCTGTACTATTTGCTAGATATCACAATAAATGTGGCGAAATTACTTCTTTTTAGTTCTAAAATGAATTGAAGGCAAATATATATATTCAAACCTCAAAAAAGACACACAAACTGCAGGTGGTAAGCTGCAGCAAAAATAGCATAAATTAGATATACCAGAAAGAATAGACGAACAGAATAACAGATAATAAATATGTACAGTATACATAAACGCATACAGAAAGAAACTGGGACGGTATTTGAGAGGAGACTTAAACAATGGCTCAAAGATTAAGAATGTGGTACTTTGTCTACAGTATAAGCCAAGATGCAGACTCAACTTTTGGCTTGGAAACTCCCTAACATTGCAAATTTGTAGAAACTGGGATGTTATAACAAAGGAACTATCATTGTAGGACTATCACGGTTCTCATTCTTCTTTTAATTTATATCATACCTTTGCTTGGACTGTTAAATTGAAAAGGTTGACCTTGTTGTAATCCAATGTTTTATTCACCATGATGTTTCCATCTCCTTCCCTTATATAAAAGTAATCAGAGTTTGGACCCTATTAAATGAATAGATCACATATTTTACATGATTAACAAGGAAATACATTCTCTTTCCTCTTGCCACCTTTATTATTGGACTATTCTTCACTAAGCACCAGGAACCTCTTGAACACCACCACTGGAAAGGAAAATGCTGATCCTCTTCAACACATTCTATTGCCTCTCCCATCAGTGCCATTAGACTTTCTATCTGATATCTTCCTAAAGCATGTCAGATGAATGACATCAGCTTCCCTTCACCAGCTATAAAAGGAGCAGAGACATGAAGCTCAGACAGGAAGATCTCCACTGCAGATATCTAAAGTTAGTTGAAATAATCTTAACTTTTACATATGCACCTCGGCAGGATTGGCAGTCAACAGCAAATCAAATATGAACATGAAAAAGAGGGAAAACTCTCACTTCTGCTTCTAAAAAGCAGCACTGAGTTCCTTAGCTGCAGCTGAAGAGTACCACAAAACATTTCACAAGTGTTAAGAAACAAGATTCAGGGCTCACTGCATGCTAGGCTTTTCCTGTGGCTTAAGTTCTAATTTTTAATAGTCCTTCTGACGCTAGCATTTTGCAGATTTGTAACTGCACAGTGCAAGATATTTGCATACGCAAATCAGATCCCAGGCTATATTTTGTATGAAATGTAGACCAGCGTTCACGGTCTCTGACAAACAAAGGGCACTCACCCAAAGACTGTAAGTAATGAGGCTCAAGAAGGGTGAAAAATCTTTATCCACAGCTTCCACTTTTATTACCGTGAAATTTATTGCAGATACCTGGAGGAAATAAAGGTCATCAAATGCTTGGTCACAAGCCCCTTTTGGTATCCTTCCTAACTTCTGCAGGAAAGCCGTGCCACACCTCCTTAGCATATGCAAATTACTTCCTATTGCCATTATAGGTCAGAGAGCTGAATGTTTCTTCTTCACCCCACCAGCTGTACATGCAGCCCAGCCATTTCCACACCCACGTGAAGGTGTACGAAAGTCCAATAGGAATGTATGTAATCATCTGCTATGGGTGTGGTCACATTAGAACCTCATGCGCTTTGCCCCAGAAAGTAATTTAAAAATATCAACAAGAAAAAATATTAACATTTGCCATAACCCACCTCTGATACTGAAGCGCTGTAGTGAGTTTGTAGAAATTGTGGAGAATTGTCATTTACATCTTCTAAGGCTAAGTCCCGTATGTTCTCTATCTCACTAGTCTTTGTAACGGAAGCGAAAGACACGTTAGAAATTATAGCAGCGAGGTAGCAGCATACTGTTAACATTTAATTTTATCATATAAAATGGCATCTTCAAAGAGACAACCCTTCAGTTCTAAAAACTGAAGAGAGTTAGATTACCGTTTCTAATAATGGAGTATAAAAAGTCGGTGAAAATATTTTAAAATCCACTTTTAAAAATTTACCTTAGGTTTTCTGTGAACAAAAACACTCACTCCAATTGGCACATTGAAACAAACATATCTTCTACAAGGTACTCTTAACTCCCTGCATCATATCTTTAATTGCAATGCTATTTCAGAAAATAATAATTTGCATTAAACTTAGACAAAAAATACAGTTGATAAAACATGTCTTTTACTTACCGTTCCAATCCTTTGGCAAACAACAGCATAAAAGAGATGGTCACTCTAAAAATTATCAAACAAGCAAATAAATAATATAATCTATGAACTCCTAATAAGGTTGTCAAAGAATATTTATGTCAAAATTATACAAAAAAACTTCTGGAACTTGAATGCTCAGGTGTGTTGTACCAAAACACACTGCTTATAATATATAGCAAAGTCATTACAGATTATTAATTGTAAAATTTATTTGGCTGCCATTCATCTACTACTGATATCCACCCACCCAGATCCCATCATCCCTGTACTTGACTGTTCTCCCCAAAAGAAAATTGACAGAGAATAGGAGAATATGTGTAAGAAGCATAAAAAGTGTTTTAACCCATTTGGAAAATATCCAAATGAGAAACACAAATGTAAAAGTTGTAAGTGCATTTTCATCGATGAGAAGTCTTAATTGCCGCAGTGGTTTTTAAAATCTATATGGTTCAATTCTGTCAAGTACAGTGCTACTCTGAAATAGTACTTGTACAAAAAGTAGCCTCCACTGACTCTGCAGAATTACATATTCAGAGGCAACTTCAGTCAGGAAAAACATTAATAGTGCTTTATAGATTCCTGGTAGTCCTACAGAGCAAGAACAGCCTAGGAAGAAGGACCTGTCCTTTTGTGCATCAACCAACAGAGCCGAATGGATCTATTCATGCGTGCAGTTAAGCACTTGTATAAATACTCATATGATTAAGGATTGCCTTCTACCAAATTATAACTAGTCAACCTTACTTTGATGAAATAATTCATGTTACTGAGAGATAAGTTTTAAGAAAAGTGACACCTATCATGACTGCGTATTTACAACTTTCATTACAAGTGACAATACACGATTAGGAAAGAACCTGTCTGACTGTCAGATGCCAGGTAGGTTTACAGTTATAGGAAATTGAAGACATTTAGCAGATATTACTGAGAGGTAGATACTGAAGTCTACGCTGTTCTGAGTCACTTTTTTGAAATACCAACCTGTATCCTGAGAGAACAATTAAAATTTATGTCTTAGTGCTACTTTTTTTTCCACCTGTCAAGAAAACCTTTATATCTAGGTTTTACATGCAGTGAAAAGAATACCTCAATAGACTCAACATCCAGTGGCTTCTGAGTCCTCACTGTTGCATTATTAGATCCAGAATGATATACTAGCTCCACATATGATAAATGTTCGGGGAAGAGATACTCTCTTAATTTCAAATTTACATTGGGTGGGATATTTGTAATCCATTCTATATCACCTGTAAAAGAAAGTGTCACAAACTAGATTGCTAATTGAAAAAAGAAATCCATAGGTTTATTTCACATGTATTGAAAAAACAAGATTACTGGTTACCTTTGGTTACATTATTTCGGCATTTTCAACTGAATGATGAGATTTGTTAAAGTCCCATTAAGTAGTGTGCACTAGTATATTGGTATGGTTTTAAAACCACACAAACCTACTTTTCCCAATATATTCCCACTCTGTAACAATGTGTCCAGAATTAAAAAGCTTGGCATAATTTAAACCTAACTTTCCACCGTTGTCTGGAAATAGCTTAATGCTGCAAAACTTTTTTCACAGTTAGTGTGAAAATGTAATCATAGTGTAATCAGAGGCAGGGAATGTAACCAAAATCAGCGAGAGGCTAATCAGGGCTGCATGGGACAAGTTCCAGTATTCTCCAAACACAAGGGCATTTCACCTCTCTTATTTGAATCTATCAAGCAGGTAGAATCCAGTGTGAAGCTGGCTTCAGGCTTGTGGTTGTTTAAATTTTGATGTTGGTACAGAATGGTAAGTGCACAGCTCCTCCTTTAACCTGTTCCTATAGGTATAAAACACCGATACACAAACCAGTGCAACCTTTGAATCAATTTGAACTTGATTTTCTACAACTATGCATTTAGGAACTATTGTCTTAAAAATATTCAAACTTGTTATTTGTAATTATCACTATTCATATTAGACTCACTATCATTTCAGCAGTGAGTATACTGCTTGCTTGGTTTAACACCAAATCCGTGTTTGAAAGTTCTCCTTTTAGACCATCCAGTGTGCTGCTATTGGCAATGTTATTAAATAGATTAAAGTTACCTTACTCATATTATCAAGATATTTGTGTTTATGAAATAATTCTTATATGTTCTCATGGAACATACTATCTGGATTGCAAACCATAATCCCCTCTCCCCTTCAAAATCTTTCCTGAACACCCCAAATATTTTCCATGACTTTCAGAAAACTTGCTAGCTGTGTTTTGTTCTTACTCCATCATTTTTGTCCTCCATCACTGCTAATTGAGGCTGGTAAATCCTTTCTGTAACAGCCCCATCTCTAATTTCCACATGCAGACTTGTGGTTTTGGTCTTTAAGTTCCTAAAGGAAGGGAACCTCATCTTTTCCAATGGCAGGGAGTGTCTGGAATGCTGTCAGCTACCAGGCCAAAGGCACTGGACTGTAGTTACATGTAAGGAGAAAGTCCAGTCATGTGGCAGTAAGCACAGAACAACTGGGCTGTGTCCCAGGTGCACCGTGTTGTGTGGTATCTCACTATTCAGTGTGTGGTGTGGAAGCTGTGGAAAGAAAACGTTCTAGGAAAACAAAATCTGTCTTTGCCTGCTGATAAATCTAATCCTGCATCCAGAGTTGGATATATTCAGACAAGAAATATCAAGCAGCTGCCTAAGAAATAGTATTATGTCCAGCAAATAGAGCCTAAGAAAAAGGAAGCACTGGGAATAATTGAAGCTGGTTGTCCCTCTTATTCATTACAGATAGGTCAGCAGGTACACTCATACATATGATGCACGCAAAGGGCCAGACTTCATGTTAGTTGCTTAAAATTAAATGAAGAGGAATCAGGGTGAAAGGCGATTCTTTTCCTTTCTATCTTCGTACAAGAGTCAGATGCGGCAGCTATGCCCTTACAGCTTTGAAAGAAATGTTTCAACAGTGGCTAGAAAACAACACTGCTCCATATCATACCTGTTTTCTGTGTCTTGCTGAAAGCTAGAAGCAATGAATATTGCCTGTGGATAGTCAGCATGGGCCTGGCATGCGTTTCCATGGGATCCTAAGGGTTGCCACATGTCCTGAAAGGAACACTTTGGCCACAGCCTAGACTTTGCCTTGTGAGATCACTGTCTATCTGTTAGGCAAGTCAAATCCTGACTGCAGGCCTCTAAGCCCCACCTGTTATGTAACAACAGTAATCTCTCTGGTTAGCAGTGGGAGGAAAGGAGGATAGAGTTATCCTCTGTACTGCATTTGTAGTGCAAATAAATTAAAAAAAAATAGTACTGCCTACTCTTCTTCTGCACTATGCTCTCTTACAGTCACTGTACTTTCCCTGTGCGGGATTTTTGTCTCCAAGGCACAGTCATACTTTGCCAGCCAGGCTAAGGAAGCATAGAAAATGTGGGGGTAATGTTAACCCTGTCAGGTTGCACAAATTAAATAATCATCACAATAATACAGAGTGCGCTACACTAACAAAGAAAACTAGACTAGAAAATGCAAATAGATTGAGTGACCAGCGTTGATCCCTGTACTGCAAGCCTGCCTGTTCTTCTGCACCCCATCTGCTCTCCCTACTGCCCCAACAAAATAAAAAAAAGGGCTTTCAGAGAGGCTCCAGTCTGAAGCAGAGCAGGCTCCAGAAGCAAAGAGGGGCTGTGGAGGCAGTGGTTCCTTCTGATGTAGGAGGGAAGGAAGAGATAGGCTCTTGTGGGCTGACTGGGCAAGGTGAACTGTAAACATCAATTTTTCTGTATTCGTTTCCTTTCCCTTTGCCTGCTCTGTCTATTCAGACAGCAAGATCCTTGGATCAGGGAATTTTGGGTTTTATATTCATTTTTTTCTAAGCAGTATGCCATGTAGGCAGCTGCTACATCCAGCCATGAAGACTATTGTAAATCAATTAATAATACAGATTCATTATAAAATACATCGACTATGCAAAGCATTAAAGTACTATACATGTTAGGGAGACACTCAGATTCTAGGATAGAATCATGATTTTACCTGCATACTCATCCAAAAGGCTGGGCAGCGCAAGTGGTTCGGGTGTGGTGTCACAATCTATAGTTGTGGTTTCTAAAAAGAGAAGGAAAAGTCATGTACAAACGACACAGAGGGACTATTTACAGAAATAGTACAAGGTAAAAAAGCTTATGCTATTTAAAACCAGATACACACACTAGTTCAAATTAAGCTGAAAGACATTTATCATGGTGGCACCTTGACATAATTTTCAGGGTTTAAAACAATACGTTACATGGAGTAGGTAAACATTGGTGTCTTGGACCCAATCTATCCTTGCCCCAAGAAATATTTACAATAAAAGACTTCACAACTTAAAAAGCAGCTATCAAAAACAGATGTGAAAATGCCTAGCTACAGAATTGTCCTTCCTTTATACCCTGACCAAATTGAAACTTGGGCTTTATTGCCCAACAGTGATAAATCTGCATTGTTAATTTCCTGATGAAACATTGGTGGGAATCATAATCGAAACTACTTTTGTACCCTGACCTTGCAAATGTTTTCCTACTCCCAAGAAAACTGTAAACACAAAGCTATTTACCACTGAAATGTTAGCAAAAATCTAAGAGATTAGGGTAAAGGCACATTGACATTTACCTGAAATTTACTTTCCTTAAACTTTTCTAGCAGTTGGCACTTTTGAAGTATCCTTTTTTTCCTGAAAAGGGGTTTTTATAAGTGGTTTATTGTACCTCAGTGACCTCTCCCTGCATTTTCTCTGTGTGATAAAAAGCAACAATTTTTTTTTCTAGATCTACAAACTATACACACAGAAATTCAGAAATGCAGCAGATTTTTTCCTCCTTCCCTGACCAGAATTACTCAGCAAAGCTGCCATAGTGCAGTCTCTGCCCTTATGGATACCTGTGCAATTTTTGTGGTCTTACGTGGGTTTGCACCAATGCTAAGGTTGTCACCACTCTTCTCCTTGCCATCCTCACTGTACGCTCAAAGCGATAGCTGGTAAAAGTAGTGGGCAATTTTTGCCTCCATATTTGCACCATGCTGCAGGATCTCATTTATAAGTGAGCAGTGGATAGATTTCTACACAAGTAACTGGACAAACCCCAGAGAATACTTCCACAGTCAGCAGCTGCTGGTTATGGGTCTAATTTGCTGCCTCCAAGTATTCAAAAGCCTACTTTGGCAAGCAGGGTTCTGGGCTACTGAAAAAGATAAAAACCTGGAACCTTGGAACGTTACATCGCTGTTGACTAAAGGGAATTCAATAATTCAATAAAAACTCTTGTTGCTTTTTTCACAAATAAAAAATTTCCCTCAGCCATTCCTGGTGATTCTCTGGAGCTATCAGAAACAAAGGAAAGACACTTGAGTGTTTTCACTGTTGTAAAGATTCTCCAGGAAGGCTGAAGGACCAATGTTTTATTATGATCGCAAGCTTAGGCGCGCAGACACTCTTCCTTCTCCCAGACTCAGCTAACGGATGGCACGGTTTTCTCTTTCTGGAAGCCCTCTTCTCAATACACCAAAGCACCACAATGAATACCAGATGTAAAACTGGTAACTACAACAGTCTAATTTAGCAGAATAGCAGCAGCAAAGAATTCAATTGATCCCAACTTCAAAACTATACATCCTCAGATTCAGCTTAAGCCTTGGTATTTTATTTCATGTCTGCTGCAGACATAAAATAACCAAACCCAAAAAAGTTTAAAGATAACTTGTAAAAACCCACTGTACATACAAGACCAGTAGTTTCCAACTTGCGATCACTGAGCCCTTGAAAGTCCACAGACCGCTTCCATGGGCGCCAAGAAGATTGTTTGTTTAGATGTTATTAGTCAACAGATCAATGTATTTTAAACTTCAAGGATTGTGATTTCTATTAATAAATTTAATTTTGTTTAATTTCAGTAAAAGCAGGAATAGACTCAAAAGCATTTATAAAAATGACGCTACTTACTTTGTGCATCAAGACAGAGGAACATGACCCAACCAACCAAAGCAAAAACCAGAGGTCTAGAAAGCGCCATGAGCACTGCAGAATCCTACTGAAGGCAAAACCAGATGGTCATTTCTCATATACTGTACTTGTAAAGAATCATTTCATTTGCCATAAGTTAGTGTTATCTTGACAAATGCTTCAGTGAGAACAAGGCAAAAGACTGGAATAAGCCTTTGACAGCAATCCACAAACTATATAACATGCTTATCATTTTCAGTTTGTGAGATCAAAGTCCCTTTTGGGCAATAAAAAGAAACCAACAAGGAAATATCACTGTCTGTGTTACAGCACAAAAAGTCTATTTTTATTTTAATACTCAACATAGAGATGAGAATAAATAAATTAGCAAGATGTCTTGATCAATATGAGAGAAACCTACATATTCCCTGGGAAAGAAAACTACATGGGGTGTCAAAAGGCAAAGGGACCAGCGTCGGCCTTTTTGATCTCATAACGATGGCAGCGTATTTTCTCATAACTCAGTTCCACAAGGAATAAGTACAGAATTCCTGTTGTGAAAACAGTAGCTACTATTTGATGCAATGAAAGCAGACACGTCTGAAGCATGCCTTGTATTTTACAGATAGTATACATTGAAAATAGGTTTAGCAGGCAGTTAAAACATTTTACTTCAGTGAAGTTTCCTGGGGGAGGGGGGGAAGACACTAAAATCTTGCAGAGAATTTGCAAAGACTAGAAATGATACAGCTAATCATGCAGTTTGATTTCAATCATTTGGAGGTAAATATACCTTTAATTCAAAGGAGCAACTGATTACGCAGTAAGGAAACTGCTGCCAGACCAAGGTCTTTTCATGTTTGTGCTAGCATGTTTTGTCACTATGGATACTAAAGTAATTACTATAGTTTGACT
This sequence comes from Grus americana, assembly GCF_028858705.1. Lineage (NCBI taxonomy): Eukaryota > Metazoa > Chordata > Aves > Gruiformes > Gruidae > Grus > Grus americana. The sequence continues at coordinate 122,143,412 of NC_072854.1, forward strand.
GAAAATACAAAACATAATAAAATTGCATATAACAACTAAAAATAAAATTATGTTTCTGTAGCCTTAAATAATTGAAATGGAAATGTGGGAACGATTCAAGCAGAAACAATTAAAAAAAATATTAAAAGAAGTTCAATCATGGGCATCACCTCTTTTGAATAAAGGCCACATCCAGCCACGATTATGCATTCAACAGCATTATTACCAGAGCCAAATCTCAGAGAGTTATTGTTCCTCCCCTGCTTGATTATTCCCTTTGTCCATGATGGCCAGGCCTCAGCAAGGTTACGTGGCAAAATACAGAAGACAGATCTGCACACAACACACCTTCTGGGAAGAAGAAAAAGGAAGAGAAGTCTCCTCATCTTGTTCACTGAACAGCATCGCATACCTTTGTGTTATCATAGCCAGGCCAGAGGCTACATAAGCTGATATCTATACCAAAAAGTTCTTCCAGCAACCAATCCTCTTGACCACTGGAAATATTTATGTGCTGGAATCCTAACACACTAACAAAGATCTACTTTTGGATATTCCAAATCACCGTGAAGGCAAAGCAGCTTCAATGTCTTCTGGGACCTCTGTTAGCAAGAAGTATCCCAGAGAGCTGGAAGCTCAGTAAGGAGTAGTGGCGTGAGACCTTAGAGAATAAAACTCCAGAAGGATGTCCCTCATTATCTATGGGGAGGCGGCCTAGAAGCTGAAGGAGGTAGGCCATTAGCATGCACAAACCCAGTGCAAAACCAAATTATGTTAAAGTTCACCTACAGGCAGGCGTAGAATGAAAACTGCTGGTCAGATGCAGCACAATGCCGTTATTTGCTTTTTATAAGCTGTGACAGCTGTTTAGCTGGGAGGGACCTAGTCCAAGGCTGCAGGATTCTTCCCGCTCGGTTGTTATTCTCAGGGATCAGCACCCCAAGCCCAAAGAGAAGCATCGTGACAGTCTCAGCCATCGCCACCTGCGTCCCATACTGGAATGAGGCCCAAAAGAGAGGTCAGATGAAGTTCATTTGTTTTCTACACTTAGCATACAGGAAAAGAGGAGGATAGAGACATGTATTTAAGGTGACATCCTTTGTAACACCAAACAAGCTACAGAACAGGCAGGAATACAACCCAGCAAGGGAGGGGTGGGTGGAAACAGTAATATCTTCAATTGCCATTGAACACCATTAACCAGAACATATCAGCCCAGTATCCAGCTAAGTCACAGAGGACAGGGTTGCTTGCTAAGCATGCAGGGCACAACAGAACACAGCAAGACATCTCTCCCACACCAGACTGACAAGCAACAGGCATCTACTGAGGGCTCTGTGGAAGTGCATAGTCCTCCCCAAACTGATGCTGCTGCACTTTCAACAGCAGCAGCACCTATCAAATTAGCATCCAAAGCCCCTGTCATTCCCGAAGTAGAGGGGCTCATGCAGCCCTGTGCAATTTTGTGTCAGTTGCTGTAGCCCTCAGACTGGCTGATGGTTCCATCAACCTCCACCATCATGATGCTCAAAGACAGGAAGAGACAGTAACCTCGGGGACACAGCCATGCTGTGCTGTCACTTGGCTCAAGCCTGGAAAAGTCTTTGGCTGGTTTTATTTATAGACACAGCCAGGAGGGGATTCAACAGTAAATCTACTCCTGCAGTAACATAAATTTAACTTGAGTGCCGTCATCTTTACTTCCTAATTATTAGGAAATAGAACAAACTCAGAACACAGTGGTACAGTTCATACAGATTAGATTTCACCACGAGCAGCTGCAGGAGGAATGTCTTCAGTATTTGTCTATATATGCATTGCTCTCGGACATCAATAACAACTTAAGATTTTATACTTGCCTGCAGTGGAGAGAGAGGTGCCTAAATGGAAGCAGGAACCTTCACGTAATGGCTCAAGCACAGGAGCAGTTTCCCAACACAATACAGTATATGTTTGTACACCCAAGAACAGGAAAATAATATTTTTAAAATCAATTCCCTTCTGGCAAAGAGAAGAGACCTCTCAGTCACATCAAATATGCCCGTGCTATTCGTAGTTCTGTGTTTACAGAATGGGGCAACCCTATGTCCGTATTTCTCCTAACACGTCCTCTTTTTCTCCTGAAGCCATTATTGTGGCTGAATTTAAAATTCTGGCCTTTTCTCCAAGATTTCTGGACAGTGCAGCAAGTGAGTTTAAACACACGTGACAGCAGGACGTACGCTATAGCCTTCCCAGGATACCAACCGCGCATATACAGGACATCCATATAGCAATTTCCAGAAACAGAATCATGGAAACTAATCCTATTCTTAGAACTAACAGACTGTTTAAATGGTATGATCAGCACTGTGGCAGTGGAAGGCAAAGTTAAACATGTTTTTAACATAGCTTAGTCTGACATTTTGCATACTTGGGTCATTTGTAGGGCAGCTCACTCATGAACTTTTAATCCAGCTTCAAAACTCAACGCAGATAAAAATTCTTTTAAGTTCTTGTAGATTTGGAGTAGCTCTGCATTCAACTATATCCTGTTCTTGACATATAAAAAGTCTGTACCATGATGCTGCAATTTAATCACAAATACAGAAGCATGACTGAGATCATCAACACAACATTTACGCACTTAGTTCTTACAAATATCTATTAAAAACTCACACACTTCTTAAATCAATAACATTTATTTCCATTAAACCAAGACAAAATTTCAAAAGTAATACAAGATAAAAATTCAAGCTGGTTGGCAAGGGGGGAAAAAAGATAAGACTGTACATCATGTATGTTATTTTTCTATGCTCAAAAATATTTTTGAACAATACTGGCACGTAGAACTGGCACTTTCCCATAGAACAAAACCAGCGGAATTTTCCCTTCTCTTCTAGTCAGTAGTTCTAGGAAAACTAAACACACGTACATGCAGCCTGCAACTTTCATAACAAAGTTTACCATGGGAATTTGGAACAATCCTCTATTAGAAGTCACAAAATTGTAGCAAAACACTTATTCTACTGCATTCTCGTACCCAGTGGATTTTATAATGCTCCCTCTTTTCAATAAACAACAATCAGTTTTCCAGTGTTTACTGTAAGTGTTTAAAACTGCATTACTACTTGCAAACAGGCCTGAGGCATTAATAAAGCCTTATTTATTTGATACAGATTAAAGCACTCCTGCCTGAAATCAAAGCCACTGAAATCCACAGTTTTGCCTGGTGGTTTCATCAGGCTCCAAATTTGCTATAGCATTGGACAAAACACACAATCAACAACATTCATTTTTAATTGTTTCAATAAAAATCTTCCACCTTAAAAGCAGTATTTTCAAGTATTGCCATCCTAGTCTTCTAAAACCTACTGAAAATCCTCAAGAAACAAGACCAAAAAAAGCCTGAATGGAGAGAAGAGTGCATTTAAACAATGATCACTCTCCCCTTTACCCCACCCCACCCTCCCCATCCAGGATCTTGCTGACTTAATTCCAAACTCACAATTTATTGTACAGTCGTGGCCTGGAATAAGCTTTCCCTGAGCACTCTTTCTACCTGTTTCAAAAAGTCAGAACGTGTTTACTTGAATTCAGCCATTATTATTGCCATTTTCTTTGCTAATACGCAACTTATTTTCTAAGCAAGTTATTTCATTTTGGTAGCCCTGGATTTTACATGTAGACAAACTTGTATTCTATTGCTCCAAATACAGAACTTGAAAGTGCATCTGACTTCTAAACAGTAGTATTCAGGCAGGTTTCAGAAAGTAACTAGACCCAGAAGACCTACATGCACAAATCTTCATAATGATTCATCTGCGTTGAAAGACGCAGAATTAATAGCATATCTGCTCAGCAAGTTAGCGGCATAGCATCATTAAGAGATAGAACTGCTTTGCATCCTAAGGTCTGGATATCAGAAGGGAACAAACCACTCTGTTGTGCAAGAGGAGTCAGATATGGAATGGGAATGAGTATTCATCTCATGTACAAGTAAAGCAAGCATTTTTCACGTGTAAGATGCAATACTGCATCATCATGGCATTTACCGTAATCTTTGGAGGTCTAGTCTCTACCTGCTACCCACCTTCACATCAATGGGAGTTGTGTGATATACAGAAGGAAGCCTCAGAACCGCATTAAAATTTTGCTTAAACTAGTCTAAAGTCACAGGTATTGTCACAGACTTTAAATGCAAATCCCCAGAGGACTGACCTAAAACGTACCATCAAATACTACACAATATAGGCGACTTGTGTTAATGCTGCTGACTGTACTCAGAATTCAGTAGTCTTGCTTTTTCCTTTTCAGTATTTCTAGCATACTAAAAGGCATATTTATGTCTTCCCCATAAATAAAGTTAGTCTAATAATTTAACTTTGTAGATTTATAAAATATTTTCTATGCAACTTAACACAATAGCCTAAAAAAGCAATTAAATTTAAATTTAAGAAATAGTGTATTTACAATTAAAATAAGTACAGACCTTATTGGATTTGCATTCATTTATCGCACAAAATAATCTACAAGGCTTAAAGTAATAAATAAGTCACTGGAAAGCCTTCAGAGATGTGCATTCTCCGTACATCAGAGTGCAGTACAGTTTCAGGAAGCAGTAATGAATTCTGACTAAAGTTTTTTCACAAGCTGTTATGTTGGACGGCCTTGACCAAAACGGGATTTTGACCTGGATTAAGAACACATAAGAAATATATGTATATTATTACTGCCAGAATTGTAAATTATTGTTCAGTCAGCTTTCTAGTATGATATTTTTTTGAAATTACTTTCATGCTAAAGTGTCTTCTAAGAGAAGGGGGGTGGGAAATCTCACTCTCAAAATCTATTATTGAGAAATTTGCCTTTCTGCCAGGATACCTGTACCCACAAACTACATATTCACACAAAACGGTACACAACTGAAAGAACTGTGATGTCAGATTATTTCTGTAGAATTGGTCATTTCAAAAGAAGTTAAGTCATGTACATTTTTTGGACAGCAATAAGACCTGTGCAAAATTCCTTTGACAACATATTTGAAGCTTCCAGCCCATCCCTTAAAGGTTTGTCAGCAACTCCATCATAAACCTCAGCTCAAGAGGCTCACCTGCTGGCCAGACTACAACCAGTTCTAGGCTCTACAGCCGCACACAGTGTGCCAGCTTCTCAGTTCATTTTTGTTTTATCCATTTAAGGTGTAGAAGACCAATGGGCAGTAATATAGGTTTTTGGTGCAGGTTTTTTTTTGTTTGTTTGTTTTCAGGAGGCGGCCAACAAATCTTGGCTAACGATTTTCCAGTTATCCATAATTTCACAGAAAATTATATTGGAGCAGCAGCAAACCTGCCACCATAGAAGCTACAAAGCAGCTCTTCTAGGGAACAAGAGTTTCATTCTCTTAGCTCTAGTTTAATTTGACAAAGGAAGCTTTCACATAATACACAGTTAACCTGCTGGAAGGGATGTTGATGCAAAAAAGTATATGAAATGAGGCATGTTTTTCTTTAAACAAAACCCACCTATCCCTGAAATCCATATTCTGCTCTTTCCTTTTATTTTAATATCTTACCTGGCATTCTTCTCAGTGTTGTTTTGTCGTGCACTGACCTGCGCTGAGGCCTTTATCTGAGCTTCAAGTCTAGAATAAATGCCTCCTGCATACTGGAATCCAGAAAAAAAAGAAAAAAAAAATCAAGTTTTGACATTATTCCAGTGACTCTTCATAAAACCCACAAATATTCAGCAGAACCCATGGCATGCTTTGTTTCATTATCATAACCCAGTACTGAAACCTTTTAAACCCATTCTATTTTCCATGCCCAGTTTTTCAAAGGCAGTGAACTTTAAATATTATTTTAGACTATTTTGCTCAAAAAATCATGCTGGGAACAAAATGGAGATTGATAAAATTCAGTTCTTTAGCTTAAGTGTTGAATAGATAGTATTTTCACTTGTGTTACTCTTTTTTTTTTTTGTTACCAAGGCTCACATCAATTCTGTAAACACTATGTTGTGACAGGACAAATCTTACTTCTTTGCTGTCTTTTGACTTGACTCGATCAAGGTCTCCTAGTCTCATCTTTATTAAGTGCCCTGTAATCTCAGACATTCTTCTCTGATCTGTCAGAAATAAGAAAGAACGTTTAGAACAGACATTTTCCTTGCTACTGAACACAAAGAGAGAAGAATGAGATGCACACTTTAGTGATATTCTATTTGTAAAATTAGCTTTCTTTTCAGCTCACATAAAAATCTTGAACAACCAAGATCCTACATCCTGATGCACAATGGAGCTTCGGCAGCGTTCTTTGCAGATACCAGAATCAGCCTGAGGCATTATACTGAGATCAAAATCTATGGGAATGGTTTTGAGGCAGAGGTTTTCAAAACAGCAAAAATACACCAGAGTCTCAGAAGAGATTAAAAAAGGTGGAAGAAATGAACAGAATTCTGAATATTTTTAGTCAGAAAGACTGGGAAAGAGACAGAAGTGAATGTTGAGCTCTGTTTATCTGCATAGACAACAAACAGCACAGGGATGCAGGAAAAATTATTTGCATACTTATATAGTCATCAGATGACACAACTATAATTTCTGTAGGTTATGTGCTGACATTCTAAATAAAGAACATAAACATAACAAACACATATAATGCATTTTTTCTTTTTCCCTGGAAAACTTGGAACTCCTTTCCAATATTTTCCCAGTCAGTAGGCCCAATGCTGCCCATTTATTTTTCAAGCTGTGTACAAAACTACAATATAGAGATTTATATGGTGGATTTTCTTGCCATTTTCCTGCCTCAGACACTTTCTCCTGTAGCACAGATGAGATTGCTAATAAGTGCCAATCAAATCCTAAAGTAACATTTTCAGAAGGAGTTCTTAGCTGGATGAATGTTTTTGTAGAGTTTGGAAGAGCCTGAGATTGCAGTGTGGTTTGTATACAGCTGATTCCTAACAATTAGCCTAGTTGAAATCCGTTCTCTTCCACACGAGGCGCAACTATATTAAAAAAAACCCAACACAAAAAAAAAGCATTGCTATCTCTGAGATTAAATTCAACCTAAAGGTTTCTAAGTAGCTATAGTTTAAGAAAATTAGCCATTTCATATAAGAAAGGTTAATTTTCTTTGTGTAATATTAACTTTATGAAAGCTAAACTCATGCAAGAACGGACCATCTTCTCTTTGAGCATCTTGATTGAATCTTAGTGACCTGGAGGCATCCCATTTGTTCTGCTGCATACTCACACTGGTTAGAAAAGAAAGATGCACACAATGTTATCAGTAACAGATTACAAAAAGGGATATACTACAATATGTTCTCAAGGACTTTGAAAATCACTTACACGAATGGAGATGCATCACGGGAACTTGACTATCAAAGAAAGAAAACCACATGAAGTATGCGTTAAGATCAAGTCCAAAACTTAAGAGAATTCCACATTATTCAACCCAGAGAGACTAGTTTCACAGCTCTGATTTTACCTTGTCAGATAGCTTCTCCTTTTTCTGAACACTAGGTGAAGAAACCAATTTCTTTGGGTGCTTGTAGGATTTCTTTAATTTCTCCTTTCTCCCTGCTAATTGAAGAAATATCTACTCATACCATCACAGATACTTGGAACTTCTCAACTACAGAGCTACAAAAGAATTTTTTCCCCTCTATTCCTTCACAAACAGAGTAAATGAACGTGGTCTTTTCCCTTTGTTAGTGTTGAAGGCATACTAATACACACAGATGACTCAAACACTTTTTCTATGAGAAGCGTACATGAACTCAAGTACATATTTAAAATGTAGAGTGGTTACATGTAACTGCACAACTTTTCTGTTGTAAAATTGAAAGTGAGTGCACATACAAGCTACAACTTGACCATATTAATTCAATCAACAAGCTCTGAGTGATATCAGCAAACAAGTTGAAAGTCAAACTACAAAAAATTAAAAAAAAAAACCAAAACAAAACAAACCACAAAAAAACCCAAACAAAAAACCAAACTGGTACACTCCAATCCCTTTCAGTCAAGACAAAAAGAACAAAGAATTGCCTCTGTTCAAACAACTCATTACTAGGGTGGAAAAGAGAAGCTGCTTTTTGGCTTTCCATGTTCCTAAACCCCTTATCATATTAAAAACAACACCAAAAAAAGGAAAAACACCAAAAAAACAACAAACAAACAAACCACCCACAAAAATCCTTTTAGAGCATATAGAGCTTATCTTCAATGCAGACACAATTCTAGCCCCATTCACTAGTCATTCCACTACGTAATCAGAAGAATATCTTGCAAAAAAAAAAGATGCAAAAAGAGAGTTGTGTAGCTACTGCCTTTTCTTCCAACAGTTATCTACGCAAAACTTCATAAAAGTAATTTGATAGTCCGTCCTCAAAGTTAATCAAGAGTGTGTTTTGCAGGAAATCTCAGACGTAAATAGTTGTGGCTTTCCTTGTTTGTCAGTGATTTTTGATGGCACTGAGCAGTGGGGTAACTTGTATCTAAACACAGAAAAACTAGAAATAAAATTCAAATAGCATATTTTTTTATTTTAAAAATTGCTAATGTTTAAAATTTCTTAAAGAATTCTGCTGCCTTGAATCCCTATCTCTAAATTACAGCAAGGATGATTGTAGAGACTGTTGTTGTACCTGGTTTTCTGCATACTTCTTCTTCATCTCCCACTTCATCCTCTGTGACCTCTGAGCCAGTGGTATACTCCTCTTCTTCAGATAACAATGACTGCTGTTTCTAATCAAGAGGAGGAGAGTGCCATAGATTACAAGTGAGGCTTGATTCCTATTAAATGATACATTAGATCTGTCCTGAAGGAGTTGTCTTCAAATCTAGCTCCATATCTTAGTAACACAACTGTGTGCAGCTAAGTCTGAGGACACGATTCTCAAACGTCAAGAAAATAACTTCAAATCTTTGCTTAGAATGTTTTGATAAATATTTTTATTCATGTTTCTTTCAAGTGGTCAAACATTGTAAGAGGTTGCCCAGAGAGGCTGTTAAATCTCCACCTTCAGAGATTTGATGGGATATGACCCTGAGCAAAGTGATATAGGCTTTGAGGTTGAATCTAATTTTGAAGTTGGCCCTGCTTTTAGACTGGGAGGAAATATATATCAAGATGACCACCAGAGATCTCTTCCAACCTATATCATTGTATGATTCAGTGTTTAGTATCCAATGTATTGCTGGATATATTATTTTTCTAATTAATAAGACAATCTATGTTATGGTAACAAATATCTGAGCTAGCCACATAATCTAAGAATAGAGGAAACCTCAAGTTTATTAACAGTTCTATTGAGGCTTGCTGCATCTTGCAAACTGCCTGAAATTGCTGAGATACTCAGTAAATAAGTACCACAAAGCATGCATATTGCAGTCCACTAAAAATACACACAGATTCTGTACACCTGGGCTAACTACATTAATAATATATTGCAAATTCGTCTGGAGTATCTGGTTGGCTTTTTTGGTGAACTCACCCTAATACCTAATTTTTTCCCCCCCTTCTCTCTCTTGTACTTCATAATAAACCACTGGCTTCAATACTGCAATAGATGGGGTCACAACAAATAGTTCCTAACTGATCAGCACAGGATGATGAAAATATTATGGAAAGCGATGTTTACATTGTTTGAATATATACACATCTTTTTTTTTTTTTAAAGTGATAACGAGTGCCTAGTAACGCACGAGAAATTACGAAGCCCCGAATGGACTGCAAGTTCAAAAAGTTTGCAACAGGAACAGTTTTAATGTAGGACACTAGGAACATCGGACTGCAGCACAAATCATCGAGAGTGACAGAAGTAAACTGCTGCTCTCTAGCATTTACATTTAAAAAGAAAAAATGTAAATCATGTGACATCCTATGCTGCTGGAAGAAATCCCCATCCTCTGCATTTGTCTAGGCCCTCAACCCCAGTAAAAGCTTTTTGCAATGAAGCAGCAGCATAAAGACATGAAGCATCTCAGACAAGCCATCAGAGAGACAGACACTCAAAAACTCTGATTTTGATGAGTTACATTTCTGTCAGCCTAATGAATTATTAAGAACTGATGTGTACACGACTAGTCTATTGTTTGTTGCCCTTTATAATAACATTTAAAAGGAATTTTTAATTTTTATTCAGGCCAAAGTAGTACTTCACACATACTTTATACTTTCTTGTAAAAAGTGTTGCTATACTGCAACCTCCAAATTAAAGCAAAAGAAAATACATTTTCCACCAAATTAATTAGAAAATAAGACAAAAATCAAAAGTTAGTTCTCTGTTAGAGCAGAAGATCAAATATTTAAAATTATGAACACAGTATTTTACTCACCAGCTGTAAAGTCCAGTTCTTCAGAGAAAGAAACTATAGTCACAAAAAGAGAGAGAAAGGTATAAGTTAAAGAACTAAAAATAATTAGAAAAAAAATGTGAGTGGAATTCTATAAAAGGGAATGGTATGCTATAGCATGACAGTCTGCATCAGGAACTCCTAGAAGACCTACTCATCTTGAACTAGAAATTTTGGTGGAACAACTAAAGTGTGCAAACAGGCTGTGAACCACTGATCAATTAAACACAGTGAATTTTGAGACACATTTTCATTTCCCTCACCTTAGCACTGAAAATATTTACAGCTGATTTTAATCAAAAAAGCAGTCCAGGACAGGGGGAGCAGTTACGCAACAGATCGTTATGGAGTTTAAATTTAAACATTTATCGCAGAAGAGCTTCTGACACTTTGTTTGAAATTCTCATGGAATCATCAGCATTGTGCTACTGTCAGGACCACTGAGTTACCAGAAGTTCCATGATGGGTGCAGAATTTCAAGAAATTTATCTTTGTATAAAAGCTCTCTTTAAATCAGAAATAGCATTAGAAACAGTCTCCTTAAACTTGCCTTAGAAAGTATCTCTGTTGACCTGACGTACACATAGCAACATACACGCATCATAGTTCTGGAAAGTAAAATCTTTCACATCTTGGCAGGGAGGCGGTGGGTGGGGAATACAAAAAAGAAACTACAATCCAAGTTACTGTTCTTCATTTATGGGCTTGCAAAAGTCACGTGGACATATCCAAATACATCATATGACAAAATGAAGGTGGCAATTATTTAAATATTTGTCACGTGAGATATTTGAAAGTATGACTGGATCCTTAAATATCAGTTTAAAAAACAGGCTGAAAAGCACAGACCTATGGAGAATGGCTTCTGCTTTACATAAATATTTCTGGCAGACTTGGTAAGAGTGTTGCCTTTTCACCAACCAGATATTTTGTACCTATGCTACCCTGCAAAGCTCAGCAGTGGGCTACTTCCTCCAACAACGTATGGGGTTTGTTTTTTAATAAAAGTCGTCTAATGAATTCTTCAAAGTACCCTTCTAAGAATCTTCATTATCAGAAAGAAGAGCGGAAAAAACATCAGCAGTTACTCACAGCATTGATTTCTCCAGTTTTGGGACCCCATGGTGTATTTGGTTCTACAAGCACATCACATTCAACGCCTTTTTCATCACAGAGCCCAATACCAGAATCACTTAAAGAGAAAGATGTGAAAACAAAAATAAATTTTTCTGTTTCACAACTTTAGAATCAGTCTTTCTTTACTCATCACATATCAAGAGAAGAAAGACCTCCAAGCCAGTCACATAATATTTTGATAACAATCCATTGAAAGACAAAGATAGGAGTGAATGCTTATGGAGGTTCAATGACTAAATGCCTGCTTGAAATGCAGAAGGAAAAAGTAGTTGTTCTTCTCTTCCCAGTTTCCAACTAAACAAAATAAGTTACCTTTCAAAAGGTCCAACATCACCCATTTTAAAATGGCAGAGAAATCAAATGTAACATGCACACGTGGAAGTGTTCTTACCTATTCTCATCCTTAGTGAAAGGAACAACAATAACATCTCTATGATGGAGCAGATCATTCAATATTTTAGTAGTCTGAGACGGCAAAGCATCCCCATCTTCATTTCCTGAAGGCAAATCAACCATGTGATCCCTCACTTTGCAGCCCTGCAACACATAGACACACAAGATCAAATATTTGAGTTAAGAGGAAGAACCAATTTCAGCAAGTACAATAACAAAAGTTCAACTTTTGAACTCTGTGCCCCAAGGTCCTAGCCTGCCTCGGGACACCGCAACAAGTTACAATCCTTATTTTGGAAAAGATCTATTTTCATAACACATTGTCGTCCCCCCACCATGTGTTATGCTCTTTTAAAAGTGAGCTAGTATTGAAGTACCTTTGGAAGGGTTGTAGGATCAAATCGAAGTACTTTTTGGTTACAACAGGGATATACTCCTGTCCCAGTCGAGCCCAGAGCACTTGCTACACCTGGATAGAGAACTGGCTGCGAATGGTACTGGCAATGGGAGAATTCAGTACACAGGAAGGACTACATTAGAATAAAAAGAGATAATGAGAGGTGAGACTACCTATGGACATCAAAATTTTGCACTATAAAGAATGTATACCAAGCTTTATGGCCATATATTTTCCAAACTGCTTTAATCCCTGCCTCGCCCCTCAAAAGTCACCCACAATGAGCCTTCTACAGACAAAAAAGTGAAAGTGAAATTATACTAACCTGGTTACATCTTGAGCAGGTCAACCAATTGACAGTCCCCCAAAGTCGCCAATAAACATCCCGCCAAGATTTCAATTCCTCATGAAGGCCAATTAAGTACTCGTGGACTTCCCAGGTTTTGTCTCTGAAAAAGCAAAAGGTCAGGTTGCATGTGGAGTCGTAACTCTAATTTGATCCTGCTGCCAGAAAAGCGAGGTGGAAAAGGAGCAGAACACCACATGTTCCACTGGTGAAAAGCCTACAGAAGAGTTTAAGAACAGGAAGGATACAACGTGGGACAATCATTACCAAATTCAGACCATGACAGAAGAACCTGTATTCTTTCACAACATCCTAACCTTAGTAATAACAAAGAATTGCAGCTTGATTCATCTCAAGCTCCACATACTGCAAATTTATAAGCTAAGATAAATATTAAGCCTTCTGGAAATCAGGAGAACCATAAACAGAGGAAAACCCAATACACAGACTAGAGGAAATCAAAATATGCACATGCAAACAAGTTCAGTCATATTGTTGTTTTCTGTCTTTAAAGTAATACATTGTGTAACAGAAGCGTACTGCCATTCTATTTACTTTAAAAGCCAACTTAACATGTTTCTATATATTTGCAATGCAACAGCAATTAGTTAAGAATTAAAGTTTGAAAATATAAACCCATGTCTTTCTGATGAATATATGTATCTGAGACTTCTAGTCTCAAAAAAAATCCTTCCTGGTGATAACATGACACATGTCTCTTCAGAATTCAAAAGAGAATACAGAACTTGCACTGGTGCATGCTATCTTCAGAAAGAGCAGATACTGTTTTCCCACAATTTTAAGCCCTGGCCTAAACTGGTTTTTTTATTTTTTTATATATATATCTATCTATATATCTCTAACCTAGACTAAGCAAGCAGTACTTCTAACTGGAAGTTAGTTCTAGGCATCGTGAGAAGACCAATAAATATAAACCTATTTTTAAATCATTAAAGATAGGCTCGTATTAGCTCATAAGCCTGAATTCATTAGTGCCCTTTGTCACTTCACTTAAGGAACAGTAAATGGATTCCGTGTAGAAAAGCAGTCACAAGTACCACAAGGCAAATAATTAGAACCTAAATAATCCTCTGAGAAACTTTAAAACTGTGTACATTTATATGCTGGGAATTGCATAGCAGCTACATAAGGTCAGCTTAAGTGAAGTAATACAATTAATGAATTTTATGTGGCTAATCACCAATGATCCTAATATGTCAGGACAGGGTCGCAAGGTTTGGTTCTATTTAGACTGTGAGGCAGAACTTGATTCACACCCTGGAATTACTCATGGGAGGTAACACTAAGTACATATTACCTTGGGAGCTGACACTGAACTGTGTTTTGGTTGGTCCGAACTGAATAGGTCTGATGAGAAAGGTCTCCTGTTACTAATTTCCCCACTAACTTCCTTAAAAGGGGCTTGTGGGGAGGGAGGGAACTGCAGCTGATCACACACTAATCTTCATTAAGAAGAAAATCCAGCTGTTCACAAACACGGATCAAACAGACAGAATTGAATTAAACATTTGTGCCAAAGTAAGTAAGGCAGAGTGCCAGAGTAAGGCGTACATACAGAATAGGTCCTGGAAGCTCCTCTGACAAATACTTTAGAACAGAAAAACAACTGGCAAAGTTTATTTATAGCAGTCTTTAAGCAGGCTGAGTATTTGATTTGACAGTATAAAATCAGTCTAGAAAATAATCTTTAGCATTTCTCTGCTGGCAGAGGTAAATCTATCACTCCATAACAAATCTTCTAAAATGCAGCCTTTAACTTAATTTGTCATCAACTACACATATCTTAAAACTCTTTGATGAAAGAATTATCGGAGTATTTTCTATTTAAGGCAGTATAACCCAAAACAGCCCTCCCAGTAATTGTGGCTCTAGTTTTTCCATTTCCATGCAGCAGCACATCAACATAATCACTCTTGGGTTTTTTTTTCCTTCATAATATAAGAAAGTGAGATGATTCATACTGCTCTTCACATATCTATGACTTTGTTTTGTAATGCAAGTATCTGATAATTCCTAAACACGTAGTATTTTCTAAAATCACCCAAAATCATATAGTTGAAGGAATATTTTTAAATAATATATATTAACTACCTTATATGAACATAGACAATATTTCCATGTTGGTCGATGTTGATTTTTCCTGGTACACAAGGAATTCTTCTTTCTGTTTCTTTAGTTAGCAGCTTTTTACATAAGCAACACCTAGATTTAAAAAAAGAAAAAAAATCAAGAAAAAAGTACTGGAGTAAGAGCAGAACTTCAACATACAGGTACTGTCCTTCCAACTGAAGTAGTAATATAAAAAGACCATACCTGTATAATGTTGCTGCATTGCCTCGAGAATCTGGATTTAGGTACTCTGGATCAAACAGCCTCTCAATCTTCTTGCAGAAAAGTTTACTATTAATGACAGCAACACAACTTATACATTAGAAAAAACTGAAAATCGTTTTATGCACAGTGAGACTAACAATAATATTCTGATGAAATGCAAAGTCGCCATATTTCTTTCAGACTTTAGCTTTTAATGTGATTTTCCTTTAAAATAATCTGTTTGGATAATGGGTTCCTGACACAGTCATCTCTTCTTTTTACAAAGATTTGAGAAAAGAGATACCTTTTTTCCTCTACTATGTTCTTTGTTTGCCAACATAAACTGCCAGCCTCTACCTTGAGTAAAAGGCCTTCTATTAATGAATACTATTGTGAAATTACACTTAACTTTCAATTCTAAAAGTTATAATGTCTTCATCCCTCCTGATTAAAATACTTCCTACCTTGCTTGTCTGTCAGTCTGCCCTCATCTTGATACTGACTAAGCTGGTGTCCTTATGTATGAAATAGTATTCCATCACAACTATTCAGCCTTCCAACCATCCTAAATTCTATGTCCAAACATCAGAGTTCACAGAATGCCGAAGCCAAACCATTCTCTATGAATTAGGAGCATGTCATCCCATAAAAGGTTTCTTATCCTAATCCTGGCTCCCATGTGAGAATGCATGAATAATTTGTCCATGTTACACTCCTCATGTGGCCTTTCCTTTTGCTCATCTCCTATAAAAAGCTCTTTCCTGTTGTTCATAATTTTAATATAAAATTCTGAAGTCACTTCATGATATTCTGTGTTAAAGATACATTATATGAGAATATCAATTTTGTGTGCGTGTATATTACTTCAAACTAATAGTGTCTTAGCTGTTCTGAAAAATAATCCAAAAGCCCTACAGCACTGCAGTAGTGTATTACAGGGCAAAAAGTTACCTCTTAAATTTGTCTCTCTTGTCCTTTAGTTCTTCCACTTCATTGTGCGTGAAGAGATCAGCAATGTGCGTGACAAGATTAGCATTGATACAATTCATGTTACATGGCGTGGCTACAATAGCATTCATATTTTTGTGGCAATAATGAATGCATTTTTCTACCTAGGAAAAATAGAAACATCGAAAATAATTTTAAGGAATTCTAGGTAAAGCTAACTCAAAAGATGTACTAATTGCTCCAAGATTTTTATTTTTTTAAAAGTGTGGTGTTTCAGAAAAGTATTTCAGTTCAACTTAAAAATAAAAAACAAGCCTCAGATTTGTCTAAAGGAGACTCTGAATTAACGTGACTGACTTGGTATTCTCCTCCAAAAGGTTTCTACGGATCAGAAAACAACTCCACGAATGTTTCATCTTCAACAATTGCTTGTAAAAAGAGAACCATCGTACACATTACACACAGTATTGCCTGGATCCCAACTTAAACAGTTTTGTTTACTGTGTATTTAATTGTGGGGCACCCCGACAGCAGAACTTTTGACAAACATTTTAAGAACTGAATAGATATTACTTATAGACAGCTGGACAACCAGATCCCAAACTGCAGAAGTGTCATTTGTGCAAGAAGGATGTAACAAAGGTGTTCATTGATTTAGTAATTCTTTTATAAAGTCTATCAGATACTGATGCTACTCAGATCAGTCACCAGAAGGCAAATCCAAGATCCCACTAGCACATTTAGAAATAACTCACTCTAAGTTTTCTTGCATTGAGATCCTGCAAATATTACATTACTGCATGGAATACGAAAAGTGGTAAAATCTCAACATGTTCTCATTGCTTCATCTGTTTATGTAACAGCCAAAGCATAACAAACAAGCTGTTAGACACCTGGTAATTCACTGTGCACTTATGGCAGAGAATCTTTCTTAATACTTACTAATGAATCCATCTTCAAAAACTCAGAAGAAATAAGAATTGATATGACATTTGATGGTTCTAAAAGGCAAGAAAAAAAGAGTGGGTTTGTTTTTTTTTTTTTACAGGAATTCTTTTGATAATTTCATATCACATCCCTCCCTCTGCATATTTAGTGTCCATTTTAAGTATTAATTTACCAATCAACCTGTCATTCCATCTTCCAATATGTAGAGCATTTTCCATCTTAAGAAACAAATCTTTGGTTTATCATTTAGGTGGCCAGACTACAACTATAACAAACTGGAATTTCTAAAAACTGGAAAAGGTGGCTTCATAGGGATACAATGACTAAATAATTACACAAGATTAACTTCCACCTGTAGCCATCGTACCCAGCTGAGATTTTGCTTAACATAACCTTTGCATTTGTTTATATTTACAAAAAATGATAGCAAAGGCTCATAAAAAGATTAAAAACTTGCTCAAATTCATAAAGGCAAAAGTTCTTCTACCACTGTATCAGACTGCATTGGAATTTTAGCAAATACTGCAATTGTACCCATGGGGAGCAGAGGGGAAACAAAACAAACCCCAACAGTCATCAGTATTTTAAAACTACCACTCTGCTCTTGTTCAGAAGAGGTCTGAAGAATCTTAATTAAAAACACCAGATCCCAAAATATATCAGACCTTTTTCACTGCTTCAACCATCAGGATGTTTCCTCAAAACTGTCAGTGTTGACAAATCAGAGACATCTGCTATAATGACCAGAGGATCTCTGTTGCAACACTTTTCTAACAAATGACAAGCTTCAGTGCAACAGTCAGAAACAAAGAGAGTGGGGCTGAACTGTATCAAAAACCTTAATCTTCATTAGTACAGAACATAATGAACCTGTAACAAATGATCTACACGCTTTCTCTTACCTAAAGTAGGCATTTCATTAGCTTCAGGTTCTTTAGTGTTCCTCTTAACGTATCTTATCAACCAGTCAAAGATGTGAACGTCACAGTGCACTGAAATATCCACTTCTTCCCAGCGCTGGGCATCCACTGACAGATATTCAGCAAAGTATTTCATTTCCGAAATCAGAAGGTCTCGAGGACAAACAAAATCTTCTTTGAGGTTTTTAGCTTCATCGCACACATGGATCACCATATTTGGTCTCAAAAAGGAAACAAGCCACAAACCAAATTAGGACCTTAAGCCAATTAGAACACCAAAACCAATCAACAGAGATCTCATCTCCAAATCTGGATCACACATTGCAACACTGATGTCGCTAACAGGTTTTTATCGATAGAAGGAAAATAAATTGCAGTTATTAATAGTTAATACAAACTATTAACAGAAATTATTGTCAGCATTGTCAGGTGAAGAACACAAATGCGTATCCTCTGACACATAATCAGTGCGATTTCATTGTTAAGGGACCAGAGAAAGAAAATTCTAGCTCCAGTCCCCAATTTTGTCACCAGTTTGTTATGGGATACTACCTGAATTACATCGAGAACTTATTTGTTCTCCCTTTTTAATTTTCTTGAAAAAATAGGCAGATATATATGCCTAAGTTACTGAGGCACCAAGGACAATAGCAGCATACAGTAGCCAATTTTCATCTGTGGAAATTAAAATTGGTTTATTGTATATTAAAATGTCTATTTGTTAAGAAAGCTAGAATCAGTAAATGGTGTCTCTACAGAAAGATGGTTACCATCAGGTTTCAAACCAAGACATTATTCTACGTGTACTTGTATCGTATGGAAAATGGGGATGTGATAGTATGAAAAACAGTGAAGCGTCTGGCTATTTGAATTCGTGGTCAAATTTTTCATTTGCACTTTTCATTTACAGCTTTCTTTCCTGCTTTTACATAGAACAAATTATGTTCACAGAACTTTTTTTTTTATTTTATTAAAATGTTGTTGAGCATCAGTCTTGCTTCATTCCTTTTTAAAATCAAGTTCCCATTGTCGCCACAGCAGTGATCAATCACTCAGAGGAACACTCTGGACAGATGTATACGCAAGCTATCCCTACTGCACATAAAATATTCTCAAACCAACCTCTGGTATTTCTGTAGCAAGGTAAGGTTTCAAGATTCTTACAGTATTTATTAGGATATTCCCAGCTGTTTTCTTTCTGATAGCAGAAAAGTATGAACAATTTAGACATCTTTCTGTCAGCTCTATAATCCCCTAGATAACAAACACACAAAGATCTTCTTACCCCTGGTTTTCATCAGTGCTTTCTCCACTTTTATGCACAGGCCCTTTCTCAGATTCTGAAGAACAATTCCTTGTGGAGGCTGTGCTGGGCCTTCCTTAAATGTAAGGAAAATAGGCTGCATTAGAACAAAAATTCCTGACCTTTTGCTCTTCAGCATCTTGGAAACGCAACTGAAATAACAGCTCTCACAGTGGAGCAATGTTACACAACTAGCAACAAATCTGTGCTACCATAAGGGCTACTAGATAATCCAAATTCCTGCTCTGAATGCCATGCACTGGAAACTCAGAGCAGCAGCACTGCAGTCAAGCATCCAGGCTACCCAGCAAACCCAGATCAGTCCTGTCTCAATACAGAGCACAGCCCTCAGCGTTTCCTTCTGGGAACGCAATCCATTCCTTTAGCTCTCCTTGTCTGCTTTGTGGGATGTGGGCCTTAAGACTCTGTCACATCAAAACTTCTGTTTTCAGGAAGCTTTGCTGCCAGGATATAACAATTTGAGACTAACTCCACTTCTTATCTGTAATTTGTTAGCTCTGGAAATAAGCTGCTTCTGAACAGAAGCGCAGAAGCTCTTAAGATGTGTTTTTGCTAAGTTTCTCAAACACACGGCTTAAAGCAGTAGATTGTATAAAACAATGCTCCAAGAAAGCAGACCATCAAATTCATCTAGTCCTGGAACTACATCAAGTAGCTTATTCCAGGAATAAAGGACAGCTGCTCTTTAGTTCAAACAGGTTATCTTCACAAACGCGCTACAAGCAGTGGAACCTGAACACAAAACCTAGTGAAGTCCAGGAGGTCTAGTCACCAAACCCAGAGAATTCTGGATCAAGGGTTAAGACAACCCCAACAGAGACTGAATAACTTTTCCAATTGTGATGAATGGATCGCTGCAATCTGAAACCTCAATAATCTTGCTTGTAAGTCAGAAAGATCATTACCTTTTTTTTAATAATGGAAGGGCACATGTCCGTCTTCCATGATTACTCCCTACTCTCAGATTTCTAGGAAAAGGAGTTCCAGAAGCATCTTCTCCCTCTCATGTAATGTAAGAGGCTGTATGCTGCTGAGAATGATCAAGATAGATCTCTTCATCTTATGGCTAAATAACTGTAGCAAAATGACACCAATAATTATCTAGAAGCTCTATAGAGTTCAGAACACAGCAGTTGTGCCTTTCAGGAAAGCAAAGTTCTCACACCAGAGGCAGAAGAAACAAAACTTTCTTTAAAGATATGGCCTAGGGCCTTGCACACTTAAGCCTTAGTAAGGCCATAACAGAAGGAGCACAGTTAATAAAAGGGGAAGATCTACTAGACAGATCCTAATAAAACCTTGGAAGGGGCTGGGCCAGCCACAGCCTTCAGGGCAGCCATTCCCTGCAGGCAGGTGACCTGTGCTAGCATTAAAACAGCCAAGAGGAAGTCCTAGATTTTGAATGCAAGGTAAGGTATTTTAAAGGAAGGGCCTGTGGAAAAAAAATGACATGAAGAGTTCTACCTGCAAATATGAAGAAGCTTATTTTGAACACACTGAAGTTACTTATTAAAGAAAAGGAAATAATGCTGACAAGAATATGCAACACAGCCAAATTAACAGGGATGTCTGAACTCCACCATACTTTTTTTTTTCCTTCCCCTCAAAGCTTATAGAATGTTTGATTTCTGAAAGTTAGCAGAAAAATATTCTGGGTAAAAGGCTATCCTATATGCTTGTTTACTGACATAATATGCATTCAGAGGGACTAACAGCAGTTTGCCTTATAATTAGCAAGTGATAAATTGAGCTTAGTCAAAACCAGAATGCAGCTCAAAATCAATTTGGTCTGATTGCTTTTTCTTGCTATTACTCATGTCTACAAACAAATCCAAACAGGACCAAATGCCTTGATCCTAATAATAAGCAGATGTGAATAAATCCACCAGGAAGTAATTAAAACAACAAACATTTACAAAAAGGCTTTTCTCAAATCCCCAATTCTGAAGTATACAAGTACCTCACAAATATTAAGAAGGTGACTTCACTCAAGCCTGTGAGAAAAAGATTAATTATCCTAATTTCCTATCAACAAATTACATACAAAGAGGGAAAATGATTTATCCAATGTTGCAGAGAAAACAGAAAGATCTCAGGTTAGGATCTTGTAGTAGGAAACATTAGGGTACTTAACTGCATTAATACTTATTACATGTATTACATTGTTAAACAGAAAACATGCACTAATTGTCTAAAGAGTTCTATAAGCAGAGTTAGCTTGTTAACTGCCTACTGGGAAGCTACTAATCTCCTAAGTAGCCATCTGTGGATGCAAGAAGCATTTATTGCCCATCATGCACATAACAAGCACATAATTGAAAGCATTTTCAGTCTAGATACTCCATATACAGTTTTCAAATATCGTCTCTTGATTAGTTATTAGAAACATTTTATTTGCTCTCCAGCAAAGGTCAAACAGCTGTTTCTCTTCTCCAAAGAGAACAGTGACCAGAAAGCTGCAGCACTGTGAAGGACATCATAACAGAGAACATTTTGTTTAAACATTTCACTGCCTTCGTAATTTTTAACATAGAAATTGTTTACTCATTCCAATTACATTACAAGCAAATTTCTCATACAACACATTTACTAAGTCCTACAAGGTGCTGAAAACATCTCAGTCTACAATGAAAATAAGAGAATAGCTATCACACAGTTAATAACAACTTCTTACAGGAGAAGTACTTAAGGAGATGTTAACAATATTTAATTGTGCTGTGATTAAAATATAACTATTAAGACTGGTCCTCTTTGGCCAAATTATTATTGGAACAGAAAACTAAGACATGTTGTATGTCATCGCAAGACTGTCTTGCATCAAAAAGTAGCCAGACTACGCTCCAACTCCTGTGTATCCTGAACACAGGATTTAACATAAGGATTTATGTCTTTTGGAAGGACAAACTATTAAAAAATACCCAAACAAACATTGATTCTTAATCTAAACTAACTCAAAGTAACTTCATGTATGTATTATATATATACTGAACTTTCTTTTTCAAAAGACGAAAAAGTACTATTCCTGGGTGGACCTACCACTCAGGACAGAAAAGCATGCACATCATCAAAGCCAATATATTTCAGAATGACTAAAAACATACCAGTTATAGTAATGGAATCCTGCCCAATAGCAGGCTCCTGAAACTCTGTCTGTGTATCGAGCAAGGAGGATTTGATGTACGTAGCTAAAGTTTCCACAGGACTCCCACCAGCGGCCATCAGGGGATTATACTGGTTGTCAACAGGTGAACTTCCACTGCTTTTTAGTTCATCAAACCTTTTTGCACACTGTCACAAGATTAAATGATAGGACAATGAAGCAGTAGCTTTCAGTACATTTTTAATAACTGCAATTTGAGACGGATATTGTATTTCATTATATCTTTTGCATGCGAACAGTTACTAATATTAAACTTACATTGCTTCCTATTTAGTGGTATCAGAAAGTACATAAATACAAAGTAAAATAAGATTTACCATAATTAAACACTCTAACAGAAAGATAAAAAAGGTGGAACCTGTTTCAACCTTTATTTCCTTAAACCCTGTGATTTTAAGCCTGATTTTCAAAAGGGAAAGTTATGGGGAGAGTTTAAATTCTCTTTTTGTAACTGGCTCTTTTACCATAAACATTGTCAAATATTATTAAAAGTAGTCACAGTAACTGAAGAATTAAATTTTTAATAATAATTATTAAAATTGAATAAAAGAATAATTATTATTCTTTTACTCTATGACTTTCATTCTGATTTGGACAAAAGGGACTGGTGATTTCCACCGCAGTTCTATTAACTTTCCATTCCGTGTTTTGATGAAGTAGAAAGTCTTTTGATTTTGTAGATTTGTACTGACACAATGACAATTAGAGGTTTGGTTCAACAGAATCCTACACACAGCTAATTTACACATACAAGTAAATCTACTTAATTCTCCAGGTGATCCTCCTGTGACACAGCTTGTCAGGCTCCATTCAAGCAGCTGTTTTTATTTCTTTATTTTGGATTGAGCTAATGACACTGCTGTGTGCCACCTGCCCCTTTGGGAAAGGTGCACACAGCAACATCCTTCTGATATTAATGTAGGCTCTCAAATTTGTAAGGATGCCAGTCTACTATATCCAACAGATACATAAAAGCACAGGTATACATTTACTTAATTGCCATTAACAGGGACTCCACATATTTGAGACACTTTGTTCTTTTAAAACAGAGTAACCAGACATGTACTAATCAATCATATTAATTAATGTGAGGAGAGACATCACTGATACTTTTATAATTATTTTGTTTAATGTGCACCGCGCTGTCTGCAAATTGAAAGGTAAACAGTTGAGGACCCCCTCTCAAGTGCTTTGCCAAGTACCTGAACAGCAGTAACATTCCACATAAGCTTCTACTCCCAATCATTCATTTTCAATGTTCTAAATTCAAGGTTACAATGATGCCCAATAGCAATGCCCTAAATGTGAGCTGACACATTTGATTAAGTGTGAAAGAAAATAAAGACAGTTGGCTTGTTTGGTTTTTTCCAGCTTTGCTGAATCACAAGGGCAAAAGACATTCTCCTCTTTTCGATTACTTCCCCCAAGAACTGAAAAATTCAAAATTATTATTGAAAAAGCAAGCATTTCACCAGGAAATTCAGCAATCCAGAAGGATTAAGTAGACAGAGGTACTAGGTTCATCCAACTCTATTCCAACCAAAGAAAGAAAAATCCACATAGGACCAAGCAAGAGGCAACTGCACTCTTAGCTACCTACTTAATGGAGATCTGTAACTCATACTTCCTCAGAATTGTAATGACAAGCATAGAAAGCTGTCAGATTTGATAGTAAGTATACTACAATCTACATGAGGGTAGTGGGTACTACCATCCTTTCCATGAAAATCCTAGCTATGTAATTTGAAATACACAACTACTTTTTTTATTCCACTTTTTAGTTTTTACTTTCCAGTAATTTTTGTTCTTATTCTATATCAGTTCTAATGAAATAAAATGCAGAATGTATTTCGTCATTTCAATGTTTAGGTTTTGTAGAAAACAAAAACTTTTTTTTTTTTTTTCAATCTACTGCTCATTTAACATTTTCAATTCTTTAGGTATAAATTACTTAAGGGAAAAAAAAAAATCCCTTAACTTGATTTTCCCCTCCCTCCCCCAAAGATGTTTTCTTCTTCAAAAAGTACTGCTTAAAGTATACAAATTCTTTTATTAGTAAATTCACCTCTTTGGATGTATATCCTGGAACTAGCCTTGCCACACTGTCCCAGTTGATAGGCTGAGGAACACCAATTAGGGAACACAGGATCATATCCAAAACCATTTGATTGTTGTCATATGGAAAATTATTGTTTTCTGAAAATCCACGACTCATCTTTGGCTACTTAAGCCTAAAAGAGAAAACAACATTACCAAGTCTCACTGCATGGTTTGCTAAACCTTGATCTATGTTAACTGCACTCCATAAATTACTATGGGGAACGTATACCGCAGCATCACAGTCAAGTACTAACAATTCATTTGACAAAACTTACGCATTCATATCTGCATCCTCAAAACCCTGGGGGGAAAAGCAGATGTGCAAAACACACCAAAACCAACGCAACAGCAAGCAGGCACTACCTGCCATTCCTTTGAGTTGTCTATTTCCGGGAGGGATTCACAACACTGATCCCTCCAATGCAGAAAAAGGCTCCTCTCAGTCTCAAAATAAACAGCCTAAGCTATAGAAAAATATTTTAATTTCAATTTACTTACATTCAAATACACTTGTCTGTTCCCCCAAACTTCCTACCACTCAACTTCAGTCTCCTCTTGCTCTGCCTATTTGTTTTGCACACCTGACTTCCATTATATAGGAGCCAGGCCAGGGCACCCAGCTAAGTGCAATCAATAATCTTTTGGAGCCAGGAAGCACGACACCTGGATGTCTTTCAGCTCGCATCCTGAAGACTTGACTCTTGACTTGTCCTAAGGCACTCATAACTCCTGATTAGCTGGGATTATCAGGAAAACTTTTTTCCCTTCAACTTTGAGTTGAACACGAGAACAAAGCATATAAGGACAGCAGTGAACACTTTAAAAATGCAGTTCTAATTTGAAAAAAAGTGTTATATTTAGGGTTTGTTTTTTTCTTTTTCCAAATAATTTTCTATATAGACCAGAGAACACAGTAGAAGTTCAAAGTACTATCTTAGCACATGCTGGAAGAAAACTGCAGGCATCAACTAAGACTTTCATATTCAAGTAACGCAAAGAGCTTAGTAAGGACTCGTATTTGGAAAGCACTTTGGACAGCACTTTGGACCTTTTCCAAAGTACCGTAAATAGATCACATAAATAACAGAACCTAAAAGTCACATACAGAATTTTGACTTACAAAGCAAACATTATAGAGAACTTCAGGGAAAATAGAGGACTGTAGATTTAACTGATCACTTATTACTAAAAAAATACTAAATGAAGATGTTTCTTTTGCATCACCCTTGTTCCATGCAGCTAAAAGAAAAGATGCTTAAAATATACAAAATAGCACTGATATTGTTTCTGAGTCTAGAAGCTAGCCCAGCACTTTTTTTGTTTTGTTGGTAGAAACAGAAATTGCAATAGCGGGTCACTGTAAGCTCTCATCCTCTCAAAAGAGCAGCTGAATGAAACCATCAGAAAGAAATATTCCAGAACACACCAAAATAGTTCAGGTTTCATATATTTAAGAGATTAAAGAAAAATAAAGAAGAAAAGCCACAAACACAACACAGAAGACAAGTCCAACAGAAAAAAGTCATAGTATTTTAGCAATTCTAAATTAAATCTATTGCAAAGTGTGCCAAATAACCAGTTTTAAAAGGCAAAGATCTCACAGACAATATGAGCCCAAACTTTCCAACTAAGATAAATGCCACTGAAGATAAAGGTAGCTCAGTCCCTGCAGTCATCGAGTCTTTAGCCCTCATCCTGATAGTACTATCAAGTGGTGTCACTGTGGTCATTCTGTGGTGGAGACTTCTCACCATGAGTGCACAGACAGATGTCAGTATCAATTATATTTGAGCCACTGAATATCTACCATACCTGCTATTATGAAAAGAAATAACCAGGTCAGCAACAGTGGCAAACCTGAGCAGTTATCAAATATGAAGCTGACTTCTCATGCTACCTTGTACACATGTACACACTGGATTAAAAAATATGTTTGAATGACATAAATAAATGATGGTGTATAAGAATCCTCTGGTCTTGAGTCATAAAACATGCTTAATGAAAGTAAAATTACTAGCAATGCCACTATTCCATTAATCACCATTTTAAGGACTAGTTCTACGATATGATTATACTAGGTAATCAAAGCAAGAAAGAAAAGCAGTTATTTTGCAATAGTTAGAGTCTATAATTTAAAGGAAGAAATACAGCATGTTTTGAGTACTTTGCTGGTAACAAGTTTACGTACACACCAGCACTGTGGAACATGAAGCAACCCAACCGTGAAGGGATAACAGGTACTCTGAAATGTATGACACATTCAGAAGGGGTGAAGCCTTTGTCTCTCAAATATTTTTTTTATCCACTTATTCTGTACATTAAAATACAGTTTTATATATGCTTATTACTGCAAAGATAAATGAAGAGCATACAGAAGTCAAGTCTTTTTATTTCTCTTCCGGAAAGAGCACAGGACTCCTTTTTGTGGCTTTACACACGATACTTAACATTTGCCTTTTTCTCCTTTAGGAAATCCCATTAGAAGTATGGTTAAAGACTCAGGCAAGATTCTGCCTCATACAAGAATAGTGCACTCCATAAGAGGAGCAACATAAAGCCTGTAATAAATCATATTGTTAAGAGAAAGAAGGCAACTTCTGCAGATTCTCTCCAGTTTATTACTGCAAGTAAAGCTCAAGTTAACCATTTCCTAAACTATTCGAGGAAAAAAGTTGCAGAATTGTTTCATTCTGATGAACTCATTCAATATGTACAATATAGCGACAATATATGTGACAATAGGAACTTCTAGTAATACTTAGAATTCTAAATTAAGTAGTGCAAAGGATTCCCAACACTTTAGTATTTCATACAACTGATATGATATAAATAAAGTTACTTCATTACGCAGGATGTTGGTTTACATTATGGAAACACACCACCTCATTTTAAACTGATTTTTTTTTATTATTATTTAAAGCAAAGAATCGATCTAAAAATGAAGATTTGCACGTGTATAACCTGCAGGAAGGTAAAGATGGTGGGACGGGCATGATGCTTCATGCAGAACCCTTAAATGCAAGGAAGTGATGGTGCAGAATGAGGTGGGGGAGAGAAATAACAGCGACTTTGATTGTAGTTTGCCTACATACAAGTCAAAATAAAAATTAAAATAAGGTATTTGAACAAAAAAAATAAAGACTGATCCCAGTTTTGGGGGCAAGATCCTACAAGTGTAACCCGTCTCCTCATGCAATATCGCCCTGGTGGGACCCGCCCTCATCAGCGAGGACCTCCGCCTGCCACCCCAACCCTCTCCGGCGGAGAAGACCCCCGCAGCTCTCAGGCACCCCTCCCCGGTCGGAAGCACGGAGGGGCCGGAGAGAGGAAGGGAAACCCAGCGCCGGCGCTCCCGGGACTGCAGGAAGCTCTCCCGGCTGTGCCAGGGCAGGGGTTACCTGGCGGGCTCCCAGGCGAGGGGTCGGCGGACGCGGGGCAAAGCGGCGCGACGGGATGGGCAACGGCTCCTCCTCGAGGCGCAACGGCCGCCCGGGCAGGCAGCGGGACGGCGGCGGCGCCGCTCCCTGAGGAGACGAACGCCGCGCCGGGCGCCTGGCGGAGCGGAGCCCGGGCACAGCCCGGTACGGCCGCTCCCCGCTGGAGGACCTCGGCAGAGCCACCCCGGGGCTGCTCGGCCCGGCGGGACCCGCGGAGCCGCCCCCTTCCCCACCTGCCCTGCCCGAAGCGCGGGAGACGGGCGCCCTCACACGCCGGCACCGCCCGACCCCACCCTCTCGGGGAGAGGGAACGCACGGGCGGGGAGCGCCGTGAGGGGGACGGCAGCCACCAATCGGCGTCGGGCGGGTGACGAGACCCCGCCCCCTCCCGCCAGGGACAGCCAATAGGCTGGCCGGGATGGGTGGGGAAATGCGGCCGCGCGGGCAGTGTTGCGGCGGCCGCGGCCCCGCCCGCCCCGGCGGCCTCGCCTTGTCGCAGTGCAGCGGCGGCGGCGGCAGCGCCCCCTCCCGCCTCACGCCCAGCGTCCGGTAGCCTAGCAACGCACCGCCCCGGGCGGGAAGGCGGGGACAGCCCTCCCCGCCTCTGCATGACGCAGCCGTGACGCCAGACTGCGCCTCTGCATCGTCACGAACCAATGACGCAGCCCGGCCTCCGCCCGCGCTGCAGTCCCCAGTGACTGGGGCGGGGGAAGGGGAGAACTGCTACATCACGCACTCCGGGCAACCAATGATGTCACGCCAACCTCTCTCTAGCTCAGTACGACGTCACACCAACCCTTCCCCTCGGCTGCCTGCATCCACATCGAGCCCAGTGCAGGCTTTTTGAGCAGTACCCCACCACTCCACAGGAATAACTCTCGATTCCATTTTTTAAGTTAAAAAAAAAAAAAATTTAAAAAAAATCTCAGAATCACAATTACATTCCCACATGCTGAAACATTTACATGAAAGAAAAATCTGGGTAGTCCTGGCATGTAAGAACTTCATTTACCACCTGTCAAAATGATGCATCAGATTCAAGGATTAACCTCACGATACGAGTACGGCATATTAATTAAGCAGGAATTTGTGTCAAAGCACGCTATTCACAATTGCATCGCACCCACAAAAAGATGCTCACCAAAGCTAAGCACCTTAATTTAAGCTTTTCCCAGGTTTTGAGCTGATTAAATATTTGATACACTTGTAACTATAAAAGCAATAACAGAACATCTAACTTAAAGCTAATTACACAAACAGCTCAACCAGCGGGAGCCATTCAAGGCTCCTCTCAAACCAAAGTTACTCTGCGAACGGTCAGATGGTCCGAAATCTTGCTATTTTGTGCATTTTTGGCTTGTTCCCTACCGCACGTTTCCTACTACATCAAATATAACTTCTGTTCCTCCTTGGTATTTTGGCAGGAATCACCAAGATAATCACGGCCACAGGGATAATAACAGTTTTCTTCAGAAACCCCCCCACCCCGAAACCCTAGAGAAATACATTAAGGACACAGAATGCAAAAAAGCCCAGAAAAATGATTGCACCAATCTAGAAAAGTATATGAACTTTGAATTCTTTACATCAGTATGAAAACTTCCCTTAGGTTTCAGTTAAAGTAGAAAACACCCCTGATTTCATACCATCCCACAGCAATCCATAGAATAAGCTAATGCTGCAATATGGCTGTGTTATTACAACATTATTTTATTACACTATAAATGCAGGCTTGATGTTGTGTCAGAGAATTGGCAATGCAGTTTTGGAATTAACCTGGGCTGTTAGGCAGAAGTTCACTCCTTCCCTTTTTTTTATTAGGAAAAAAAATACCAATAACAATATTTGAGAAAAAAACCCCTCAGTATCTCAAATTTTACTCATTTGATAATCTAGAGACTATGTTTGCTCAGTTACCAATAATTCAAAGGCAGTGGAACTAGCTTTTTGCCTTTAAAGCATTTTCATTTCTAAAATAAAAAAAATCTGTAAAGATCCCCTTTTACAGCATAAATAAACCACGTCACTTGCTCTAGTCTTATAGTTTTGTAGCTACTGTGAAATTTAGGCAACTTTAGTATCTCAAAGTAGCATTAAAACCTGTAGATAAGAAAGATCCAGGGGTGCCCCACATTGACATCATGCCAATGTTACTAGTTAAACCGGTTATATGAGTACATTTGTTTCAAGGAGAGATTATCGAGCTGCTAAAAAGCATTCAGTATGCCCACAGAATCCAGGAGATGGATTTATCATCCCAATGATCATCCCCCTGCTTCAATTCAGTCTGCAGAAGGACCGGTCCCAGGACACAAGGGTGGGAAAAAAAAAAAAGTGTATTACTACCTGTAAAAAACTGGAAGGAGCTATTTAAAAACATACACTTTTGTGTCATCTATGTTTTGGAAATTAAGTGCTGTTCCGCTACTGTTGCAGACAACAGTGTTTCTACAACAGCTATGGTGCCTCAAGAAAATCACTGTGTTGGTTTCTGAGTTTGTACCTCTTCTGGAAAATTTTCATTGCAAACAAATCAGATTTATAAGAAACTGCATTTTCTTTGCATTTACCTGACTAGCAAATTTCACCAAGATCGGCGAATAAGTCAAAACAATCTTACTAGCTCAGTTGCAGTCTAGCTCCACAGAAGAGGTTTTGAACCTGTGCAAAAGAAGCGGACAATTTTATTAAGTTCTACTAGACAAAAAGAGTATTTTAATTTATTATTCAGAAACCTGAATATGTGCATGTTGACATACTGCTAGCACCCAGAGAACCAGTCAAAACTGGCATCTCTCATTACTTCAGACAGTATCCAAGCATAAAATGGTTGGTATACTAAATAGTGTAAGATTAAAGATTAAACCAAAACCTTATATAAACAAACGTCATAGGTCTGTTACAGACTTCTAGGTCTGCTATAGGTATATAAGTAGTTCCAAAGAATAACATCAAGGTAACTGAGTATGTAGACATCTTAAGAGTCAATTGCCTAATGCAGAAGGTTAACAATATTTCAACTGCATCGCTTTTCTGTTCTCCTCTTCTACACACTCCTGTTGCAGCCACACCTGCTCCTTTTAGTCTTCTCACCTTTCTGAAGTTGTGCAAGTCCTGAGCAGCCTGTCAACCAGCCTCCCTCTTTCAATCAGCAGCCATTTAGATGTTTTGTTTTCCTGTAGCCTGACATATGGGCAGAAACATAGACAATGAAATTGTAGGACTCAAATTTTTTTCCTGATGCTAGTTTGTGCATTTAAAAAAAAAAAAATCAAAATCTTAAAGCACAGTATGTATTTTACTTCAATGAATTTTAATACCCTTCTGCCATCAGTACAATTAATTGCGTGTTAAATAACTTCATTTCCTCAGAGCCTTTTTCCCCATTAAAGTAATCACAAGATTGAAAGGATCAAAATTCTTGTCAAGATTTAGCACATACAGTTATGACAGCAATTGGTAGACTAAGTCAAACTACTATAATGAGAAGTCAGTTAAGTTATTAATAACCTATCTTCCTACTAAAAGAATTGTTTTCAAAATAGCATGACCTGAAAGTGAAATTAAACTCATCTGTCTAAAAATTAGTAAGATTTAAAGATTCTAACAAACCTCATGGTACTGTCTTCTGAGCATGAAAACAGAAGTCTACTTGAATAGATACTCTACCAAAAGTTTGGGGTTTATTTTTTTCATTTATTTAAAAGACCATTGCTCTGTTTGAAATCTTTCACTGGCACAAGAGAGGCTGACAGTCCATTAATTGAATCTCACAACAGTAAAATTAATTCCCTCCATGAATACGCACTGTAAGCAGAACTGTACACCTGATACCCCCCTTTTTTTTCCTCTATATGTTTTATATTTCAGGATCGATTGCTATTTTTATTTCAACAACAGATGCCATTTCCAAATATAGATAATTGTCTTCAATGCCCTGGTACACAGGGAAATGTCTCAGGAACGTGTTCTGTTTTAAACCTAGTAAACCTTGTTTAAAGTTTCTCCTTTACCCTTTAACTACTCTTTCCTTTTTCTCTGCACTTGAAGGTCTAAACAATCTAGTAAAAAAAATTATTCCTTGCATCATCTTCCAATACCTGAGCACAACCACTTAAAGTTTTGCTCTAATTATCAACAACAGGCATTCAGAGATTACTTTAAAATCCAAGGTTCCAGCACATTATTTGTCTTTTCAGCCACTCTATCTCAATAAAACTGTGCTCACTTCAATTCCTCGTCAGAGTTTTGTTGTGGTGAACAGAATTCTAAGAACTCAAGGCCAGCAAATGCAATTAAAGTATAAATACTGCAAGCTTTGCTAACACATAATGGGTGTTGAAGAACTCTGTAGAAACAGTCAAACTGAAGCTACTGGATCAATTAAGCAAAGGCACGTGTCCTACTAATACTTCTGAGTACCTTTAAAATAAAAAAGAAAAGCTATTTTAATGATTAAGACAAGCTTTAGTTACTTTATCCATTGCTCTAACCTTCAGAAGCTCAACATGTTATACATACATACTACAAGGAAAAAAAAGTTTTAATTATCTTTGCTTCATTAAAAACCCAAAACTGTATTTAAATACAGAATTCTCAAACACCAATATGAAGAAAATACTAAATACTTTGAACAGTCTTAATGTTTTTATGGCTTTCGATAAACCAGAGCCCTCAAATTTTATGGGCAGATGCAAAATTTACCACCTGAAAGGCAGAATAAGGAGATAACTCCAAGACCTTAGCTAACTGAGACAATTAAGCAAGAAATTATACTCTTTCTTTGCCACTCAAATTACATTAAGCTTCCCCCACCGCAATGCTTTCTTACTGCACTAAAAGGCAGGACAGATATTTTGACATTCATACAAAACCAATAAAGAACAGAAATAGGCTGGGATGCAGATGGTAGATGACACACTACTGATAGGCAGTTAACAGGCTACAATACAAAAATGGGAAGGAGTGATGCCAAGTTAGTTTACACAGAAGGGAATAACAATTAGTAAGTGTGCTGGAAAGTGCCTGACTGCAGGATGTCCTTTATCGTAACGTTATTTTAATAAACAAAAGAGAACTCATTAGAACTACTGCTGAAGCCTCACTGCTCTTCCTTCGTAAGCTGTATTTCTTTCCCCTTTCTCCCAAGTCCCTTTTTTATAAGAGCTAAGGTCTTTATGACAGAAGCTCGACTTCTTAGGAAAAGCAAGCAACTTAGAACTTCTAACCATTCAATTGTGTCATCTAAATCTCTTGCAATCCTCCCTCCTTTCAGGGGGAAACAATGCACTGTTACTATTTTATGGTCCTCAGCATTCAGCTTTGGAGGACACCTTACAGAAATCTATCTTCCCTTTGCATGCCTGTTGAAGAGGCCTCTTGTCAAGCCAACATTCCAATGAAGGCTGGGTGTTAGTCTCCAGATTTCATCAACAGTTTATTTCCTTAACGAGTGCAGGTCGGCAGTGCCCATTTTGAATTTCTTTTTGTTTGCTTTATTATAAATGCCTCAATTCTCCTCATCTCAAGATCTCAGAGCTGCTGCCAGGTGGTTGGGTAGAGTCACTAATGTACAGCCTTAGGTGAGTCAAAAATAAATACTACAAATTTGAGCAATCATTTCTCCATCCCTTCATCAGTCAGTAGCAGCAATAACTGGTACAGACCCATCAGTGTTCCGCTACAATACAGATTTTCAACAAAGCCTAAGTTTTATCAATAAAGCACAGTTCAGTTGCTTTGTTGATGAAAGTGCATTAGAGTTCCTGTTTCTCTCCACTAACCACAGTGGAATCAGATGCAACAGGAACTTTATTACTTCCAGCAAAAACAGAATCAAAAGCAGCTTCCTGCTCCTCTAAAGTCACAGCAGCAGCGGATCCTCTAACAGATGTGCTGGTAAAGGCTGGCCGTTGCTCTGTAATCCTTTCCAGGTCCACTGTTTTCCTACCTCTTCTTTTGCCCAGGATTTTGACGTAATTAGCCGGCACAAGTCCTGTGGTTTGGCCATCATAACTAGCCAAAAGCCAACCGCGGATTTTGGGTTGCTGTTCTG
Source organism: Grus americana (assembly GCF_028858705.1). Classification (NCBI taxonomy): domain Eukaryota; kingdom Metazoa; phylum Chordata; class Aves; order Gruiformes; family Gruidae; genus Grus; species Grus americana. Next base: position 122,177,238 of record NC_072854.1, read on the forward strand.
AAGAAGAAAACACAAATGCATCAAGTTACAAAACAATTCAAAATACATTGTGGTTGAGGCACAAATACGCCAGAAAGTAGATGACAATAGCTCATCACGCAGAAGAAATAACTCTGTGATAAAATGCGAATACAAATTACTTCACAAGAGAAATGACTAGGATCTGCACTGGTGAGGTCAGCTGAGAAGTACTGTGAAGTGCAAGTTGTTTTGAAATCGATGACACCACCATACTGCAAATGCCTAAGGATGTTCACAGTGTGAGGAAAAGGTAACCACAAGGGTAACCGCAAAGCACTCCCTGATTAAGTTTAGGCTGTGTCGTATCTTAGAGAAATCGAACAAAACTACTCAATAAGTTTTATTACAATGCATGTAATAACTTATGGGGGGAAAAAATCAGTGAGGATGAGGAGTTTGGTCAAATAAGGTGGCGAGGTTTTTTTGTTTTCATTTTCAGACTCTAACAATATGACTTACTTCACATGTGATTAGAAAATAAATACAAAATTAGAAGTTTACCTTTTGGTGCTAATTTTAGCATGTCACCAGCACGGAAAGAAATTTCTTCTTCTGAGAGCGCATTGAAATCATATTCTGCTCTTCCAACTACATGATCGTCTTCTCCACTCGCCCAGTTACTAGATACTGTTCCAAAAAGAAATTAAATGTTTATCTGCTTCGAATTATAAAGTTTGGTGGTTTTCTTTAAAGGAAATGAAGAAAACACTTTAACTTCCTTGCTAAACCTTTGCCAACAGAGAACTGTCAGGTGTAACAAACAAAGCACGATTTGTGGAGTCAATCCAATCAATACTTTTCCCCCCCCGGCCCAACTGCCAAATCTAATATAAAGGAAAGAGAAGTAGAAAGGAATCATGATTTTGGAATCACACAAAGCTTACCATGAAACTGCATCATCCCAACTCAACAACGGGCTACTTAAACAGGCTGTTACTTGTATCGCATGTCTAAAATTCAGTATTGTACCCCAATATCTATTAACTTCTATTACTGTAGTCTAAGATAAATTGCTATACACTTGATAACAAAAGGAACAATATATGCTGATCATCTTTACCTGTTTCTTCGTCACTGTATGTAGAAAGCAGTTTCCAAATCAGATAGGGACCTCCCATTATGACAGCAAAGAACAAGAAAATGGGCCAGGATTTTGCAGAGTTAGCCGCCTTGTCTTCAAGGCCAACGCGAGCTACTGTCCCCTCACTTTCAGCCCACAAATCCTCATTCTCTGAGCTCTTCCGCAGACCTAGTAATCGTTGTAGACGTTGGTAGAGGTATCTTATAGTTCTCACTAAAGCAAAAGCTGAAAACACCTTTGTGAAGTGTACTTTGAGGCGGGAGAAGTGATTTGCTACGTCCAACACAGCTCTGAAACTGTTGTACACAGCTGAAAAGGTAGCATCCATCATCATGCTGACAGAGGCAAACGCATGCACAATACTTTCAATGGACTGAAATGCACCTCTGCTGCTCTCTTCAGCCTGCTGAACAAACCTGCTGGGAGGAATATCATCTGTACGGAAGCGGTTATAACCCAAACCACCATATCCATAACTGTAAGGACTATAGCTTCCATAAAAAGAGGTTCCATATGAACCATAGCCTGGAGAAAAAGAACTACTATATGCTGGCCTGAAAGTACTCAGACTACTGCTTCCTGTTTGCTGTGACGGTCTTGGCAAAATAGGCGGAGGTATTCGTGCAACTGTGGGTTGTCCAGGCCTGGTCAGCAGGTTGTCACCCAAGTCAGCAGACCTAAACAAATTCAGACAAGCAAGATCAATACTCCAAATAAGTTTATATTTTCATTTCCCCATAGTTCTTGGTTAACTATATAAGTATGATAGCGTGTTTCAGTAGTGCTGGGATACGGAACCTGGTAGCCAAACACTCAGTATGTTGCACAACATTTGTGGGAAGTAAAAATTCCAGTCAGGAAATACAGGTCTTTCAGGGGGAAAAAACATGATGAGATATTTAGTGTAAATACAGAACTGTAATATATCTGAAATGTACGCACGGAAAAACTTTCAGTATATTTATTGTATTGACTAAGAAAGCATGAAGTGCTACATCTAGATCCATCAAACCTGATGCTATAACACCTACGTCATTTTTCTGTACACAAGAGCCTCTCATATGCACTACTAAGAATATTTATGAACTTTGGAATCTGAAAGATTTATTTCCATTACTTGTTCTCAGCTCTTCTATACAATGAGCCAATGATACAGCGGGAAGGAAGTCTGAGAGCTCCTTTGAATCCACCCTTAGAGAAAAGGATGGTGTGACCTAATTGAGAATCCAAGCAATTATACAACAACATATGCGAGGGCTTTGGGTCCCCCAATTTCCCCCTCTCCCCAAACTATCTAATAACCTTTATGTAGCACGTCTAGGGATAGAATCTATTACTGCTAACAGCTAGCAGAAAGAGGTATTATGAGTCACTTATTTGTTTTTAATTTAGTAAACTTACGGGCATACGAAGGAATAAAAGTTCACGTCACTTTATCTATACCCTTCGTAATAAGACTCTGCAAGTACTAGACTGGTATTTAAAGTCTGTTAAGCAGCTGTCCAACTTTTGCTGTTTCTTTAAAAAGCTAATCCTATATTATAACCCTAAAAGTCAAACATTTTGGTCATTTCCCACATTTACTGCCTCATCCCATGACTTCCCACTTCTGTAGTCCATTAACTTCACAGAAAAAAATAGCATAAGAAAAGTCAAGTTTGAACTGCTACAGAGCTGCTTCTTTCTGCGTGGCTTTCAATGTGAAGCGTACTTGCTCTGCTATTTCCGTATATGGTAGAGAATGACTTCCTCTCGGCAAAACTCAGGGGTTTACAGTAAAGAATAATATTTGTATCTTCACAGTGTTTGTTTTTTCCATCATAGACTTTAACTCTCTTAATAGTTAAAAACAGAAGAAAAAAATAAGCTGTCATCACAGAAAACTGAGGTACTGTAACTTATTAAGTCACACTACACCTTCCCCCCCCCAACAGTCAGCTTAGGACAACTCACTTTAAAGCTGCTTGAAGCTATTTACAACGAGCTAGATAACCTCACCAAGAAAAATTAACACCAAATTTCTTGTTCAGCAAGCTTCAACTTGCAGCGTAAGAAAAAAAAGTTTCTGTTGAATGTTTAGTCTTGGGCTAACCTTTTGCCCAGTTTCAACTCTTAGTGCAGTTGCTAGCACCAAATGAAAAACAAGACTGGTCTTCAACCGCCAAGCTTTCCTTCATCTCCTGATAAAAAGGAAGGAGTTTACAAACACCTTCTGCACAACATCCTTTTCTGTGAGCAGGCTGGATTTTCTGGAAAAGCTCAGATTCCCTGGTGAGCACACCTGAGACGGACATACACACGCATCTTTTCCAGTTCCTGGGGATAACTGTGGAGGTTTCTCCACTCCTGTGGAGGCTTCTCCACTCCTGTGGAGGCACACACGCTCACACAGCTACATAATCCCCAGGAATGGACACCCACGCTCTGTCCACTCGTGGCAACACGTACAGCTTTACCTTCACCGTATTAAACACACAGCTTTCTACAGACGCCGGTAGGTTTTGAAGCCAGTATTTTTCAGAAGCCTCTCACTCCCACTCCCCCTCCTCACTGAGGGAGGATCCACCAGAGACCCCCTCCCCGCCTGGCACACAACCCCTCAACAAAGCAGGGCAAACGACCCCAAACCACCCCAGCGGATAACCCACCCCCCCTAGACCACCCAAACCGACAAACCCCCTCCAGCTCTGCTTAGCCACTAGCCCACGGAGGCGCTGCCCGGCTGGGCCCGACCTTTGAGCTCGCCTCAGGGGAGAAGGCCAAGGCGGGAGGCCCGGGGCGGGGGAAGGCGCAGCCGCCCTGAGGGGACGAACACCCAACCCCGCCATAGGCAGGGGAGACACGGAGGGGTCGGCGCACACACTCACTGGAAGGCCGGCGCCACGGTACCCGCCAGCCGCCGGTTCTCCCAGGGCTTAGGAGGCGGCGGCTGCGACGCCATCTCCGCCTCACTGCGGGCCCGGCCCGGCCCGGCCCGCCGCGCTCCTCCGCCCGCCCACCCGCCCACCGGCAGACGTGACGCGGGAGCGCCGAGCTATTCACCAGCCGGCGTTCGGGCACGGCTTCCCACCTCGCTGGCCCATCGATGCGCTCTGCCTCGCCTCTGCTCAAGCCTGTGCCGGCTCCGCTGGCCGCCCGGGAACGGCGGGGGGGGGGAGGGGGGAGGGGCGGGCCGAGGCCCCGCGTGGAGCGGGGGGTGCTGTGAGGTGATCGCTTCTCCCCGGGGAGCGGGCGGGGGGCGGCAGCAGCTCGGAGCCCATCTCCGGCTCCTCAGGCCTCCTGCGGGAGGGCGGCCCTGTGCTGAGCGATCCCCATTCCCCCTTCACCCTGGGGTTCAGCCCGCGCGAGACGCCTCTCAGTGTGGGGGGGCTGTAACGGTTCTAACGGTCGGGGCCGCGCGCGCTCGTGGGGGCGGGGGGTGGTGGTGGTGTTATGGGGCTCCCTCCCCGAGACCTGAGGCGCCGGGCCGGGAGCGGGGGTGTTGAGCTCCCCCAGAGCGGCTGGGCCGGTCAGAGCTGGCCTCGTCGCGATCGCGACCCGCCTGTTTGTCACGGGGGAGGGCGGGGGTTGCGATGTGGCTTCTGCTTCGACGGTCGCGGGAAACGCGTTACGTCCCCGGTGTCGGCGGGGGAAGCGGCTTCGTGGAGACCGGTACCTGCCCTCCACGGCCGCGCTGCTGGCGTTCAGCGCCGTGTAACCTGCATTAAATCCGCCCGTGGAAGCGGAAGGTTTCTTGAGGAACTTCTCCGGTTTTTTCTTCTTAAGTCTCTTGTCTCAGGCGATGTAGCGTGAAACATTATCGTGGGAATATCATTTGAGTCTCATGAAACTGAATCAAGTTAACAAATACCTAAAACTATGTTTGGTTTGTTGGTTTTGTTTGTTTTTTTTCTTTTAAAAGGAGGTTTGAAGTTGTCTAGATAGTCCTTGGTTTTTATAGCTTACCATAAAGAATTCAAATCCAGGAGAAAGTAAATTAATTGAATTAATAACTTCCTATGCTGTGAAGGGTTTTTGTGGCTAAGAGATTTCTACGCAAGGTTCTCCTGAGTAGGCTAGGACATCAGAGGTGTAACAGACTGTGGCTGACATGGAGAAGGCCAACATATCCCACCTCTACACTGTCTCTTGCAATATAAAAACTAGGGGGATATCAGACGTTGCTTAGAGGAGCTAAGCCCAAATCAAAATCAGGTGGTTCCATGTGGAATTCCTTGCTGAAGGATGTGGAGGCAAATATTTCAAAGAGAGAAGGATTGGAGGAAAGATCTGTTGAGGTTTACTGACAGGCGAACCACACCAGGTGGCATCTGTTTATCCCCGCTTTGGGTGACAGTAGACTAATTGAACCTTTGGTCCGAACAACTGTGGTTATTGTGGTCTATATTTTTCTAAAAATGCAGGAAATTTCCTCTAAAGTTCTGGCCAGAGAGAGCAACAGAAAACCAAATTAGCCATAATCTTTTAGGGGAAAAAAAAAGCATTATGAGATCACTCACAAAAACGGTAGTCCTATATTTGAGATGGGAAATAAGAAATCTCAAAATTAAAGTGGGTAATGGATAGAAAATAAATCCTTTGCCTTTTAGGCCTTTGTATGACAAAAGGGGGTGGCATCCAGGTTTTAGGGGGTTTTTTCTATGATTTTGACAGATTGATTCTTCAGTTGCTACAGTTTTAGAAGGAATTTCCATTTTATGTTTGGCTTAATGTGTCTTAGCTCCATCCATCTTCTCCATTCAGTAAAGAATAACGTCACATAATGCACTTTATCAAAGATAAAACTCTGAGCAAAAGCTCAGCATATCTTTGTCAGAACTCTTGACTTCATGTTTTTCTAGGAAGTACGGAAGGTTTTCCCTGAGTTAGTGGTCTTTTTGGGTTGCCCTTTCAATTCTATTGTGCCTTTGATGTAAGACAAACACATATCTTAAACTTTCTCTAGAGGACAGAAAAATAAAAATCCAGTGACTCCAAATATGGTTGAGTCCTTTTATTGTTGAATTGCTGAATTATGTTTATTCCAACCTTTTTTCTTTTATAATTTTAGAATTATCCAGCATGTCTTCACTGACAGAAAAGGACAGACCAATTGTTCAGCTGTTACTGAACACTGGCACTTGCCCACGATGCATTTTGAGGTTCTGCTGCGTAGGATCACAGACGGTTTACAGACATCCATACAAGGTTTGTTCTTTGTATTCCTAATTAGAATGTGTGAACATATGAACGCAGTGTTCTTTTCGCTACCTTGGAGGAGAAGGTTGTTGTGTTCTTGGACTCTTTGCCTGAGAGGAAAACGCTTTGCAAAATGAGTTATGAAAAATGACTTCGGCTACACTGTGCAATTTTGAGAAATTACAAGAATTGTTGATTGTTACAATTGTTGTGGGATAAATGTAAAGTTTGACTGTGAAAGTTGCTATGTATTCCCTGAAAACAGCAGAAAGCAGGGCATGTCACCTTCTGCACAGCATGGCTCTATCACTTTTGAAGCAGAGCAGCTATGACTGTTCCCTCTGTTCTTTTTTCTTAAATGTAATAAGTAGTAAAGGGGCTGTGGGCAGTGCAGCTGATGCAGAGGAGGAACCATCAATGCTCCAAACTTTTTTGCCTCATATTTCCTCCTTCTTTCAGTAGAATTGGTGAGAGGTTGTAACTGAAGAATTGCAGAGCACAGGTTAAAGATAAATCTTCTTTTTTCAATCGGTCAAACACAGTGTTATTAGGCATCCTTTTTAGCTGACCTTAGTGCTGAAATTCAGTGTTCTTCAACTTTTTCCTAGCTGTGCACAATCATTCTTGCCTTTGTTATTGTATTTGATGATACTCCTCAAATTGGTTTTGGCTATTTGCTCCTCCTCCTCCATATTGGTTCTGAGACCTCTCTCGTTGTGTAGGCCAAATAAACATCTCCATTTACCTGGTCTAATCCCTTGTCTTTATGCTTGCATCTTCTGGTGTCTGTCTTGATTCTTTCACCTTTGTTCAAGTTTAGACTCTCCAGAATTCATTTTTAACATCTTTCTTCCTTATCCTTTTCCATTTTCTATCAATCATTTCAGAAGTGTTAATTCCATATGCCATTTTTTATTCTTTTGCATCTCTACCTAATTTTCCTCTGAGTTGCAACAACACAGTAACTGCTTGTCTTTATTACTGCAGACCTTTCAATAAATCTTTCTTTCTGAACTATGTCTTGCCTCTATCTCTCATCCTTCCTAAAATTCAGAGACATGCAGATAATTCTTCTCTCTCCTCACCAGCACATCCTTTAATTTTTTTAGGCTTTTCTCTTTATATCAAGTTCTTCCTCTATGTATTTAATTTCACCCTCACCTGTATCTGCTCTGATTTTCTTCTCATACTATACTAGCCAACTCTCTTCCTAGTCATCAGGGCTAATGGAGTTGGGGGAATTAAATTCTAACATAATCTAAATGACAGAGAGGCAATAAACATCTGTTTTCATTGAGTAGTGATGGGGCCGAAGATAAATGCATTTCTGTCAGTCAGGTCTGTAAAATGCGTTCACTCTTCTTGGATGATAAAGAAGTCTGTTCAGAAAAATTCAATTTCCCTGCATAACATTTTGAGAGAAATACAGCTTGGAGCTTTTTAATTGTGTAGATGTCTTTTGGTATAAATTCCAAGTTATTAATTACATACACTAAGGCTGAACTGGAATGGTTAGTACTACCTTTTAGAATTGTGTTTGTAAGTGCTTGCTACGGCATAGGAGAAAAGAGGAAAAAACAACAACAGTGTGATTCCTCTGTTTGTGTTAGGATTTGATGAAGGATTTGAAAGATTTTCTGAAAAATAATCAAGAAAAAGAAGATATGGTTTGTTTTGACGTAGTTGACCCACCTTGTAAGAGAATCAGACTTGAAGACACAGAAGAAGGGCCTGATGATGTGAAGCACAATGGAACACTCCAACAGATTCCTTCGGTTAACGATGAAAATACTGCGATGGAGAACTCAGCTGTGGAAGTTTGCAATGTGTGTTTGGGAATTCTTCAGGAGTTCTGCGAGGTTGACTTTGTTAAAAAGGTAAATAACCAGTGTTTAACCTTTACGTGTACTTTTATTGGAGCCCATGTATGTTGAGGCCTACAGTATAGAGCTGGTGATCAAAACCACCATGCAATTAAACAATTGAAAGACACCGGAAAACAAACTGAAATCTTTACCTATTTTGAATATTTGAAATGTAGATGGCGCCATTCAACTATGTACTGCTCCTTGACAGTGTTTGCATTCATTCTGTGCAGCTGGGAAATTAAATTTGTCGGTGTGACCATATTTTCCCCAGGCCTTGTCATAATGCAACTTTTTTTTTTAAAATAGCAGTGCAGGTGCAATGAAATGAGTGCTAGGAGCACGTTTTCCTAAGAAAAGGACTCAGATGCGTAGTTACATGAATTTAGGAGATAACCTGAGGTTAGCTGCTTAGATTACAAGGAAAAAAATCACTGTAAATGATGACCTCTCTTTACTTTTGCTGTATGAAGGGAAAATAAGGAGGCGTTAAATGCTGTGCTCTTCAGCTTAACTACATGTTTCTAATATAGCATGAGTCTGTCTTCACCGTGTACTACTATTTAGAAAGCCACAGAGGAAGAAAATGTTTTGATGATACAACAGACTGTAGATAATGGAGAAAATATGAGTTAGGAGAGAATATGGGCATAACAGGCATTGCAAACATCATCTCTGAGCAGTAAAATTGCTTATGTGACAAACCAAAATATCAGCTAGAAAAATCCGACTTGCATTTGAGATGCTTAACAGAGTTTTAATAGAAAAGAGTTTGGTTTAATAGTATGTTTATATCTAAAAATGGGACTAAACAGCATAATTTATAGTTTCTGTTGTTGCAGTTCATGATGTTTCTTTTTTGTTTCCGTTGGCAGAGTATATATATTTTTACAGAATCCACTTTTAAGACTTGTTTAGTTACTGTCTTGAGTAGCAACGGAAAATCTGACAGCATTTGTTAAGGCACCACAAAACCTGATTATTTTATAAGGAAATTTCATTATCTCAGATGTTGATTTCACCTTGAAAGCTCAGAGTTAGTCTTTGTTAACATTCACCAGAAATCACTGACATTTTGGATGACTTCTCCATGTGTGTTTAAGCTTACTTCCAGTAGCGAGACAAATCTAGACATTAGCTCTCGCTAGCCTACTTCAAAATGTTTGATGCATGTTTGGGTTCTTTATTTCCAGTGACAAACATGATTTTTTACAGTGAAGAGGGATTATGAATTAATACTGTGGATACCTGCTTGTTCCTGTCTTATCCCAGGACCTTAAACATTTTTATTGTTGTAGAATTGTATCACTGCCATGAAGAAAAACATTCTGAGTCAGCTGTTCTAGCTTTTGGTCACTGTGGTGTAATTTATTGCACTAAGATTTCAGTATGCAGTTGGTCTCAGCCTTCAAATAGTGAGTTTGGTTGTTTCATAATGCCACAGCAATTAGGATACAGTTTATTAGTATCTTTTTTTTTAACAAAACAAAAAAGCTTATATTTCAATAAGTTGTTAGGGATTACTCTGGTTTGTAGGTTTGGCATCTGTCTGAACGTGTATTAACATGGATTTACAGTGATTATGCTAGAATAAAGACTATCCTAAAAGATTATCAACTCAGTTCCATTGCTGTGGTTTACTATTAAAATCCTTCTCTTACAGGTGTGCCAAAAGGTTAATTCCGCTGACTACCAGTTCACTAGTTTTGTATTTTCTGTGTCGCTACCCCCACAGCTGTCTGTCAGGGAGGTAAGTGTTTACAGATACTTCTTCATAACTTAAATGCATAGTAAAGAAAATAACTGTGCAATGTACAAGCTGGAGGTGGTTTGATTTTTTAATTGCTATTGTTTAAAAAAAAACAAACAAAAAACCCCAAAAAACCCCCACGTGCTAGAAATTAAGTCTGCTCTCCCCTTCCTTTTTTGTGAGTATTATTTTAATTAATAAAGTGTCTGAGTCGCTTCAGTTTTCAGTTAGCCCAGGAGTTATTTTACATCTGAAAATGTAAAAGGAGTTTCTTCAAACCTTCGGTGTATTGTTCCCTTTGGTACAGATGCCTGCTCTGCTTTGTGGATCTTCTCGGAGAAGGAACTGCACAGCTGGTGCCTTTCCTGAAATAAATGATAATTGGTAGTGCAGAATACAAATGAAGGAATTTGAAGATGAACTCTTTAACTGTTCAGCATTTTAAATGATATGAAAATGCACATTTTAATAGTCACCTGTCTTGGGCATTGTTGAAAGTCTAGATTTGTAAAACTACAGTTTATAGCAGTTGTAAAACTACTGATTTTGATGGCAATTTTAATCAAACTTAAATTGTTTACATTTCAGTCTTTCAATTACAGAAGATAATGATAACATGGAGAGGTGTATAACCCTGGTAAATTGTTTTTTTAAATTGAGGGAGAATGCTAAGCATAGTATAGCTTTATCAATAAAATGCCAATTTTTGCTTAGTCGTGAGATGTTTTATGACGTTCCCCTGCTTTCTGATAAAAAATGATGCAAAAATACTGTTCTAGAGGGTAACATGTAAATCTTTATGATAGATGCCTGCTGTGGCAAGATGTAGTAGCAGCTTCAGTGAACGTGGCAGAAAGAAGCGTAGGTCTCGGATTTATATATAAACCTGTAGTGAGGTCTGTTCTCATCCCACCCAGTTTGATTGTTAAATAATCTACTACTTTTAGTGTTGATTTGTAGTGTTAGTTCTGGCATCTCGGGCAAATGCCAGTGTAATAGCTGTGTTGTGCTAACATATATTCTGCTTCTAAGTTTTCTTGAACGTAAGATTCTCTACCTCCCACCTGAAATTAAGCATAGTTGGAGTGTTTGCTTCAGCTGCCACGGTGTCTGGTGAAATAATACCAGAACAAATTGCTTTGTGCTTTCTGGCTGGATGAGCTGCCCTTATTCCTATTTGATTTTATCGTCATCCGAATCATGAGATATGTCAAAAACCCACTTTCAGGCTAGGTGGGTATATGGATGCATGCGTGTACGCCTGTGATGCTCTGTAAAACTCCAAATGTAGGTTAAACTTACTCCAATCTCATGCCTGGTGTAAACTTAGGTGTTTAAAAAAAAAGAGGAGTCTTATTATTTTTAGGGTACTATTGATCAGGTCTTTTCTGTTTCCAGTCTACCTTTGCTAGTCATTACTGAGACCATCCTTACTTACTCTATTCATTATAGCCTCAATGAGCGAAAAACAGTGATGCACAGAATCTTTTGGCTAGAGTCCCAAGTGCAATTCCCATGTTATCAAGTTCTTAACACATTTCCATTATGCATCTTTACCATTATCTAGCTTAAAAATATCTTTTCTTTTTTTTTTTCCCATAGCCTAGCTATATAACGGTGGAGATGAGGAAAGAAAAATTTGATGCTACTGCTCTTCCTCAGCCTCCTTGTGAGTCTTTGCCAGAATGCATCGGTAGAGGGTGTTATTGCATTGCAGTTCTAGCTCAGTGATGTACTCACACTGATCCGAACAAGCAGGGCAAGTGTTTCTGTCTGCTTTTGAGGCAGCCTTGGCTGTAAACAGAAGCAAAAAACAATAGTTTGCTTCAGAGAGTTCCTTTTGCTGATTGAAATGTTGATGATACACTGAGACTGTGTTGACTGGGAAACTGACTTGTCAAATGCAGTTGGTAGACACCCAGATTTAGTACTTTATAATTTCTGTCTTCTAAGTGTAATAAATTATTAGTTTGATAAAAGGGATGAGATGTAATTTTTAACCTGTCCATCTGCTTCATTCAAGGTATCTTGTCCTTATGTTCAAACAAGCAAACAATACTATAGTGCGTAGCACAACCAAAGGAATAAAAGTTGTGGTGTGGGTCCAGAAATGAATAGGTGGCGTGAGATGAGTAAGCAGAAAGTTCCAAAAGCAGATCTGTTCTCTTTGGGAACAGTTTTGGTTCATCTGGGAGCAGGTCTGCATTAGGCAATTCCTGCTGTCCCTTCTATTTCATCCCTTCGGTCTTGCCAAATGCTAAACCAGCTGTTTACGTAGCTGTGATCTCACTGAAGGGGTGAAAATGGGTGATGGTGGAGAAAGAAGCTCTTTAAAATCATGGAGCTTTATTTACCACCTATCCGTTTATCACTTAAAAAAATAATTGGTAAAAACAGTTCCTGTTTTACAGTTACCAAAAAGCAGCAAATAATATGATATGTCAAATATCTCAAAATGCTTTGTGTTGGAAAGAGATCTCTTGTTAAATTTTGCTTTTAATTCTTTGAACTGCACTGTACAAGAACATAGGTAATTTTATCGTAAAAGGACACCCCAAAGACAGCCTCCCTCCCGTTGACCTTTTGTATGACACACAGATTTTCTCTGACTTCTTTTTAACAGAAAAATCAGAAACTGCCTTTTAATATTACCTTCAACTAATTTAATTATGATGGTTGTCATCTTGCCAAGTCTAAAATGTACGATAGGAGCTGAAGAAGAGTGGGACATAAAATTTACATTTGCATAGTATTTGTATCTGCAATGCAAAGAAGCTATCACCTCTTTCCACAAGTAGGATATTTGATTAAAATAAATCATAAATACAGGAGTCCCAAGTTTATGTTAGGCAACTATATTAGAATATGAAGTGAGTCATGCCCTTCAAAAGGGTGACTGTTAGCTATGTCTCTAGTCTCAGTTGTGATCCATCATCCTGGTACTTGCTACAAGGACATTGATGCAAATAGCATCTGTAGTCATTACTCCCTGTAGGACTGTGGATATACCTCATCATGGAATTCCCCATCTCGAAGCTCTTTTCTAATACGGTGAAAAAATGCTGTGGCTGGGATTGCACATGGTATTTCAACTGTTGCCACTGTGATCCCTCAGATAGCATTAGAATAATATCCTGCAGCTTGTAATCAATATAGTGCCTGAGCTAGTGTATTTCAGAAATATATTCGCTGCTAAGCATTGCCCTGCAGGCTTGAGTTCTGTAATGAGCATTTTTCATTTTCAAACCACTTCACAAACATAAAGTAATTATGAAGTAGAGGGATCTGATCCCCTGCTTCACATACAGCTGGGAGAGAGTAGAGCAGGGGAGTGAAGGCATAGGTGTAGAGGGGTTTGACTGGCTTGGTGGTTGAATGTGATTTGGAATTTGGGATCTTTTGGCTTCTGCGCTCACAGTACCCTAATCTATTGCATCCTCTTAATTGAAGGGGAAAAGTAATTTTTTTAATTCTCTTTCAATTTTGAAGTCAAGAGAGAAGAGATGAAATTTGAGCTGTGGTCTCATTTTAGAATAGTTACTTACATGCAGAAGTTTTCTCTGTTTTGGAATTGTACCCCCAAAAAAACAGGGGAGAGGAGTGAGATTAGCCACCTGACTGACTACCAAACCTACTCTATATGTGCTTTAAATCAAGGCATATGAGATTTTTTAAATTGGCATTTGTCAAATGCAGATTTCTAGACCTGGTTCTATGGTTGTCATATTCTCTAGTTCAGAATTATGTTCAAGGAATTTCAATTGGAAACTATTTTTTATTTATGATTTTATCTGGGTTATTATGCAAACAAGATTACAATATACTTCATGGTGTTTTGTGAAGCAGTCTTACTCATACTGTCTACATATGCAGTATAATGAATCACAGTGGATTTGAGTAAACACTATTCCATCAACACAGCTATATTTATTTTGTTCAGTAGTGTGCTGTTTTGTGTATTGTGTATCGTAACAAAGTTTGTGTTCTCTCTGCGCCATCCTTCTTTCCCTTTAAAATTTCTAGCAGTGTTTTTAGGATTCCCTCATTCTTTTAGATTTACCAAAGCTAGGAAAATAGACTTTTTTTTGATGCAGTTCCTCTATTAGCATGTAAAAGAGATCTATGATGTGGTTCCTTCTGATATCAATGAAAAGGTGATGTGATCCTGGCTCTGCTCCTTCAAGTTTGGTACATGTTTTCAAACGTCTTCGTTAGAATTCTTTCCTTGACAACAGACAGTAATTCTTTTGACAGGGTTTGGGGGTAGGTTGTTCTTAAAGCACCATATATGAAGAATTAAAGACAGGGATGGAATTTAAAATCTGAAGAATTTAAATTAGTGGTATTCACTGCTTTTGAGATACCAACTCTTTTGGACATTGCATGTGTATATGTGGTTGTACAACAAGCACATGGAGTCACCTTTCTCTGACACTTTACTAGTAGTCTGCAGTCCACAAACTAAAAACTACTAGTTTTGATTTTTTTTTCATTGTAGTTGTTTCAGTGGTTGGTTTTTTTGAATTCATCTTCAGTGAGGATGGTGAGACTAGGCGTCCAGACTGTGTGTTGACGGTACCGGTTCTATTAGTTACGTGGCATCCTGCCAGTCTACAATGTTCTTGTTAGTAGATGAAGAACTGAGAATGTTATTGTTGCTTTGTTGTAGGAAGCTTTGAGGGGAATTTTTCTTTTATTAGTTGCTTTTGCACTGATAAGCATTCTGTCGAAATGGAAACACTGTACAGGTCTTCTGAATACCGGTGTCCAACATCACTGTTTTTTTCAACTTTATTAAAGACCTAATAGAAAGGCCATTTGAGGTCAAAGTTAAAATTCTGGTTAACTGTAATGCACTTCACTTTAGTAAGGTACGTTTTCATTGTGGTGCAGGGAATGGCAGTCAGTCTTGGCCCACGCAGAGGCAAAATTTAAAGCCTAAAGTGCTGAACAATTACTATTACAAGGTAATAGATCATCTTGTAGAATCCCTATTTCAGTACAAAGATAAGTGAGTGAGACTGCAGAGAGATGTACTTCTAAAATGTTTGGGTCCCCAGAGCAGAGTGTGGGAAAGATATGCTTTTGGAAGCTTTTGGCATAACCAGTGTTGTTTGCAAGTCTTCAATTTCTCGATCCTTTTTAATTTTGTTCAAGTCTGTTAGTGCTGCACTGATTCGATGGCTATTGCTCCTTTGTGCTTACTTTTGTGGGGTTTTTTCTATTGTCCTTTCATACCAGTGGTAATTTTAATTCTGCTTTTGACCTTTGTTATAACCATTGGTAATTCTTATACTGCTGAGTTCCATTTGTTGGCTGGGACACCTGAGTGAAGGTTCATGGTCTTCTTTCCTGGGCAGTATCACATCTAATGCCACATTATGTTTCTTTACATATATAAGGCTGCTAGAGGAGAGGAGTAGAGTTTGAGGAAGTATTTACAATGCACAGATTGAGGACAATCAAACATTAGCACAGGTTGTCCAGAGAAGTGGTGCAGCCTCCATTACTGGAGGTTTTCAGGAACTCACTGGATAAAGCCCTGATCAGCCTGGTTTGTTTTCATAGCTGACCCTGCTGTAAGCACAAGGTTGGATAGAGACCTCCTGAGGTCTCTGAATTATCCTGTGATCACACATATAAAGCAAATATTACTTCTTGGAACCTCTGCTCAAAGAAGTGTATCAGGAGCTGCAGAAGGTGGTATTCACAGAGAACCTGCGCAGAGCGACCAAGGGGCCATTGGGAAATGAAAAAGGAGATTTCAAGGTTGAATCTGCCCATCATTCTCAGATCATATCTTCCAGCCATTCCTACATATGCTGTGTGATAAATAATTGTTAGTGAACTTGAGCATTTATACTAAAAGCTCCCTCTGATTTCTAGAATTATTCCTTCTGTACCTCAGCTTTCTCATAGTCAGCCTGTGTCTCCTAAACTAAGTGGTATGCTTTAAACAAGGGGACAGTCTTCAGGGAAAGGGTTCCTGATTACCATAAAATCAAGTATGTCTTTTATTGCATACTTTTTATAATGGATGATTACTGAATTTCTCTTTTTTTTTTTTATTTCTATGTCAAATCGTTTTTCATATACCATCCATTTAGACACTTCTTTTTTTTTTCATTTATCTGTATGGTAGATAGCTGCTAGGTGCACTTGACTTAGGCTGTCAGAGTCTTTTTCTAATTATAGTGTTAATAGCAAGTTTCAAAGTATGTTTAATGCAGTCTGATCTTTTTTTTTTTTTAAAGCCAGATAAGATTTGAGGTGAATTGCAAAGTGATCTTACAAATAAAAACAAACACCAATTCTATCTTTCCACTTCTAAAGCAAAAGCTAAATTGAAATCCTAATACTTCATTTTTGTCCTGAGTTTTTATAACATTTTTCCTTCTGCTAACAGTCTCTCAAATTGTTGGAGTTTTGAGCCTTAATTTCACTTGCCTTTTTTTTTTTTTTTTTCCCCTCTCCCTGGGCATGGCTGGTGACCTATAGCGTGCTGCTTGGCTGCTGGTAAAACAGGAAATGGGGTGAGTAATTTCTTTTGGCAAACCTCATACCACTTCTACCAGAGAGTTCTCCAGATTTAGAGAAAAGAGAGATACTCTTACTATAACTTTTTTCCAGCATAGTAGAAATGAGAAACCACTTAATGCAGTGGACCTACTGAAACATGTACGTTAAGAGAAAATTTTAACCAAACAATTAATGCTCTGTTTTCGAGGTCAGGACAGTTGCTTTCATATAAAGGTACTTCTGCTAACTGTTGTGGAATATGTAGACTCACTTCCTATGTCCTTGGCCAAGATTTTAACTTACTTTGTACTTTCAGAACTAAGAATAAGGAAATTCAGAATTGGGATGTGCTGTCATTTTATTTTTGGGGTATTATTATTATTATGTTTTTATTGTCCATAGCTTTTGCTGACTGTCTGACGAGAACTCTTTTATATAGATACCATTTGTCTATACAAATGTTGAGCAGGCAAGAAGATGATTTTATAGTCCTGTCCAGTTGTCCGGTTTACTTGATGCTTACGGAGGATAAGATGGCAGCTGCTTTTTGTGCTGTTTTTTTTTTTTAACCTGGTTTGACTTTAATTGGGGTTTCTTATCTCTTTTGCCTTATGGTGAGATTATAGCTAGGACATGGCATTTCAACTTGGAATGCAGGCTGTCTGTCCAACTGTACGGCTTTGAGTTGACTTAGTGGTCCTGAGAGGTGCCATGATGCCATCTGTGACCCAGAATCTTCTTGTACATGGAAGACATAATGCAATACAGACCTCTTCATTTTGGCACCATATCAGGTTTAGATTACATTAATAGTGACTGAAACTTGTTAGTCAGATAGTGGTGAAAAGTCAGTAGTGTTGCAAGAAAGATACTGGTGCAGTGGGTGCAAGTTAGTTTTGACTCTTCTTTTTTGTACCTCGGTGTTTTGAAATCAATTTAAATGCTTGATTCTTTGTCTGCTCCAAGACACTGCCATTCCTGGCCAAATGAGAGCATATTAGAGCTGTTTTGAATGGCTAAATTGTCTTTGTGGGCAAGAAGAAAGAAATCCACTTGTCTCAAAGTTAGTTGAGGATACTGAACTAGTCTTTGGTGGAAGCCATCTTGGCTGAAAGTACCCTTTCAAGATATTCGTAGAAAGCTAGGCTAAAAGATGATGAATCACTTCCTACTTTGAGACTAATTTAAAAGCAATTGTTTCATTAAATTGCTTCTGAGAGGATGAGGCCCTGTAGGGCAAATAGCCTACCACTGGTGGCATTTGTACAGGAGGGCATGTGCTCTGCTCTGTAAGTTCCCAAACAAGTGGTTTGAAATCATATGCTGGCGTCCTTACAGGCATCCGTTCCTTTTAACTTCTCTCTCCATAGGCAAAGACACAGGAGTCGAGGCCTGGTCTTGTACCTACAGACATAGTTGAGCCTGTCCCAGCAAAGCCAACAGAGATTGTCATCTGGGCTTTTCCTTTTATGAATTTGTGCCCACTGGAGTTCATGCCATCCTTTAATGAAGGACTTGATTGCCATTTTAACAATGAAAATAAGTCTTAACAAGATTATTTTTTTTAAACAAAGGAATTTTGTGCATCTCTTTTTCTCAGGTCTTCTCCAGGAAGACTGGAAAGACTTTTGCAACTTTTGATCTGCCGTGAAGCTATGGCCTGAGTTTCCTCAGTGCATGTTCTTTCACACAATAAAAAAAAGAATCTATATTTAAATGTTAGTAAAAAAAAAATCACTGGCAAATAGAAACAAAGCAAAACAAGATATAGCTTAGGGTGGAAGCTGGACAGGAGTCTCCTTAGCAAGTAGCACAGCTGCTGCCCTGTAGAATCCAGATACTCAGTTTACCCAAGGTGAACTAGATGTTGATTTACTACCAGAAGGATCTTGTCTCCATTTGCATGTACCTTCTGTCTGTCTTGTGTTAACATAAGTGCTTATGTGACCACCTGGAGAGCTGATCATCTCACTGATCTGGCTGAAAAACAAAACTTTTTTTTTTGGTGGATTAGGGTTTGCTTTAAATGGGAACAGTGGGCTGGTATTACTTACCATGCTGTGTGGTGTCAGCATGCAAGTGCTGGCAGGAATGCATGGCCAGAGGCAGGGAGCAGGAAGTAGTCCTAAATTGGCTTGAGCTGACTGTACCTCAAGTAGCTACACCTTTAGCTACGCCCTGCCAAACTCTTCTGTGTTTATTGGGAAGCATCTTACCTGGAATCCTGGTCTGGCCTTAATGTTTCCTCAACACTTTGTTAATTCAGTACAAAGATTCAGTGCCATTTATAGGAGGTCTTGAAACAGCCTTTCCTTCTTTTATGTTATGGTCTGTATGCTTAGTACTTTTGTCCTTTTTTATTTGTGCATTGTTTATTTACCTGGGACTAGTTACTTAAGTAGTTACAAGTACTTGAAATATTATATGTCGTGTATCTATCTTTGACAGACTCCTGTGCAAGTTATTATTTCTTTGTGTATGTGATTCAGAAAACTGGGCCTTTCCTTGGCAAAGGATGACATTGTTCAGCTGAAAGAAGCTTATAAGTGGATTATTCATCCCCAATTGTCAGAAGAGTTGGGTGTTCCTGCTGATGGAAAGGTGTTGTATAAAAAAGAAACACTTCTTTTCTGTCTGTTTTTTATTTTTTTTAATATGTGTTTGTGTGTGTGTGTATATATATATTTATACACATATATATATGAGGGGGGAAAAATAAAAATATACTTTTTTTTCCCTCGTTAACAGATAAACAAGTTGCACTGCTCTTATATTCACTGTAGAGGGAAGCAGGGGGAAAGTTCTTTTAACCAGAGATCTCCC
The DNA here is from genome assembly GCF_028858705.1 of Grus americana. Taxonomy (NCBI): domain Eukaryota; kingdom Metazoa; phylum Chordata; class Aves; order Gruiformes; family Gruidae; genus Grus; species Grus americana. Next base: position 122,196,475 of record NC_072854.1, read on the forward strand.
ACTCTCAATACTGACAGGTCCAATCAATTTTTTGTACACATAGATCATTGCATCTTCTGAAACCATTGTAGTCTTTTGCTAAATCTCTTGCTCTTGGGCTGCCATCCTCCTTTTATCAGTGAGGCTTTCAGTTTTCTCATTTTCCAGAATCTCTGTTTTCCAGAGGCTAAGGAATGCTCACACATTCCTTCTTTGCTCTCCTATTACTGCCAACACTGTTACTGCTCTGTGCGATAAATTGTTCAGGTGGTTAGCATGTTAAATTCTATGGATAAAATGTATTTCTGAAATACACTGAATGAGGAAAGACTGGTCCTTGTTCACTTTAATCAATACTAGAGATAGGTATGTTGGAACCTGCAATACCTGTAAGTAGGCAATAGAAATGTTTTTTCAAACCCTGTTTTCAACTTTCAGATTCCAACTAATGTTCTTAAAATGTTTCTGAAATGTATTGACAGAACATGACATTCAGATGTTGCCAGACAAATTCAGTAGCACCATCATCTTGAATGTAAAATTTCTGCAAACATGGCTAAAATTCCTGCTGAGGACATGGCATTCTGCAGGTTTTACTTGTCATCAGCTGTAGGACTGACCCCAGGACTAGACTCACTTAGTCTGTAGCTTGGTTTGTCAGCTTCCAGAATAATTACAGATCGTCTTTTCCCAGGAGTGCTAATTGAAAGCATCCTTTTTGTCTTAGTGAAGAAAGAAACACTCAGTTACCCTGAAGATGATCCAAGAAGAAACAAACTTCTTACATACCAAGTTAGCAAAAGCTCTAAAACGCTTAGGCACTGAGCCACTCCAGACATCATTGTACCATAAAAGTTACTTGTCTAGTGCTCTTTATCTACAAGGCACTTGAATATTAGCCAATCTTTTCAATAGCCCCCTTGAGGTGTTCTGGTATCTGAATAACAGAAGTAATGAGTGTTGTTTGCCCAAGGCCAAAGAGGGAATTGGGGGTAGAATTGAGATTACACTAGAGTTTCTGGTCTAGCTGTCAATCCACTAGGACATGTTGCCTTTCTTTGCCCCAAGGCCATCCAGTCATTGCAAACGAAACCCCTGACAAAATTTACAGTGGTGACTACTACAGGGTTTTTATCTTTATTCCATGCTATGCACTGCTCTCCCAGAAGGTTTGTTAAGTTTAGTGACCGTAATAGGCTTTGAGCATACACTGTCTCTGACTCAGTTCCCCCTGTGCAAAATGAGGCTGGTATCTATGATGTGTAGGTCACTTATGTTTTTGAAGTGCTCTCAGATCATCTTTGGTTACTTCAGAAATGCAAATGCTATTATGGCACACTTTTTAATGTCTGTAGATGATTTGTAGAATAAGTGGGTTACTTCCTCTTTTGTCTGCCTCTTGACTGTTTTTCTAATATTACAATAAGGGTGCTAGAGAATATTCTCCGTTTGTTTAAAAAACTATTACCTTCCTTTTTTTTTCTTTTTTTTAATTTAGAGTTTGTTTGAAGTTAGCGTGGTCTTTGCTCACCCAGAAACAGACGAGGAGTGCCATTTCCTGTAAGTTTTTATATAAATAACAAAAGATCTTTATCTAAATATTGTGCAACATTGTTGGTTTGGATTTGCTACACAAGAGACTATGCAGTGTTTATAAACTAGAATGAGGCCTGCGTCTAAACTTCCTCATATTCAGATAGAGTTGCAGAGCTTAAAGTTACGCCATCTCTGTCTGGTTAATTCTGTGCTTTAAAGTCAATAAACAAAATCATCCAGAATTTTGATTTGAACCAGAAGGAGAACATCCACATAAGTTGTTCCAATTTCAGCCCTTTTCAAAGTCATTACACTCTTCAATATAGTCATATTATTTAAAAAAATAAATTTAAACCTCGTAGTTGCAGGTGGGAGGATCTTTTGAGGTTGTGCCTAGGTTTTCCTGCTCTTGTAGGAGACATAGATGGGAAGGAAGGCTTAGAAGTGAGTTAATCCAACTTAGCTGGTCGATGAAAACCCTGGCCACTACATGTAGTTTTTGGCCTGGCCCAGTAGAGCATCTGCTACACACAAAGAAGCAAAATATTTCTATGAATTTAGCTACCATTTAATCTGATTTCTCAAAATCTAGCAGTAGTATATTCTGGATAATTAGGTTCACTCTTCCTGTTTGCTGATGCTTCCTGGAAAACTTAAGTTTCACTCAGTTTTATCACTTATGCTTCTACTGCAAGTTAAATCTTAGCGTAGAAAGAGGCTCAGCATAGAATTTCTGATTTCTCTGTTGTGTAGTGACTTCATCTCTTGAGACTAGAGATTTCCTTTGCAGCATTTATAGATTTCCCTGATTTTCCCCCTTTTGGCACTTTGTGATCTTTGTTTGAATGCCCAATCTGCCACCTTCTTGGTTTACAACAACTGCATCCTTCATATGTCTTGGGGTGGGGGGGTGAGGGCATACCTGCTTGGTGACATACCTGATATTAGGAAGAACTGATTACCAGCACTTGCTGAACTTCTTTCCTGTCCAGCTTCTTCAAGAGTGGGCAAAAGGGGGAGAAAGTGGTAGGGCCAAACTACAATTATAAATAATTGTACCCGCAATCCTGTAAAAACTCAAAAGTTTCTGGATCCTGCACCCTTTTGTTTTAATTTATTTAATTTTACTTGATCAGTTCTTGTTTCCTGTAGTGCTCTTCCCTCCTCTGAAACCTGGCAGCTCTTATTTTCAGGTCACTCTTCCACCCTTTTTGTGACCTTTCAGAAATGTTGATGTCGAGCATGTCATGATGCCATTGTTAGCACTCTAAGCGGAATAGTTGTAGAGGCGAAGACTGCAAAGAAGTTCCATTCCACACACCAGCTACTCAGGTTTATTCCATGTGACTTGACAATATCCCTTTATGTGCCTTTTCTTTGTAGCATACTTAAACAGCAATTTAAGGTTTTAGACGTTTTTCTGAAGTGACAGCGTATTACCTAATTTAATGACGTAGTTTCTCAGGCGTCAAGGCATTCTGCATACGTGAATGGCTGGGCATATTCTTAGGCAATGGTTTGGTTTCGATATAAATATGGTAAATTTGGCAATTGTCACGGCTTCAGTAATGACAGTCATGGGTTTTTTTGAAGCAAAGTAGGACCTTGTCTCAACCTGGAGAAGTCCTCCAGGTATGCTTTTGGGTGGGATTTCCAAGTATAGTATCTGCAATTTCTCATCTCTCTAGCTGTTCTTACACAATTATGTGTAGGTAGGTGTGCTAGAGTGACCCTTGGTTTGACGTGGAAGATTGAGCTCTTGTTAGTTTATATTTGGAGCTTTATGTTTAAAGGTAAGGTGATACTAAAATTCTGGAAGAGGGAATTTGCAATGCTTTGTGTCACAAACTGGCCAGGTGAGTTGCTTGTATGGAAACAGCAAGAGGTAAGACCTGCTTCCTTATAGTCTAAAGTAGTTACAGAGGCGTTGAAAAGCACTGGCAAGAAATGATAAATTGTATTGTAGGCTAGAAATCACCTCTAACTGCATACATAGAAATCCACTAATAGGAACAGCAACTTCCTCTACAGTACTCAGAAAAAGTGTTTCACTGACTTGGCTTTCACTTTCGTGAAACAGCCAATAGTTTCCTTTTGAAGAGGCAAAGCACAAATGGTATTGAACACCTGGGGTTACTTTTTCTGTAGTAAATTGAATTTTCCTATCCAGAAGCAGTAATTTGAATCTCTATTTTGTAGTGTGCGTTGTCTAACAGCAAGTACATAAATTTCAAGATGTCAGCAAAACTTGCACAGAACTTAAACATTAATCATGACCTTTATTGAGAAGGATTGGAGAGGATTGAAAGCTAAACTTCTGGTGTGCTTTTCCATCACATCTCAAAGCTGAGGCACATTTGTGTTGGTCAGAGCTAAAGAGGCTTACACAGCTTTGTCCATGATTTTTCTCTAGATCAGCCATGCACACCTTCTGCCATTTGTGGTTTAGGATAAAGTTAATTTTAAAATCTGCTCTGTGCTGAGCTGTGGAAGTGAGATACTGGGCATATTGGTACAAAGACCATGTACATGCTATGCTTATAAGTGTGTCTGTTTATTTTTCTGTACGACTAGCAGCTAATTTTCATTTCTGTATTTAGAGCCACAGCCTGTCCAGACTGTTTCAAACCAGCGAAGAACAAACAGGTAGGATCTCATCACTGTTGTATTTCTTTTGTGACATTCAGAATTTCACAGCAGTAGCTACAGTGAAGAACTTATCTGGGTATTCAGTCAGTGTTTAATGTCTGGTTTTCCTTCTTCAAAAATCTCTCTAGTTTTCAATTGTCTGAAAATAAAGTTGTCTCCTTTATTCACTTAACATTTCTCTCCTTAGGAAAACTAAGAGCTTGGTGCTTTTCTTTAGGTTGTTCATTTTCCTGGCTGTCTAAAGGCCATAATTTTAGGAACGTTCTCTGTAAATACCTCCCTTAAGATCTAGGAATTTGATTGTCATGCATTAAAAGTAGCATAAAAGACGATCCTCAAGCTCTCTGTGGGTAAAACAGTTCAGATAAGTCACATTGCGAAGATGAGACTCCGCAGCCAAAAGGGAAATGATCACACTGCAGTTTTCATGTCCTCTGATCTGAATGAAAGACACAATACGTGCAGGATGGTTTTATCCCGTCTACCTCTGGAGGAGGGAGGGGAGGAAAGAAAAGGGACCTTGCCACTTGTTGCAGGCCCTAAGCACACACACAATCATTGACAGAAAAGAGGACATGTAAGAATAAAATAACAGTTGGAGAGAAACTGATGTAAGTAGGACAGTTGGTGTGATCAGAGGGAGAATGAGTAACTTCTATCAGAAGCCTATGCAAGGCTTTTTATTCTTTCTGGTGAAGTCTACCAACATTTGGCAGAGGCAGTCTGACCCAGGAATTCTGCCTACTCTACTCCACCTGACCAATAAATGCAAGTCTTTTTTTAGACGGATTGTATTGTTACAACTAACTGCTTGCTGCATTGCTTTCCTTTAAAAGGGGGAAAATCCCACATAAGGAGCTAAACCAGCAGGGCTCGGCTGGTAAAACCACACAGACAACAAGATGTAGGGGAATCTAAAGGAAAAAATACTGACTCTGAAGAGCCATCAGAGGTTCATCCTTACAAAGAAGCTGTGCTTGAAGCTGGCTTCAAGGGCTGTGTTAATCAGAGAAGTAGTATAAAAACCGGGTTCTGAGTGAAAATTTCTGTGTCGTCTGCTGTAGATAGTTATTTAAACCTGCTACTAGTTTAAGGGTTTTCCAGCTTGTCTGTTCTGTGAGGAAGGGAAGTGCTATTATCTCTAATTTATGCTTAGAAGGAGAAAGAGCAGCTTTCCTGAAGGCATCCAGGAACTCTGTGTTGGAGCAAAGACTTGAATTGTCCCAAGCAGTGACCCAGTATTTTTCAGGGTTTTGGGTTTTTTTTCCCAAATCCCCAATCCAGTTTGCAAAAAAGACATCATTAGAATGGAAATTCAGCAGATGGCCATCAAGACTGTCAGGGGTCTGGAGCACATGCCCTAGCAGGAGAGGCTGAGGAACCTGGACTTCTTCAGCTTGGAGAAGAGAAGGCTTTTGGGAGGACCCAACTGAATCTCCCCCTGGTACCAGCAGGGAGCCAGGCTGTTCATCACAGTGCCTGGTGGAAGGATGAGAGGCAGTGGAAATAAGTTGAAATGAGAGGTTTGGAGTAGATCTAAGAAGAAACCTTTTACCATGAGGACAGTTGGACAGTGGAGCAGGCTTATGCAGAGAGGATGTGCAGGCTCCATCCTTGGAGGATTTCAAGACCTGACTGGATAAAACCCTGGGTGGTATGGTTTGATCTCATAGCTGACCATGCTTTGACTAGGAGGTTCATTTAGAGACCTAAAGTTGGATTCCACCTCACCTGTTACAACACTTGTTTCTCCTGTTTTGGGAACCTAAATTCTGTGTTTTCTGCCTTAGCCTCACTTGAGTTATCAACAGCAGCGCCTGGCTACGCATAGAGAATGGTAGTCGTGGCTCCTGCCACTATTGTACTATTATTACTACTTTTACTATCAGTTCATCTTTGTGAATTGATGTGGCTTGGGAGTCTGAAGTTGCTTGCCTTCCACAGTTCGGGAACTGCCAGTCCCTACCATTCTGAGCCCTTACTTCTGAGTATGAATGAACTTTTGAACTTTATTATCAGATACCTACTCAACAGTCTTATTTTCAGAAGAACTAGCTGCCTATGGTCACCGAGATAAAAGCTGGGGCTTAGGTATACTTAACTCTTGAAAATGGGGAAGCTGGTTTAGGTTTGTGTTCATGGATTTACAATTCTGCTTTTAGTCTATTTTGCAAATTTGGACCTGAGCTCCCAAGCACTACGTTTTTTGTTCTTGCTTTTGCACACTTTTGTATATCATCTGAAGTAAGATAGTTTCCAGAGATACGCGTGACATTTCTTAAAGCTAACCAAAGGGCAGGCTTAGCAATTGAATATTTTAAGGAGTTGGAGTAGGTTTATTTGGAAGCGTGACAGTAACTTTAAACCTGCTGAAAGTCAGTGGCACTTCTTATTTTTTTTTTCCTGTGTAAAAACAGAGTGAGGAAACATATACTACTGTTTGTACATGTCTTTTAGAAACAAAGGGGCAAATCTTAGTTCTACAACTAAATAGCTGTTATGTTCCAATCTGTCAGCTGTATTAGTTATATTGCTTTCATGTTGTGAGTAAAGTTACTTGAATAGATTTTGGCAAAATTGCCTGTTGCTCTTTGTTGCCCTGTTAAAGTTAGGGTTAAGATTACAGTGAATTCTTGCTGATATAGAGCTGCTTTTAGGTATAAGAAAACAAAAAACACAAGTGAAAAAACTGTATTTTGAGAAGCATGTGGTGTGTATGTTTTAGGGGTTTTTTTTCTTCCTTAGGCATATCCTTCCTTAGCTTCTCTTAGTTCTTGACTCATTTTTTTATTTCACTGTGCAGTCTGTTTTCACTAGAATGGCAGTTATAAAAGCCCTAGAGAAGATAAAAGAAGAGGATTTTCTCAAGTAAGTATATACTGAAAGTAGTTCTTAGTATTATACTTTTGTATAGAATTAGGATGGGCAGGAAAATATTAGGTAGGTAAGTAGTGGTAAGATATCTAGAAAGGAACTTCTAATTGTTTCAATTCTGCTAGTTTACTTGTTAAAAAGTGTTGTGTTTTCTATTCTTCTGGTAATAAAATGTCATTCCAGATCTTTTAATTAAGGAGTAATCTTAAAATGCTTGAGTTAAGCCACAGAGGATGGAAAACTGGACATGAGACAAACGATGGTCCTTTTCCCATTAGTAAAAATGCTTCATTGGCTGATTATCTCAGGAGCAGCGCAGAGGTGAAATTGTGGGTCAGAGCACTGCAGTTCTGCTCTGTGCTTTCAGCAGTACGTCACTGCAGATCTCTGGGCTGGCGTGGGATTTAGAATGGTTAGAAGTGAAAACAGTTTGTTGTAGTATCGCAAATCATTTACATTCAAAAATCTTTATGTACATCCCCAAAACCACGGAAGAGATTTAGAAATCATGGAACTTCCTTCTGTATTTTGAACCTTAGAGTTTGTAAGGCAAGCTTCTCTTTACAAGAAAGACTTTTTCCCGTATTTCCAAAATGTTACGAGTTGAGTTTTAAGAAAACACCAAGTGCTGTAATATGATAAAAATTATAAGCAGTGGGAAGGCATCAATTGACACTTTCTCTGTAGTTCACTGTGCTTAATTGCACTAAGTCTTTGCAGCCCTTTTCTTTGATTCCCAGCAAAGATTTAGTAATAGATCCCAAAGATAGTTTCCCTACAGTATTTAGTTTTGTTGTTGCTATAGCTATAGTATGGTGCATCTTATTAGCACACTTTGGGGTGTTATACTTCGATCATGTTCGATGACAGATTGACAAAAGTATTTCCGATGCAGTGTTCTTGATTTGTTTAATGTTTATTGCGGCTTACCAGTACCTGAAGGGGGCCTACAGGAAAGATGGTGAGGGGCTGTTTATCAGGGAGTGTAGTGACAGGACAAGGGGTAATGGGTTCAAGCTGAAGGAGGGTCAATTTAGATTAGATGTTAGAAAGAAATTCTTTACTGTTAGAGTGGTGAGGCACTGGAACAGGTTGCCAGAGAGGTTGTGGAGGCCCCATCCCTGGAAGTGTTCAAGGCCAGGTTGGATGAGGCTTTGGGCAACGTGGTCTAGTGGAGGGTGTCCCTGCCCGCAGCAGGGGGCTTGGAACTAGATGATCCTTAAGGTCCCTTCCAACCCAAACCATTCTATGATTCTATGATTATCCATTTTTTGGTGTTCCAGCTTTTGATGTGAATACTGAGTTTAGCTGTGTTTCGTGTAACTGAAGTCGACATCTTTCATGCCATTATTGCTATCATGATGCTCCATCGTGTTCTGGTATTACTACTATTTTTTAATCTCTTTTTTATACAGGCATTTTCCATGTCCCCCATGTTCGCCAAAGAACCTCTGTGTTGCTCTGGAAATTCAGTGCAATAATGGCGCAGTTTTTGTGGCTGGTAAAGTGATCCATTTATTTGCTGCTGTGTTGTCTTAAACATAACTTAGTAATACTGCGCGAGACCCAGAAGATTCTTGCTATTTGTTGGTTCCCGTAATTAAGTACAAGGAGCAAAGAAACATATCTAGCTCTATCTAAGAGTGGACTTTGAAAGGGGAAGAAATTATACTTGCCTTTGCCGAAGACATGATTTTGCAAAAGTTAGAAATTACAGATCAAGATGCTAAAGTCAGACCTATTTGCCTGCTCTTACGATGTGAATTTAAACTTGGAAACAGTGTGTGGTGGAATATGGTTGAAGAGGAGTGGGAGCTGCAGACAGCTGTGTCAGGGCCAAGGTCAGGGCTCCCATGTTAGGAGCTGCAGGAGGGGAGCATGTCACTTGGGCTGCTCCCAGCGTGCATACGCCTCCCTTCTGGATATTTAGGAAGATCCTGCTTTTCCTTGCCATTGTTTTTCTTTCATTTTGAGAGATGGAAGAGTTTTCTCTTCTAGAGACAGCACAGGGTGATGTGAAGATTTAAAACAGCTTGCTTTGTGCCCCTGCTCATTAAGGGGGCTTATCCAGAAGCAGTTTATGAAATGAAGAGTTTTACCCTGTTGTCAAAGCTTGCTCTCTCCTTTGGAAAACCTTTATCTCTGCAAATCCTGCAGTTGTTATATGTCCCCTCATAATAAGCACATGGTTTGGGAAAGACACTTCAGCACTAAACAAGCTCCCGGCAGTGCTGTTCACTTGCTTGGATTTTGATTTGGATTCAGAGGTTTTCACCATCGAGATTTATCTGCGTATTATTCCATCCAAAACTGCCAATCTTAATGGGATTAATAAAGGTTAAATTTTAGAAAGCTTAGCTCTTTCCAGTTCCTCCCCTCCAAACCAAGATATCATCTGAAATAACTGGATGCGACAGGTAATTCAACAACACTCGGTGTCCCTGAGTTGAGATGATTCAACTTTTCTATCACTTGCCTGCAAGAGTATCTACCTTTCCCCCAGTCCTGTATATAAACAACCACTTACTTAAATATATGCAAACATATTATTTTTAAAAACTGTACCATTTTATTCCAACATACTGTGTTTAAAGGGATGGTACAAGTCCTGACTAAAGGAAAAGGTGAAATGGAAACAAAAGTGAATGTTCTTATGGAGGCTAGTTGGTGTTTTATACATACCTGTTTCTTATTTTGAATTACTGATTAGACAGCTGGATGTACATTTTCATGAATCCAAGAGATCCAATGTCTTTTAGCCTTTTCCAAACACACTGGTTTAGTTTGCTTTGTTGGATAGTTTTATCAGAATTCGTCTGTACGGAGCAAGAGACGGAGGATTAGCTTTCTGCGTGTGATTTAATACTTGTTTTGCAATGTTATAGTTTATAGCTTGTTCCAAACAAAACAAAAAAAAAACCACAGGCAGGATGTTGTCTTTAATTTTTGAATAATGAAATCCAAAATTGAAGAATTTATTGAATACAATGCAGTTATTTTGTTACTACAGCAGTTTAAATGAGACAGGATCTTAATTTGTAAGCGCAGTTTCAGAGTTGGTATTGCCCTCTAGACCTTATCTTTGGTGTTCACTGAATGCTCCCCCCCAGCTTTTTTTTTTTTTAAAAGGTTCAGGAGAAGCTGTCAAACCGAGAAACACCTTCTGTTTTTTTTAACCCATTCTTGTTCAGATCAGAAGCTAAAATTAATAGAATGGGGAGTTGAGAGAAGAAAAGAAAAATATTTTCCTTTTTCCATTTTATGGAAAGAGAATCTAGCAGTGTGAAGCTGACTTCTGCCTGATTAGTCATAGCACTTTCATTATTTGCCCCAGTGAAACACTTATTAGTCAGTTTCCCCATTTGTTTGTGTGGGTTTTCTGCAGAGCAAAATGCAAGAAGGAAACATTGTTAGAAATAGGAAAATATGATACTGAAAACCAAAAAAATTGAGTTGACAGAGGCACAGTACAATAGGCATAGCTACTTTGAACTTTTTTATTTTCTGTATGCAAGGTTTCAGATTGGAACTTGTTTGTGCAGGGGGTTACTCATTGTTCTTTATGAATGAGTTCCACGTTTTGTGCATATTTTAACTTCTTATAAAACCTGTCAATAGGAAAGCTCATCTTGGTCATCCGTGTCAGATTGGGTCTTTGATTGTGGCAGTCCTTGTGTCACGGGGGACAGCATGCTAGTGTGACATAACACAAGGCTATGACTGGAATCAGGATGGCAAGTTCTTTACATGGCACCTTTTCAAGGTTCTTAATATTTGTACTAATTTATTATTGAGACATTTTGCTCACATGGTTTTCCTTGTAACGAGCCAAAGCGGTTTAGTTTGGGTTTCTTTGGTTAAATGTTCAGATGGTAGCAGAACTTGGATTGAACTTCTTGGTACAGGAGGGTGTGGGAACTTATGTACTTGGGACACATACGCATCGGTGGACAGGCGTGAATATGTATGGCGCTAGTTTGGTGTACGGGAGGCTGGTTCAAGACCGTGCTCTGATTACAAAAAAACCCTTTTTCCATTCAGAATAAAGTTGACTCAGACTAGGCACTTGAACCTCTGGGGTTTATTCCTAATTGTGTCAGGCGATACACAGTTTTGTTTCTATGGTTATACCTGAAGGTATGACTGCAGCAGCAGGCTCTCCGAGTCTACCTTTAAGCTGGCCATCTTGGATACTGAAACTCTGGTAGGTGCAGTAGCACGCATTTCGTACTGTTGCCGTGATGCTCTTGCCATAAAGCAAGTTTAAGCCTGTAAATCTATTTTCACAAGGCTCCAATGAAAGTTAAATGTGTTGTGCTGTGCAATACTGGAGCTTTTGTGCATTGCGTTAGAATGATTACAGGTAACATAGTTGTTTTTTACAGGGAGATACAACAAATATTCAAGGAATTTACCTCAGACTCCCTGGATTATTGATGGGGAGCGGAAGCTGGAATCTTCAGTGGAAGAACTGATTTCAGAGCATCTAATGGCAGCATTCAAAGCAGATAGTAAGTATCTAGGAGATCTTTTACCATATTTATTTTTCATCATTACTAGAATATTTTTTTCTTAGTAGCTACTAACATAATACAAGCGTGTAATGGAAAAACCTGTGTTTCTGTATCCGTCTCTTATCCTTCCAAGTCAAAGCTTGTCAACTTTTTTTAGTTATGATCTGTGAGTAATTGGATGACTGCTTTGTTTTATGCAGTGTCTTTTATCCTTCTAAAATATCTCCTCAGTTGATCTGGTGATGCAAATATTATGGTTTTATGTGGTAGTATTTTTGCCTAGCTATACTTCTTAACAGTTGGCAATTCACAGAATGACTTGTAACACGAAGGGTTTTGCCATCAGTGTTCCATAATATCTGCCCAGCCTTCGACCCTTTCACGTTTCTTACCTTGATTAATTTATTTTCTTCAGTGCATAGAGTTCCACAAGCTAAATGCTTATCCAGGGGTTATCATTACACAGATGAAATAATCACCACCCATCATTTGTCATTTACTAGACATGGAATTAGAGACATAGAAGGCCCAAGGAAAAATCGCATTAAATATTAGTTTGGAAAAAACAGCTACTTTCCCCTCCTCTCCTCTCTCCTGCCAGTGGATATGTTAGTCTGAACACTAGGAAAATCCTCAAACCATGTCTTTAGGCCAGGTAGTACGTAACATCTGATTTTAGCTTGCAGAATTACCAAGTGCATATGCAGTAATGTTGAGAAGAGGTATTAAACAAGTAGAAAGACCATTGCCAGTAGGTCAAGGGAGGTGATCCTTCCCCTTTTCTCAGCACTGGGAAGGCACATCTGGAGTACTAGGTCCAGTTCTGGGCTCCCCAGTACAAGACAGACGTCGACATACCAGAATGAGTCCAGCAAAGGGCTGGGAAGATGATTAAGGGTCTGGAGCATTCCCAACTGAGAAAATTCTGATAGTATGACCAAAATACCCCTCCATCACCGTGGAAGATGGTTCTCTAGTTGCCATAATATCATCAGAGAAATGAGAGATAATAAAACCCGAGGAAATCTGTATGTTCTCTATGGAGGAAAAAACTCTGAAACTGTCGGGTTTTCAGAGACCCTTTGGAATAGAGCTGCGCCTCTAGAGCAGGGTTTGGTCCCCTCTTTCTCCTTCAGGCAAAGCTTAAAGGTGGAAGGGGTAACATGAAGGAAACTAAATACCCAACAGTACATTTCTGTAGCTTGAAAGATGAAAAAAACCAAATACACAGAGGTGACTTTTTAGTTTGGACTTGAATTTTCTTCCTCTTTTGTCCAGGTGTGTGTGACTAGCAGAAATTTCTCTGAAATGTTTGGAAACCATTGGGTGTATTTAGGATAAAATGTTCTGTTTTGGAGGAAGACGGCTCAGCTTGATTTTATTCATAGACTTGAATTAGCTGGGTAAGAAATGAAGAAAATTAATTAGTAAGTAGAATTCCTTTAGGATGGTACTGCTTCTTTTTGGACATTTTCAGGGTTATAGTGATCTCATTCAGGCCAAGGAACTAGGAGTGTTCTTCAAGAAACTTGTGAACCTGATGTAATAAACAATAACTATCCCAGATTTGTTTGAATACAGCACAGGCTTCATTTTATAAAGATGGCTCTTGGAAGTATATTTGCAAACAATTTCCAGAATAAAATATTTCACCTTTTAAAAGCTGTAGAGAGAATTAAAAATGTAAAATAAAATCTCACCTCCTTTGTTCATATCTGTTCTAGGCTTTAATTTTTCTTCTTCTGGAAGAGAAGATGTGGATGTAAGAACACTAGGCAATGGTGAGGCTTGGAACATCCCTTGTGAAACACAAACCCAAACAAAACCGTTAACCGCAGCTACCCTAATAGATCTTGCTGAATGCTAAGTGCATAAGTGTGTGACTAGACGTTCTCTGAAATTTTATCTCGGAAATATTTTAGTGATATTTATGTATTTATTCCCAAAGATGGAAGAGTTTCATAAAACCAGCTGAAAGAGGAGCCCTTTTTCAGTGTCCTTGACTGCAGAGATGCATGGAACTGCATAGCTTGTTACGAGTATTTTATTTTACCTACTTCCCATTTTTAAGCCATTTATGTCAGACTGATTCCTACCTTGTTTTCTGTTGGGTCCTTCTACTTTGCCTCACTGTCACTGGGGAGTGGGGAAGCCTTATTTTCTTTTTGAACTTGGGTCCTTCATAAAGGTCAGTTGCTTTCCAATATGCTGAAGCTACTATAGCCAAAGGAGGAGGGGAAGGAAAAAGTAAAAATTAACAATGATGTGTTCCAGTTGCTGTCTGATTTGTAGTGTAGTTCTTGGCATTGCTTGTACTGGGGATCATCCCTCGCCCTGAGCACGGAAGGTGCAGCTATTGCAACAGATGTTTAGCTGAGGGAGCGGGATTTAACATCATCTTGCACCTGGGCATTGCTGTAGGTGACAGAAAATAAGCTAATTAACTTTTTTCTTATTTTATTTTTTAATTAGCACAGACTTGTACAAGATGTCTTCAGGGAAGTCGTAATTTGCACTTATTGCTGATACTGGGGTTTAGTAGCCAAAAAAAGTCCCTTGTTTCTTTCCTTCCATCTGATGCTACATCCCTAAACCCGCAAGTCCTATCCCTGTTTGCATAACAGCAGACAATCATCTTCACACCTTCCAATCCTACTGCATAAATTCAAACGTTAATTTAGAACAACATGTTTTTATGTTTTATGACTGTGCATGTTGCCAGGAAGGCCCTTTGCAATTGAGCTTGTGAATCCTCGTAGAATACATTTTACTGCTGAGGAAATGAAAGGACTTCAGCAGGTAAATCATTTGCACCTCGTGGAACTCATAAAGCATGTGTTTCTTCTCTAACTGAGCAGTTTTGCTAACTGATTCTTTTTTAAATATCACAGACAATTAATAACTCTTCAGACAAAATAAAGGTTCGAGATTTACAGCTTGTCACCAGGTCAGTATTTATCATCGCTGGCAAGGGATTTCAAAGTGATGCTTTGGGAATTTTGCAAGCATTCCTGCTCACAGTGTTATATAATTATGCTTATGTTATGTGAGTAATTAATTTCTATTGTTTAGAGAGGCAATTGGTCGTATGAAGGAAGGTGAAGAGGAAAAGACAAAGACCTATAGTGCCTTAATATGGACAGACAAAGCAATACAGAAAGAAGATATTGCATTTCTAGATGATATCAAGGTATCTGTAGCTTGCTTTGCTAATTTATATAGTACCTGTCCTGGTGCCCTAGGGGAGAGTTTATATACATGTAGCCACGGAGATACCTCTTTCTCTGTGGGTTGGTTTGGGTTCCTTTTGATCCAGGTTCCTCTTGCTATAGGGACTTTCATACCTCCCCCCATTCTCACCCTTCCTTACTTAACCCTTGTCATCCTGGCAGTACAGCCAAGACGACAAGTTCTTGTGTGACGCCAACCTTCCAGTAGACCAAATAATAAAAGGTAGGGAATGGGAGAGGAGGAAATCTGGCACTCACACCCCTTTACCCTAGATAGTGCTTTGCGTAAATGAAAGGAGCGGAGAAGGTCTTTTGTTCTGCAGGCTCTAAAGCCATTCCTCCACAGCTGCAGCAATGAGGAGTTTGAAATGTCTGTGGAAGATAATGCAGGGAGGCCTTAGGAAGTGCTCAGTGTAACAACCACGCTGTGTTAACGAGAACTTTCTCCAAATGTTGGGGAGATACTGCTGATGAAGTGTGTTAGTTTTTGTTGTGTTGCACCATTTCTTATGGGTCTTGGCCATGTGAAATCATTCTCAAAGCAAGGGCTTGAGCGATTTCAGTTTAGGGAGACAACTGTTGTGAAGTTGGGGTTTTTTTAGCATGCCCACTCACTTCCTGAAAAGTTGCTGTATCTCATTTGGGAAAGGGGGTGGGGAGTGAACTTTTTAAAACACTGTTAGGAGATCTAATCTCATTTCGGTTTTTGGTTTGTTTTTTTTTTTCCTAGGGGGTTGGCTGTAGTTTAGACAAAGCATTTTGTGGGTGGGATTCTTTTTTTTTTTTTTTTTTTCTTTCTTTTTGATTGCCCTGAGGCTCTCAGTGAGCTTCTAAATCCTGGAGTCATTCCAGCAAAAGGACTATGGAGATTTCAAGGTTATTCCTCTGTATTTGTGGTTCCATTAGTTTGTGTTCATATGAGGCCTTCTCATTTAGCCTTTGAGATGGCTGTCCTTTTTTCCTTTGATAAACATGGAAAAAATTAGTCTTGCCTCAAGAAGATTATTCAACTTCCATAATACAACAGAAAAAAAGATGTGATTGGTTAACAATACTTATGACTCTTACAATCTGTGCAGTATGTTGCACATTTCCTTCCTCATTTATTGTGTTACCTCTTGTAACAGGAATTAAAACTTGATCAGAAGACACCTCTCCGGGTTCTTCACAGGCGTCCTCTAGCTGTAAGATGTCGGATCATTCACACCATGAAATCAGAGTACATAGATGAGCATCATTTTCGCCTGCATCTGAAGACTCAGGCAGGAACGTATCCTTAGATGCCATTACGCAACACGTTTACAAAACAGCTTGCTGATTAGAGGCATTTGGGTAATGGAAAGTTTCCTGCTTTTCTTGCTGCGGTGTTTCTAAATCCCTGCTCTTCAGCAGTCATATGTTGCTGCATAATGTTTGCTATTATGTCAGAATTTTACATTCAGGCTTTCGTACAAAAATGCTACCTCTGTGTGTGTGTTTATGATGACCACTGTGATAGTTTTAAAGTATATGATAGCTATAAAAATGTACTGGTTAAAGATAGACTTAAGCTTTTTCTAATTTAACTGAAAACTTTTCACCTTAGAAAATGAGCTTTTCCACAATATTTAATGCACTGCAATGCAGACTGTAGATTGCTGCTACTTACAAGG
The DNA here is from genome assembly GCF_028858705.1 of Grus americana. NCBI lineage: Eukaryota > Metazoa > Chordata > Aves > Gruiformes > Gruidae > Grus > Grus americana. The sequence goes on from NC_072854.1 coordinate 122,212,909, forward strand.
TAACAATTTTGTCATAAAGTCACCACTCACTTTGGGACAAAACAGAAAAAAACAGGTTAATAGTGCAGTTTTTGGCATTAGAGTCAGAAGCCAAGAATTAGGAAATCTTTTAAAGATGGGTTTGGGCTTAACAGGACATTCACTGCAAATTGGTTTAGGAGTAGAAAAAGACACTATGTTTTGCTTTGAGTGTCTTTCACCATACTCTTTTTCTTCCTTTTGATTTCTTTGCGGTAAAATACACCTTTCCTTAGCCGGTATTTCTAGCTACATTAAAGAATTTGTGCATGGCGACTTTGGAAGAACAAAGCCCAGTGTTGGCTCCCTGCTGAACAGCACTGCTGACATTCTGGAGTTGGATGTGGAAGTAAGTGCGTTGCTATTTATCGTTCATGGAAATTAGTAACGTAGTTGCATTTGTGAGAGGGTTTCAGTGGAATTGCTCTAACCAAATCAACATTCCTTACCACAGTTAATAGAAAAATTGATGTTGATGCAAAAATCGTGGTTTGTACCACGCTCCTGCATGTGACAGGCTCCCTCTGCTGAATTCATGCCAGGGACGGATGGGAGGATGTACCAGGAATTGATGACAATTGTTATTAGCACCCACTGGAATAGACCTTAGCAATGTTAGATGCACCACCTCGTTTCTTTTCATATGGGGTCAGATGAAAAATAGGAGAGGCTTGACTTCCTCTTTCAGTGCTGGTTCAAACACAGCAAGAAATTATATCTGTTCATTTGCTGGAGTCAGATTTTAAAATAAAAATTTGTTTTTGTTAAGAGAATGTATGTAGAGATATGGATTTAATATTTAACCTAGTGGTATGGCAAGGTTTATTTAAAATGTGGGGGTTCGTTTCAAGTAGCCAGCAATCAGCATGCTTGTTCTCATGTATTTCTGGAAAAGCCACCCACGTGTTACGTTTTGCAGAATAGACTTGCAGTTTTTGGCGTATCTTTTGTGGGGAATACAGAAAGCGAGCTGGTGGAGGGCACTTGGGTTACCTCTGAAAACAGGAACGCCTGACTTGGGGCTCAGGCTGATAAGCATCGCTCTCGTATGGATAGGTGTCGCTACAGTTATTGGACATAACCGTGAAAGATGTCTAGGGACTTGAAAATAATTAGTCATCTTGCTAATAATGCATGTTAGCTCAGCCTAAGAGCCTAATCCTTTGATGAAGTTGTAGATTAGGCGAGGAGCAGGTATGATTAATGTCGGCAGTTTTGAAGCCAAGGCGCTTAACGTGCTGCGTGCCGATCCCAGTGTTGTGATTGCAAACGGTGATACTTCGGTAGCGTAGGGCGTGCTGCTTTTGGAAGAGGACGAGCAACAAGTTTATGCCGAAAGGGAACTGGAGATGTGGCCTCAGGGAGGCCAGGGAAGAAAGACATAATCCAAGTTGTAGTAATTATGACATTTGCTTCTGATAAAGCATCAGGCATGTTTTGTCCCTTTTGACTAACAGTCAGGATGACTGTTAACTATGTTGCCTAGATAATTCTTGCGCATAATGCTTGACAGCTTATTCTTTTAGTCTAGTTTTCCTTGCTCAGGAGGCGGATTTGGGGATAGGTGATGGTTTTCTACTTGAGCCTTGCCTGCACTGCCCAATACCTGAATATTTCTGTGGCATCAATCAACAAGTTGTTTGTTCTCACATCATAACAGCCCATCTGTAGGATGGGTAGAAGGCGGAGATAGTTCCCATTTTTAATTAATAGTTCCTGACACTCTGCGAATGCAGCCCAACATGAAATGATTCCGGGAAGCAGCAGTACAAGGAGTTGTGATTCCACTTTATGAAGAAAACCAAGCTTCCAGAGAACTCTTGCCCGTGGAGACAATTAGAAGGAGGTGGCTGCTTCATGCCACTGGCTCCTGCTTGCCTTGTCCCACGTCTTTTATCTTAGTGTCCTTTACTGTTTCTTTCCACTAGAAGCCTATAGCTGACAAGCAGAGAGTTCTACCACCAAGTCTCTTTATATACTTAAAATATCAAGTCTGCTGATTTTGCCTTTCCCCCCCCCCCCCCCCCCGTTCTTCTAGTCTGTTGATGTTGACTGGCCTCCAGCCCTGGATAATTAACTTTCCAAGGTGGGACGAGGAAGAAGCAGCTCCTCTGTCAGCAGCTGGTTACTGAACACCGTACCGTATTACGGCTTGGTTGCAAAGTATTTCTGTTGAACATTTGGATCATGTTGATCTGCCAAAGGATACTGGTACTTTGAATCAACTTTAAAACGCTCTGGAACAGGTAGTGTTCATTCCAGCTTTAGCCTTATTTTCATTTCTTCTGTGCGTAAAAAGATTTTGGTAAGCTAGTGTATTGATAATAAGTCTTTTTTAAAAAAAAAAACAATTAAGCAAAAGATAAATGGTGTAACATGTTCAAATGGTGTACTGAGCAAGTACATCAAATATGCTTTCTGCAGTAGTTTAAAATGTTTTAATTAAAAATAACTCTCCCTCAAGCCAGATTTTTTTTAACTCTTTTTTATATGTGATGCTGCAGCTTTCCTGGCTGGATGCAGGTAGAACTGAGTTACCTGGGCACCAGCCCCCACTTTTCCTGAGCACTAGTCACACAGGTGTATTTCCCAAAATACAGGGGAGACTCTGAAACCAGCCAGGTAGCACCTGGCACCAGGCAGCTCTCTGCTGACTGCATTTTTGTTTTCAGAGGAAAACTTTGCACTTAAAACCAAGTTTTTCCTCATTTAAAAACATCAGCAATCCTTCCTAGAAGTAACAGTTGAGGTGCTCGAGTCCTCAACAGCTCTCTGGGCCGGTTACGGTCCTCTTCGGGCACAGGATTTCCCCAGTTGAGTTACCATATATAAAAAGATTGAGATCTCCTGGCAGCAGTGCACAATGGAAATCTAAAGAAAAAAAAAATAGGAATACCAAGAACCCCGAAGTACAGGGAAACAGAAGATGTACTGAAGAATATTGATACTGAGAGAGCAAGTCAGAGATAAAAAGCTTTGGCTTCCAGCATAGTTGGTTTTTTTGGGGTTTTTTGGGTTTTTTTTCCCCTAGTATCCAGCCTTGGGTGGATGCCTGGAAGAGTTGAACATTGTCTAGGAACTTGCCTGGAATAGGGACCACCTAAGGGTTTTCTCCTTTGCTTGTATTATTGTAAATGTTTCACACAAAGCAGGATTATTTTTATGTTTATTAGCAAGGTCCCACTGCCTAGATCTTTAGGAAAAGCCCCTTTTATGCCTGGATCATGTTAATCCATTAGGAAGATGGTTCTGGTTACGTGAAGGAGAACTAAAGTATCAACAGGAAATTAAGGTTTCAAATGTAAGGGCTCATCAGTAATTAATGTTATTTCTGAAATAAAGAGGGTAGTATTTGCCCAGACAAACCCGTTTGGGGAAAGGGAGGATTACCGAGATGTCTTACCTTCAATTCAGTGGTGCCAGGACCTCTTAATACAACGGCTGCACGATAACTTTAGCTGAAGGCTTCAAAAAGGCAGGAATGAGTACGCTTGCAAGGAGGTCCTAAAAACCGATCTTGAAAAACTAGTCCTGGGGTTATACACTCTGCCTGCGATGGGCTGTCAAAACTTGCCTCGCGTCATTTGTTTTCCTAGTCCACTGTAAACTTAAGTACAGCAGTAGCTCAGAAGGTCCTAACACAAAAATAATAGGAACGTGGTGCAGACAGCAATATGTTTTTAATCTTAAAGCTGTTATGAGCAACAGATTCCAGGAGTAGTTGTCTCAGATAATCATCTCTACCCAGACAGGAAGTGTCATGAATGATGGAAAACAAAGAAACTGAATTCAGAAAACAAACAAAAAGAGAATTTCAGTCTCGTTATCTATGTGATTTCTTGAAACTCAAAGTGAGCTACAACATGATTTATAAATTCCATAAACTACAGGGGAAAAAAATGTAAACATGAGTGCGCCACGGCCATGACACACATTAGAGGAGCTACCCTGGGGGGCAACGGGGCCAGCAAGGGAGAAGCAGAAAGGGGTCCTGCTCCTGCCACAGTGCACGGACACTCGTGCTCCCAGCTGCGGCTCCTTCCGCAACATACTGTACGCTGTCGTGGTGACACGGTGATTGTGTCAAGAATCAAAGTGCAGCTAAGCAAGACTATAAAAACTACACTAAATGGGCCGAGTCTAATCTCGTCTCCGTACAAGGTAGAGAGTTCCACCAAAAGTTCCCAAATTGCTTATTTTTATGATAAATGTGAAGTATCCAAATGGGGGGGGGGGGAAGCTGATGATGCAGATATCTGCCGAGATAGTTATTGTTCAGTGATCATGTGAAAATTCAAAAATGAGAGATGTAATCTGGGTTTTTTGAACTTTGTTTAAAGTCTGCGGTTTCTAATACAAGGTAAACACTTTGAACTATCATAATCTGTAATGAAGATTGCAGCAATAATATTAGCGCTGTACTCTGGCCTTCATCTTATTTTTCAAAGTAAAATACCTACTTGTAAATATTCAAACAACATGTTTTGTGAGAGTAAGATTTACTCGTTAATGAGGCATGTGTGAAAGAGGTCGATCTTTTCTAGCACATTACGTGAAAAATACTAAAAAACCTGTGAGCGGAAAATACTCTAAAAAGCCCTGGGATAAGCAACCCATAACCTACCTTCTCCCATTTCTCTGGCTTTCCTGCCGTGAGGGATGTCATGAAGCCGAGAAGGCTGCAGAAGCTGAGGAGTTCTTAGTATAACCAGGTTTTTTTAATTACAAAACTAACTCGTTTACAAAGGAAAAAGAGAACTTGGAAAATATTTAATTATACAGTAAAAACAAACTGTACTATCAAGAGCTTTCTATGAAGTAAAATGTTTACATTTAATAAACTTACAATTGAGAACGTCAAAAAAAAAAGAACTGAATAAACAACACATTTCAAGTTTTCTTTGTATTTCGGTGGTCTTTCTGTTACTTAAGACTGCAGAGGAGCTCTGGAAAAAGGTAGGTGTTACGCAGAAGCGAGGAGAAACTGCTTTAAAACATGGAGAGGCAATTCATCGCTTTGTGCACCTAGAGTCAGGGGAAGCAGTTTGCCAAACGTTGTACGTTCTACGCGTTGTTCAAGGAGTGTATTCTGTCATAGCTGCGTAACTGGCGTGACGCACTACAGCAGCAGCGCCGCGCTGCTTTGAACGCGATGAATTACTGCCGTTAAGGACTCCTCGCTTTCCTATAAACCACAGAGGGGGTTTGGAGTTCCTTTCCGCCTTGTGTACAACAGTACTTCTCAAGTGGCTTTTTTTTTTTATTTGGGGTTGTGTTTTGGGGGGGTTTTTTTACATACCCGAGTCTGCTTTTTCTATTGCTTCTTTCCATGGTTGGCAAACAGTAACAATTAGATTCTTAAGCCTTATCTGCCATACAAAGCAGCTGTATAACTTAAGAAATACTCATCTATTTCTTGCTGTGTTGCTTCTTAAAAAATAATAATAATAATAATAATAATAATAAAATAGCAAAGCCCTATAATGCAGAGTAGAGTGTCTTACCTAGCCAGTTACATCCACGTGAGTTGTCACAAAACATCTCGCAGCTCGGGCTAAGAACAAAGACCGGGAAGTAAGTGAAAGGGAGGAAGTTCAGGTTTCTGATACAGAGTATAGAGGAGTGTTTCTAATTAGTAGACTGGCATGGCCGTAAGTCGTTAATTACAAGCATCTAGACGAGGCTGCATCAAGGCGGCCTCTGGGTTTGCCCCAAAGCTTTCTCGGGAGGGGAGGCAGGATCGGAGCCTTCTTTTAAGCAGTCACTTGCATAGCAGGAAACTGCCGGGATACCTGAGGAAAAAAATAAGGTGCATCGGCTCAACACCTTTCTGCCATTCAAAATAACGTGCGTATCGCAGCTACACACACACAAAAAAAAAAAAACTTTCAGAGAAATAACCGTGTGCTCCATTCCTAAAGCAACAGGGGTTTGTTTTTTAAAATAGTGCACTTTGGATGAAGTGCAGAGAAGTCCTTACTTTCTGTTTACTTCTTTTGTGCAGTGATTCATTTACAACAGAGCTGGACTATTTAAAAAAAAAAACAAAACAAAAACACACAAACTCAAACCTTCCGGTCTTTTAAAATATATCTAACAATGACATAGTCATTAAAAAAATTTTAGAGTAAATTTGCTTTCAAAGCAAATGGAGTGTGGTGAAAATGTGAAAACTCAATGCTTGATCTTGTATTAGGAGAAGAATATTTTGTAAGACAGAGGGTAAGAAATCTAAACCTTTCAAGTAAGTGGAGCAGAACTTTAACATCTTTAGGCGAGTATGAACTAGAGTGCCCATGTGCAGGTGGGTTTTTTTCCTAATTTCCATCCTATCAAAATTTAAATGTAATTTCCACAGCAAAAATGATTCTTTTCCAAACAATTTTAACCCTGTGAAGTATTTGAAATTTTAACCCTTCTGAAGATGCCAGCTTTTACAGTCCCTGAAGGTAAGGAAAACTTAGGTGTTGAGAGTTCCCTTTTCCAACAGCGTAAAAATATGTACACAAGGTACGACTTTTAAGGTAGAGAACCCCAAGCCCAACTCCCACCTCTCTCCTTTAGGGGCACCAGTCTTTGGGCCGTAACACATAACTAAGCTCTGTCCTGAAACTTGCACAGGAATGTTCTGAAAGAGAAAGCAGGGACTCCAGAAGGGTAAGTTACTCCTCTTCACAAAGGTCTACGTACCCGCTGCCGGCTCAATGGTTATAGTTTTGTAATATGTTCATGTTATCAAATGGGAAAGACGGATAGAACTCATCAGTGTGGACACCGTTGGTGTCATAGAACTGGTTGTCTGCAACGCTATTCTGATGGTTTGGGATCGGGTTGGCGGGTAGTCGCGATTCGCTTAAAACTTCTTGGTCTATAAAACTGTAAACTGCTGTATCAGCTAAGTTAGACTGCGAATTAAAAGGCGTGCTGCCCGGGGCTGCTACGGGCGGGCAAGGCGGAGGCACCTGATGGAGCTGCTGCCTGTGGTTGCTCGCGTTTAACACCGGATTGTACTTTTCAAAGTTTATGCTAGTGCAGTTCATGTCATCGGTCTCCATGTGCACGATGCTGTTACTAGGAACGCTCTGCATGTCTGCAGTCGACGCCGACGCCGCTGCTCCCATCCCGTTGGCGCTGCCAAAATTCCGGTAAAAGCCTGAATCCTTCTCGTCAGGCCAGTTCAGAGGGCCGTCGTGGAAAGCTGAGAGCGCGCCGCCACCCTGAGCGGCGGGCGGAGGCGCGTCCGCCGCGAAGCTGTTCTGCGGGTGCGCGTTGAGCAGGCTGCCGGCTGAAGAGGGGGTGCCGTACAGCGGCTGCCAGCACGAGGAGAGCGCGTCTTGCTTCCCTGGCCCCACCTGCGCAGGCGGATGGGCAATCTCGTTGCAGACAGCGTAGCTCTGACTAGCGTTGCCCAGGGTTTCTAGCCTCGGCATCATCAACGTGGATGAAAACAGGGGTTCTATGGGAAGGAAAGACGTGACTGCATTTTAATGCCATTTTTTATATATTTGTTTTTAAATTACAAATGGTAAAAAGCAAAGCAAAACCAGCGCTATCTTAGATTACAGGTGCATTTGCACTTTTGTATTTGCTTAACTGCTCTCCTGGGCGGACACTAGATTTCTGGAGAGCGGCAAGACAGCCATCCACCTCGCCCCTCCGCGGCGTGTGCTGAACGTGACAGCCACAGTTCCGTAAGAACTGACGGTCTTCGTTTGTACAGTCAAAACTACCACTATCTTACAGGAAGAAACCCTCAAGAGAGAATTAAAATTCTAAGCAAAGAGGAGGGAAGGCCAGGAACTGAGTGAAAAACGCCCTTCCCCACAGCTAGCGGGCACTCCTTGTTTCAAACCGCTGCCAGATTGGGACGTACACGCAAAAACCTACCGTTCTTAATCAGCTTCCCTTCAGGAGTGACAGTGGAGAATGGAGTTACTTTGGGCCTCTCTGTCGCAGTTGATCCTGCGATGGAAGAAAGCATGAGTCCACACCGGATGTTTGCTTTTATATAAAATAACTCCCCCCTCAATCTAAGTTCACTCAAACAAGAAAAAAAACCCAAATCTTTTCCTTACCACAGTCCTGTATGAGCTTTTGCCAAGCCAACGTCGATCTTTGCCGTTTTGCTTTGTTGCCATATGGATCTACAGAGAAAGGAGCAGAAGGAAAAAGCGTTAAGCTTTGATAGAATTAGTAAAGGAACTTTCTAAAACTTCTACTAGCGGCCCCTAATCGTAGTAAAATATATTTAAAGAAAAATATTTCGGATGTGACGGCACTAACCAAGATAATGCTATTAACAGCAATGCCTGGTATTTTCATTGAAAGAGGGAGCAAACCGAACTATCGTTATTTTTAAAGACCAAAAGTCTACTTGGTAGAAGCAGCAGTGTTGTGGAATTTACTAATTAAGCTACTGTTTATTATCAACATGAGTTCTGCACCGATAATGGCTTTTAAAGAAACTCAACTAATTGGAACCGTACCCTTTTCATCTGGCAGGTATCTGAAATCCATAGGTTCACTGACTTCCTGGTCTGAAGGTCTTCGCAACTGCATCTTCACCGTGACGGGCTCGGTGATGTCTTTGAGGAAGGGCGGCGTTCTGAACACAATCGCAACTTGACGGTGAACGTCAGCTTGTGAGAAGGAACCTTTGGCCTCCCAGTTGTCCAAGACAAATCTGACTTCTATATCATCTAGTCCGTTAGAAACAGAAGATGCTTGTTAGGCTGAAAACTTGCAGCAGGAAAAAGGGGGAAGGGGAACAAAGGACTCTGACTCAGAATTCAGATGCAAAGTAAATGGCTGGACTTTAAAGGCACCGAGGATCTTTCAGAGCCCTTGAACCCAAACGTTATTCTGCCCAGCTATAAAACCAGACCACTTACACAGGACTGCAGTGAAGGGCTTAAGTTCCCCAGCTAGAAAGTGGCAGCATCAGTTGTTTGGAACAAAGGCGGGGGAAAAGAACAAACCAAAACTAGTCAAGATTACCTTTCTGAACTTTGTCACACAGCAGAAATATTTCATCTCCTCCTTTTACACTTCCACAGTTCTTGTTCACACGACAGATTCTTAATTCTGCTGTGTTGGGAGCTCCTGGAAACAAATTTGGTGATCAAGAATTACTGTAACTTTGTCACTTCTGAAGATGAGGTGCTGGGAGTTAAGGCGTACGAAGGGAAGGCAACAGCCGGAGGAGGGTGACGCACTGAACAAGTGGCTCCATACAGGAAACTCAGAAGCAGGGCTTCATGTTCCATGATGCTACAGCTCTCAGACGCTCTTCTCCAAACACAAGATACCGGTGCAGCTGTGCTGCTTACTGCCTAAGTGTTCTAGAGTAGTCTCAAAATACTTCCCCGAATGACGTTACTGTGCTCAGTGCTGCTGCCCTTCAAGCTGTAGAATTCAAAGCAGTTCTTTGAGGGACTCATGACCTGTTACAGTCATGCTTCTCTGGAAAAAGCTGGGCTAGCAAGTCAAGAAAATTCCCCTCTCTGAGTATCAGACATGCTTGGCCATCAAACCGCTCCTCTGTTACCCGCTCTAGGTGTTTGAGAACAGGTCTAGGAGTCTAACTTTCACGCCTTTACCTAGGGTAGCAGATTTCACTCCAAAATGCTCAAAATTCAACTCTGAGCTGTGGCTGTACACGCACAGCGCTCATGACAATTGCGGATGGAGAGCTGCCGCGTGCACAATCTCTGGTAGCATTGTATATCGCAATGAATTAACCGCGAGCCGAGTTTGCGCACTGCACGCAAACAACCTGACGGCTACGGGGGGACTCGGGCGGGACAGAGACAAGCAGTACCCGACGGCATCCAGCCCTGTTCAGCAGCAGCAGCAGCTTTCCTGCTGGGTAAATACGGACGGGAGACTTCTGCAAGAAAGAACAGCCCCCTTGGAGCGTTGTGGGCTGTGCTACAATTTATTTAAAAGGGCACTAATGCCACAATACAGTGATTCAGAAGTAACAAAGAACAAACAAACAAGGCCTGAATGGAAGAACTCTCGCTAGAATTTCAAGTTCACCCCGTGCCTATATGCCGTGCTGACGCTTTAAGTACATGAGCACACACCAATTTTAAACCCCGTCTTCGTGTAACGTACGAGGTAACCGATGCTCATTTTTCTGCTGCTGGCTGTGACCACATTCATAGCTCACTGCACCTTTTCCACCCCTCCACTCCCAACAGAACTAAGCTACGCTGTGCCATGATGTTCTCTCATATTTTTACGGTAAGACATCAACTCTAAGTGTATTTCGAATGCCTGGGAGGAGCCGGCTGGTGCCGCTTTGCAACCCAGAAACCCATCCTCCTACTGCCACAGCAATGTGAGGCTCCCCCGCCCCGGGCTCCCTGTTCCAGGCACAGAGATGAAATACAAAACCAAAGCTCATGCTGTCACCTTAAAAAAAAATAATTAAAAAAAAAATCTACTTTAGATTCTCAGTTTGAGTCAATTCCTGCCTGATCTTTCATGGTACTGCACAGGTACACTGTAGCACAACGCAGACTACGCTTAAAACAGAGCTCCTGGGAACCTCAGACCCCAATTACGTAGTTACTATCTGTGGCTATTACTATTATTATTATTAGGAGAAGCAGGTGCTACAGCCTCATTTACTACATGACACATGCCACTTCGTTTGCTGAATGAATCAGAAACTTTGAAGGGAGGGGAAACAAAACAAACCCCAAAACAGCACAGGATCATATGATTGACGGTGTCATTGTACGTTTTTCACAGGAAGGGTAAATTAAGAACTGCAAGGAGAAGCCTAATTTTACCTTTGTTTCACTTCTGTGTGCTCGAATGGCACTCGGCGTCCTTTAAACAGGTTTTTCGGAAGGTCTCCTTTTTTGTCTTTTGTTTTAAGGGGAGTTTAGAAGGGAGGATAAAGGAAAGAAACAGAAACGTGGATGTGCCGCGCTCTGCTGTCAGCACTGGTGCCGGGCAAGGACGCCAAGTTTGGCGGCAGCCTCAGAGGGAGACGTTCCCGTGGCCTCTCCTGCGCCGTGCTGCATCCCATCTCCTCCACTGTGCACCCCCTCGCCTCCGCTCCTGCCCAATTCCCGTGCCTCGCTCCCCAAAAGCACGTCCCTGTAACAAACACCCAGAAAAACGAGCTTCTCGCCAAAAAACAAGGGCGGAACACCATGTTCTCCCTAGCCTCGTTTCTCAGAAAGGGTAAAGCTGCTTTATCTGACTCTTCCCGAGAGTTTTTGGTGCCGCGAGGTACGCAACTTGGGAAATTTCAGTTCAAAACCAGTTAACATTGTAAGCAACTGAAAACAGAAGCTGCCTGTAATACTGAATTTTATTAACTTGCAGTCTCTGCTAATGCGATCGCCTCCGTATTATGTTCATATTATTCTTATGCATCTCTACTATCCAAAGCAGGTGGACACTACAAAGTATTAGAAAGTGAAGAAATTACTAGATTTAAAACGTGCAAACCGATTTTCAGAAAAGCTCTGAGCACCTTTTTGCTCCTGATCTGAACAGATCTGTGAAAAGCTTAAAATCTAACAACTCAGGACTTGTACCGTACAATTTTATCTTTTATCTAAAGTTATAACCTGACCTTACCCAGTTCTATATGACAGAGCAGGTTTAAAAAGGCTAACATTTAAAAAAGAAATTCAGGTCTGAAACTGCTGTTCCAGACAAAAGCAGCATAATTTTTATGATTCGTGGTTGCAGTTACGAACTGTTTTATTTACACCACTGCTACGCTACGCGGAAGATTTTAGATACCTATAGTATATCAGAAGCTGTCCACAGACACCCACACTGAAAACCCAAGCTTCCCCCACCACACGGCTATCTGTCATTTCAGCAGCTTAGCAAAGACTGACGTCAATCAAGGAGTAATCATGATTTGGCGTATTTCTAAATGGCATCTGAGACATACGTGCAAGATTTGCAGCACAATTTTTATCTCAACCCTAATTACTCAAGTACTACGAGGGTTCTCAATAACACAATGCACACAGCTCCAACTTCTAGAGAATTCTAGAAGAGACTCTAAAAAAATTATCAGAAACACCCGGAGTTCACAATCAACATTTTTGCAGTGGTTATGCCCACATCGACACAATTCTAACATCAACTTTATAAAAAGCAGACCTCATTTTATTCAGTAGTTTCTGCTAAAGTAGTGTCCCTTGACCTTAATTACTGAGCACAGAAATACTTTCACTGCAGAAATAAAAACTACTGCCAAAAAGTTGCTAATTATTAAAAGCTCTTCTGCTATTCTCCAGGAGAGAAGTCCGGCACGTGCTGAGGGCTAAAATCCTTAAATGCAGTGACCTGCCCAAGCCATACGGAAGTCCGGTTTTTTGGAATGTGGAAAACGGTGCCAGGAAGGGGCGTTTCACATACTTCTGCACCCTCCCAGAGCAGGATCAAACATTCCCCCGTTACCTGCCTATACACCGAAAACTGGAGCTGGCCGGGATACAAAAGGGATATATAAAAGCGTTAAGCCAGTCTCCCACCGGGATAAATCTCTCGAGTCCTGTTCCAGAGCCCTCACAAGGCAAAGGCAAGACTCCTCCCGGGTACAAACAGGCTTGAGAGGACATCCTTGGAAACCAGATCAGCCTCACGGCTGCCATCCATCTCGCTACTGTTTATTTTAATCGCCTGGCACGTCAGGAGCAGGCCTTTCCTTGCTGTGATACGTGAACAAGGGCTGAAAAAGCCCCGGTGCGTGAGTCCATGGATGCAACAGACAATTCTTACTCTGGTCAGCCAACACTTCACCCTGGGATCATCTTTTGAATATATGCTCACCGACTTGCTGTGTGTCAGACGGGCATCGAGCGGTCCCAAGCCACAGAAGTGACCCAGAATACTGGCGCAGGCCTCAAACTGGCCTGGCATTTTTCATCCCAAGCGAAAAGAGAAAAATAGAAGGGGGGAGTGGGGCGGGGGGAAGCGCATTGGACTGAGTTGGTACTTACTGTTGTCATAGATGGGGTTGGAAATCAAAGGAGGAAGAGCTAACGTGTAGTTGCCGTGCTCGTCGGGGAGGAAAGCTTGGAAGCAGAGGCGGACGACATTGAGATCGTACTCATCGATGTTGTGCAGCTGCTCTTCAGGCACTGAACAGCAGAAGGAAAGACAAAACTGAGGATTAGTCATCAAAACCAGCAGTAATTCTTTAACAAACTGGGGAAGAGTGTTCACCAGTAAAAGAGATGGTGTTGCTGAGGCAGACGGAACGTGCCCATAATCCCTGCTAACTTTGCAGGGGCTGCATGAATAAATTCCTCGTGCACAATAAACGACACAGAAGCCTTTAACGCTTTCCCTTCGTCAAACAAGGGTAAACCGTCCCAGTTCTCCAGGCGTTTCTTGCATCTGGTTTCCTCACCTCGCCTTCCAGACCAGTTTCACGTATCGATAGTTTAAAAGTCATTCCCTGGACACATTCCTCTCGTTTGTGCATGACGGAATTTACAAAATGAATGCTGCTGCTGAAGAGAAATCTTTTGATACAAGGAAGTCCTAGGACGTAGCTGAAGATTTTCAGCAACAGCCAGAAACTTCTGCTACATATCATTATTTTCCTCTAGAAACCGAGATGGAAAAATAATCAGAAGACCGTTCTCGGGGCAAAAATGAAGCCGAAACAACACAAACCATCTCCCCTCTCCCATCAACATCTGTGTCACTTCAGTACCCTTGACGATAGCAATTAGTGGTGTCATTATCATATAATTTCATAGTACAACAAGCAAACACTTGCTGGAAAAGATGTTTCCTTACATATGCCTCCCAGTGTAAAACACAGTAACGCATAACCTAAGCTCAGCATTTCAGTTTTGTTCACTCTTTCACTTAGTTCAATTTCAAGACACGGGGCCCGGGCTATCGTGACGGAACGTCATGTGTACTCCCAGCTAACGGGCGATTCGGGGAAAAGCAGCCCCCTCTGAATTCGATGCTTTCCTTTAAGGTCTGACATTAACTATTACGTTGACATTCAATGCTAGCAAAATGAGAAACTGATTTAATTTAAGTACTGGTAATTAAAAATCATTTAGAGAGGCTCTCTTTTGCAAAATCGCTCAAAGCAGCAGTTCAGCATAGTTAGATACTCCTTGCAATTACCTCAAGGGAACGTGTGCCAAGGCAACAGATCACAACCTCTCAAGTTCACACCTTCCCCTGCCCTTTCACAGGCCTCTTGCAAGAATAAAAGATTAAACACGCCTGCGATAAGAAGCCTGGGGATCGCCCTGTACTGATTAGATTGCGCGCGCTGACCTTTAACATTTATCACTGGGTCGGTCTCCACTCTGCCACGAGTGGGATTTCTTCCTTTCACCTTTCGACAGTGTGAAATACTAAACCCGCTGAGCTCAGAATACTTTCCGCTGGCATTCTTAGTCTTTCTTACGCTCCGAGTAATTTGGTTTCTTCTGGTCTCTACTGTTAAAAGCAACCAAATCGCTGTTCCATTTTAAAAGCCCACGATCTGCAATATGTCAAGACGAATACATCAGTGAGTACAAAACTAAGCAGCAACCACATACGTAACTTCAGAAACGCTGGTATCCAGGGGAGTTCTGCCAGTCTGCGCTTTGCAGGTTGGTGACCAACTGTATTACCAGACACAGAGCCAAGTTTTCTAATTTAAGGTATTTCGTTAGCTGACCTGCTAACTTACTAAAATAGGATCTTTAGAAAACAGGTTTGGAGCATACAGCTGTTGGCCCGAACTCAGCGTCAGGAGTCACGCAGCCCCACTGCCCCTTGATACAGCCTGATTTAGAGAATAAATAAATTAAAAAGTGCTCCTCTAGATCGCACCTTGCGGAAGGGGATCATCAGGAGTGCAAAGCTACTTTGCTCCTAGCGGCTCAGATGGCTCTGACCCATGCTCTGACATCGTGGCCAGCAGCCAATTAGCTCCCAAAGACACTCTGACATCACGGCTGACGTTGGCATATTGTATTAACCATTGGTGGCCACGTGAATCCGGCCAGAGAGCCCGAGCGATAGTCAAACATTGAACCTCTTAAAACCAAAATTGAGCATAGAGATTCAATACCTCTGGCTAAGTCAACTCACTGTAGATAGAAGCCAAGGACAAAATTTGGATCTGGCTTTGGATTCTGAATCAGAAGCGAGGACTTTGTGGTCGCACGGGTTAAAGCAGCACCAGCCCTGCGCCGCGTTTTCCACGGGCACAGCAGCCTCTTCCTCAGAAAGAAATAGCACCAGGCTTAAAGATTAAGAGAACTCTGTAAGTGCAAAAATACACTAGATGCAGAGAAAAAAAAAAAAAAAAAAATCGGTAACACTCATTTCCTACACTAAGAACTTACGCAAATTCCCAATTAATCTGTTTAAGCACCTGCCATAGGAAAGGAGTGGTGTGCCAATAACTGCAAGAAACAGAATTGCTGTATACAGCTCACCGTATTGCAGCAAAAAACACTGCTCCCAATTTGCATGTTCTTATAAATGATTTAATACAATTAAAAAAATCTGTACTTTGAAAGAGGAAGTGCTCAGTCAAGACTGATTCCTCTTGGGTTATTTTTAACCAGATGAGAAGAACATAACAGAGCAAAAAAGGAGAACAAGACAGCTGCAACTCCATCTTGTGATGACGTGCTTCAAAAAAAAAAAAAGAGGTTAGATTCCATCTTCATATAAAGAAGCGCACGGCTTTCATCAGTTTCAAAACATATTTCATTCTCACCTAAAAGGCAATCATCCAAACAAAATAAAATGTTGTTATTTTTAACAAACATCTAATTCTGCTCCCTCTGAAGTCAATTTGAGAGTAGCCACTAACTTGAACAGATGCTGGCTTACACCTTGAGAATATTAAAAGCAAACAAAACCGAGGCAGACAAACACACTGACTAATGCCCGGAGTATGGCTGTATGGAGGATGGTCGTGTCACTCAGTGTTATTTCACCAACTTCTGTACCGAAGGACAACAAACAGGGTTAAACCTGACAAACCTGAAGTTATTAAAGTTAAGAAACGCTGTTAAAAAGATGTTTTGGGGAACAGAAAGGACTGGAGAAGAAGAGTAGCCGCTCCATCAACCTGTGCAAGCCCCGCACAAGCGGCTCTACTGAAACCAGTGTCATTATGCATGCGATGTAAAAAAAGTTGCGCGATGTAGCATGGTGGAAGCAGATATGGTAAAAAAAAAAAAAAGGCTCAAACATGACACATGAATAAAAGGAAGTAGTACTCTTTTTGGCAAGAGTTCAACTTCCTCTTCAGACTGCTTTTCGCTGTGTGGTACCACACCTTAACGTCTTCATATGAATCCAACTGAAAGAGCTGGAATCCAACCAACAATCTAGGTACGTTCCTGCGATGGCCCAATCTAATAAAATACTAGTCTTAACCTGGCAGAAATTCATTTTCCGTAGTTATCTATGCAAACACGAGGCTATGAAGGAATGTTTGTAAGCACAGCTCTTTTACAAGGGGACAGAAATCTTTCAAAAGTAACGCTTAGCGACTCAAACACATAGAAATTACAATAATATTAAAAAAAAAGAATTAAAATTCTAAGGTAAACATGGGGCTTGATGCCAAAAAATCCATTAAACCACCACCCACACAACGGAAAAAGAAAACTAACCCCAGTCACCAAGATTCTGGCATTAGGATTTAAAAACCCACTATCTAGAGTTACAGTCAAACCTAGGGAGTATTAGCTGTTCAGCCTGAACGGGACTACAACATCTAGTAAATCCTTTCTTTATAAATCTGTTTACAATGCTTCTGAAAAAAATGCACATTCCCCAACTCAAAAAATAATTGCCTTTGAAATAATTCTCTAATCCATAATCTACTAACATGGGAAGAGATCGATATAATCCCGGCGCGGGCACAAAACCACCCCAAGGAAGCTAAACCATCAACTCCTTCCGACCTGAGCTAGCTCATCTGAGCAGCTCACGTCACACGGGCATTAGGTTTGAGTTATCCCTGTCCCGGAGACTGGTGTCACCTAAGTCCAGAGATGGCCTGAATTCTGAGTCAGGGTTTCTACTGAATGAGAGAACTTCTGGGATTTGCTCCGTAACGCAAACTTGGAGACTTTCTGGGTCCGACCCACCGCCATGGTGTTCCAAGCTCAGGCACAAAATTAAAGATGCCAGTAAGACCAGGGCTCCTGTTTGTTCCCATTTATTTATCTCTAGTGGGTTTTTTTTTTTACTATTTAATAGCGTTCAACATCCAGAAAGGGCAATAAAACACCATTTATCTGATGAAATTACTGGGGGATCATAAGCTCTGATGTTTACTCATAAGGTGATGCTACAGGGAAAGTGAAAGTTTATTTTGAACACTGAAGAGAACTGATGCAGTGTTTGGTTTTTTGACTGATAACACGATACCTGATTAAATAGCAGATCCCTCACACACAGTCCTCCACCCAACTTCTAGACTAATGATGTCAGAAGCTTCTGGAGTGGGTGGGGTTGGAGATACTTCAGCATCTAAACTTAACCTGCGTGGAAACTTCCAGGGCAAATGATGTGGTGTGACACATTCGGTGAGGGCTAAACGCTGAGAATACCCAGTCTACCCTGCAAAGGGACATCTTGTGACCTTCCCTTCTCAACGAGGGGCTGCGGGCGCATATGAGCCACGCCAGACGTCAAAGAGAATGACCTCCCACAAACAAAAACACTTCACCAAGGAGACCGCTCAGGAACACACATCATTAATAATCACAACGAGCTGTATTCTGCCTTTTTTCTTACGCAGATGATGGTTTTTAATTTAGGGATATGCTGGGAGCTCAGTTTCATTTCAGTGATGACACAGAGGTGGTTTGCCTCAAGCGTTTCGCTCCTGGAGCGCAAAGATTCCCCCTTAGCCCTGATACTGACCGATCAGTTTAACTCTGTCTACGCCAGAGGTTTTGCTGTAAAAGGCCGGCTCTGCCCAACCTTCATTTCCAACACCACTCTTAGGCTGGGACCAGCTCTCATGTGGTGAATCAGATCAAGGAACTGGTCTGGCTCAAAACTAACTTGCCAGAAGGAAAGAGGAGAAGGCTTGTTTTGAGTCGGTCGGTTCCCACGAACGCTAGCCTTGGCGCAGGGGAACTGTGGAAGCAGACGGACGCAGCGAAAGGAAGGACTGCCTCTTCCAGCGCTGGTACTGATTTATGCTACGTTCAACCAGTCAGGGAAATGGGGTGCAGGTCGCAGGTCCCTCTCAGCACCCAGGAGGTGCAGTTCAGATTTAATTTCCTCCCCCCAGCCTATGTCCGTGCTGCAGCCACAAGGAAGAGGTAAGTTGCAATCAATTTGGCAGAAAAAAGAAACCTTTGCACGCACCTATGAACAGAATATGCATCAGCAACACTCAATTATTTTAAAAAAGCAAGAAATCAGGGAGTTGATTAGTGTTAAATAACTGTAAAAATTCAGCTGCTAACCCCCAGTCAATAAATGCCCAAACTACTACGGTTACATTTCCCTCATGCATCTTTCAGGCTGCTTCAAGCACATCATCCCTGGTTTACAGAAGGAAGCAGCGCAGGGAAGGTGAATGACCTGGCCTGATACAAAAGCCAAGGGAGGAACTGGGAATACAAATTGAAACTTTTGAAACTCGGTCCTTGCTTTGTCTAGACAATGATTCTCTGAATCTGGGTTCTTTTCCTGTTTTAAGTCCAATCTAAAAAAAAAAAAAAAAGGTAAAAATGGAACAGATTTAAGCAAATATATCCAGCAGCCCCTGTATGTTTCTAAGACATTTTTTAGCAGTTTCTGTTTATAGTACAAAAAAAAGAAGTCAGCATTTTTGTGTCTCTACTTGGTAATTTTCCTCTTCATTTTTAAACAATTTGAAAAGGGGCTGTCCTTTAGGTTAAAATACAAAAAAATTCAGCATAAACAGCAAGAAGTATTTGCATAGGGAACAAAAAACCGAAAAGAGCTTTCCAAAGGTAAAAGCTAAAGCCGTGTTATGATCAGGACATTCGACTTTCCTCAAGTGGATTTGCTCTGTGCCTCTTAAGAAGCCGACAACTCTCACCAAGATTTTCAGCCTGAGAAGTAGGCAGGGGGGGATTGCATATTTGTTTTAATCTAAGGACAGAACTTTAGAGTTTAACACCTGAGGCATTCGGTACAAGGACTCTGATGCTTTCCACTTTCAAACCATTCCCAACTCCCGAATTCTTGCTAAGTCTTCTTTTGGTTCACAATATTTTGCTTATTTGCTCATACAATCAGCAGCCCAAGAAGCCCCCCCATAAAGCCGGCGGTGCCCTGCAGCAAACGGGCTGGAGAGGGGGGATCCTGGCGAACTTGGCCGACGTGGGCGAGCGGCGTCAGAGGAGAGGGGGGTCTTACGAGCGCAGGGGCCAGCAAGGGAAGCTGCGGAGAGGGTGACTGCATGCATGGGCAGGAAGCGAGCGTGACTGGTGTGGGGACGAGCCGAGCGCAGTGCGGAGGCGTGCAGGGGGCGTCGTGGAGACTGTGACGAGTGCGAAGCCAACGCAGGGTCAGCTGCTCGCGGGCGGAAAGGGGAAACGGCAAAGGAAAGACTGCGGAGGCAAACGGAACCAAATTAGCTGTGGGGTAGGGGGGAGAGCCTAAAAATGAATTAAATGCTTATTAGCAAGAGCAATTACAAAGGAAGAGGAATCTTAAGCATATGTCGAGTTCCAGGGAAAGCCTATTTATACCCTCTGGATCAATTGCCTGAAATATGGCAATTCTCTGGGTTTCTCACGCTAAAGACAAGCCTAGGGTTTTCATGCCATCATCCACTTGGCTAGAAAAAGGTTAGTCCTCTGTAATACTGTGCTAAGTACAGTTTTCCCCTAAATTTAAAGAACACATTTAGGGCTTCTCCTCATAGATAATTAGCTTGAGTTGTTATTAACTCAATTGTTGTCTCTATGTCAGGTCACACCTACCCACAAAAGCTCTTAACTGAAGACTGGCTCTTCTTTTAATTTGAGTTGGCTGTACATCAGACAGTACATGGGAAGACAAGGATATGGCACAACTCAACAGCTACTAAAAGAAAATAAACACCCTAGAAAGCAGACATGGACCAGCTCTACTGGAGGAGTAACTCTGCTCCTTCGATGCTGCACTGTTTATATCATCATCATGCCAAGGAGTCCTAGTTACACGTTAGGCTGCATTTTCCTGGCGTGCTCAGGGATGAGAGACGAGAGAGATTTCTAGAATTGTTTGGCTTATTAAAGGACAAAATTATATGGTGCGTACCTTGTGAACACAACGGATCACGAACACATTCAGTGACGGCGTGGAAACAGCAATTTCTCAAACCAGGCTAACGCAAGAGGAGCGACCCGAGCGCAAGTCATCTGATCTGCATCCTAGTGAATGCGTGCAATTTGCACGGCCTGTACTGAACTTAACAAAGGATGAATGCTGCCAGCTAAGAGAGGGGAATTCATAGCAAAACAGCCTTGCAGGTACGCTTGCAGGATGACCCGGATGCAGATGGCTCCAGCGAGGCACACGGCGTGATGTGCAAACATTGACTTATCATCCAGGAGTTTGGAGGTAGACATCAGTTGCTTTAACAGTACAGGCAAGAGCGCTGGAGAAAATTATCTGAAAAACCCATAAATCTTGACCAAGCAACTTCCTACTGTTGTGGATTATGACCCTCATTCAGCGTGCATCCATACCATGTGCTGCAAGGCACGGAGGAGGGATAACACCACCAGAGAATTTGTGTTAGGGCTCACTCTCCCTTCGCCTGGGACGTCTGGGCTTCCCTGGAAGACAATGGGCCCTTTACACAAAGAAGTTTGGATCCAAACTTTGTGGACCCAAGCCTTGCTATCACTTCATCCCTTACTGACAAGGCAAGTAATACGTACGCTGGCAGGCCGGAGGCATTTTGCCTCTGTTAAGAGGGTCAATACCAAACCTCTGCCCCAAAAGGAGACCCAGGACAGGGACTGTTTGTTCCAGAAGAAGGTGGGAAAGAAAAAACACACCAACACGCAAACGCCCCGAAGGCTGGTTTTCAGCTCCATGAGATTTCTTTTATGATATTCATACAAGAAATGTGTAACACTAACTTGTGACCTGCTTAGAGGATGCACCTAACTCCAAAATGTCTCTGAACAGAAAAGGTCAGATGCCTTTCTGAAGGCACTTAAACCACAATACAGGATAGATACAATACAGCCTGCGCAATCCTGCAGAATGTAGCAATACTCTTCTGACCTTAAAAACCCAAAATAAATCCATACATAAAACTTTCAATCTTATCGAGCAGCGAACACTATGGTGACTGCTGCTAATGAAACCCTGTTTTGATCAACTGAGTACACATATAAAAATATTTCTGTCACTAATCCTGTTTTATTAGGCCTTGGTCCTATGCCTGTCTGGGCTCTACTTAGCGTGGGACTGCCCTGGAGCGGCCAGAGGCCATTCTCAAGGCAGCTCAGCTTTGTGCTGACACGTTAACAAGCGCCGAAGGCAATTACGCAGGCTGGGGATTGCCAGCGGCCCCTTCTCAACACAACCCCAGCCGAGAGCAGGGTGCTGCCCTGTGTGTCACCCAAGCAAGGCTCTCCTCTGCTGCTGGACTGGTGGAAAGCAGCCCAGGATCTCACCTGATGCTACCAAGCGCGACCTGCTGTACTCACCCAAAAAATCATCAGCGAATTTGGAGTTATGTGCCAAGCACAGTAAAAACCTACTGTCAAATGATTTTAGTTAATCATGTCTTCAATACTACTCTCAGCAGCGCCAGGAACAGAGCTAACTATGCGGTTGCTAAAGTTTCTTTGGTGAAATACACGTACAAAAAGGGATTTTATCACGTTCTTTTACTGCACGACATCAAGAGGAAAATGTCAACTGATTTTTTATTTATGGAGTAAAAGAAAGCCAAGAGGGCTGAACAGAGGAGTTCCCCTTTTTTGTTTGAAATCAAGGTAAAGCTGGCTAAGTCAAGGTAACATAATTAAAACACCTGAACTGTTTAAATTGTGCTGATGGACTAAACTCATGTAAAAACAGATGCCCTTGTGTGCATACATTATCAGAACCAGGATAATCGTTTAGATGGACTATTAGCACCATCAACCTGACTCTAAACGGCTGTTCTAAAAATGCAGTCCTCTAAAACATTTCTCATTCTGTAGTAAGTTCCACATGCTTCTTTTTGTCCCAGTTCAGGACAAAAGCAAAGCATATATTTTGAACCTACCCAGAAATCCAGCTCTTAACTCATTACAAAGGGTGTTACCTGAATTTAGCAAGACTTCTGTGGGTATTTAAAAAAAAAAAAAAAAAAGCACAACAGTATTTGAAAAATCTCCAAGCTCTTGCCACACTTAAATGAAGACATAAGTGCATTCATCATAATGCTTACTTAACAGGTTGGGGGGGGGGGGGGGTGTTATGCTTTTCATCTAATTCCCCCCAGTTGTGCCTGCGTGCTGAAAGTGTTGGTCCCACTCCAGTTGGCCCTGCAATTTGCTGTGTGTCCCCCACTCCCTCTGCATTGAGCTTTGCAATTACACAGCTGTGAGGTGAATTGGTTTAGCAAGCTGATCTGAAAGGAAACCACCTTTTTTTTTTTTTTTGCAAGTTGGTTTTCCATTGGAGCAACTTGCTGAGTCTGTTCACCATGTAGCCACACGGCCTCTGTATCTGGTGTGAGGAAAGTGGTAGGAGTGTGTGAGCAGGGATGGAAGGAGGAGCAGGGTGACTCTTTCTTTTTGACAGCAGCCCACAGTTGAGTCAGATCAGCTGTCACATAAAACTACAGCCCGTGGGCAGGCCCTGACAAAAGTAAAGGCAGGACAAATAAAGCCCCACCACCTTGTGAAGTGACCCAGCTAAGTTCTACTCACCGTTGAAAGGGTTAATCTTCTTCGAGATTCGTAAAGAAATTGATTCCTTCAGGTCTTTCTTCTTCACACACTGAATGCCCAAATTCTGAAAACTGAAGCATACGTGGCAGGATTTCAGCAACTAATAAAGTTTTCACTGTAGAATATCAAATAAATTATTTGATGTAGACTGGTGTGGTGACATACAGCACAAGAAATGAAAACAAAAAAGCTTATTTTGAGAAGGGCGTAAGAGATCAGAAAAGTAGGGATGCTGTTTTTTCTAAAATAAGAGCAGAAACAGAAGTGAAAAATACTAAAATAAAATTCTAAAGAATTTATATTCTTTATTAAGAATATCTATTTTGATATTAAAAATTGTTACTCTGCAGTAAACCTACAGCAATTAAAAAATACTCAATTTTAAATTTAAATTTAAAGTGACAATTATTTTTGTTATCAATAAACCTGCTGATTTGCATGAATTAAGGATTTGCCCTCCTGCTTTTATCAGGGAATGCAAGTTTCAAATACTCTTTTTAAAGGTTTTTTTGAAACAAGTCTAAACAGGTTTTTAAATCTCATGTAGTTATGGAAAAGTTCAGAAGAGCTGCAGCTCTTCCTTATTTGCATAAGAGTGCAGGTCACCCCGATGCAGGAGGTGGGGGGAGTCCCAGGCGAGCTGACTCCTTCCCACATGGAAAAACCATGACATCATCAAAGCTGAGTGGATGTAAAGCAGGAAGTTAAAAAAATAATAAAATAATCCGTGTTTCATGATGTTACAATAAGCTCAGAAGGTAGGTCGTGCCAGCAAGGCATCTTTCTTTTCCCTTCCTTTGAAACTCCACAAAAAAAGTTCTTTGCTTTAGCTATGCCTGAAAAACCACCTTAATGCACCTAAAGGTACTCCTCCTTCCTCGCAACGCTCTCAAAAATAATTCTACATTTCTCTTCTCTGAACAAAACCATGCCAGCATGACGTTAAGTTTAATTTCCTTAAACCCCCTTGCCTGCACCCAATACGCTCTGTTCAGAGGTTCCCAAATCCTCTGCAACCAGGTTCCACTTCCAAAACCTTTACTCACTAAAGGAATGCGTAAGCTTCCTTTCAAATCTGAACTTGGTACAAATAGAGGAAAATAAAACCCAGTAGCATCTCATAACTCACTAAAGCACTTTGGCTTCATATTGTGGCTACTGACATTCAAAAATTGTCCTGTACCTTGAAGAGCAATCCTATTTCTACCTTCTCTTGTAGGTAGTACTTTTTTAGGGCTTGATCACAGCACATATAAATCCCCCTCTCCCAATACCCACTGTATTCCACAGACTCAGTTTGAAGCACACTTCCAGTTCATGAACCAGCCCGGTTCTGTATTACATCCCCAAACTGCCATCTGGCAGTGCCAGGCTCTCCAAGAACCTGCCTTGAACACAAGCTCTACCCAGCTAGGCAAGGACTGACAGCCATTACTCCATGCCTTTCAACCATCGTGAAATAATTTGTTCTCTCTCACGGAGACAAAGTAGGGTTTTAAGCATGCCCTAATTCTCAGATTATAAATATTTTCTTAAACATGCGCTGTCACAGTGAAAGTGTCTGTTTAACTATCATGAAACAGAGGGCCGGATCAGAGGAGAAACTGTTGAGAACCTCAGCAAGGCTGCGGGGTTTCACATCAACGCTAGCTGACAGGAAGCAAGCAAGATAGTGAGAGAGGGAGAAGTAGGAAGAAAGAGAAAAAAAGGAAAAACATTTAGAAAAAACTATGATATCATCCATGTACAGAGATAGCAAACTAGGAAGTAAAAATCTGAGCATACAGGCAGTCAACACAAGCTCCAACATTCATGCTTTTGCCTCGATGTTTTGGCCGGGGAGGGCTCTGATCAAGCTTAGGCAGCAGTACAGAGATTATTATACCACAGGCAGAACAAAACACTTTGTTCAACCGGAACTACACGGGGAACTTTAAACAAGCAGAAAGCAGAGTAATTACTCAGCCCAGCCCAAAATCTGGGATTAATAATTCCAGTTCTGAACAAAAAGAAAAAAAAAATATGGATTTCTCCTCTGGGATGCTCAGCAAGAGTAACCAGCCAGAACCACTACCAAGAGAGGACATCTCCTGCTCACTAGTATTGCATGAGACTTTTTTCCAACATGGACTCAAAGAGAAGAATGTGAAGACTGAGTCACCAGCCACAAAAAGGAAAATTACTTTAAACATCCAGATCCAATTATGGATCATACTGTTCTTTCATCTTAAAGCAACCAATGATTTGTTAAAAAAAAAAATTAAAAAAAAAATGAGTGTACCGATGCTGGAAACATTTCAAAGAGAATGTTTCTAGCCTCCTCCCACCAGGATCTCCAATGCCAAGCTCAATTGAAGCTTACAGCTTCGCATTATCAGTAAAGTGGAAGTAGCCCACTTACTATTTTGTAAGAAACTGAGAGGCTTATAACCTAACAACACTGAGAAGAATTGATGGATATAGCAAGCTACTGCAAGTGCCTTAAATGAAATGGAGGCACAGCATTCTGTCAAAGAGCAGGATTCGATGCACACATATAATGGAGGTGAAATCAAAATTTGCAAATAAATATTTGCAGAGTATCCCAGTGCTTTTTGGCATTACATGCCATAATGGCCTCTCTACAGGCTCGCCTTCTGCTCACACACTTAACCTTGTGCAACCAAGAAGAAAAACAATCACTAGTGTCTTCCTGACAATCCTCTCCCTGGTGAGCGTAATACATAGCCAGAAAAGATGTTAAGCAATCGGGTGTTTTTGCTTCGGATCAGAAGGCAGAGAGCTGAAAGCAGGAAGTGGGATGGGCTAGAACAGCAGACATCCTTTGACCTTGGGTGAGGAAGCTTGAATTGAGAAGGCAAAAGGGAAGCTGGGGAATGGATGGTCAGAGGAAGGTGCAAGGTCCCTTAACAGTTTAAGATATTTGCAACTGCCTTTTAGACAAGGTGAAGGGGAACTCTATTTGCAGGGAAGCAGATGAGGTTGAGGTTACAACAATCAAGATGGAAGGGAAGCACCTGAGGGGACAGCCCTACCTTTCTAGAGAGGTATTACAATGGGGGGGGGGGGGGAAATATAGGAATTACACTTACTAATCCTTTTCTACCATTTGCCAATTCAGACAGCATTGTGAACAGAGCTAAAACCAATAAGCTAATAAAATTGTTAGCATCTGTAACAGCAAAAAAGACAGTACAGTCAACGTGCTACGTGCCACCTGAATACAGATGCAGCACATTCGTGATCACTCGAGCCTGTTGAAGAAGCACCTCCACTATTACAACTGTTTATTTCACCATCAGGCAGTCATCAGCATCATCACAGACTGTGTCTTCGGTCCTCTCCTTTAATAGTGTTCTACTGACTAAACCCACATAAATGTGGAGTAATTTCACTAACATCAACAGCACCGCATCAGCCTACGAGCAGTGCGTAAGAGCTACTTATACACTGTAATATTTACCTTATTTTCTTCCCCACTCAGTTATGTTTACCCCAAAGCAATAGCCTACTTCCAAATTTACTACATCACAAACTGTGAACCACAGCTTGTCAATTCCAAATTCCCCTCTCTGGCAATAATCACTTGACATTTGTTGCAGTTTACTCTGCTTTTACTTTATTATGTAAGACTTGGTAAACTCACAGGAAATGCCATCAAATACCAGCGTATTTTAGATATTCCTAATATCCCTCTGAAAAGCACTGAGAAACACATCTCACACACAGCCTGAATTTTCCTTACTGCATCCACAAGTAGATCCTTCCCCTGCACACTTGCTCTACAGAGCTGGGCCTGAGCAGCATCTAGGTTTTCACTCAAAAAAAACCCCAACCCAAACAAACAGCAACAACAGCGACAGCCACTAACACGTTTCTAGATGTGTCACAACCATTATCATCTAAGTGACATGATACTCAACCAGTACTAACTTTCTCCACCAGAAAGTCCAAATACAATTCCCAAGGAAGACGTGAACTTCCCTAAATCTCTTCTCACCATGAAGTACTAATTCTAATGTTGTTGTTACCCATTCTATTACTCAACATTTTTACACGTAGGAGAGAGTCACGCTCAAGTGTAAGAAGTGTTACTGAACAAGCAAACAAGTGGGAGAAAGGAAGAGGAGACAAGATATTGGGAGAATGAACAAAGGAAAGAAAAGTGATAGGAAAAGAATAGGACCAAAGAGGAGTCTGTGAAGTATTGAAAAAGAAGGAAGTACTTCAAACAGAAGTTGCCCTCCCTCTAAGATGGATTAGTAAACCTCAGCAAAGACAGCATACTAATTGCCCTTTTAGTCACTTCTCAAGAGTTTTAAAACATAAGATTAACAAATCACTTGCATAAGTAATCAAAATCCCAAGCAACACCATTACTCACGACAGGACTCGCCGTTCTGGACCAAACTCTGCTTCGTAGTAGCCATCCCTGCAGTCTTTTCCAACCAGATCATGAGGGTGTGGCTTGTAGGGTTCACTCTTCGTTACCAACGTAGTTCTTATTTTGACTTTTCCAAAATAATTCAGAATCTACAAGAAGTGTGAGAATTTTTTTCTAGATTTTAGGTGCTGGGGTAGTGAAATCCCCACGTGTAACAGAAAATACATGTTATCCTAAAATACTCTGGAAGAAACACCACAGCTAAGCAAATGGCATTATTGGTTTATAAAAGCCAGGACCATTCAGAAGTTTCGTTCATTCCATTTCACTTCTGTTCATTTTACACTAAAAAGACCCAAGTGATTTTTTTTTTTTCCCCAAAAAAATCTCATCTATTTCAGAAAGCAAAACAACATACTTCACCTGCTAGTTTTGCCAAAGCAGCTGGTTATTTGTAGTGATAAAATTTCACTAGTGCCACTATTCAACATTCAATCCATTCAGTTCTCTGAAACTATCCTACTGCAACAATGGGAAGGAAGTCTGAAAGGATGTAAAAAAATCCTTTGGGGGTTCCCCCCCCCCCTTTTTTTTTTGAGGCTGAAGATCTATTGCTTCACCATCTTACCAGGACTCTTTATACGAGTTGAATTTATCCCTGTGCAAAAGGCCGGGGGTAATATAGAAGCTTAGACCTAAACCAGCTTGTAATGCTGTAAGACCAAATGTAACAGGATGTGTTTCATTATCATATCTAAACTTACAATGAAAGATGCAAAATTCTACATAGATGACCACATACAAGTACTTGTTGAAGGACAGGTTGAGCTCCAAAGATCTTCAGAAAAAAACTCCTAAAGCCTCATGGATAAGGATATTACCTGTGCATGGAACACTAAGTAGTGAAAGAGGATCTTAGCAGATACAGCATGACATAATCCTCTATGAAGTCTTTTTTTTTTTTTTAATTAATTCTCAGATGAATATTCAATCATATTCAAGAAGGGGGGCACTGAATTCTCAAGCTCCTGCTAGAACCTTCACAGTAGTCATCACCCTAATTCAACACGTTTCTCAGGTGTATAAAAGTCTTCCCTCACGCTGACAGCTACCAGTGAAGTCACCATGGGTTGTGTGGGTGAGCGTAAAAAGAAAAAAAAAAAACAGTTTGCCCTAAATTGTTTGAAGCGTAACAACTTGAAAGCAAATACAAGACTTGCTCAGGCACACATTTGTGCAGAGGCGAGCTCTCATCCTCCACTTCCCCTGCCCTATAACTAACTGTTCTTCTCCTCCTTCAGGCCTTTCTTTCCTCATCCTGAGACTCCAATGATCCATCGTGTATCCTTTTCTGCTGACACCTCAAACCTTTGACTTGACCTGTGCTCTCCTAGCTTCCATCATCTGTTAGCTTCCTCAGTCTCCATTTTGGCTCCTTCCTTGGCCTTCATACTACTGTTACTTTCTACCCTTAAAATACAACTTTCAGCATCCCTTCAACTCCTTCAACTATTACATCACTTCTCCCTCATTTCACACCCCGTCCCTTGAACTTGAAGCCTGATTTAGCCACTTTTGATTCTCCAGTTCCTCCTTGATGTTCTTCATCATAACCGCACCACGAAATTTAATCTCTTCCTGGCCTCTCTGTTCTCATCCTCATTGATGTTTCCATCTCTAGAGGGGACTCCCCTAGCAGCTAATCAGCACTAAAGCCTCCTACGGGCTTCAGGGAGGCAGGAATTCACCTAGAAATCACCTGCTATCAGTAACAATCAGCTCTGTCATCAACAGTTACCTTTAAAAAAAAAAGGCCAAATTTTGCTAGGATTGCACCGTCACCTACCATGTCCCATGTTCCCTTTGGGTTCTGGCTGGCCTTCATGTGCAGCACAGTCCAGGCTAAGAGGAATCAAGGGCTTATACTGCCCGTTCAACTTGTGCCCTGACACAGCCTTAGGCTGAGGGCCTGAAAGTATTTACTCTTGGCAGCAGCCTACGTAGTTCCTTGTTCAATTGGTAGAGTGCTGAAAAAAGAGAGAGTCTGGCAAGATCTCTATTTCCTGCATTCCTTAACCAAATCTGGCACTGTGATAGTCAAGGGGGAAACCTTCTTGTAATTCTGGCTTTAGGGCTAGACCAGCTTCCACCGTTGCTTTATGTCGTAGAGGCTCACTCTGCTGCTCAACACATGACTGCCAATGCTATCTTTCTCAAACTTTCCTTCTTAAAGAACTTTTACATCTCAGCATAAAATATCTCTTATTTTTCAGCTTTCACGTCCTCTGTATCTGTTCTTTTTCTACGTGATTCCAGAGACTCCATCTTTGGCTCCACCGTTTTGGTTTTTTTCTTTTTTTAATACTTGCACACATTGCAAACACAGATACACAGCTTCTGTTCCTGGGCACTGTAATGTACTTCAAGATGGAAAGTACTCTTAACTTCCCATTTATATTTGAGTTTTCTCTTCTAATCTCATCTCTGAAAGATATTCTCCAAATGGAAAGAGATTGAGGAAACACTAGCAACTTCAGCTTCCAATAGGAGACCAGAAATTCCTCTCCC
The DNA here is from genome assembly GCF_028858705.1 of Grus americana. NCBI lineage: Eukaryota > Metazoa > Chordata > Aves > Gruiformes > Gruidae > Grus > Grus americana. Next base: position 122,242,792 of record NC_072854.1, read on the forward strand.
TTACCCTGCCTGTCTAGGGTCTCTGACACATTCCTGTGTCTCACCTATGAAAGCTACTGCCAAAGTGCTTCCATTCCACCTCCACTGTCTGTACCTTCGTCACTGCTTTGATCATAGCTGCTAGGGCTACTCTGAATCCCTTCATTCTGGATTTCCCAACCTACCATAATGCAACCACCTAACTTGTCTTCATTGCAGGTGCTCTGACCACATAATTCCCCTTTCTCAGCTCATTTTTAAATTCTGTATCCCCTTCTGACTTCACAGACTTCATGGTAGTTTCTTTTGCAGAGCCTAATCACCGAATCACTGGCTGCAAGTCACTTTCTTACTTTGCTCACTTGCACAAAGCACCTTCTTTCATGTTGCGCCCAGCAGCTTTTCAAAGCCTTTTCAAATTTTGTACGCAAACTCCTTCAAAGCTCTCCCAAAATTCATACCGCAGTCCAAATAGTAAAAACAAACCCAAGTCACATAACTAAAAAAACCAGAACAAACGTGCATACAGAAAAAACTAATCATAAACGGTTCCCAGACAATGAGTTAACTTCACCAAGTTCCCTCTCTACTGGCACTTTGTTAACTACCTCCACACTTTCTCCTCCTGTTGTAAATTTGAAACAAAATCTTTAATGACTAGGAGCAAAGAACTCTTTTTTCCACTGTGTTCCAACTACATTTGCATGCCAAGGAAAGAATAACAGAACATGAAATTAAAAGTATTTTATTTACTGCACCGAGTCCAACGCGTAGCTACAGCACAATGTTCACGTGGGCAATGGTAATTCATGGATAAAAGCCATATTTACCTGTATGGAAGGGAACGTCTTATTGTTTTCGGTACTGTGTTCTCCTGGAATGCTGCCTGCCGATCTTCCCTCACATTTGTATCGGAAACGCATGCCCCTTTGCCTGGGTTGCTCAAATATTTCAATGTAGGGCTCAGGGCCACCTTCAAAACAAAACATTTTCAATGTTAGTACACAGCAGAACTTAACAAGCAGCAGAAGATGCAAGAATCAGAAAAATCTAGACTCTGATATTACCATCTTTCCACTTCATTTGCCTTCTCAGACAATCTATTTTTCATGTACACACACACACTGAAGGTGGGGGGTAAGGGGAGACAAGAGATTTTAAGTGAAGCCTCAGGTAGCAATGCCATCTAAGTAATGAGCAAAGGACACTGTCCCCTCCATCTCACCTAGAACTTAGCTTCTGTCAGGTATTGAAGAGTACATGTCTGATGAAAGAGGATGTTATACAACAGAAAACAAATCATTATTTTGCGGGAATGATTGATATTTTTAATTATAATACACTTTCAGGAATGGTTGCCCTCTCAAAGTATAAGTACTGTCAGTACTATGTTCTCTTAAATGTCCTCTGAAAGTGAAGATGTTTCCTCAGAATTAATTGTTTTAGTTCCTATTATAAAGAAGCAGAAACTATGCAAATTATGCAAAAAAAGCCCCAACTGAAACCCTACTGGGTTGAATAGCATCACTGTGGGCTCAGAAAATACCTTATTGCTGGTATTGAATTCCACATATTGAGCTGCCCACCTCCCACAGGGCCAGCTCCTAGTTGTAGTATCTCCCCAGACAACGAAACCTCAGTAAAAGCTATTGGGCAGTTGTCAAAAAAAAAATTTTCAGGAAACACGAGTAACAGACAAGAATAAGAGACAACAGAACTCTTAAAGGGGGCGAGGGTTAGAAAGTCATTAACTTTGTAAGAGCGTAGGTACTTTTCAAGTGATGTTTTACTGCCAGACAGTAACAAACTATTTAATATATCTCACTGAGAACATCAAACAGGATAGTCAATCAAACAGTGACAACAGTGGGATGGCATGTGAAAAACAAATAACAGAGAGTAAGTAAATATTGCAGAAGTTGAATCATCATGGTGCTCCATGATCAGAAGAACATAGCTTATGGAAATGTCTACTGAGCTCTCTGTCATCTTCGAATAATAGCATCCTACTCAAGCAAGGTTGGGCATCACAAACAAACATGACAGGCAACATCCTGTGGCACAGCACTGAAAAAAGTGCTTGGACTTCAACATAATAAGCAAAATAGTTATTAAATATATTGAAAGTGCTAAAAGGGTAAAAGATCCCCTACTTCCTTTTGCCCCCCCTACTTCCTTTTGCCCAAGGTCTACACAGCCTAACGTCCATAGCATATGAGTTTTGGCAGAGAGGTGGATTCCAATCTTAACTCCATAATAAAAGCTTCTCTTTTGTTGTACCTACAATGATTTAGGTACACCTGCCAACACAAAGCTTGAACTTTATGCCTCGGATTTGTTGATCGCAAAACATTTGCAGTGCTGCAGCAGTTCATACTCAAGTAGGAAAATATTATAACCTAAAAGGTAAAGTAATTAAGAGAAGTAGAGAAGGAATGGAAAGAACTGCATCTCCGAGATGTCACCTTGGTCTTAGCTGAATGCACATTTCAGCTGTAACACAGCTACAGACAACTGTGGAATGGCAGTATGAGAAAGCAGCTCTGATGCTGGAACTGTCTTCAACAACCTGTGCCTTTTCAAAACCTAAATGCCTTTTAAAAAGGCACAATGCATTTCAGCTCCAGGCTGTATTTGGTGCCAAACATTTGAGAACTATAGTTTAGGACTCTTCCTCTATTCCTTTCCAACAATTTATGAAAAGGCAATATCTAAACTGATCGCCTCCCATCACGTAGATTTTAATACACAGTTTCTGAAAACGGACCATGAGCTGTCACATTATATACACGAGCCACCACTCTAGGTCCAGTTACTTACAAGAATGGTCCCTTCTCTAGATCCTCCCTGGATCTTATCTAACCCTCCTTTAGATAAGCTTTGTTTATTTTCCTGAAAGAGAAAATGTGCAAGTCCAGCAAAGGGTGGGGGGACATGCATTGATAACAAAAAAGCCTAGAAATTACATAAAGCTGGTTTCGAATAGAGACCAGAAGTCTGAGCTTCTCACAAAACCAAGCTCACACACCAACGTATGGCTGTTTAAACTTCACACTTAAATTTACTTATGCTATCGTGTTTATTAGCACAGTCCAGCAGACCAGATGACAGAGGACTTCTGCCAGCAGTGAGGAGCGACTGCTGCCTATCAGTCAGCCTCCTGTTTCCATCATGCAACTGAGGAGAGAGAAGAATCTCGCCTTTCCATTCCTACGTAACACAGTACGCCACAAATAAAGACACGTATCCATATACTAAATTAAAAATCTATTTTAGAAGTTATAATGACAAAATTGCAGCAAAGTATCTACTAATCATCTTAGTTCAGAGATGCACATGCTTACATAGCTGCTAACCAGACGCACGGTGCGCCCGCACACGTTACGTGTTTGTCAAAACTAGCTAGAGCCTTGCTGTTCTGAAACTACTACAGAACACAATCACTTCAAGTCTTTAACTCTCCCTGCTTTAACCAATAATTTCCCTTCATGCTCTACTAATAGTCGCTTAAGAGGGCTTTTTTCTCACCTATTAAGAGCACTTTTATTTTAAAACTCTGGGCTCAGTGATCTTTACAGGGCTGTGGTTGAAACAAATGTCATTGAAGGCAAACCCACTGCTTAACAGCAGGTGTGTTTGTGGGAAAGTAAGGCTCAATGATGCCGTATAGCCTCCAGAGATTAAACATTAAACTTCATTTTATCTTGGTTCTCTCTCACTCTATTTAAGAATCACATTATCATCTCTACCACGATTGTCGGTGTCATCATGTTTTGTGTGGAGAGGAAACACATAAAAGTGCATGTGCGAATTAAAGGTATTATCAGCACTCAGCAGCGAAGTGGAGGTCAGTTCAGCGTTCCCTATTTCTGTAAACTGGCCATGTGCTCGTGAAGCGGCACAGCTTAACTGTTTCATAATCTACACTCAGACACAGAGGTCTGTTAGTTCCCACACAGTTGCTAAAGACCTGTCCTCTTCAGGTATTGCTGTGTTTGTCAAACAAATAGAGATATGTCAAAACACACACACTCTCTTTCACTAAGTCTGGAAGAGAAATGCACAGCTACTCATGTTACCTCCCTGCCCACAACCACTCCGAAAAGCATTTGACATGGAAGAAAAGCAAAAATCTAGCTAATCCTTCATTTAAGTGCTTAAGAGTTTAATTTGCATTTGTAATTAATTATAATTGCCTATACACATGCTAGCAATAGAAACATTATGCCACATATTACAACGTGCCTCTTGTTCTTTTTGATATAAAATTGTTTATTTCCCCCCATAACGCTGGATACTACACTAAATAATTTAAAAGAGAATATAGGAGATCAATAAAAATAGGTAAAAGCTGTAACAGCTCCAAGAATTCAGCCAGCTTATATTCATTCAGGAACTGAAGGTTGCTTTATTCTCATCTGTTTTGAGCAGCAATACAAAAAAGGAACAGTAAGACAATCCCAAAAACTCAAAACAACACTTCCATCAGACCTCTCCATGATAAGAAACCTGGGCTGGTTTAAAGTTTAACAGGGACTGTGCCATTAGGGAGGCAGCCAAGCAAAGCAACAATGGGATCAAGGGCTCGTATGATTTGTCTTGTTCCCTTGCTCAAAGGAAGCAAGCTCTGGAGGGACTACACAATCCGTCATTTTCTTGCACAAGTGGGAGCGCCCTGTGAACAGACTCTCCAGCAACATCTGCATGTGAAAGCAAAGTGGCTGTGGGTCTTTGTGGAAGATGTGAAAGTATCGCCCGAAACTCTATGATCCGAGGTGACTGCAGCGAGACTCAGATGGCAGAAGTGTTGCCCTTCAACTTTGATGTCACTGCTCTGTACAGATCACTGGTCACCCTATGCCCCTCGGAGCAATAGCCATTTCTGAAAAGCAAGAGCAGACAATCTATATGCTTATAGCCTCCTGCAACACCTCAGGCAAGAGAGGCTATGGTGGAAGATTTGTTACAGCACATTCTAAAGTAATCAAAAGCCTAAACACACTTTTAGTTCAGAAAGTAGTAATCTACCTAGGACTCCATAAACTGTACAGATTCTAACAGAGAGACAAAATTACTCACGAACTTCCTCTTTACTATTGTGTTACATTACAAAACAGCAACCAAAAGAAAAAAAACACAACTACAAAAGCTAGCTAGTACCAGGAAGTTATGAACTTCCCCTACTGAAAAATTCCTTATCTGGTTCCTAATTACACTGAAAATATGTTAATACATTAAGGAAAAAAAAGTGCTATCCTGCTTCAGTTTTGCCAGTCTAAAATACAACATAACATTTAAAGGATGCTTCCATACAAATCCAGTTGGTTTTGGTCTCTGTTGATACTTAACACACACATATATTTAAGGAGTGAAAGTTCGTGCTTTGCTAAGTGGTAACTGAACACACACACACAAAGTTTTGAGGCTGGAGAGCATCTTTCCCTAGAAATGCTATTCTAATTAACGCTGCCAGGTCTTAAGTTTTAGGGGTTTTTTAAACCCTAAGAAAGATACCAGAGAAGCGCCTTCTGAAAGGATGACAGTTTAATTTAGCCTAAAGAAACTTAATTGTGCTTTTTGTTGTAATTACTCAATACATGATCCCTTATCTACATTACTTTGCATTTATGCCATCTCTGTTTCTTACTCATTTGCATTCTCGTAGGCAAGTTCCTATGTGAACAAGAGCCTGTTGAGCATCACAAGAGCCTTTGGTCTATTGATGTCTCTAGCCCAGACAGGAGACCCATGTACTTATTTAACGCCCAAACATTGCAATGACACAACTTTAAGACTGAAAAGATCCGTTCTGAAACGTAACAGCCTTCTAAGATCTTGTTGCGACTAATCCAAACAACCATATGAAGTTTCTTTGTTAACTTTTTCCATAAGTCTACTTAACAAAACTACACGGATATGGATTTAACATTAAACCCAGATGCTGGGATGATGGGCCAAGAGCACTGTCACCCTTTTCCGCACTGTTACTCACCTACCTCCGACTGCCTACGGGCTTAAGTCAATAGGGAGACGGTAGAAGAGGAGAAGCAAACCATCCCTCACAGCTAAAAATAAGAACTAGCCGACACACCATTTCACCTAAACCAGCAATCACTTCTTTAACTACGCAGTTTAAATAACGAAAGCGACCGAAGCAGGGAGGAAGGGCGGGGGGGGGGGGCCGGCCTTCCACCACCCGCATCGAACCGATGCCGGACCGGTGGGAGCGGCCCTGCGGGGCCCCGGGAGAATCGGGGCCGCTGCCCGCCGCTATCCCCGGCGCCCCCACCACTACCGCACCCCACCACCACCACCACCGTTAGGGCCCGTCCCGCCGCTCACCGGCCATGCTGACAGCTCCGTGCAGCCGCTCCGGCCCACTGCCGCCGCGGCGCTCCCCGCCCGAGCCCCGCACACCTCGGAAGGACGGACAGACAGACGAATGCTGCCTCGGAGGGACGACCGGGCCCCGACTCCCTCCCTCCCGCCCGCCCAGGCTGGCTGCGCTGCCGCGCCCAGCACACCGCCCTTTTCAGGGGGAATTTCCCGGCCGGCGGACGTGCGCGATGCCGCCGCCCCCCCCTCCCGCCCCCGCGGCGCCCCGCCCGCCCGGGAGAGCGGCCGGCGAAGAGCGGAGCGGAACGGAGTTAAGCGGGGGCCGGCCCCCCGGCCGCACCGCCCCGAGAGCCCCCGCTCCAGGGAGAAGGGAAACTGCAGGGGCCGGGCGGAGGGCACCGTCCCTCTGCGGGGAAAAAGCCACGGGGAATGAGTTTACCCTCCTGTCCCCCTCCTCTCCTGTGTGTAGCCAGGAGTAAAGAGTTAAGTTTCATTTACTCACAGCAGCGGTATTTAGAGCATGTTTCTTCCAAGCAGTTAGGCTAGCCCCTATCTCCCACCTTCCCCTTCAGCACACTTTTTCAGCCCCTAGAAGGCCCCTGCCTTCGCAGCATCCCTACATCACTCAAACACCCCTCTTTCCCTCTCTGTGAGCCTCTAGAGACCAAGCTCTCGTTATTCGTGGTTTTCTCAGTTGCACAGGGCCTGGTAGTCACACACAGCCAGCAATAACAGAAAACTATACTTTCAGTATCAGTCTTACCTTAGTAAGTAAGGGAAAACTAATCTGGAACAAGCTGATTAAATCACAATGATCAACTTCAGAGCGCTCCAGATCCCAATCTGAAATGCACCTCGTAGCTCATTCCTAACCCAGCTAGATCAAGGGAAGCAGGAGGTGAACCCTGTGGGAACAACCCCACACTGAGATCAGGTGAAGGGCTCTGTAAGGAACAAGCCAATCCAGGGGGATTAAAACCACCTGGAAAAAGAACACCACAAAGGAACACAAGCCCACATGTAGCTGTGCGTTTAATTAACAACAAGATTTAATTTTTGTTTTCCTTAAATCTTTACTCTGGGAATGTAATACACTATCACATATGAAAATGCAGTTAACTGAATTAGTACTCTTGAAAAAGAAACAATAAATAACAAGAAAAGCCTCGAAGAGCACTCAAGCAAGGTACATAAGGTGTAGTTTACCTTCCCCCCCCCCATCCTTGTTTAAAGCAAAGGTTACTGAGATGTATAGAAATGAACCACAGCAAAATAATGCTGTTCTATAATCTGCAAATCCATACACTAATGCAGGCCGTTAAGCAGAAGAGACTGCCCAGGGCTTATTCTTCCTGCTCTGTAGTCCATCTCAGCTTAGCAGGACTTTTCTTTATCATCTTAGTTTTGCCCATTTATTTCCTATAAATGGAAATTATCTTCCTCCATCCCACAAGCAAAACTTAAAACTTTCCTTATTTAAGATTCACAGTTTGTCACACAGTAGGATAGTTACACCCCTGTCAAGTTTATAACTGAAATCAGAAGAATCCTAGAGGGCACGCAGGATAATCAAAGTGTCTGAGACATTAGCTCTAGATTAAATGGAACAACAGCTACATTATTATATTTAGATATTATGCTGAAATAATTCTATGGTTGTGGGTTAGTTCCTTGCCAGAAGAACATGATGTCTCATTTTCTTTCTGACAAAAAACCCAAGAAAGGTACAAACCTATGAGAAATTAGGATTAATCTTTATGTCTTCAGGGTTTTCTTGAATGCCCTATGATTAACGATGTAAAAGAAAACAGGAAAGTGGTTCTAATATTCTAAACCAAACTCAAGACTTTACCTACACGTACACACACAACCCCAAAGCACTCACTGACAGAGAGACCTCAAACAAAATATTCGTCAAGGTGGTAGCTGGCGGTTGAGGAGAGGGTAGATGATTTTCTCATGTGCTTTTAGCAATGGGGTGAGAAGGTGCCAACAAGATGGCATGTTAAGGCAGAGGGTGCTCAGCGTCTCGTTGCTTGTGCTGCTCTGTGGTAAAAGAGGCATCAAGGCAGAGAGGAAGACACACGACCCAGATTTCATTGCTATGTGCCCACATCCAAGCGCATTTAGCTCATGAGCATGTAATATTAGAAGCTATTTCAGGTTTTTTTAATTGGTCACCTGACTCTGGCACAACTGTTTTGGACATTCTTCATTCAAAAAGTTGAACAGCTGGAGAAATGCTCCCAATTTGAGCGTGTATGTGTGCCTGCAAGACACCGGAGTGATCTAGGCTGGAGTGTAGATGCAAGTTTTGGGTTTGGATGTAAAGCAAGCTGTCAGTACAGGCACACGAAGTGACTAAACACTTTTCCTATCTTATCTTCAGACTGGTTTACAAAATCTCAGATAGTAAACCGTGGCCGTTCAGGAAGAATGAATTTAGGTGCTTCCCTAAATACAGTTTATATCCCTGGTTCCCACCTACTTCTCTAGCCCATGACACTACTGACTAGACACAGACCAAGGCAACTGGGAAACTCTGTGTCTCAAAACAGAAGTGTCTACTCATTTCTTCAGGAAGAAAGTGTTATTATAGGGTATACAGTCTAAACTGATGTGAAATTAAGGGCAATATTCCAGGCAATACAAATACCATGTTATGACTAAAACATCAATAAACATTCCCTATTTTTCCCCAGCTCTTTTGAACTCTAAGGGCTTGCAGGAACAGGCTACTCAAAGATACTCCTTAAGACTGCATGTTAGAAATTGAGGCAGTATCTCACATACACACCAGCGTCTAGGGTACAAACTGCTTCTTGATATGATTTTTAAGAAAAAGACGAGTGGGTTGCACTTCTTATAGCATCCCAAAAACTAAGTCTATCCCTACCCCTTCCTTAAAATGAAAACAGCCTATAATAAAATTAGAGGAAAACTAACCATATTGAAGTGTTTCACTGTATAAGATTTATGTGCTCACATCATCTGAATACATGGAGACTAGATCTGGATCAGGAAGTCCTTGAACAAAGTTATTGGAGGAAGGACAGTGTGAGCGGAGCCAGTTTCTTGACAGTTTTTCCTCTCTCCAACAGTAGCCATAACTGATGCCCAAGGAAAAAGCACAATAGTGGGACAAAGTGATCTTTTAGCCCAAGCCTCGCATGACTGTTTCATAATATGTTCATGTTCCTAAACTAGGGGAAAGTTCTACAGAACTTGAGCAGCCTTCCCAAGTAAAAGGCAAAAACCTAAGCAAATTAAAGAGGCCTCACTCAAAATCATACAAGCATATAGATAGATCCCTCTCTTCCTCTGGCTATCCTGTATGCTGTTTTGTTCTGCCGTGATCTGAATCTATATGCACAAGGGTTATCCCATGAGTGATGCAAGCTAGAGAATTGCAGTATAGCAATAGTAGTAAGAGAAACCTGGTCAGCAACTGACACGAAGTGTAAGAACATGGCATAACTCTGGGCATATGCAGATCTTTGCAAAAAGTAGGACGGAATTCCCCTCCTGTAGCATTGCATAAAAGCCAGGTGCATCACTATTATTTTTGTCAGCTGACTTTGGCTATACCTGGAGGCAAGATATCAGAATTCTTAGACCAGTTTGATCCAGTGCTTTACTTCCTGTCTTCCAGTTAAAAGTGAGCATTTTAAGATCCCATTTCTCTCCACTTAACAAGCCCAAAGACAAGTCCTCCCTCTTGCTCTTCACTGGCGGCTGCACCAGCACAGTTAACACCTAGGTTGCTGTAAGGAATTAAGCTTCCTGCTCTGGGAACGTCATGGGGCAAGCAAGAGGAGACAAGGGTAGAGTGGGGAAAAAAAAAAAAACCAACAACAAAGCAACCACCAAAACTTCCTACAGCAAAGGACTGAGTGTTTGACATGTTATTTGTCAAGCCTAGGATGATGGCTCTAGTGGTGCTTAACGCAGGCATTGCCCAATGAAGTCTTCTAAAGCCTGCTGTGATACAAAAGCAGCATAGGCAAACTTAAGTCTTTCTTTCCTGTTCCCAGCTATCTCACTTAAATCAGAGATAAGCTGCTTGTCACTGGTCTGGTTAGGCAGCCAAGCAGGCACTAAGGTACTTCTGGAGTATGACTCTCCTAACAAGGGACATCATACTAGGAATAAAAATAATAAATCATTCATCTCTCTCCTTAAGGAATAAAGTTAGAAGTTCTGTTTCCTTGTCCACTGTATCTCACACCTCAGACTCCCCTGACTAGTAATTTCCAATCCTCTACGCCTTAAGAAACCTTTTGTTGTTTGAAGTATGTTTTTTAATCTCAAAGGCTTCTTATTTAAACACTGTCAGGCCTTTTGGTGGTTAAAGCTTTGTGGTTATTGGTCCTGAGGAAAGTTCTAATGCAGAAGCCATTCCAAGAAAAGTCATGGCTTCCAGATTAATAATAAACTCAAACATTGTTTAAGCTATTCGGCTGAAATCATTCCTGTATCATGCTTTGAGTTTGACATAGAACAATGCTACTGTGCCTCCTCTCAAAAGAGGGTGGAGAGAAAGGAAATGCTAATAGGGAAAGGTTGGTCTTGTGGATAAGACACAAGGCTATGTATGATTCAGGAGACTGGAATTTGGCTCTTGGCAAGTCAGCCTTTCTACTCTTAGGCAAGTTTAATTCTCTGAACCTCAATTTCCCCAACAGAAATCAAAGATACTTCCTTGCTCCCACACTTCTACCTTACTCACTCATGATACAACTTCTTCAGGGGACAAACTGTTCATTATATGAAAGTGCTGACCACAGTAAAATGACAGTTCCATGAACCCTTTAGACTGCGGTAGTATCAGAAAAAGGCAGTCTCTTCCCTCTCTCTCTCCTTACCTCCAGGCGACTCACTCATGTGCGATCTTACGCTGTTGCAAGCACTCCTTTGGTTATAGGAAAGCTTGCTTAAAAGTAACCTGGGGGAAACAAAACGACTGTTTTTCTGCTGGTTCAGTTTTTACTGAGCCAGTGCCATGTACAATCAGAGAAATGACTGCGCCAGCAGCAAGGAATGTGGTGGCACCAAGGCTGGAACAAGTTTCTGGAAGACAGATTTGGGCAGAGGTGCCAGCTTCCTGACAGAGTGCTAGCTAGCTTCATGGAACTGTAGCATGACACTGTATTTTTAGCTTGAGAAATTGATAAATCTCAAATTCCTAACTCACAGTCCTTCCTTCCCAGAGTTAGTTTTCTGAGCAGAAGTTCTCAGGCACCTCCCAGCCATCTCACGTGTTTCCTATTCCTTTCTCCTTATCCCAGCGTTATGAACACACACCACAGTTTGGGAGTTGCTGCGTTATTTTAGTAGAGAAAAATCTTTCACATTTGTTGGCAGGCAAAGAAAAAACCTGAGTGTTTTCTTTTTCTACTGAGCTACGTAAAGCCTCATATTACAGTGAAGCTGATCTAGTGACCTCTGAAGCGGGCAAACTTCTTCCTTATGCCACAATCAAGATTCATTTGATGCAGTAGTGCTGGAGTGAGAGGTCTTAGGAAAAAGATGAACTTGGACTGAGCATAAGGAGCTAAATCAGTAGGAAATAAAACTTTTTCTGCCCAGAATGATTTTTTTTTTCCTAATAGATTAGCTCTCCAAGCCAGATCACTATTGCTAGTACAAAGGGAAGCAATAGAATTGCTCTAGCTGCAGTCACAAAAAAAATAGGGAGGTAGAAGGAAGGATGGGAATCGTCCCTTTGGCAACAGCAAGCTATTAGAGTACCTTAGTCAGAATATGAAAATTACATACTGAAAAAAAAATAGGCAACATATGCTCACGTTAATTCCCCTGCCCCCCAAAACCCCAGCACATACCAGCCAGCCATTATGCACTGGATCCAGCTACAGAGGATAACAATCGTTCACCCAGGTTTTTATTAGAAGACTTCCTTTTTCCCCAGGGCTCACAAGGGGTTTAGGCTACTTAACATCACCTTGAGCTTCAAGAGTCTCAGAAGACCGTATCTGCAGCCAATAAGAGATAAAAAGGCACATTGTTTCAGTACAGCCCCACCAGATATCTCTCTTTTTAATTTGAAGTCTTACACCTTATTTTTAAATGTCTAGCCCAATGACTCATGTAGTTCTAACTTTGTACAGTTGAAGGATTACACCCAGAAATCACAGAAAGTGACATCACTCTTTGGGCTGAACATAATACATAACACCTTCTGGGACTAGTTTATGCCCAAGTCCTCCTACGTATGCAAAACATATCTACAGTTTGTAAATTGGCCATCTACTCATCTTATCTGGACAGGCCTGCATTAGCCCTTTTCACAAATTGCCTGGGGCTGTGTGTCATAGTGCCACCTCACCATGCAAAGTCGTACCATCAATAGTTGCGAGTAAGCCACAATCAACACCGCTGCTTCACCCCATTTGAACAGTTAGTCTCCATGGGGTCTGTTCGGACTTTGCGTGTGCATATACAACCAGTTTACTAGTATGCTGCAATAAAATAATTTAGACTTACTAAAAAGGTCAACATTCTAGTAAGGCTACAATTTTTAGCCTTAGCTTTCCTGGTGACAAGGTTGAAACTCCTTGCATTCTCACACAGAACAGTGATGGGTTTTGCTATTTTATAGTCCTGTTGATTTGGTAGTCGCTGCATGGCTTGTCAATTTTGCTGTTAGGACATTTGGGGAAAGTGCGACACGCTTTTTGTAATCAATGTAGTGGTTAACCTCTCTTACCACAATACATTTGATAAATTTTCATTCATCTGCACAGCAATTCCACTTATGAACCTTAATATTGCTGAAAATAGATAAAATCCAAACAACATCCTCCAGGTTTTCAGTCTAAAATATTATGCCTTTGGTATAGTAAGTGTGTCATCCACAAGACTCAGAACATTTTCTGATGCCTGTAAAGAGTACTTTCCTCTGTGTGAGTAAAGACTACGCATATCAATCTTCTGACATTCATTTTTTATTAACAGAAACAATAAGCCAGGAAAAATAATAATTCAAGACATCTGTTGCACAATACACACACTGAGAAAGAGGAACTGAACGGATTCTTTGCTGTATGCAGCGGAAGAAACAGATCTAGACACATAGCCTGCTGAATGGAAACAAAGCAGACATGACAGGAGAATTGCCACCACAAGCTGCTTCTGGCAATTAAATGCAGGAACTAGAGAAAGGAGAAGGCCTAACCCAAGAAAGAAGTGACAGAAATGAGCCAGTGGCAAGAAGGATTAATTAGAACTAGGCCTAGAGTTGGCTAGAAGGGCAATGTCTATGTATAAAGTGGAATATTAAAAAAGTAACTGCTTAATGGAAAGGTTCCTTAACACACAGATGTAGAAAAGATGAATTATATCTAGTAAAGCCACTGATGTCCTAGCTCCACTTCTGATTAGCCTCCAGTGAAACCCTGGGGTACAAGCCAAGTCAGCAGCACTGAAAAATCAACTTGTTGAATTACTTGTTTCACAAAGGCTGGGACATGTAACTGCTAACTAAAATTTTCCATTGCACTAGCCTCAGCAATTAGAAGATAAGCATTACAGCTTCCAATATCAAAAAAGTAGGAACTAAAAGCTGGGGGGGGCGCGTGTGCGCGCAATTTGGAATGAAGTACCTGATTACTGTTCTACTGGCCTTGCTCCTGGCTGACACAACAGCTTGTCCTTTAAGGGCCTTGATGCCACTCAGGCATAATACAGTTGGGTTTGCAGTGTCTTGATAAAATGCCCCCTCGTGGTCACTACAATGGTTTCCTGAGAGGCCATTCAAACTACTGACTGCCTTCCCAGTAAGTCTCACTACATCTGCTTCTCACTGCTTGTTGTACTTCTGTGGTTTCATGCTTCTTCCAGCGCAAGAGGGTAAAGATCTTTGCGCATAAAGCTGAGACTTTTAGCCTCTGTGGTATCTTGAGCTCTCATTGCTGAGAAAAGTAGCCAAAAATAACTGACTGTGCTTTTTCCAGGAGTTTCCATTAAAGGAAACCTGCATAAATAATAATCTGCATAACAGAAAATAAACTGAGACCAAAGGTCCCACCTGAATTTGCAATGCATTTCTGTGAATCTACATAATCATTTGCATTTTTAAAAAAAGACAAAAAAGCCAAATCTATAGGTCTTTTAAAAGTTTGTTAATTTTTAAAAATTAACAGAGCTGTTTCAGTTTTTGTTACCACCTTCTGTTATCTTGTTAAGGCAAAAAACAAGAAGCAAACTGATTCAGATCTAAACACCACTTCAAAGCTTTTGAGAGAATAAACACTCACAGTTCAGTAAGCAAGCTACCAGAGCTATTCCCAATGGCATGGATGCTCTGTAGTCCAGTAAGAAGCGAATTCCGTAGCTGGCTGATTCTAGGAGACTCGGACACAGTAATGTCAGCAAGACTTGTTTAAAGTACAGCTAACTACTACACTTAAATATTCATTATGGTCCACACCCACCTATAAACAATCTGAAGAGAGACTGTTGCAATTCAGAATTTGGTACCCTTACCTGATTCACTTCTGGGTACTTTTACGGCTGCAAGTCTTTCACACTTATCTAGTCTACCAAGTGAGATCTTACTGCAAGAAAAGCTTTAATTCCAGCTCTCTTTACAGATAGCGATCACCTTGCTAACAGATACTGTCTTGTAAATTGGTGGTGCTACCCTGTTTCACCATCTTCACCTGTTCTCTTACTCTGTTTTTAGACTGCTAGGGCTTTGGGACAATTTGTGGGCATTTATCATCCTGCCTCCACACCACAAACAGGGTTGTCTAAGACTACAGCTCCTTGGCTTCATGGCAACCCCATGGTCAGTCTGATCTTACATGTTCAGACAACAACATATGATACTATCTACATATTGTTACACAGTCTCTCTACTTCACAGCAAGTATATATTGTTTATCATACACTTCATCAGCTCTCCAGGCCAGGAACTGCTCTTTTTTGTTTCAGTGATTCATCCAGTGGTACACTGATTTCTTTTTGGGGTCCCTGAGCTCTGTTACGCTACTGCTACTAATAATCTTTCTCCAACAGTGGGCAATATTAATAGGCTTTTTGCACCCTGAGAGCATTGACAAGTAAACCTGAAATAATTCCAATGTTTCTGCAAAAATCTGTGCCATTTAGTTGCTGGATTTTTTTTAAAACTAGAAATTAGATTCCCTTTACATATCCAAATTACACATGGTGGTGTTTCTGCTTCCTGAATGTGCATCTTTAAGCTTCGATGTCAACATAGTACAGCTATGCACTTCCAGCACTTTTGCTTCTGCAAATATTCCCATGACCTACATCACAAAAAAACCTCTGTGGCAGGTGACCCAGTTACTACAGACTTGGTCAGTTCAGGACTTCACACTTGCAACACCGTTAAAACCTTATTTGCTAAACAGCAGTGCTGTAACTGGTCAAGTGAAAGCCATGTGACCTGACATGTTTTTAGTTGTATTGTAGACAGAACTTTTCATTTACATAGCCTAGGACTAATGTATACTTCTGTTCTGATGCCAGAAGACAGCAGAAATGTAGGAAGTAAAAAGAAAAAAAAAGAAGGAAGAAGGCTGCTTGGATAACTTACTCAGGCAATGACTGTCTCATCATTAATATTCCTGCTTGGTAGAGTGTTTACTAGTGCCCCTAGAAGAAGAATGGAAAAATAAATATATAGCTGAATGGAACCACAGAATAAATTATATTTAGCATAGCAATTACAGTTTCTCCCAGACTACGTGCATTACGAACAACCTATATTTGTGTGGTCAACAACCCTGCCTCATAAAACATCCCTGTAATTAATTTGAAATAACAAAAACCAGGGGTAAGTAAATGTAATGTTATTTTTGCTCCCTTTAACAGAGTGTTTGGCTCCCTAGGTATGTATGGACAGTTATTTTACCACAACGGATGAAGCAGAAGTCTCCAGCCAGGAAAAGAGGACTCAAGGGTGCCCAGGATGAGGGTGGTGGCAAGAACCGCCCAAAGTGATAAAAACTAAATTGACTATGGTTTATGAAAACAATAAACAGCAAAACAGCTACTCCTTAACAGACTAAAGTGGGTTTTTTTCCCCCCTTCCCCTTCATAATGACTATAGCCACTTTATTCTCTAGCAATTCTGTCCAGTTCTTTCTTTTGCAATATCCTCCCCTTCATAAGCCTCTAACCCACAATTCTTTCAACTCTTGCAAAAGATACTGGCTGCCTTCCAACCCAGAGCTTTCTAATACAGTGTGCATAGCAGTGCTTTATGAACAGAAGTTTGGTGTCTTCATAAATTCCCGTTCTGGCTCAGTAAGATGGAGGGCAGCCAGAATTCTCTGTGGTTCCCTTTACAAGGGTGTCTCCATCTTTGCTCATTACATGCTCAAGCAGCAGAGACTGATCAACAGTTTTATTCAGGAAATCGAGGAAGATTCTCCTAAAGCTGGAGAGAAGGGCTATGTCCACTTCCCTCAACCGAGTGTTTCTTTCGCCTTCATTTGAGGGGCTTTAAGCACCTCATTTAATAACAGAGCATTCTTAGGCCCTGAAAGCATGCTTATGGTGCTTGTTCACTGCACTGAACAAGATTTGATTACAGGAATAGTTTTATTAAATTTGGTGCCATGCAATAATACATTCACAGAAATACAGTACAGCTAAGAGTCAAGAACCCAATCATGCACCTCACTTACAGGCAAAGTTTCCACTTGGGTTGACTGGAATTTTGTCCGAGTGATAAAAAATATGCAGCCCTGCAAACGTAACATTCATTTAAGGGAGATGGCTACCAACAACTTGCTGTAAACTCTGTCATTCATTCAGAATGATCACATACATAACCAGTTCACATACATAACATTCGTAATTCAACCAACTCAACTCAGTAGCTAAAACCCTTTCCTAAATAAAAGGATTTGACTTCTACTGAAGCCAAGAGTAATTTTTAACAGTGAATCTAAAGGGGGATAACTTTGGGCCTAAAATACACAATAATAAAAGTCTAATATCATGTCTGAGTTGGAGACAAACCCAAGGCAACACCGAGGTCCCATGC
Source organism: Grus americana (assembly GCF_028858705.1). Lineage (NCBI taxonomy): Eukaryota > Metazoa > Chordata > Aves > Gruiformes > Gruidae > Grus > Grus americana. Next base: position 122,260,148 of record NC_072854.1, read on the forward strand.
TGCTCAGTCTTGCAGCACTTCATGCACATCTTTGGGATTCACGTTTCACTGAATGAAAGAGCCTCTCCAATTCATGCAGTTCAACATTACTTTGCGATACTTAGGACCTTTGTGGCTTTAACGCATGACCTTAAGCATGGAGCCTACTACGTTGAAATGGTATCGTGGGATATCCAATTTTTCATAACAGTTGACATGATACTTCTGCAAAGATTTACTCAATCACTTAAGAGCTACATTCATCTTTCACATAGGAACTCTGGTTAGATGCTGCAGCATCTGCTCAGCAGCAGAAAGAGGCATCTCTAGCACAGTGTCTAATCAAGAATCTCGATGAAGACTACACAAAGAGCTACCTACAATTTGGACAGTTAAAACTCTAGTCTTTTTGCCTTTTTCCCTTTTTTTTTTTTAAAAGGACATACACTTAGCATACATTCATTATCTGTAGCAACTAGTAGTAACTGCTAGAATTATAAAAAGTGACATTTTCTACTATCAGATATCACTGGGATTCCCCCTTATCAACCTTACCCACCCTCACAATGGTAAGATACAAGAACTTACCCATCAGCACTTGGTGGTGTTAACAGTAAGGTGTTAACTTGCATCTGACAGTCCTGCACGTTGTGCTAAAATTCTTAGCGAGACTTTTTTGTGGAGAACCAAAAAACAAGAAACAAATTTGTGATTTTTTTTTTCTTCTCAAGAAGGTAATCAAGGTCTGAAAGGAAAAAGTTGTCTAATCTGCAAGCTTATAAAAAAAATCAATAAGAAGAAATAGTGGGCTGTCACATATGTAGTAGCTTAAACATCAGCAGTTGGTTTCAGTTGTAGTCTCTAGAGATAGTTACAACAGTCCTTAGCCAGACGCAGTAACTGTTAGGTACTGGGAATCCCCATTGCAAGCATGGACAACACAACTCTAAAGAGAAAGGGTCAAACAACACAGTCTCACACATTCAGGGAATTTGGCTTCAGTTTCTGGTATTGCCACAAAATTTCTGTCTGACCCTTCGTAAATTGTTAATCTCTACACATTCAATTCCTCAGTTGTTAAAGCAGATATTTTAAAAAAAACTACTCAGAAGTGTCATAAAGAATTATTAAGCATCAAAAAAAGAGTTTGACCTGGTGTCAAAGAAAGCCTTGAAAAAAGTGCACAATAGTACCAAAACTTAATACAAATAAGGAACTTCTGGTGGGCACCCTGGTTCATCCTCTGTCCAATTATTTCAGTTAAGAAGTTATCTTAAACATTGGTCTTAGCAGCATCCATTACTTAAATACAAGATCATCTCATGTTTCTCAACAAAAGTAGTTGGAAACCAAAACAATCTAAACTAAAGGAATAGTGACCAAGAAGAGACCCAACTTCACATACAAGCAGGAGCTGATGAAATAACAGAGTCTCACTTAGGAGTCACTAAGAACCTGTGGTTAGTTTCTATACTGAAGCCTTAAGCTTTTCTGAGTAGCTGCTTTGCCTTTTTTTTTTTGACGTTTTTAGACCTTCACATAAGGACAAACAAAAGTGCAGCAGGGTTTCCCCATTGACATCACAGCCAAAGAAGTCAGGGATGACCTTTAAGGCTGAATACATGCAAGATTTGAGTCTGAACATACAAACCTCTATTTGAGCTCCAGAGTTGGGCTTCTGGTCAATCCATCTCAGCTTGCTTGTTACTGAAAGGTGAACTGAAAACAACTTTAAATGAGCACAGTCTGGAGAATACTGAGGTATTACCTTTACCGAATTGTCCCCACTTGAAGTCACACCATGTAAGAGTGGGAGAGAAAATGAACACACAGTTGATTACTTATTTCTGTACGAGGAATATAATTTAGTAAACAGATTTATAATTTTACAGGCATGTGCCAAATATTTACCCTGAATTACAAGAAAGTAAACATCTCTGTACTTACGCAACTTAGCATTTGGTGTAACAGTGATTTATTTAGTGGGTGAACAGGGGAACAGAAACAGGGGATTCCCTTGCCTTCTCATTGCAAGTACTTAGCTGTTTGCAACACAGTCATTTTCCTCAAAACGCGACTCCCCGAGCTATGTTTTTTGTCCCATTTGATTTTAACTAAATTACTGCAAACAATCACGATACAGAAAATACCGTATCCAAGATCTTCCTATTGTTCATGATTTGACAGATTGGATTTTTTTTTTTTCTAAATGCATTGAACAAAACCTACACTGGGTTGCTTTACAGACTCTACCAACAGCTGTTGTCCTACACAGCAGAAAAGGTACAGTATTGGTAAAGACCTGTAAAAACATTCAAAACGAGTGGGAAAAATTAACACATGCTATACCATCTAGACAAAAACAGAAGTGAATGTAATGACCGGCTACAAGTCTTGTAAGAAATGCTTAAAGACTTCTGGTTTCATACATACGATTCAGAAGCAGGACCAGCTTTCAGTTTCCTGACAGTCTAATGCCTGTCTCATTTGGGAGAGCAGAAAATGTATAACTTAATAGCTATTACTTCTTTAGCTTAGTTATTAGAAATGTCTGTTGTATTGCTCACAATGACAGGTTTATGCCCTTCTGTTCAAGTAGTAGAAAAGGCCGTGCATAATAAAATGTAAATTCTGTATCAAAGAAATAGGAAAGGAAAAACAATCTGACAAAAATCACAACAAACATACTCAAGCGGTGCTGAAGGCATACAGCCAAGCACTTACATGTCAAGCAATTCACAAAACCTCAGCTTTTCTTCTTTGTGTGCATGCACTCTGATATAGTATTTATAACTTTCTGTTCTTGCTGAGTTATCATAAACTGAAACTGAAAAACAGAGCAGAATTAAAACTGCAGGGACAAAATAAGTTCTAGCATTTTCTAGCTTTAGTTAATGCTGTAGCAAGTAGGTATTATGTTTTATTTTTGTCATATTACCATCAACGCACTTTGTTGGTTACGGCTAGTCAACACTTCCTATTTCAAGGCCACATTTTCAGTTACTCCAAGTTTGCTAAAAACTTTCCTTTGGAGTATGATTACATATACTGTGCCTCCAGTTGATTTTTAGGAAAAACAGAACAAAAGTGACACAGTCATTTCTAAGAACGATGATGAGGAACATATGCTGCTTTAATTATATTCAAAGAATTCTTAAAACTTTTATAAAGAAACTCTTAACTTCTTCACATTTCAGGAACAGGGACATGAAATTTAGCACAGAGGCTGTGCTGGTGTCACTATTGGACTTTTTGCTCTTCCTTTGAAAACACAGACACATCTAAGCACGTGTTGAACCTTTGAAAAGATTGAACTTACACATGCTTGCCAGACTTGCTCAGTAGCCAAAGTTATCAGCTTTCTCTCCATCGCACATACTGCACAGAGTGAGCTGGATGGTCCCTGGAGCAGGGGGCTGATTGCCAGGCTGCCACACACTAAAACTGAAACAGCGTAGGTTATTTCTCCTCTGGTTTCAGGACTCCTGGGATTTTTCACTACATCAGCACAGAATAAAGTACCACTCAGTTCAGATGTAGAAGCAGCAAAGATGGATCTGGGTGAAAAAAAATGATGTGATTTATCAGAGAAAAAAATGAGATGCAAGAGTGAGATCCGATGAAGAGAAATGAGGTGTGAATAAGCAGCAAGGTTGGGTGAAGAAAGCAGGATGATTCAGACAGGGTCTTCCCAGCAGAGAGGAACTGCCCAAGGATAAGCAGTCCTAGTTTGATTTTTTTTGATTTCTATCAATTTCTTGAAGGTCAAACAAGCTGTATCTTCTGGAACAAGAGAGAAATCAGTCCCCAAAATACTGTTTTGCTAAGATCACCCCAGAAAAATACACAAGGTCAAACAGCCTGGAGCCCTTGGGCCATGCTCAGAGCTCAGCACCCCAGGGGTACATGGTAACTGCAGAAACCCTCAGCCACAGGGAAGGGGAGTCCATGCTGACCACAGCATGCTGGGAGGCAGTAAAGAGTGCTCAACAGCCCACCGCTCCCCTCCTTCTCAGCCCTGAGGTGGAAGACACCCCCACTGTACTCTGCTTAGTCCAGCAGGATTTAGGGAAAGGCAGAACAACAGCAGAGCTGGCCAAGAAGCAGGGGCTGGTCCCTCCAGCCCCTTCAGGTTGGTGGTCAGGGGTGGCAGGCAGCACAGGGCTGCAGCGGTGTTTCCCAGCCGCCCGCCCTCAGAGCACTGCAGCGGTGCAGTCACATGCCAGCACCGTCACAGCACACGCAGCTCTCGGCCCCCAGCCCGCCCCCGGGCTTACGGCAGGAAACCCTCCCCAGCGTGGGAAGCCTGGACCACAGCCCCCCTTCACCCCACTGGGGAAAGGGCATGCAGCCCCCACAGTCAGTCTGCGGTGAGCAGGTGGAGGGAACAAGGCTGCAGCCCGCTGGGGTGGTCCTGGGGAAGAGGAAGATGCCTGTTTTCACAGAAGCAGGTTACTGCCCAGGCTGAGGTGCCCCCAAAGGCAAAAGGTGCACCCAAAGTGGCTGTAGGGGCCAGGGCACAGGGTGCCCCCAGCCCAGAGTGGTTATTAGCCCCTCGGCTGCACACAGCTACAGAGCACGCTACAACCACAGCTTGTCAGTTACTGGAATAACGCACAGGACCAGACTCCTTATAAGAAGTGCGATGAGGTAATTACAAAAATACAGCTAGGAGTTTTCACTTGCGTTTTTAGGCTAAACAGCTTATGTCACCAAGTATTACATAAAGGCAATATTAATAAGTCCCCTCCCTCCCCAAGTCAAGATTAACAATTTCAAGATGCACTTTTTTCCCCCCTTTGCTTTACTCATTAAGGCAAAACTCACTATTACTTTCTCTCTTAGTTTCTACAGGGACATCCATTGCAACAGCAGAAGTATAGGTGACTTCACATTAACTGTTTCTTCGCTTATACCTAACAACTAAAACCACCAGAGACATTAATTCCTGCAATGGAATTTCTTGCTCAAAGTTACTAGCCACACACAATTTCAATACAGAGCTGCTCATCTTTGAGGAGATCAATCAGGCATCCCTCACCCCTTCCATCTAGACCTCCAAGCCATACATACAGCAACAGGCTAAGAAAGCAGATAGAAAACAAAGTTTGCAGGAAGTCTAATATCAAAGAGCTTCCCTCACTATCTTTATGCATGAGTAACTTTCCTTTGAATTGCTTTTACAGAGGACTTGCTCCATAAACAAAGGAAACATTTAAGTTGAATTATTCCAGTTTTAATTTTATTTAAAACAGCTAAAAATCTATCTGCTTAGTCCTGAGGTGGTATCGAACTTCTAACATCCAGGGTCCAAATCAGTGGTGTCACTCTGCAACTGCCAGGCGTTGAGTCAAGAATATATTAAGATAAAATGTGTAATCTCACGTATGTTGGATCAAACTTGAGAAACTAGTAACCTACATTCTTCATAAACATTCTTTTTAAAACCCTGAGAGTGAAGAAGAAAAAAAGAGCAATTAGAAGATAACTGCAAACCAAGAGTAAAAAAAAAAAATCTACGTAAAGGCATAAACTAGGTTAGTTTGAGACTAGTTGCATAAATGCATGTGCTGACAGAGGTGAAGGGCAAAACAGCCCTTAACAGTCTTGGAATACTCAAGTGGAAGAATCTGTTTAAAATCATGGTAATATTACAGGGTTGTAGACGATTACAACACATTTTTCATAGTTGCTTTGCTATTTAGCTTATCACCTACTTCAGCTTTAATTCCTTCAAATTCATGCTGGATTTTTATTTACACAGGTGCTGAAGTTGTATTCATACTGTAACTAGTACACGGACTTGACAATATTCAAATACCATGGTTTTAAACACAGGTCACAAGATTGAGGTAACCATTTTATAAACTCAAGGTATAAATTTGCTGAAAAACACTGAAGTAACATGGGTTCTGTTTCTTAATTTTAAGCTGTGTCTAAACCTAAGCCTTGCAGTCTAAGTTTTGGGGTTCGTTGTTTGTTTTTGGTTGGTTGGGGTTTTTCTGAGGGTAGAGGGAAGAATAAGACCTCTCAAACCCACTAAAGCCAATTTTCTAGGAGAGAAATTGCACTTGAAGCAAGCTGGAAACCAGACGTAATAAGGAAAAAAACTAAGTATATTATGATAAATAGACTCATGGTTTCTCCACAAGTTTGTAATACAAGCCATAGGGAGAATGCTAGAGAATTAAGACCTTACAAGATACGTGTCTCCTCTTATTCCTTTGCAGTCCTTCTGTCTTGTCACTAGGGTTTTAGGCAGATGCTTAAGATGATCAGAGCTCAAAATTGCTGTTTAAGCCAAGCAACTAATTTTAAAAGAATTCAGGAGTATCTGTTGTCCACATAGCGAACCGGCACTTCAGCTGTCACAGTTTGTAAACTGCACTATTCAGATGGCATTAATTCTAAACCTGGAAACACTAGAAGCAGGAAAGCAATGTTCCTAGCCTCCTCAAATTTACTCTAGCATGGCATCGCTATGTTGTAGAACTTATTTTTTGTGGCACTGCCTCCTCCCCCCCCCCCCCGCCCCTTACATTTGGTTTAGTAGTTTGGGTTTAAGCAGATCCCATCTGCATTAAAAAAAGAGACTTAAGCTATTAAATTTCTCTTTGGAAGATAGTATTTTACAGTACATACAAAAATACTCTGGAAAAAACATACAGCTTCATTTACAAAAACACCAAATTTTAAAGAAATTACAATAGATAGCATGACATTTGTTTCATATTATCAGAAGTTTTTCCCACCTCTCAAAAAACCCTAATGCACTTAATTGGGTAAGCAGTGTTACCAGTTTACAGAACTAGACTTAAGACTGCTACAAGTTTTCATGTAACCACTTAGCACAGCTTTCAGGGTTTATCTGAAACGACTTTCTGCATGCCAGCTGCTTCCAGGACTGCAGCTTGCAGGTGGGTAGTAGCGTTACAACAGCCTCGGCTGTTGCAATGTTTAAGTACATCTTTAGCTGTGTGTTCTGAGTTTAACTTTACTACCCAGTGACAACAAAAAACCCTCAAGTCTCATGCTGGAGCAGTCTTAAGAAAAAAAAAAATCAGATAACATGGCATGGGACATTTCATCTCCATACCTTGGTAGCATCCTCTGCTGTATTTTCTTCAATATTTAAATTATTTCTGGGCCTCCATGGGAGGCAATACTTGTGTAGTGCATGGCTGTGCTAGACAGTGGAAAGCTACTAGCTGAGGAAGCTGAGCACCATTGTGATAGATGCACAGGAGTGTATGTGCCAAATAGGAAAATAATTTAAGATAAGAACAATATATGCACATGAATTAGGAAAGCACAAATACAAGCATGTTCATATACACTTGAAACCAGAATGTGGTTGCAGTGACTAGTTAACCCTGTTTACATACATTCTGAATCCAAGTCACAGGACAGGTTGTTTTTTGTGGCTTTTTCAAAAGCTGTTTCAGCTAGTGACAGTTAAGACTTTTAAAAAGACTAATAAGCATAACCGTTACAAGAACATGCAAAGAGTAGTTCAAAAGGAAGCAAGCATCTAACAATACTATAAAATAAGACCATGATTTTAACTGGCCAATTGCAGTATGGCAACAGTAACCTTCCATACTTTGTTAGTAACTACAATACACATTGATAATATGGACCACTGAACAAGCGATTATCTTTACCTGAAGACATACTGGTTAGTCATTAAGGGTGAGTTTGATGGCTCTTTTAATGACACGAATGCTGTTTGTTGGAACAGGAGATGACGAATCTGGTAGTTCTTTACTGGAAAGCCTCTACAACACACAAAAAGATGCCACAGAAAAAAAAGAAGTGTTGAATTCATTAATTCAGGAGTAGCAGCAGATAAACCCTTGCCTAGCTGAATTTAACAACATTCTTAACCAAAACAGTATGGCCCAAACCCAAATATTTACAGTGAAGGAATTTTTTCTACCACATCACTTGTTTAGTTCCCACCAGTTTACAGAGGAAGAGCATTTTCCCCTCTGCACACTTCTTCCCTGGCACCAACTGAGATAATTACATTGCTCAGGGGCTGGCAGTAAGTTGCAAGTTGCTCAACAGCATAATAGAAGCTACCGTTCTTCTCAGATCCATGGCTCAGAAAAACAGTGTCTCTGCTGTCCAGATTACTTCCAGTCTTATAACCCTCAATTTCACCACATTTTACATGACACAGAAGAGTTAAAGCCACCTATACACCTCAAACCTTCCAAGTCTTGTCACAGAAATCACTAAACAAGTATTTAAGATAGTAAGAGCTCAGATCACCTTAAGGAAGATCTGCAAGGAATACAGATTTTTTTTGCTTGTGAAAAGAGCAAATCTGGAAACAAACTGTGTCAGCGTTTAAGTGCACAGAAACATGATTTTTCAAGTTCAGTAACTTGAAAAACTTTGGCTTCACTTTTGTGAGTAAACCTGGAAGGTCATTCTTCAACTATTCAATTTGGTAGAAGCAGAAGCTTACCAACTACTTATAACCACCAAGTTTACAGAGATTAATAGTACGTAAGTCTTTGTACATAAAGTGAAAACTCTCGTTTTGCTTTACCTACAAACACAAAGGCACAATAAATAATACCTGTGATCTTGATGTGTTGATAATTGGAATCAGCATGGATTTTCCTCCAAGGACACCCTAAAAAGAGCCAGAAGGGATTTATTAGGCAGTATTGTCAAATTCATAACTTCAGAGACAGTAAGGTCTGGTAGCGAGGATACTTAAAACTAAATACATACATGCATTGACAACGTCCACCTCATTGTTTGGTTTTGTTTGAGGGGGGTGTTTGGGGTGGGTTTTTGGGGGGTTGTGGTTTGTTTTTTTTTTTTTTTTTTTTTTAAGCACACATGCAGCATTTCAGGTATTTCAACCTTCACTCCACCAACTAGACCAGATCTTGATTTGAGGGTGTGCCCTCAAGAGTTTATGCTTCAGTAACAAGCTACACTAATCTATAGCTCTTTATCCTCCCTTTAAGAGGTCAAATGCTTTGGTCTTTATAGTAGTTTTAGTTTACATCAGTGAATCGAGTGGTTTAAAAAAAAAAAAAAAGTCTGATTTCAGGCATAGCAAGCAGCTAGATACTACCAATCATCTAGCAGTAACATTTAAAAGATAGGTTATACAGGTATAATATTTGGGAAATGCAGACTGAAATAAGTTAAACTAAAAAGACTTATTTTTGTTTACATCAATAAATGTGTATTTATGTGATGTAGTCTAGGCACTAGAACAGTTCATTCAGCTTTTCAATTAGTCTATTGATTAAAACCACTTCAAAATTACATTTTCTGTAGATCTCCTCCTGACATCATCTGGATTGCCACCACCTTTGAATGCTGAATCCTGGCCAGTTAACTGGAAGAACAGAATACACAGACTCAAAATAATTGCTATCCTAAGATTACCTTCGTATTTGGGTACAGCTTCCAATCAACATATTAAATATATTAGCAGCCATTCTTAAAATAACATTTAGACATGACTACCATTACCACACAGGAATCTCAAGCCTCTCAAAAATCTTACTAGCCAAACCTTGAAATCCATACTTGAAATATTCAATACTAGGTAACAGTTCTGCAAGGTGATTCTTTACAAGTGTCAAAATTGAGATTTTTCTAGTTTTTCTTTGCCTCTGCCTCAAATCAGAGGTCAAGCCATAAGAACAGCTACTTAAGATGATTTATATTAGCAATAAAACAAGTCAAGCATTAATCTAAATCTTCCACAAAAACAAGATTTAACAAGCAACTCCACAGTGCCATTTCAGTAGTGGGCTATTAAGTAGGCTGCTGATTTCTAAGGCAGCAAAACTATCCATAGGCATTCAAAAAAAATCATCTGAGCAAGGTTAGCTCATACTTTTACATTTGTAACATTCATATCCTCTTCACTGAGATAATATTTTTCTGAATTGTTTTAAGAACTGCTTCCAAATGAGCCAGTTCATTCAGCAATTGGTAAGTACAGTAGTATTTAGAGACTCTGCCACCAGACCAGAAGTGGTCACTAGTACCAGATCTTGGAAAAAAAATGTGTTTAATAGCTATACATTATATTCAAGACAATTTCTCATATCTATATGCTAGTAAAACTATCATTATGCTTAAATGTAGATTCCCAAATCCACTGGGGACATATATATGCATTTCTTCTCAGTTATTTCATTCATTCTACATCAATAATTAACACCATTTCAAACCCTCCTTGGCTTAGCCCTCCTTCCTTACCCTTTCTCCATCTATTGGTTTTTTGAAGCATTCTTCTGACGTAGGCAAACGAGGCCCTTTAAAGGGCGGTAAATAAGGTTGTTTAGGTGCAGCATTCTTAAGATCTGCAACTGGAGTCCCACTTAATTCACGCTGTCCTTGGACAAAATGTGCTCTCAGTTGAGAAATTGCGTTATGTCCTGGAATAGTGCAACCAACTGGAGGTCCCGATGTTCTTAGTGCAACTGCAGCCTCCATTTCTGTAGGAGACACTGAGCTCTTAGTGTTCAGCCATGACATTAAAGACTGCATTCCACCCGCTACTTCAATACATACTTGAATCAATAGCAGGAATGGAGAGTCCCTTGGACACTGATGGCACGGCCGTATGAGGTATCTTATCTTTATTATTACATCTTTGATAGACAGCATTTCTGTAAGAGTCAGACACTAGAGTTATGAAAAGCTAGTTTGTAAAATACTACACATTTTGTTTCCAGAAAGTTCATGCAAAACAAATGTCTATCTTCTTAGCTCATTGTCACAGCTCTACTAAACACCACAAACTCACAGGCAATCTAGCATGAGATCTTAATCTTGCTGAACTTCAGACCACAAATTTAAACAAATTTTCTTTAGTGCGTCTATGTACTGGTACTGTTTTCCAGCTTAGTATACCCAGCACTCTGTGCTGCTTTTAATGAATGTATTTTTATTTTTTGCCTGCTACTCCTACAGTACCAAACAGTCCAAACACACCAGACGTGATACATTTGCTAGTACTGGGTTATTACTCTCAAGATTACAAATTCCTCCTGTGATGAAGTAGCTTATGGACAGACTTCCCAGGAAGCGACAGACACTTTTATTGCTCAAGTTCTTGTACTGCTCCACTAAGTCAGCAGCAGCTTTAGTGTTTTTTTTCCAAAGATTTCTTTAACCTGTCTGCCCCCACATGCCCAAAGGAGGTGCCAGCTTTGTTCCTGAAGCCATTAGAGCCTTCCACATGCTTATGATCCACATAGATTCAAACATTCACATCATGAATCGGTTAAGAGCTGCTTCTTCACAGTTCTGAGGTTATGGTGCTAACCTTTCCACCTCTGCTACAGGAGCATCTAATTTGAAGATCTTATGTAATGAAGAAGAATTATTTGGCATCCTGGAGTCCACGTCTCTGTGACCATTCGAACAGCTTCCATCCGAAGTCCTTTTACATTGAACCACACTAGCTTTTGGACTAGCATCTCGAACAGTTTGCTGAAACAATAGTTAAAAAAATGAAGTCTTCGAGTAACTATTAAATAAAAAAAATATTGCCAGAAGCTGCAAGTTATTATTATACCTTCTTCCTTTTCTGTAATGCTTCTACAGGCAGAAAATAGTGCAGGTCTTTCCTTTTTACGTGAGCCGCTTCTATCTTCATGCCTTCTTTGAGTATGTTTAAGTTACTCGCCTGCCTGTAAACTAACATGAAATTTAGTGTTGTAGCTTAGTGGGGATGTTTGCATTAGGTATTTGTCAGTTACACATGGTTTCTTTAGAAACAGCAAGCCTTTAAGCCTGTCCAGCCCAGAAAGCAAGAAGTTTCCAGCCTAACTGAACATGAAATGCTACCCAGGCACTCCACATACAGTCTCAAGAAGATGAACGTGACCTACGATGCCCGTTTCACATCCAGTACAGACCAGATAAGTCACAGCTATTTAAGTTCAAATATGCATTTATGTGCTCAGTTACAGCTGTGGTTTGCTAATCATGCAGCTCACATCCGAGTTGATTTTAACCTGAAGGAGATAGTACTCCTTAACCATTAGTTTTCTGGTTGGGAATAGATGTAGAGGACTTTCTGAGGTAACCCAGCTGCGCACAGCTGATGAGACCAGACACCTTACTCAAGATTCAGATTCATTTTTTTATTTGATATTTACAGAGGCAATTGTGGGTTTTTTTGTAACAGTTCTGTAACATCATATAACTTCCCCGTAGTTTAAATGTTAAAATTCTGTCTGTCCAAGAAAGTAAGACTGGATTTTAGGGACATCTGACTTACCAGAATCACTAAAGTTTAAACAGATTTTTCTTCACTGCTGGCAAACAGCCTTTTAGGCAACTTAAAAAGGCTATACTAACACAGCAGTTATTATAGAATTAAGTCACATTTAGATAAGCTTATCTAACAGGCCTATCATGAGCATAACTGGAAAGTCAGCTTACTAACATGCAGAGTGGGAAATCAAAGTAAGGCTGTGCAACAGAAAGGCTAAGTCTTTCTACAGGAGACCTATAAGTGAAATAAAAGCACAAATGTGAACATTCACATCAACGTGAACAGTTGCTTCAAAGTAAATTCAATAATGTTTTTACATGAGAAAAAATTCACTTAACAAAAGCCTTCCAAACAATGAGCCTTATATTCTTGAGCCCGACAACTTGAAGTTAATCTTTGCCCTCTAAAAACATTCTCTCAAAGTCAAGGCACATGATAAAAAGCTTTCTTGCACAACTACTGGTCACTCCCATATTTGTCAAAGGATTTCACACCTCTCAAGAAATACGTTTTCTGTTCAAGCTCTCTGGATTCAAACCCTATATCTGAAACATACTATAGGCTGTGCTTCACTAAACTAAGAGCACACAGCTATACTAGTAAAGTTTGTGCATAGAAATAAAAGATTTAACATTATTTCTAGCCTCTTAGCAGTACATAAACCTTGTTGACATAATTTACACTTGCCACAACATTGAAACACCGCACCACTGGATGTAGTGTACCAGAGAAGCATCAGTACAGATAGCAGTGCAAGTCTGAGGAACTCGCCTCACCTGGCTTGAAATTCGGACAAGAGTTTTGATGCATTTTTCTGTGCTTTCCTCATGCCCTAAAGCATGAGCTAAAATGAAGGTCAGGTTTTACCGCATTTACTCATGTTGTCTGAGCAAGACAACACACAGCTCATGCCACTGCTACGGATAAACTCTTTGTCAGTGCAAACATTCATTGAAGGAACCCACTCTTTAGAACTCTTTGTCCAAACACACTTGTCACTTCAGAAGAGTAACCCAACTTCCTTAGCTCTTCATTATGATAGCTAGGCATGGGCCTGACAGCACACATGCACTTCTGAAAGGCACAGGAGCTGTCAGCTTGGGAAGAAGTAAATACATCATGGAAGAGACTCCTTACCCCAAACCCCCTTTATTCTAGCATTATCTAACAACATTTACAATATTACTTTATTTCTGCATCTATCAAAAGTAATAACAGAAGATGAACATGAAGGTTTACATGCAAGATTACATATAATTACAATGTGACAACTCACTGACTTTCAAAGTTCTGGGATCATATCATACACAAACTGTTATTTTGGAAAAATACTGACAGCAGGCATTGACTCATTTTAGAGCCCAACACAATTAATTCCCACTTTCAAAGTTCAGCAACTGACAACTGTTTGACAAGTGTAGCGACACCCAGTAAACAGGCATCTCCTGGCTACACATCTGACTGTCCACTTCATGAAATGAAGTCCCTTGGTGAGCACGTTTACAATGATCTGCAGAACTGTTATTTCACATACGGTATATAGTGTATGACTGTAGTACACACTTTCGTTTCAAGATGGACTGACTTTGCCAAAGTGTCAAAATAGTACGTTTTTAAAGCTAATCTATATGTTGCTCCTTATAGAAAAATAGCTAGTACCAGAAAGAAGCACAATTCACTTTGTGCAACTTCCACCAGAATAAAAAAATGAAACCCTACAAGACTAGAGCAAAATATAGGCTTACCTGTATCAGTGAACGACTGTATAACATGTGTTAAATCAATATTAACGCCTTCCGCATTTTCTGTTTTCTTAAAGATAATACCGAGAAACCACATAGTTTTATAGCCATTCCTAAAAAGACAAATTTCACAGATCAGTCATTTGGATGCTACTATCTACTCTCAAGAAGGGATGAAGCAAAACAGTTTAGTTGTACACAGCAGTTTTTAATATTAGAGTCAGTGCATACTTAACTTCTCAAAGTACTTCTCTGAAGTTCTCCCTTTAAAAAGGATCTTACATGTTCAGAACTTTGCCTGCCAGAGCTTGTACTTACAAAACAGTAGGTGCACTACTGAACATCTCGCAGATGAGCTGAGGTGAATATAAACAAGCTACGAAACATTGGACAAATTGTGTTTCAGAAAAAAAATAATGAAACTCACTGTTTATGGAGTTCTTGGTTGCCAGGGAAAGACTGTGGCTTTACATGTGCAATAGTTATAAATTCATTCCTCTCCAAGTTTGCAACCAGCACACGAATTTTAGATTCAACAAGGCCAATCCTAATAAGAACAACAGATATTTACTAATTTTTAACTGTGTACAGCACAGTAGTTATACAGCTTATTATAATACAATGCTAATACAAAACTGCTAACCAATCAATGAGTAGTAAGTTTCATTCAGCTGAGTAAATACTAGATTTTTACATCAGACACACTGCAGTTTGAGATGTTTCCAGTGACATTTGAACTTTAAAGTTTCCAAAGACGGGGGTAAATAAGTTCAACTTGTACTCTTGACAGTTCAGATATAACACTTCAACCTATAACCTACAATGAAGATCCCAATAAGAAGCAGATCCAGCACCTCTGGCTGCATTTTGAAGTGCAGCAAAGCTCCTTTTTTTTTTTTTTTTTGCCCCAAAGCTCAAGAAGAGCAGTTTAGAAAAGGCTCAAGCACAACTGTTCAATTACACTTGAGTAAAGATACTAATTCTTCCTGCAGATTGATCAGTAATAAGAGCTTACCCTCTTCTAGCTAAATTGAAAAATACAGTTCCTTTAATAAACAAATTATTGAGTCAGTCTCATCAGCAACTTACCCCTGAAATGAATCATGGCCACGAAGGCTTTTCATTTAAATAAAGTACTGGCATGTTACTCTTTTACATAAATACTGCTAACTTTGAAAGCAGCCAGGAATCTGTATGTTCTTCAAAAGTATCTTATGTTGATGAACAACAAAGATGTGCTATCTATTCCCAAATTCATTCAAGAGTGGGTGAACTAAACTTGTTCTTATAGCAGACAAACTGAAGCAAGTTATCTTCTGCTTTTTAGTTTTCCCAGAAGCAAACCTAAGCCCCATTTGCCTCCATTTCTGTCACTGCAAAAACATCAGCTTTTACTGGAGCCATATCCTTCCTCACCTTTGAGAGATACAATAAGCTTTGTTCACTTAAAAACATTTCACATCAAAAAGTTATTTGGTTCTAAGCCCTCTGCCCATAACTCCTGGTTGTATACCCAACTGTGACTGACATCAAGCTGCAGCTGACAATTTTTAAGTGAACCTATTAGAAAGTTCAGGTAAAAGGTATGACCTATTAGAGCTACTTTGAAGTACAACCAAGGTGCCCTCAGAACAAGGGTCTGTTACGCAGAGCTATTTTGCTTGCTGACTTGAGAAAAGCCAGCGAAGTACACATTTCTTAAGAATACCATTTCAAACTTAACACCACCACACACATTACAGTACCTTAACTCCTCACTGTTTCCCCTTATTTCAAGATTCACAGTTAGTCAGCACATTCACATAGGTTAAACAAGTTATTATTGCCATATCTCCCTTGAGACAGTGACAAACAACATGTCAAAAGCAATCATTTCCTCTAACTACAATTGCGGTAGTTCTCACATTAAGTTTCACAAAGTAGATCAGCACTCCTGCAATTTACCTATCCACTACAAAGCATGCTGAAGTGACCATTTCCAGCACTAAACATGTCTGAGCACACTACTAGACTACAATTTAGTAAATACAATTTATCAGCATTCAGCTGCTCTGCGCAGACTGCTAGGTTTCACCCAGATTAAAGAGCCTCGTTTCACTTCACTGGAGAAAAGTAGGCTCTGGAATAGCCTGACTACATAGCCAGAACAACTCAGCATTTAATGCAATCTAGTCCCAAATTAAATATTACATTCAGTAAAAAAGTTATGAAACCAAGCCTAAGGCTCTAGAATAGTGGTCTTCAACGTGCGCGAACGAGCGTACAAAACAATCCATTGGGGTACAGAAAGAAAGTGTTAGAACTTCAGCAATGCATAACTTGTAAATAAGTAGATATATATTGCAAGTACGCGTTCAGAATCTTTTTTTTTTTTTGCTGATAGGAGTGCGCAAACAAAAGTTTGGAGACCGCTGCTCTAAGTCAGTAGAGGATGTGTCTATTACACATCTGATTACATCAAGTAATCCCCGTTTGCTTCAGTCTCTGCAACAAGGAATATATTCCTAGCTGAAGCAGTGCTGTGCAAGCAGTCTCCTTAGACTCCTTGCATCTGCTTCTCCAGAGGACACAGAGCACCTGACCTTCAGGCACACTAACCCTCTTTGTTCCTTCTCATCACAACTCGGCTCTTTAGGTTAACTTCTTAAACAGCAAGATTTACGTTAACTTCCCGTCACAAGAAGGCTTTTAATTTTGCTCATGAACTGTCTACCTAACTTGGTACCGTATCCCATGCCTAGCTGCACAGTTTAATACTTGATTTTTAACTATATTAACTAATGAAGTGCAACACTGAATTAAGTTTCAGTTATGTATTGAACCCACATTTAAAGCAAGACTTACCACTTTAAGTGATGCTCTTCAGTGGAGGCACTAGCAGTCAGTACAATGTAATGTCTAGAAGAAAAGGAAAATTAATATACTAGCTCAGGACTCTATATTCCTTCAAGTGAAACCAAAACTGCCTTAAACATATAGAATATGACTTCCAGACAAGACAGATTATGTCCTGTATTCAGCACAGTATTAACTGAAGAAGAACTGATTACATCCTTTAGGATTGCATTCTGCTGTATTCTAAATATCATAGTTGATTTTTTTCTAATAAAAATAGTGTCAGTGGCATAACACATACAGTTTTTTCTATCTTCCCTATACTTATCCTTACCAAAATTCATATGACTATCTCCACTTTCTGGAAAACAAACATTAATACCATCTTCTATTTAGACTGCAGTTAAAACTCACAATGCTAACCAGTGAGTAAAATATTTCAAGTTCAGACAACAGATTTCATACATACTTGTATTTCTGGAAGAAGTTCAGTGGCTCAAAGAGCTTTGACCAGTCCGATTTTCCTTGGAGAATCTCATTTGTAACTGCAAGACCTACAATTGAAGTTAAAAACTTCATTACCATTTTGTTTAAGACTAGCAGAGCATGATATAAATTTTACAAGTTAAAGGTTTTGAAAAGTAACTGACAAATCAGAAAGCAGGAATTCCCTTGACTATAGTTCTTTGTTAAACTGGTCCCATATCGCCTGCAACAAGCATACTTCCCAGAAACCAATCCTGCCTAAAAGGGCAGAACACCTCACGGACTATAACTAATTCAGATAATGTGATTTCATATAGCAAGAATTATACTTTTTAATCAGTTAATAAGCATGGAAAAAAACTTTACCATATTTGAACTCCTCTACTATTACCGCTCGTGTTGATGTAGACACGTTGTATGTGGAGTTCTGCTGTGGGTAGGCTGGGGTGATGATAGGCATTACATGATATCGGTCTGACGGGTTCACCTATGATGTTAATACAGTTTTGCTTAGCATCAGTTTAGGTTAGAAGAAAGTTTAAAGGCTTCTGAATTCATATACTACATACCCTAGGGTCCCATACTGGTAAATTAAGATTGCTCTCTTCAGGTTGTTTCAGCAATACAGGATTTGGCCATTCCCTACGTAAGAAAAGACAGTAACTAACTGTCCATTTAAAACTCTGCCACGTAATACAGGGCAGGATTGGATGTTGTTTATATAAATCTTTATATAAAAGGAGCTACCTCTAAAAGTGTTATTTCTTTCTGCAAGTTAAAATAAACAATAGCTCTTACCATTTTGAAAAAACCAAGAAGAACTTGTTAACAAGAGTAGAAGCCGAAGCATTTGGATAGAGTTGACAAGTTCTCGCTACCAGCATTGCCCAGGAAACACCACCAAGAAATCCCAGCATGTTGGAGTAAATGCCACGACCTAGAATGGATATGCTGTAGTTAGCCTGTAGTCTTTCAATACCCAAGTATATTCCTTGAAATTTACAGCACCAACTTCACAATCTATAGAATACTTAGTACACTTCAGCCTCAAAGACAGTTATTTTTGCAGTGAGGCCAAAATTGTTGGTCCTTACAGCGATAAGAAAGAATCATTACCACATCACTTCCCAAAGTACCACTACTCTGAAACTTGCCTAGACTGCTACAGCTTCACTCCAGCTTCCGTTAAGCTAAAAGTTCTGCCATTCTTCTAGTCCTTGCTCAAGCTGCATGCACAAACAGTATTTTTTTATTCCCTATGTATCAAACTTTTTACTTCGCTTGGCATTTTTATCATTTGTAGTCAGGTTCCTGATAAGCAATGCAGCACCTTGTTTTGTAGGCATTCCCCTCTCCTCCCATTAAAAAAACACAGACCATGAATCTAAACCAGTTTTGAAATTAAAGCCTGTCATTTGAGCAGCTATCCGAAGACTATCAGAAGTACTTCAGCCTTTTTTTTTTTTTCCAGCATGAGGTACCTCTGAAAAATTCAAAGATCATGAACAATCACATTACTCACGTTTTGCCCACAGTTTAATTGCACGGAGTGTGAGCCGGAAGTTCTCTTTATTTGGCACTAGATGTAGTATTTCATCGGTAACTCTGCAGCCTGTAAGAAAAAAGTACCAGAAGTTATTAGTAACAGGCACAAGTCACATCAACAGCTTACAGTTTAACATTCAAGTCTATGAAAACAAGCTTGGATTACTTGCCTTGTATTACCTTAAAAGTTTTAGATTACACCTAACATTCAGTATCACTTCAGGTAAAAAAGCTGTTGAGGGCACCAGTTTAGACTACAGCCAACAATTTTTAATAAGCCCTTTCTACAGGATTCGAGAGCTATGTTTCTTTCAACAGCCAGGAACAATTAAACCAGTCAGTGTTAAACAGTGAGCAAGTATTTTAATTTTTTTTTTAAATGAACTACAACATTCTCTTTTCTATCAAGTGCTCTACCTATTCACTCGAAGCAGTTTGTGGCAAATGAGAACAATGCACACACCCAGATCAATGAAACATAAAATACAGATCTATCTAAACACACAACTCCTTGAAACATCTAAATTTAAGCCCACGTGCCACTTCCTCAGATCAAGTATACAGGAGATCAATTTCTGCATCATGTACAGAAACTTAGGTTGTGTGATATGCATTCTATGTTACATTTTCTTTTTAAATATGTCTAAATATGCTTACCATTTAAGCTCCGTATACATCTTATATCCAGGCTTCTCAAGCGCGAGTCATCTCCAAGATCAAGATTATCAGACACAGTTTGTACAGACAGTCTTGCAAACACAAGATCGATCTGAAGAGGAAAAAAGTGCCAACTGTGAGTTAGAAAGTCACACTGTGTGCGAACAGCACACTAGTGGGGGACCGTCAATTCTAAAGAGAGTGGTTAACATTTGCATTTAGAATTATGTGACCATAGACACATTTCCCAAGAGACTCATTTGCCAGAAAACTCAAGAAAATTGCTAGAAGTTCCATATTCTGTTTACAAAACCTTCATTGCATTCCTCCTTTCTTTTTAAGCTACATTTTTTAATTGAAAAGATACTCTAAACTTAGAATTCCCATTAAAAGGGAACTTAAAATTAAGTTCGATCACCTCAACTACACTTCAGCAAAGGAGAGAGCATTTTCTTTATGCAGTAAGTCCTTTTGGTCCTGAGGTATCTGGTTTTTAGTACAGTCTGAGGCAAGAAAGTTATTCTGTGAATGTCCGTACCAGATAAAGGCCACAAAAAGGTGATAGACTAAATGTCTTCATGATAGCGATACCAAGCAGTACCTTGCTTAGGTACTACAGCATGCAGGTCTTTATTCACTGTACAGGATGTGTTCAAGATACAAGGATTCCTGCAGGTGACAAACCTAGGCAGGAGTCAGATTTTTACTTTTCATCTTCCAGATTGTCTCATAACCACTTCATTTTTGATATGCAACAAAACATTTAGTCTGCTCACATGATTCATACACTATCTGCAGTCCTTTGTAGAAAGCTAGCTTGTCAGAGCTAAGAAGAGTTAGCAAGGACACCGCCTCTACTCCCACTCTGCACAATCCTTGTGAGATAAATGCTATTCAAGCAGGCTACCCTGGCAGGTTTAGAAAAAGATGTCCCTGCCTGATGTTCCCATGCCTGCCAGGCTTCCTAGGAGCTTATTTTTCCATAAGCTCCTATTCTACTGCAGTGTCTTCTCCTGGGATAGGTTGCGGTCAGGCTGTTCAATTACAGTTTCCTAAGTATACTTTAGGATACCAATAACCTTCCAAAATAGCAGAGTCACAGGTCCCTGGAAAAGGTATCCTATTCCAAAACAAGAGAAACATTCACTCACTCAAAGGAAAAATTGAAACACTTACCTCAATGCCATCAAACTCAAACTTGACAACTGGTACATATGCATCTTCAACTGCCTGTAAGGGAGAGGATAACTGCGTAAGAAACCATTCTTTGCTACTTTAATCTTTTTCCTAAAAAATGATACAATACAGAATTTACACTGCTAAGCTACTCGGTATAAAGGCTGAGCTGCTTCTGCACCAAAATAATTGTTAATAACCTGGAAGCAGTGTAGTACTAATACAGTACAAATAGTAGCTTTAAAAAATTATTTAGCCAAAAGATTCAGGGGCTGATTATGTATTGTAATGAACAAACAATGCACAATGAGCCATCAGTATCAGTGATTGAAAGGTACTTACACCTTGGTAGGGAGGAAAAGAAATTTCTGTAGTCATCTTACTACTCGTTAACATCCAGAGAAATCTAAAAAATTCTGTCCACATTTGACAGTGTGCACTAGTCCCCTGTATTTTTCTTTTCTGCCATGCCTGAGATGCTATCAGCTACCTTATGGGACAGTTTTCAGTTTTGTAGACCACTTATTAGAACTGTGCCACAGCCCACTGCTGTTTTCAGGTGACAGTCATCTAAACAAAGGCTCATTAGCTATGCATATGAAGTCTTTCAAAATGTCTGCATGAGGAAGACTAGGCTAAGAGAAATGCTTTCAGGAGTTCAGTTTTACATGCAAGGTACATAACATGCACCTGAGGGTGATTTTACAAAGCAGTTTTGTATGTTCACAGCACAGTTCCTGTTAACTTTACGTAAAGCTGACAGCACGCATCCCTTCCACAAAGCCTCAGGCTGAGTAGCCAGAGAGGAGTATGACAAAAGAAGAATGAATCAGAGGACCTAAAGTACATCCAGAGGAACTCCATGGCAAAGGTCCTGACAGAATTCTTTCCACATCACATTCAGCTTCCTTAGTTTGCAAGTTGCCTCTTCCTGCATGCGATTATTTCCAAGCCCCTTACGCCATCTAAGATTAAAGCAAGGCTCCTAGGGACAAGCCTTGCTTTTTGATACAGCTGACTAACTCCCAAAACATGGGTAGGGGAGAAGCGTACCACAAAGGTTCTTATGTAATTTACAGTCATTGGGGAAAGGAACCAAAAGCTTGGACTTCAACACTTCCATGCTGCATAAAACAGTATTTTAGAAGGTGCTCAGAAACATTTATTCTTTTTTTATTTTGGCTTGTAAGACATTCACTACCAATACAGGTCTTTACCATGAATATTCTTATTGTAGAAGTTGCACAATCTATCAAGGACAGAGCTTACTCACTCTTAGATTTTTTATTTCCTGCTGATGTTTTAGTTTTTCAAAGAATGACTGAAAAAAATCCGATCTTTCCACATGTCTAGGAGCGACACAAACAGCATCTATATCGGCACCTGCAAAGGGATTCCATTTCTTCTGTTATTGTTGGAAGTCACTTTCAAACATTAGAACTATGACCAGACAACAACAGTTTACCTTTAGTGTGTACTCCAAGCCTGTATGAACCAAATGTAAGTATTTTGCCACCCACGTTTTCTATTGCCGAAGGAGGAAGATTCTGTGGGTAGAAGAAAGAGTTTACTGTAGAATACAAGATAAACTTGCACAAAGGTCAATGTGTAACTAGCATACAAGTTATTTAGATTGACTACAACAGCCTCCGTAAACAATGTCTTCTCAGTCCCATACCAAGTTGTTAGTCTAACAGACTGATATTGTTTTTCTGAAGTGAGCACTTGCAACTCAAAAACCACATGAGTAATGTAAGGTCCTTTCCTTACTTTACACAAATTAAGACCTATTATTAGTCTTCCCTGCAGCAGACGCAAATAAATTAACACAATCTAAGAGCTATACAAAAGGCAAATCTAGTGTAATGATTTCAAACTAGATGGAGTGCTGCAGGCTGTTTGGGGCAAGATTAGTGCCCATTTACTATCTGTCTCACTCCACAATCCGTTGTTTCAGCTTTGTTAACTGCCACAAGTCAACTGATAGAGCCACTTCACAAATTTATTCAGTGTCCCAAAGACTTCAAGATCTTGATCTGAAGTGTCCTTTATACCTGTTTCAATGGAAGTTACTCCAGCTCTACTCAATATTTAAAAGAGTTTAGCATGGCCTTTAAAAAGAAATAAAAGGGCTTCAGCTGTTTTGACAGGTACGTAGAAAAACCCTTACCTTGCTCACACCAAGTTCTGAAATCCATTCCTTGACCAAGTTATTCAGTTTGCCAAGAACCACCACCCTGTAAAGAAAACTATGTTAAATTTGCCTTAAAAAAAAAGCCCAAGAGGTTAACAATTTTTACAGTCTTGTTATACCTGTGATTTAGTTCTTCCTCATCTTCGAACACTCCAAAAGGCTTCATTGCTTCAATCAACTTCTGAGTATGAATGAAATCGATATCTTTAGGAGGAGCCAAGCTAATCGGAGATGTAATTCCATAATGCCTTTGAGGCTGGTTTTGCCGCCTAGAAGTACTGTGGGAGAAAATAAAATACTGAAGATTTCACAAAAGCAAAAAAAAATTACTGGAAAATACCCTTCAGCTTACAGGTTTCCAAATCAACTTCTGATCTTTCAACACAGCATTAACATAAGTGAGAAAAAAAACCCTGCTTATGATTTTTAGATAACTTGACCTAACTTAAAAATCACAGCTACTTTTTTAAAAAAAATGAACAGATACAAGAAAAGATCCAAGTTGCTGCCATCTTAATACAACTTATTTGCATTACTCTAGATAGTTAGAACTGATCACCAGGAAATGAAAAAGTTTTAAAGCCACTAAGGGTGACACTACCTACAGCAGAAATTTTAGACACATTTCAGTTTTATATCAGTTTTGATTTAAGGCTATTCCCATCAGCTTCCTGCTATGTTAAACAAGACAATTTAACATTGGCTTCTTTCGGTTAAATGTATTTGCTGTGCTTCTACTGATTCTGGGGACCTATAACAAAGTAGTCTGTTAAACAGAGTTGAAGCAGTAAATTCAGAGTTATCTTGGTTTTGTTTATGGAAGAGTATGAAAGAAAACATCAGTGAATGTACAGGTAATGTTGCTAGGAAAGCCTCATGCTTTCAACACAGTGTTCAAGTTTTATAGTTCAGGGGCTTACCTGTACATACATCTGTTTTATCTAAATCCAAGAGAGATCTGCCAGCATATAAACCAGCACAAGCTCTGTCTGTTTGAGGGTCCTCAAACCTGGCTTAGCCAGCTCACTGCCCAGTTAGGCTAAGCAGGGCACCAGGCACCTGGGCTCAGAGGCCCACAAGGTTACTGCCCCTGGAACTCCAATTACAATTCCAACATATTTCTGTTCTGATAGATCCTAATTTTATACAAGAAGTTAACTTAAATTGATTTGTTCCAGGTTATGTATTACCTATGTATTACCTATGTATTACCTATGTATTACCTATGTATTACCTATGTATTACCTATGTATTACCTATGTATTACCTATGTATTACCTATGTATTACCTATGTATTACCTATGTATTACCTATGTATTACCTATGTATTACCTATGTATTACCTATGTATTACCTATGTATTACCTATGTATTGTATGAACATTCACTGTTTAGGCATTTCTCTGACTTGTGAGGTCAGCCTGCCTCAAGTCAGGTGGAAATATGTCACTTCAACCTCTTCCACCCTCACCACTTGGGAGGAAGAATAACTGGAAATCAGCTCCTGAACCACCAAAATTGATAGCACAAAATAGAATTAAAAAAAAAAAGTAAAAAAACCAAACCCCAACTCTGTGACCCTCACTGAGCTAACACCAGCTACACCTTTCATTCCTATCACACAAATTCATATAAAAAAAAAAACCAAACAAACCAGCCCACAGACACCTGCTAGCAAGTTACAGCACCTTGCTCCTGACGCCAACATTAAGAAAGAGTCACTTTTTTTTTTGGTTTTCCACACTGAAGTCGGACAGGCGGCCCACGAGCAGCGCAAAGCCTCAGCTGACAGCGGCCTGCAGCTAACCACGCCGTTACTAGGTTACGGCGGCAACACAATGCCGATTCAGGCACAGCAGAACGCCAGGCAGAGCCACGTCAAAAATCAGACCCGGACAACCGGGACTAACCCCGTGGAGCCCTTAACCCGTGCCCACACTCCCTGCCTCCACACAGAAAAAAAACAAAACAAAACAAACCAAAACAAAACTCGTCGCTTAGCTTAAAGAGGACTTTTTCCCTGATGGGAAGCAGGTTCCCCCCACCTAAACTCCCCTGGGGCCCCGCAACTTCCCGCCCCGCCAGGCCCCTCACGGGGCTGCGGCGGGAAAACCCCGTCACGGAGACACGAGGGAAGGAGAGGGCCGCCGCCTCACCCGCACGTCTCCTTCATGGCGCGCACAACCCAACCCGCAACCGCCGCCTAACGGCTCGCGCCCCTTCTACCCGACGCGCCGCCACCGCCTCCTTCCCGACGGCCACTGCGGCGTTCGGCCAATGGGACGGGGGAGCGCGCCCGGTGAGGTGGGGCTTAGCGAAGAGGCCACGCCTCTCACTGGCCCGTCCGCCCGTCCGTCGCCCCCTGGCGGCTGCTGGCGGCGCGCGGCTGGGGCGGTTCCACCCCTCTCCTCACGGGGACCGGCGGTGCGCGCGCTCCCTTGACAGGCCGGGGGGGGGACGCGGCCCGTCACGAAACGGGCTGAGGCGCACCCGTACCGGGGCCGACATTCCCCGTGGCCCAAACCGGGAGATGCACAAGCTGCTCTTCTCCTCGCAGGAGGGAGGAGGTGGGCAGGTGAGGCAGGGACGCCGCGGTGGCTGCCGGCTGAGCGGGCGGCAGCCGGCGGGCGGGCGGGGGGGGCGATGACGGGAGGATCACCGCTGAGGAGAGGCTGTGCGGACGGGGGAAGGCTGCCTCCCGCTCCCGGTCGGAAGGGTGGGTTGTCTTACCTTCAGGACACGCGCCTCCACATTTCTGTCCGCTTGGAAGCCGGGGGAAACTCTCCTCGGTCGGCCGCTGCCCTACCGGGACGTTTGGGGTGGGGGGGGGGGGGCGGGTAGCGAGGCGCTGACAGACCCCCCCCCCGCAGCGGGGGAGAGCCGAGCTGCCCACGGGGCGGGACCCGCTGGTGGGTGGGCTGGGGACCGTGGGACAGGTGGTCCCACCAACACACCTTGCCCTCCTACGGCTCAGGGACGTTCCCGTGCCACCTTCCCGACACCCCCTTTTCAGAGAGAGGAGTAATAAAAAGACAGAAATCACCCGTGTTGTGTTCGTTTATCTTCATCCAGTAAGTGCTGAAGAGCGACTGAAGTGTCGCTTGACCTAAGCTGGCGTCGGGAGGGTTTAACACACATCGTTAATGGCAGCAGAGAGTTTCGAGCGCTCACCATAACGTATTGCCATCGATCATTTGGGGCCACCGTAGCCTGTTACGTTGTCTATTACAAGCCGGGTATTAAAGCAACCAAAATACCCCCAGAACATTCTCCTGCACCGTGGCATTTAGATGGCAATTCCGCGCTCGCGTTCGAGCCTGCAATAAGTTCAAAGTAAAACCATAATGTTTTTGCAAAATTGAATAAATCTTTGGGAAAAAAGTTGCTTCCCAGCTGCCTTGATGTCTTGCCTTATCGGAGGCTTTCCGTGAGATTAGTACATGCATCATTTCTGTACTTTCCTGGGTTGCCTGTAGTGCCTTTGCTGAAGTAAAATACATTTTATCTTGCAAGATACTTTGAAGAAATACAAACTTAATTGTTGCTCTGAAGTTTCAACAAACTAACAAAACGAATGTTTGGTGTTCAGACACGAAAGTACTTTTAACAGGATATCCTTATCTACTCTTCTCAAATAATGCTATGGAAAATTAAAAATTACTTTATTGAATATTTGTATGGCAGTACTTGTTCTAACATTTCAACGTCTTTGAAAATCAGATGTTTCTGCAAGAAGTTGCACTGGTAAAACAAAACAAAAAAAGGTTTTCAAGCAAATTTCTTGAACTTTTTTTTTTAAACCTCTAGTCATACCCTTTTTATTCTCAGAAGTTAACCATGATTTTCTTCAACATTTTGTATTCATCACAACACTAATGTGGTCCTAGAATCAGGAAAACTATTGCTTGTGTGCTGCATCCTGGCTTGTTTGCTTTTTCCCGTTCCCTCAGTTTGTGTGAGGAAAACACCTGCCTTTATTATTTTTTTTTTTCCCCCGAGTTTACAATGCTGCTTAGTCACTGTTCTTTTTATCTGTTTCTGCTGCGTGCTTTAGTATTTCAATGGTAGCTGCATTTACCTACAGATGTAGCGTTGGAATGTTTTTCATGGAGAGGTGACACCTTTCTTTAAATCACCTGCAACACTCAGGAAAAAATTAACAGGTCGTCAAGCACACAAATTTTTCCTCAGGTGCAATTCTAATGTTAAATGCAAATGAAGACTAATCAAGCTTAACTTGATTGCTTCAATCAAGTAAACTATTAAAGAGAAAAGGCAGCAGGTGCCTCAGAAACAAAGGACTT
Organism: Grus americana; assembly: GCF_028858705.1. NCBI lineage: Eukaryota > Metazoa > Chordata > Aves > Gruiformes > Gruidae > Grus > Grus americana. The sequence continues at coordinate 122,287,341 of NC_072854.1, forward strand.
TAACGATGGGTGAAGTGAGATGGCCGGGTCATAGGTTCTTATAGCGGCTAGAGCTTAAATAAAGAAATAATTTGCTTTTAACGGAAAGGGGACAGTTATGAAGTGCTATGAGAGCGATAGTTTAATAGTGTTTCTGTTATTTTGTTCTAATTTATGAATTCTAATTTCCAGTAATATCCTTTGAAGATACTTGAGAGCCTCTCTTGAAGGACGGAGCTGAGGAGACTGATTGGGTTGGCTACTCCGTGAGTAATATTTTTTAATAAAAGTCAAGGTTCTCTGGTTGTTTGCTGGCTAGTCATGTAAAATTCTTTCTAATACGTAGCTGTTGTATTCCACCTCTATGGTTTCCACAATATGATGTGCAGCAGTGCCTAAACCATGTTATGTTTTAGAATGTGTAGAATTTGGGGAGAGTATTTTTTCAAGGTAGTGCTTTTCTCTACTGCATATATTATGGTAACTTAAAAACACTCTTGTGTAGTGCCTGGGTTATAGAAATGCCTGATAACTATCATAGTTGAGGCTCTTTTTTTGGTGTGGATATGTGTTATCCAGATAATGTATTGAAGAAGTGAAATCTATTTTCTTAGAGTGATATTGGTGTGTGTGTGGGGGGGTTGTATTTGTTTGGGGTTTTTTATATCGCTGTATGTTCTAAAGGCATAAATGTTTTCTGGAGCATAAATGAAGTGACAAACTTTTAGTTTGTTAGAGAGTATTACTGATTTTATGGGGATTTGTTTTATAAATGTAAATGCATAAGCTCTGTGTTTTCATATGTTATTGTCTGAGTATCTTGTGTTTTAATCTTATCTGTGAAGTTAATGGTAGTGTGATGTGTTTTAGAAACTACTTGTGGGACACCATGTTTTGACAGACTTGTAGAATTCAACAGTTTAAGTGCTTATTCCTGGCTAAAAGTTGTCTATGTACTCACTACAGCTTTTGCCTTTATTGTCTCTACCCCTTTTCCATGCTGGTATATTCAGCTGCTGCTACTGTATTCCATACAGGTATTTGTTTGCATATGCCTGTCCCTTTTCAGTAGAAGGGTACAAGTTTGTCCTTTTTTTTTTTTACAGTTTTTATCTTTTCAAAGTGTATTAATTAGCTTTTTGCACAATTCCTGTAAGTTGTTTAGGCTGCTATTTTAAATGTAAGTCTTTGCTATGTCAATTTTTTTGCTAGATAAGGGAGTTCAAGTGTCTGATTGTGTGGCTATGTGGTCAGAAATATTGACCCAAGGGAAGGAGAAAGAATATGTTGTGAGGAGAGAGGATGAGGTGGTTTCTTTCAATATCCCCACATTAAATCCTGTACATAAGATCCTTCTGACTTAAACTATACTCTCATAGAGTACTTCCATGGTAATTTAAACTAGTCTAACCCAGGCTGATGTGACTTTTCTCCTCTCATTCAGAGTCTGTGCTGAATTGATGTTGAGCTAGATCGGTTTCTTAACTGTTGGAGTATGTGCAGGCTCCTGAAGACTACTGTTGGTGCAAGGGAGAGCAGGACCACAAACATAAGTGTGGAAGTGGAGAGGTGGGGTGACAGCAGCCTGGATTTAGATTGGTTTACAGTGTACCCCAAAACTTGCATCCTCTTCTAGTATAACAGTTGATTTAAGAGAATTTACAATCTCTCCATACAATTTCTCTGGTGTTATTCTCCTTCTGCTATAGTCTTTTGTGAAATGCATACAGCTAGGTGTGCTTATCTGCCTGTCCTCTTTGTACTTGTATGCAAGCATGCCTGTAAATGCATAGATGAATGCAACTTCTTGTGAAGTACTTAACACTTCTATATTAGTGAGATATCTTGGAGGTTTTCTTATGGGCAAGAATACAATTATTAGCTTTATAGGATCAACTCTTACCCATAGAGGCATGCATGTTAATATTACCACAGTCAAATATTTTCATGAAGCATGTGTCACAGGCTGAACTTTCTGTATCTTATGGGTATGTGAAAGATTAGATGCTCAGATCTGCACTTTAACACATGTACCATCTATCAGCTGACCTCCTGGCACTGTTGTCTCTGTTTGCTTGGAGATTAGTTCTTTTATGAAGTGGGATGTTTCTGAGGGGCTGATATTTATGAGGGAGTGTGTAGTTGGAGTCATATGACAATGGTAACAGTAAGCAATATGCCTATATGAATGGAAAAGGTGGGATACTTTACTCTTTTCCTAGTTTTGTAGCTTTTTATCAGATGAATGATGTGTCGCCACCTAAAATATAATAAAAATATTTCTGGACAAAGATTTTTTCATGGGTTGCAAAGTGCTTCATGATTCTATTACATTTTAATGTTCTAAAATGTTAATGATTAAAGGAGAGTGGAACTAAAGGAGAGTGGAACTAAAGGAGAGTGGAACTAAAGGAGAGTGGAACTAAAGGAGAGTGGAACTAAAGGAGAGTGGAACTAAAGGAGAGTGGAACTAAAGGAGAGTGGAACTAAAGGAGAGTGGAACTAAAGGAGAGTGAGATTTTTGGAGGAACTTTAGGTATATGCATGAGAAGTTATGTACTAACTACTGCACCTGAACATACTGCTTCAACATAAAAAATCTGACTGAAAGCTGAAACTGCTACAGAGAAAATATTTGTGTGATAGTGAAATATTATCTGCATAACATAAAAATTTATCAGAAAAATTTTATTCAAACTTTTTTCTTACAAATATGGAGGATCTTATCTGTGTAAGGTATCATATTTCACTAGAGAAAGATTTTTGTCAGTGATAGCTTGTATATATACATTTAGACTCTGATGAATATCAGCTAAAAATAACATGAAATTCAATTCTGGAAAGCTACATTTTGTAATAGATGTTCTCAAGACTTACTAATCTATCACATTATGTGGGAAGATATATGGTAAGAGATAACAGTGAACAGTAGAAGGTAAAGACAAATTTCAGATGGATGGATTTAAACAAGTGGTGGTTGAAGGGTTTTTCGTACTTTTTGGTTTTCCCTTTATCTTTGAATTTCATCAATTTACTTAAGGGACATCATTCTATGAAATGTTGATATTGATAACCTAACAAGCTACTTGGAAATGTAAATGTGTAAAACATTCATATTTTAAGTCAGTCCTAACTGTTGCTGCTGAAACACCAAGCTTGCTTGCCTCGGAGGGCATGACTTTGGGACTGTGTTGCTACTCTTCTGTATGTCTTGCTAGGCTGGCTTGCTGCTAATGGCCATTAACCCCTCACACTGACCATTATAGGGGAATCCTGGTTTAACTGACATCCCCTGGTAGGATTTCAACTTTCCACTGTATTTTGAGCCAGCAAAACAGTACCTCTGCATTCCCAAGGAAGTCTTGAAGGCTTGTGCCCCTTAATGTGAAACTAGTTACAGCTCTTCACCCAGTCAACACCGACAAAAGACTATATGTAAACTTGCACTGGCTCGTAGGGCAGGTGCAATGTCATCAGGAGAGATGGATGGGTCACTCCTTTGCTTCACTTCAAATTGAAGCTAAGATTAATTATGGTGTTACCAGCTTCTAAAACAGGTTAGTTAATGAGAACTAACTGTGAGCTCACTGAAGCAGCACTAATCTTGCTGCTCTCGATGAAGTGTCTGTCTTTGATCAGCTCATTCTCTCTCAGCAGGCCAAAAAATAGCCACAGGATACGAGTGCTTAGTTTACAATCATGTTAATTTTGCTTTGGGTTTGTCTTTAGCTGTTGGAGATTAATGAATCAAAATGGTGTTTAAATTTACAACCAGGTCTCTTCTAATCACTTGGCAGTATTATTTCTAGCTGTTACCTACTTTGATTACCTGAGCCAGTCATCTAAAGGACTCTGCTATTCTGTGTGTGATAGTGGGGTACAACCTAAAATGTCTAGGAACTAGCAAGATGTTAGTGGAAGGTGTTGAGGATTTTTTGCTTTTCTATCTATTTCCTATCCTGTGTATTTGTTGCCACCATGTCCAAAGCCACTGTTTGCCTTTCTGCTTCACTCATTTTTGCCCATACAACAACCTGCTCTGACCTTAGAAGAACCTCCTTTGATTCCACCAGCATGCGTCGGACATAGCAACAGTATGTTGGGGATATTTATGTTGAAGTGCAGGCAGGACCTTTGTTGCTCGACACCTAAACTGAAGCAAAGGGTCTGCCTAACAAGGTCTGTGTATACTACCCCTTCGATAAGTGGCTGGCACATGGAATTGTGTAGGTTTCTTTAACTTCTTGGGGTTTCACTCTAAGGGGAAAACTCGGGTGGTGAGTTTGAGTGTGCTTCTGCAGTGTTTGCATAATCTCCCATAGACAATCTAGATGTTTCGGTTCTCTAAAGATTTGATTTGAACGCTTGTGCCCTTCAAAGGTATTAGGCATGTAAAATTCTTTGTCACTGCAGTTTACATTTGTCATGCAAACCCAACACAGGTGTTTTCAGGGAGCAAAGTTGAGTGGGAAGTGCACTTGTTCTAGAGAAACAATCCTAAAATACAAGAACAGTCATCTTTGCTAGCTAACACCTCAAGAAGGAAAAAAATAATCTTATATAGAGGTTTTGGGTCAGAAATAGTTGCCAGGAAGGTATTGGCCAAATTTAATGGTATATACCTACTTTGTATTTTTTCTGTACTATACTACCTTAATTTTAAAGGTAATATTTATCTTATAGGAGTGCTGAGAGGTTTAATGTTAATGTTTGAAGTGTTTTCTCTGATCTGAATGGCAGTTTTTACAGATGAATGTGCTGTATCTTTGTTTATGAATAAATTTATATAGAGAGCAGAAACATATATTATCTTGGTAGAAGAGGAGAACAAACCAGTTTAATCTTTGCATTATTCTTTACTTTTGTGGGGGGATGGAGACCCAAGTCCTTGGACAGCTGATGTGTAGCACTGGTATTTGTTCTAGTTCCATTATAGTTCAAACGTGGCTGTGAGACTGGTTTTGGGCATTAAAGCCTGATGCTAATACCCCTGATACACTATCTCTTATCATGTCGAGGAGTCTTCTTTGTCATGAATTCATTAGTTTCATGCAGAGATCGTATATAATTCTGATTGCTGCTTGCAGGGAAACTTTAAAGAGAGGAATGGATACCGATAATTACTGAAACACCTCAATTCAGTGTGAGAACTGGGAGAAATTTTCATATCTATTAACCTTGTAGTAAGACCTTGCTGAAGTGTTTTTTTTCTCGCCTTTTTACCTGATAGCATTACGTTCAACTTCATGTGAAAACTTAGCCTCTGTCCTGTTTTCAAAAAATAGTAAATTTGATTGTAAACTTGAGCCCATAGCAAGGAACTCTCAGCTGGCCAGCTTCATCTAGCTGGTTTCCTGTGCTCGAGGAGGCAGAGGTTCACCTCCAGCTGGAGGAAACTGGCAAAACTAGGGAGGCTGTGTAGGTGTGCTTGTTTTTAACCAGGTCTTGATATGGCCCATTGTTTGAAGGGAAACAAAATAATGTAAACATAAGAAATTTCTGTTCTAACATAAAACACAAGTAAATTGTATTGATCCTTTTAATAATTGCTCCCTTGACAGCAGTGCGGATGGCAGTGTATCCAAATGTGTATAATCTTGGTTTGGGTGGAGTTGTGCTCTTGTGGAGACCCGCTGTCTCATGGAGTTTACCAAAGAAAATTCTGTTTGTTCACAGTATCTATTTCCCTATTGTCTGTGCACTCCCATATTCCTTATACTGAAACGGGGAGAAAACAAAAGCTAAAGACAATCTCTTGATGTTCTCTGTATGCTTGTTTTTGTGCCAGGCTTCCCATTTGATATTTGTAATGATTTTCCTGGATAATTATGAAGGGGAAATCACAGGGGTTACATGAACCATATTACAGGATGTTGAAGGGGATGATAGCTTTGAAAAACAATGTGACATAAACACTGTTTTGGCTCTTCCACTGTATTTATACCTCCAAATATAGAGGAAAACATTACGTGAATTTAACTAAAGTCTACTTCCATATTCTTCTGCAGTAAAAATATAATTTAGAGTAGTTGAATAGGAGCTGGAAAAGAGGAGTACTGACATAGCTAGAGCTCATCTTGTTTTGGAGGGTTTTGTGGTTTTGGCACCTGTACCCAGCCTGGCGCATTGTTCATGGTGCTTGTTCATTGTAGTTGATTAAGTAAACAATAAACAACTGTTCTTTTCAGTTTGAATAGTTGTCTAATCAGGGAAACAGTCAGCATTATTTCCATGCTTACCTTACACATACTGTCTCATAAATGAGTTTTTTTAAAAAAAACTAACTGCAAAAGAGAAGATGAAGCCAAGGAGGATGACAGTAATGGGCTGGAAAACTTGGAAAAAGATAACCTTGTTCTGTAATGCTCCTCTTATTACAATGATGTAGTTCATGTGAGTGTCCTTCAGGACTTCTTGCATATCTGTGTTTGTACATGTGGATATACATAACCAATCACTTTTGCCTTGGTGACTGGCAAATTAATGTATGGGGCAGAATCAACATCACATACAAATATGAAAGTGGTTCCGATTACATTAAAATCTTTGTAACACATCTATTATGTAGTCTATCAGCTATGGGTAAAAACTGAGTGAGAATAGAAACCGAGAGTGAGAGATGAACAAAAATGAACAATGACTTCATGAATACAGTGCCTGGGATGGGTGCTCCGCTGTGTGGAGGGGAAACACTGAAACATTTTGAAGTCATGAATACAGTACAGGGTTTATCCTCAGGTACATAAAGTCTACTAAAATACAAAGAATGCAAAGGTTTTCTAGGCAGTGTAATTTACTCCTGTTTTAAGTTTTCTTTATGCTGTAAGAAAAGAAGAAAATGACAATAGTGCAAATAAACCCACAGTCTATGGGAGCTCACAAATTCTTACTGTATATCTAGCAGTCACATTTATGTCTTTATTGTGCTTTCATCCACGTGGTTCCTCTTAAAGAATGTATATTTGGTCTTTTTTTATTGACAAATTTCACTTCCATCTGAAAGGTTTTCCTTTTTTTCCTTGTTTGCAGCAATGTAATAAAAGGGAGGTGTTCACAGGAAAGATTCCTGTGGAGATTTTGGAGATACTGTGTTAGTGTTTTCTGAGATCACTGAAAATGGATTCAGTAGGAATTTGTTGCCAGATAAGTTTTCCATCTTTGAGACACTCTGTTTTTCCCTGAGGAGCTCTTGTTTAATTGATAACTGGATAGGGTAACCCCTCTCTGGGATAGCTCATTTTGCTCTTCAAAGAGAAGTCTCTAGGTGTTCTTTGCTGTTTTGTACAGGAATACTTAATTATGTCAGATATTTAGGAAATAATACTAATTTGTGCAAGGTTGTTTTTAATTATTCTCTCATCTGCCAAGCTTTGGGAATGTTTTACTGTAGTGTGATACTGGGAATAAGTGTGAGCTCAAAGTCATACTGTAATGCTTAGCTTTACATGACTTGCTGTATCACCTGTGAAAACAGCTAGCACTTAAAGATTAAAAAGTTACACAGCTAAAATCCTATGCCTCTTGATAAATGAAATAATTTTAGTCTCATCAACATGGCCGTGAAAATAGTGTGCCATTTTAAGATAGCTGAAAACTGGGGGGGAATGTTCAGTTACAACTGTTGGGGGGGAAGTGGTGGGAATAAGGGTGGTCTCATGCGCCTGTAAATCTGCCAGGTAGTCTGCACGTGTGCAAGTATCCTTTGTTAAACTACTGTTTCCTTCCCTTGGTGGATGACCAGCAGGTTCTCAATGTTTCTGGGGACTGTTGTGTAATGCATATGAATAATAACATCAAATATGCTCTACAGTCTGGATAAATACAACTTGTCGCAATGATCCTAGAAAGCAATGGGTACTGTTAAGCTGAACTCTTTGTTCATGAATCTTCTTAAACACTTGAGTTAAGTTTTGGTGATTGGTATGCTGTATCTTTATGGTGCTGCTGAAATGAAGGATTCTTCTATAAACTTTGGGCCCCCCAGAGGCTTATGCATGGGTTTTTAGTGGGCATAAGTTTTTTCCTACATGTGCCATACTGCGTGAAGTGGAGTCTGTGTGCGTCTCTACATTCTCTGACCTGACTTCTTTTTGCATGTGGTCCTCCTGGTTGTGCCATGTAGTTTCCAGGTCACCTGCCTGAGAAGCACAGCAAGAGAAGAGCTCAGCTCTGAAGCTCATGGCTAAGAGCTTCTAGCAGGAGAACTACAGTGATCTTGCTGCTGTGAGGGTTGTCCTCGATGTGGCATCTGCGTGAGTACAACAGTATCTATGAATTGCCTGGTTTTGCTTTAGGATTTCTTTCAATGCCCCCAATTTCTTGTGGCAAATAATGGGAAGTAAAATTAATTTTTGAGGCGTAAATAATGTGATTTGGCATTTGGATGTTTATATGGTATCTGTTCTCCACCCCTAGTTAGTCACGGCTGCGGAAAGAACGTACTTGCGAAATACTTGATTCATAACCATGCTGTGCAAATTATGTTGTTATGTAATAGTATGAGGTAAATGTAAATTCTGAGTGAAGGTCTCCCCTAAAACCTGGATCTAAAGTGATAACATAGATATAGATCTAGAACTGCTACTCTGCAGCTTAGCAACTTGGTATTTATTTTTAATCATATCAAAGCCTTCTGTATTTCTCATTAAGCAAGAGACTAATGCATAGACTGACATACCTTTTTCCTTGGACTGTAACTTTATAGATTATTTTTTTAAACTACATGTGGATTCATTCCACTTCTCCTTTCATGTACTTCTTCAATGAAGCGTGTAGGAAGATAAAAGTATTAATTACCTTCAACTACTTAGACTGTGAATAAATAGGTTTTTGTATTGCTAGTTTCGTATTGTAATTAACAGCATTCAAGAGTGCTTGCTGATGTGAAGTGCAGAACTTGAAAAAGATTAGAAAAGAAACCTCAGTGCTATTCAGCTTTTACCTCCAGCCCTGCAGCTTTCCAATAAGTATACAGTAGATTGTCAGTCTAGTGAATATTTCTTGGCTGGCAACAGATAAGCCTTCAGTTTCCTGGGAGAGGATGGAACATAGAAAGTGCTGGTTGCATAGTCACTAGTGGAATCCCTTTAATGCTGGCTAGATGATCTTGAGAATTTTTAAAATAACGATAAGGAGAATCTAATTTCAGTGAAGCAGAGTTCACCCCTGATAAAGGGATTCCTAGAAACCAGTTCATTGTAACTATAGAAACACCTAAATTTTCTAATCTTTGATGGAGAATGAGAACAGACTTTTCTGAATTCGCGGTAAATCCCAGAGCTGATAGTGAATGCTAAACACATTGAATGTAGTAGGAAGGGGGCTCTTTGGAACTTGCTTCCAGTAAAACATTCTCTAAATCAGAGTAATATCCTCACTAAGCTGCTTAATAATGAAAACTGTGGTCAGAGGACTATAGCAGTGAATGTCCTTGGAGGTAGGAGAAAAAGGCTGAAGCAATGTAAATTAATTTTCTGAATCTTTTATAAAAGTGATTTTTATCTCTGATCATAGACCTCTTTTAGGAAATTGGAAACCAAGTGTACTACTTTTGTGCTTACAAATGAAGAAAATAACACTTTGGGTAACACTAAACAGGAGTAGAAACTACACAAACTGACTGCTATGCAGGCAGCTAAAAATCTGGATAATACAAGGAAGATGAAAGGCTACTTTAAAACTATCTTTACTGTAAAAGATAAGTGTTGGGTGAAAGTCACTAAGAAAGTGAGTACCCTACTTGAATTTGAACAGGATTTGATATGGAGCCAAGTTCAGACCAAAGTGGTATGCTTTTAACCTGAACTAGTTCTTCAAATTCTGCCAAAAACTTGTTGCTTCTCCTTTAGCTGTTGTCGAATAGGAAGGGAAAGCAAAAGATGGAGTGATGGGAAAGATTTCCTTGAAGGTGTTTTTGGTTTTTGACATAAGGGGATCTTTGTTTATTTTGGAGCACTCCCTCCTGTAGGTAACATGTGATGTGCTTCAGAATGTTTGTGAAGGAATTTAGGGAGCAAAACACAGTTTAAAAATATCTGTGAGCTAAGTCATATCACACTAAAGTAAGTAACAATGAGTGATAAAGCACGATGTGTTCAGTGTGACAGTTCACAAATAGTCTAGTCAATGCCACGCTTAACAAAACAGTTTCCAGTTCTTCCTGTTGCTAATTTCATAGATCTTGTAACTGAAAAATCATGAGCTAGATTCTCAGCTGGTGAAAATCTGCATATGTAATCAGACTTGGCTAGTTTAACTGGAGCCACCTTAAGTACCTCTGTAGCACTGAAGACTGTAATTTTTACATTGGTAAGGTCTCTGCCAGTAGTGAATGCCCCTAAAGCAAGGCACGAAAACTTAGTTTGTAAACAGTGTTGCTCGAGAAGTATGATTCCTCCTTCCATGACCTCATGGAAGAGAGGGGAGAATATAATTCTCAAGGAGCTGCATGGGTAGTTAGACACACAATGAGTCTTTTATTTAAGACAATTTCATTTTAATAGGAGGTATGGGGCTAAATACCCATGCAGTGCTCTAGAAAATATGGTAGCTGGATTGCAACAAGCTGTAGTGACCCTAATAAGCACTTTAAACTGCGTAATTTGGTACTGTTAGAGGAAACTTATCTGATCGTCCAAAACCTGAAATCAGCCAATTTATTTTTCATACTCTCATGCAGAAAGAATCTTTCTTTAATGAAAGACTTCTTTTTTCAGGAGTATGCAGTAGGATTTTGTGATGTTCTTTCTCTGACAGCTGTAAGTAACTTTGTGCATGTATGGTTTTAGTTTTTTAAACTTCCTTATTTGGTCAGCTAAAAAGATTTCTCCCATGTTTGACCTGAGATTTCTCTCCAAACTAATTTCAGTTATTACATGCTACTTGCATAACATTTGTGCTTTTTCGGCTGAATAAGACTTTTTGCAATTGTCATAAAACTGTTGTATGTTAATCAAATACCATAAGCACCTCTGCCTTTCCGAAGGAGGCTACAATTTCTGACAATGCTTAGTGATGTAGAGTGACTTCTCCATGAGTATCAAAAGAGTATGCTCATCTCAGTTTTCCAGGATCACATGGGTGTGGGGACTTGCCTCTTGATTGAGCTAGAGAAACAGAATCCAGGAGCATGGACTAGGATTCAAAACCCAGCATCTTTTAGACAGTGCTAATTCTCAGTTTGAGTGAGAGATTAAGAGTGGCATTGCTCTCTGGAGCTGACTCAGCTAACAGATCTCTAAGCTTGTCAGTCACTCAGGCAATGTCTGAGGTCAGGAGACACAGAGCCTCTGGTCCAAGTGTCTGCAGCTCTTCTGCTTCTAGTTCTGCTGTCTGAGATGTGGGTGAGACTAACCATAAACTAGTATCTGACTAGTGCCTTTTACAATGTTGTTTATCTCTCTCTTGGAAATACCTTACTTGATACATTCTATGACTTCATTTGTGGGGTTTTCTCCCTTTTGTTTTTCAGGCTGACATAATCACCCTCTGGAAGAGCTGGAAAATACACAAGTAAGTTTTTGGTCTTTTGGGGTTTTTTCTTCCTCTTCTGAGTCACCTTCTAGAAGACCATGTCATTCAGCAGTGTCTCTCTAGAGACCTCACGCAGACTAGCTTCCTAACCCAGGAATTCAAATTGCTTAAGATCAAGTGGTGAATTTTTCAGAATTCTGGAAAAATTAAGGCATGTTTCAGGTTTCACTGTGGATGAACCCTGAAGCAAAAGTTCATGCAAACAGCCTTTGCTTTGGGCAGCAACACAAAAGCCTCAAAATTTGGGTGGGAATCTAGAAAAAGAACTATTTTGGCTTTTTTATTAGAATTTGTGTAACACACATGACGTTATATGTTTTGGCCAGCATCTGCACAGTTACATGATTGCAGGTGATCTGGATTTGTGTTGTATGTTCAGCAGTGTAAGTGAGCACAGAGCTTGTACAGATTAATCTGTGTAGACATGTGCTTATCTTTCCATCAATGTGTAAGACCTATTTTTTTGCAAAGTGTGTAGTTCTTGTCTGAAACTTTGTGGCAGATGCTCTTTAAGTGCAGTTTTTCCTGCCCCCTCAAAAAACCCCAATATATCTCTCCATGGTATTTTAAAAATATTAATGAACAGAGGATGCATCTTTGTCTGCTGGGGAGCTGAATAACATACTTGCCATCCAGAGTGTTGATTTTTCTGGGGAAAAATACAACCTACTACTCCCTCTCCTGGCCTCATAGGGGAAATATATGGAATTGTCAAAAGGGGGCATTCTTGCTTTTTCAGACAAATGAAAAATAAGTCATAAAAGAAGTGTTATAGTTAGACCTGTCATTTAAGTAGAGCAGAAATTGCTCAAGCTGACAAAGTCTTTAGCCAAAGCAAATATAACAGATGGAATATTAAATATCAGAAGTGATTTGCAGACTAATTTAATCTCTTATGCTGTGGACAGAGGTTTTCTCTGTCTCACCTAAGGCTTACCCAAAGCTTTTATTAATTGATGAAAATGCCCACTGCGCAGTTACACACTCTCAATGTGTAAAAATACATAAGCACCCTCCAGTTGTCAGTTAAATTTCATATAGAACAATTTTCAATATGTCCATGAAAATATGTACGTGAAAGTCCTGCCAATCTGGTATAAGGATTTACTACAACTGGTTTTGCATGTTGATCGGGCATAGAGAGTTGCCAAGTAATAGTTGGGCAAACAGTGCGTTCTTATAAAAATCTCTTGAAAGGACGAACCCTTATGTGTAGCCAATCTAGTACCTCTGGAAATTGAGACTTGTTGCCTGGGTAGTTCTTGCTCATTGAAACAAGAGCAAATCCAGGACTGACTGAGCAAATAGAGAAGGATGTTGGTTTTAAGCTTCTATGTTAAGAGATGCCAACAAAGATGTTCACTTCTGAGTTTGCCTGAGCGCTTACGGATTAAAGCTGTTAACAAACAGGTTCAAACTGATACTAGTAATTCCTATGTATAACTAAATTTTACTCGGCCTCTCACAGGTATTTGCAATATTTTTATTTGCTCTAGTGAAGAAAATATTTGTTATAGTGCTTATGATTAGGTAAAGTCTTCCTATATACATAGTAATTACTATGCTTTACCATTAATATTCTGGATCAGCTAGGACAAAAGTGAACATATGAACCGCATTAAAGAAATAACATCTGGAGTTATATAGTTTTCTCTTGCCTAAACTGAATTCTAAAGAGAAAGGAATTATTCTTTATCTAGCTAATGCAAATAAAAATTACTTCTGCCTGCCCTAAGATTATAGAGTATTTAAGTTACCATGTTTTAAAAAATGCTGGTTTTCTTCAACCAAGAATGTGGTTTTTTTACACCTCAACATCTAATTTGAGTGTAGTGCAGTGTTAGGGTTGGGATAAAGACACTTTTCATGCTAGAAGGTATAATGAGAGGACACCAGCACAACAAACAGGTTAAGGGGTCAGATCTTTTGAAGTATGTAGCTTTAGAGCAGCTATAGAGATGGCTGTAAATTAGTTTTAAAACAAAAAACCTCAATGAGCTTTCTGCACTACCAGTCACCTCCTGTAGTCATTTATACTTGAGGAAAGTGGTTGCAAGGCACTACCAGATACTTAGTCAACAAATTTATGAGTAATTACTAAGCTGTAGAGAAACAGAGAGTGTTTACGCTGACAATTTTCTCTTGGTAATGGAAGGAAAGAATTGGCCTGAAGCATTTGCTTCTGAGCTGCTCATATTTTTACTTAGCCAGGTTGGGAGGTTAACTTGGACTTAAATATTTGCATCAAGTACTCAAGCATAGTTAAGCTTTAAATTGCTAGGATAGACATACTCTTATAGAGACTTGGGCCTGAGTAGTTGAAAAAGATTAAGTCAAAATGAAAAGGAGGAACAGAACAAAGGATTATAGAAAAGCAGCTGTAAGTATAAGGAAGAAATCTACTAAGTATAATCCTTATTGTCAACTCAAAATAAAAGTAAAATGTGAGCAGATAAAAAAACCTGCAATTATTCCACTAAGCAAAACAATGGCCAAAGGACAAAAAAAAAATTGAAAGGTGAACAGAAAACAGAGGCAAGATGGTCAGTCCCCTCCTTTGGTTAAGTGACCGAGTATACATTTGTTGGGATTCTGCCTGCAAACACATTCTTCTCCTGTGTGTAGTGTTACCATTTTTAGGATTGCCAACTTTAGGGGGATTCTTCTATTTCATGGCTGTTTTGTACTACTATGCACCAAGTAGTGCTTCTTAGGGTTGCCTGCAGTAGGATTTAAATATAGATTGCCATTTCGTTTTGGGTCAGATGATGTCTAAGTGTGTGCTTTGAGCATGGTTTTACTCCATTGCAAGTTAGGAGGCCTAAGATAAAGGATAGCTTTTTCCTATGATTTTTTTATTAGGTATCTATTATTAGTGGCCTTTTGGCAAACAAAATACCATAGTAGAAATGTGGTTGTACTTAGAATATGTTTACTGGTATGTTTGTGCAGGTGGGAGGGAGTGTAAGTTATCTAGCTGTTAAAAACCCCAAACTATAAATGATCTTCACATACCATGAAATAGAAATCAGGTAATAGATTACTTATACACTACCCTAAAATTATGTTTGTACTAGAACAGATGAAAGTATCCTCAAATAAGAGACTTGCCATTGCACAGCACCTCTTTGTTGCTGGTCCTCTCTTCTTAGTATTGTAACTTGCTCATTAAATATTTTAGACACATGACTAGTTTGGGGTTTGATTCTGAGGTGCTGAGTGCTCTTGCCTTGATCCTCTAGTGTGTTTAAGGGTGTATGTAAGTAAATGAGTAGGCTCTGGTGGGATGACTTGTGTACTTGATATGAAGCATGCAACCTGGTCCTTGGGCAAGTCAGGCTTCAAATGACTTTGCTGCTGAGGAACATAGGCCTAGATGAGAACCTTCCTGCAGTCTCAAGCTTGTCCTTGAAGTTAATCAAGAATTATTTACGGCATCATAATCACACTGCAGTTTCACAAGTCTTGGTTTACTTTTCCAAATGTCCCATCTCTCTGTGCTCTGGTTTTAAGTGTTTTCTGTTTCACTAGAAACCAGTGAAGCTTTTGCCTGCTCTTTGAACAGTTCCCTTACTACTGATGATTCTGCTCTGAAAATGATAGTGAATTTGAAACAGTACAGCTGTTCCTGTAATTGTTTTATTGAGCTGTAGCAAGACATCTCTGAGATAGTTTTGACTGCTTGAATTTGTTGCTGGTTTTAAAGTTTCTGGGAATATGTAGCTCACACATAGGCATGCTGTGGTCCAGAGAACTGAACACTTCAGTTATTTCAGCTTCAGGTATGGAAGGAATAGGAGCCTTGCGCATGGTCTTTCCGTAGATTCTTCTTGTGCTTGCCACTGCCCTATGGTCAGACCTAATTCCAAAATGCAAAGGAGGAGGGAAGGACCTTGCTGTGGCTTTAGGAAGGTATTGATCAGGCCATAAGCTAAGAGGGTACAGGGCCGTAAGAACAGCCAGGAATAATCATTTGTGGGATAGCATGGAGTAAGTTCTAAATCCTGGAGTCTTGCTCTCAATGATAAATTCAAGCAAAGTTATTTTGGTAAGACTTTAATTACACAGTGGAAGATCTATATTGTTCCAAACACTGCTAAAAGAGCTGGGGAGGGGAAAACAAAAACCCCAAACAACCAATCTGGTGATCAGGAAACTGAAGAGTATCTGAAACTTCTGCTAGTTCACAGCATTAGGAAGAATATGATGGCAACCAGATATTGCACAAACACAGGGATCTAACTCTTGAGAGGAACAAACTTAGATTGACCAGAAATAAGTAATCTAAGGACATGCTATTGCACCAACCTGATCCAGTCAAATGCTTCAATTAAGGGCCCAGCTTGCCCAGCTCATGTTTAACCGAATCAATTTATGAGAACTTGGTGTTTTACATTACTGGTCCTTTAGCTGAGTACATAGTGAATTTGTCAGGATAATTGTTTCTGGTTTATGTTAACACCATGCTCTGGCTAATCCAGATGAGACACAATTATGATTCTTTTAATAATGTTGATGAATTCTGTGTCTGTCCAATTTTAGAGGAAACTGGGTACGCAGCACTCTGCTAACATTTCCCTGTTTCAACTTGAGCCAGCAATGATCTGTTCTAGCCTTTTTTTCAGCTCATCATAATTTTGAGGTCCCAGAAGAAGCTTCAGAAGCCTGGTTCTTATTTGTCCTAATCAATATCTCTTTGGACAATACAAAGGATAATTTTTCTCAGCAGTGTAATGGATTCCAGCTTAAGTAAGAATCAGCATGAGAGGTTTTGATACTGAATTTGAACTTGATTCTGTACAGAGTTCAAATTTGGTATCAAAACTATCAAGATTTGCATATAAATTTGGCTGTGAATTTCCCCATGCTGGACATGCTTCACTTGAAACCATATTCCTGTAGACCTTGGTTTCATTTAAAGGGGAGGAAAAACCCCTGAAATCTTTGAGAGGGAAAGCCAAGGGTCTCTGAAACTAGTCTTTGAACTTGTACCTGCAATGAATGTGGTGCAAAACTTAATTCTTCTAATAAAATTTTATCCTGATAGAGGGAAACTAAGCTGATCTGTTCTTCAAACTCCCCCACAGAAACTACTCGTCTGATATCACACAGAAGATGAACATAAGCCAAAATTTCCTGGTCAAGAGTCTACTTATCTCACAGGTAAGAGCAAAACTCCAAAGGATTCCCGCTGTTTGGGGAAAATGCAGACTCAGTTCTGGAACTCTTGGCTTGGCTTTGGCTTCAAGTATTAATGCAAATATTGTATTAAGAAAGAAATGAAGCGGGGAAGGGCTCTTGGAGTTAGTGCTGGGTGGCAAGAAAAGTAAGCCAGAGCAGAATGATAAATAATGTGTTAGTCTCTGAAAGGAGAGGTGTTGTCCTGTTCCTGACACTTGCAATGTCAAGAAGATTCATAGACTCATAGAATGGTTTGGGTGGGAAGGGACCTTAAAGCCCATCTAGTTCCAACCCCTACCATGGGCAGGGACACCCTCCCATTAGACCAGGTTGCCCAACAAACCTGGCCTTGAATGCTTCCAGGAATGGGGCCTCTACAACCTCTCTGGGCAACCTGTTCCAGTGCCTCACCACCCTCACAGTAAGGAATTTCTTCCTAATATGTAATCTAAGTCTAAGATGTTTTACTGGTTTGACTTTGTGTTGAACACAGAACAGTTACTTAGTAAGTGGTTTTATAGGGAATTTCACCTATGTTACAATAAATTGAGTTTGAAGATAACATATCTCTTATGCTTTTACGCTTTTTGGATGATAACTGTGAAAAATTACCTAGTGAAGGTTAGCAAACTGTACCTGTGGCTGTTTTCTCATGACCTTTGAGTGATAAAGTTTACTATCTTGGATCATGATGCGTTGTCAAATGACAGGTTTGCCTGTCTGGCCAACAAAAAGTAATTGAGGAGTGTTACAGTTTTACAATCTGTGTTTCACAAAATCTGTAGCTTTTTGAGCTGTTAGACCTGAACAATATAGGTCAACATTGACAGAATAAGGTTGGCTCTCATTTTTCTTCAGTTTTTGACTACTTGTGTGTGTGCCTTGTGCCTAAAAGCATTATATAGGAAGCACATAATTTCCTGGAGATACTGCTATTATAATTTTGCTTACAGCCCGAGTTAAGATTTTTGGTCTTATGGTACAGTAATTTTTTGTGTGGTTGCTGTTCTAAAATCTGCATCTTGAATCCCAGATCTGCATGAATTTAAACAAGTAATTTGATAGACTCCTGTAAGTGGGGAATTAAGAAATCCCTACCAGCTGGAACTGCTTAATAGTGGAAGCTTTGCTGACCTTAGGTTAGCTGTCCACAAGCCGTTTATTTTTGTAGGTATGGAGCCAAGTTATGGAGCAGCAAAATTGCTTCTCCTGCTCTGTTTCTCACCCCTTCCCCTTCAGTAGTGGTTTCATTTGTTGCGCCCACATTGTGTCCTGAAACACATGAGTAATTGCAAAAAAATTATATTGTTTTGTGGATTTGTTTTTTTAAATATGCTTAGGTGTTGGGGCAGCAGTATCTGTGTAAAGAGATCCTTATGGCTGAGTTTCCCTGAAGCTGTTCAATACCTGCTGACTCTAGCTTGGTGATTTTTAGATAGCTTCATCTTCAGATATCTTCATCTGCATGAAATGTCTTATCTTGCCACTTTGAATTTGTATTAGTCTAATAATAAATGTGTAGTGAAGTATAAAATCTAAGACAGGCTGGCTTATATCTGTTGCACTTTTCCAGGTAAGCTATGTCTAGAAAAAGGAAACATTAAAGAGAAAAGTCTGCTTTGGCTAGAGAAGAGGACTTATTTAAACTCCTCTGGGGAAAGAGACTTAACAGTGGCACCAAACAAAAAAAGCGTGTTGTTTGGAAAAGACTTTGTATGTGGTACTATACTATCTAATATAGTGTTCAAAATGTTCCTGTTTGAATTACACTCTGACCTTAGGTTTCAGAGCTTGAATGAGAATTGCAGATGAGGAGGGAGAGATGAGATTTTTTTTTTTACTTGGTGAACTGCCACTTCTCTGTGCTTTAGGACATTGTCATGGATCTCAGAAGTATGTTCTTCAGAAGTCTACTTCAGTGTCCTTCTTTCCATATGCTCCATTGAAACTGGGTAGATGTAATTGACTTTCAAGCCCTGTTTGCTTTTTATAGGGTACAGAAGCCACTGTCAGGAAACAGGCTGTGATACCATGCTAGTGGCCAAAGGACAGCTAATTACTCAGAACTTTCTGTAAAAAAAAAAAAAGATGAGGTTTCTCAACTTTTCCAGAAATTTGGCTTGTACAGATGGACTTCTCATGGAAGTCTTGCATGGTGTTCTGCACTAGTAAAAGGTAATTAGGGAACATTTTAGATGTGTTCATTTCTTGCTGACTGGAAAACAGAGACTTGGGTATCAAAGGCATTTGTCTAAGGTACGTGGTGGCTGTCTATTTTGGGCAAACAATTTGGTAAATGGATTTCACTAACCCCAGAACAATACAAGCACTGAAAATCCTATGCTTCCATATACTGGAGAAGAGAGATATGTATTTATACTATAGCAGTAAGATATTTCATGGTAGAATACAAAGGGGAAAAAACCCTTCATTTGGGGTGTTGGATGAACTGAAAGACCTTAAGAGGAAAATCTGTTTTTCAAGTTAGATGTAGTATAACTGTAGTAGCATAGTTGAGATGAGACTGGTGTTCAATATGCATAAATTAGTAGAAAAGGTGTTAAATGAGCTGCAAAAATTAGGAATGATGGAACTAGTGTGGGAACCAAATGCTTCTCCTTCGCATGAAGTGCCTGAACTCCTTGGTACAGATTCTGTGTAAACATGTTAAGGGCAAATGAAGCAATTATAATATCAGAGGAATTATGGACCAAGATTCTGAAATAAATGAAATGCTTAAATATACGCAAGAAATGAAAATATTGTTATATTAACCCTGGTCTTTAGCAGAGCACATACTAGACTGAAGTAGCTTTGTGAAGGAAAACATTTGTGGGAGAAAAATATGTAAAGGACAAAGTTTAAGCTTATACCTTGTGTTTGAATGTTTTGGTGCAAAATAAATGAAAGCTAGATTTTTTTTTGAAAAAAATGTTTTATTGTGTTAGGGAAGGACTTTTTTCAGCTTATGCTTGATATTAGGAAAAGGCCTTTACAAAATACTACAGTACACTTTTTCCAGCCTGCAGTTATCATGGATTTTCTTAAATTAAAAAAAAACACAACCAAACAACAAAAAACCTCAACGTGAAGTAATGCTGAGGGATTTGCTAGCGTATTATTTTACTCTGAGGCAGGATCAATTTTACCTGTTATTCAAGACAGAAGTTTGTCTGGCTTCCCTTTAAAAAACATTATGATAAAAGCCCTAAGTCTTCCTGCTTGCATCTGTTCACATGGTTGACTATCTTTACTTTCTATGCAGAAATCAAGCCCATTATTTCTTGTCTTCTTTATGTTGAATAATCAGAGAATCTTTGTGGCAGCCTTTCATATAGTGGAAGATTGCTACATTGTCTCCTCAAATGTGCTTTATTTCACAAAACAGCTTTGCTAAAGACAGCCAGGTAGAGCACAAATAGAAAAACACAATGTAGGAAAGACGAAGATGATCCTCAGAGCCAAACCCAAATGCCAGTGCAGAAACCCTCCCCATGTCTGCTTCTCAAATCTTTCCTCCCTGATGCAAGAGTCTTTCCTTCAAAATATCCCCTTAAAGGACAGGAATAATTTTGTGGCTTTGCAGCACTGTCCCTATTGCTAAAGGGTACAGTTTCCTCCACAATGTGTGTGTGGTTTTTTTTTAAAGTTTGTAGCAAGTGGCTTTTTGCTGTGGTCTGCATTGGACAGGATACAATCCTATGCGTATTTCTTTTCCACATTACTGAGAGGAGGGACTAGATAAGTTGTTTCATGAACTACTCTGTCAAATAGCTTGAGAGACACCTAGCCTCCCATAAGACTTTGCACATTTGAATCTCATCTATCAAAGGAAAGTCTGATATTTTCTAGGATGCCACAATTTGTGGAAATGAATGAGCTTAATTAAGCTCATGGGAAGCTCTCACAAATGGCTAGAGATAAATATCAAATGGGGTCAATACACTGTCATGAGACTTTTGGCTTGTTACTGGATGTTCCCATCCCTTTGGGATGGCCTAGAGGGCAAGGACTTCTGAGAAGATTGGGGTCGGCCATGATTAAAGCTATATTTAGAAACTTTTTTAATTGCATAGACTTCAGGCACATTAGAGCTGGCTGATTTTTTTTTATGGAACAGTTTTCTGTTAGAAAATGCAGTTTAGTGGAAATCAGAATGTTTCATGGGACTATGTCAATCTGACTAGCTTTTGACAGGAAGAGAGGAAATTAACTCAATTTTTCAGTGTTTTAGTTTATGAGAAAGTTCAGTAAAGCATATGTTGTTCAAATGACACAATTTGATGTGTTTCATGCTGAAACTCAAAGCAGAATGAGAGTAATCATACTAATCTACCAAAACATGAGTTCAAGTGTGTAATAAGTAACTTATCTACTATACAATAATTTGTTGTCAATGATTCATATTAAAATGGAACATGTAGCCACAGAATTTTTCCCCAAGTTTCACTTCCATAGAATATTACTTGGGTTTTTATTCTAGGTTGGAACAAAAGAAAAATTGAAAATGTTGTGATTTCTTGTAAAATAAAAGTTCTGCTCAGCTTAGGGGGCACCTGGCAGAATAAAACCAAACCCTGATATAAATCAAATCTATTGGTGGGAAAAGGTATTGAGCCTGGAAAGAAAGTGATGGGGCCGGATTTTGCTACAGGTTACACTGAAACATTGAAAAGTACTTACTGAACACAAAAAGTGACCAACCTGGTAGAAATCAGAGGGCAGGGAAAAAGACACTGTGGGAACAAGGGGACTAGAGAAAATAACTGGGAACCCCCACCTCAGGGAGAACCTGGCCTGCTGTTTCTGATGGGTGGCTAGAAAATCAGGAGCAGGCACTGAGACATGAGGAAATGGCAATATAATGGTCCTGGATGTAGCCCAACATTTTGATATAGATAAATCCCACCAAGAAATTCCTCTTGAGTAAATTTACAACTCTTGTACTTATAACTTGCCTGACTGCATTTGAGAAATGTTCACTGGGGTGATGGGATCAGCTCCCCGATTTACTGTTGCAACTTGCCAGCTAATACAGCGGGTTAACTGGCAACACATGCTCATTTGCAATTCTTCACTGGGGAGAGAAGGGTGCTTGCTGCCTATCAACTTTCCGTTTACTTTAAACGGTAGGTGAACTGTTTAAGACTAAACACCAAAAGACTAGTTGATGATTATAGTGCTAGAAACACAGAAAAGTGAAGTGTAAAAACATAACAAGATGTGTGAGAGTGTCTTGCATTAGTGTCTTGTTTTAGCTTGTACTTGGGATTTCCCTGGAGGTATTTGTTACAAACAGCTAAGGATCTGCCTGCTAGTGCTGCTGCTTGAGAAAAATTCCATGTCTAGGTTTGATTCCTGGTTGGATTCAGTGGCTGCTTTAGAATTTGCATAGCATGTTACAGTTTTGGACACTTGTGGTCTTGTTTCTAGCTGTTTGGCGTAAGGGAGGGCGTGAATGCGATATACCCAGGCTGGCTTGGAAGTGGCTCACGCTGTGCCCACACAGGCTAAGTGCAAGGAAGATCCTGCAGTGTGGATGCTTCTGCCTTCATTCTTCCAAAAAATCAGCTGCATTGCAGTTACAGATTTAGTTTAATATTTTGTAAGCTATCAGAAGATGTATTTTTAGCCTTATGGCTTATTTTTGTTTCCCTTTCTTAGCAGTGTGTTTGTGTTGCATTCATGGCTTGAGCATTTTCAAGTGACTTGCCAACAGTGACTAATGCTGTCAAGTATAGTTTGGAGCTCCAGAATCCCAGCTGTTCTGCAGATCAACTATATAGTGGTGGCCATAGAAGTAATAGCACAGAAATAAAATAGACTTAGTTTGCTTATTTACTACTTTCACAACTTTTTGCTTTTGTGCAAATGATAAAGTGTTCTGGTGACTCTTTTTTCTGAAACGTGCAGAAAATGCAAACAAAATCTACTCTTGCAGCACACTCCTTGATAACTAGCATGGACCAGCCATATGTGTAGCTGTGTCAGCAGTGGCAAATTGTGAACTCTGGTATTTCCATTTGCAAATTTACCTCTCAAGCTGTGCTCCCCCTTCCCAGAGTAGTTCCAGGTTAGTAACCTTGCTGCTGCTGCCGCATCTGGGAGAGCGACAGAGCCTCAGCCAATGTTTCTTGTTTCTGCCTTGGTAATTATCAGCTCTTCATACATCTCGCTGAGAAGCAGAACCACGCTCTGGACCCACAAGTTAAAATCCTTAAGTGGTACTGTTGATGGAGGAATAATTGTTTTTTGCATTACATGGGCACACAGGAGGCTTTTTCTTGGTACGTTTTTCACATCAAAAATACATAGGAAAATGATAAAACACAACTTAATATATGCTAGTGTGCCCTATCTTGGGGGATGAATATGTCATTCCATATGCTGTAGCTAAACATAAATGAACTGTTATTAATGATTGCCATAATGTTTTCTAGCAGCTAGCTGGCTGTGATTCTAGGAATTTTTTCCACTGTGTTTTGAAGGGTTAGGTTATTTAAACTTACTATCAAATAGAATCAGATCAAAGTGAGCTAATTTTTCTTAAACACTAATCATTTTAAGGCTATTGAACTAAATATAGAGGCAGTTCATTAAATCATTAAAACAGCCTGCAATAATGCTCACAAAGTCATTATAGTGCTATTCCCTAGCCAGAGAGGTGGTGTTGCCTTAAGCACAGTTTAATCAAATTAGATGGTGGGCTATGTCCTGGGGTTTCTCCTATTGATATTCATTAAAAATACATGATTTATCACTAATCTCTGTAAGGTATATCCTACTCCTCCAAATGAATTTTGTAAATGTCAGGGGGAAGAAAACAGAATAGTTTATTGTTATAAGAATTTAAGTGTAGTGTGATCACACTTACATTATATACTATGTAATTTAGTGATAGATGATAATTTTAATGTGCCTTTAAAATTTTTGCCCTTAGTTAAAAAGTTAACAAAAGTGGAAAACCCTTAGGAGTAACTACTTTATATTTTAGTACTGTACAGGCATATGAATTGGCTTTAGAATTAATTATTTTGTAGATCATCATACAGTTTGCTCTTATAGATTGTCTATAAAATTTCGCTGTTTAATGTCATGTACTCCTTTTGGTACAATTTTCCATTTTTTTTTCTTTTTATTTGGAACACTTCAGTGTTGTAACTCCCCTGTCCTTCCTCCTTCACTCCTTTGATATTTTTAAAAAAGTATTTTCTTGTTTTAAATTGGGAGGAAACATTAATGAGAAGACCGCACACAAACATTCCCCTCTGTGCTGTCACCACTACTTCTTTTTTGGTGATACTTTCTTCATTTATATAATGCTTTTTAATCATGCAACACTCCACAAATGGGGTAGATTGATTATGTCACCTAACACCTAAGCATGCAGCTGATTAATGGTGCAGAGTGAGGTTTTAGCACACTTCAGACCAGGAAGAAAAACACTTCTGGTTACAATGGTAATTTGGAAACAATACAAGCTAATTACTCAGACTGGAATTTGCTTGAATTATCCTGACTCTTGTTAAGTGCCCTGTAAACTTAATCACTTTGGTTTTGTTGCTTATGAATCTTTGATAGTACTTGGAACCTCAGCTGAACACCCCCCCGTGATACCTCTGTTGTTCTGAGAATTTCTTGGTATTGCGTTGAGTCACTTCTGCTACAGGAAAAAGCCACGTACTGAACTTAGTTGTGTCTGCCTGCAGTGCTTATCCAGGATCAGGGTTCACTGGGGTCAGTTAAAAAAATGCAAGCTATAACATTTCTAGAGGATGTGGATCAAGTTCAGTGTCCCAAAAATCTTCTATCAAAGCTCAGAGCTCGCCCAGTGCTGCTTAGCTATGCCAACACAGATTAGTAAGAAACTATTTACTTGATTGTTGGGTATTAATCATGTTACCACGGAATTGCTACTTCATTGAGACTGACTTGAATATAAAAGGTAATAGTTTTGTTGTAATTACCGAGGTGGTGTTGTAATTACCGAGATATTCACATAACAATCCTTGCACTAGGAACTTCAGATGTGGTTTTAAAACACCATCCCACTTGCATTTGTCAGATGCGCCAAAAGCTATTCTCAATTACACTGAGGTAAATTTGAACAGATTGCTGTCACTGGCTCAGTTGTTGATTTACACTGGCATGTCTGAAAGAAGAGCTTATTTCTGTACACTTTAGAAACTGAAAACATTCTTCAAGGCAAATAATTATTCTGCTGGACACTTGAATACAGGTGGCTTCAGTTTCATTGGGCTGTAGCTAAATCTAACTGTGATTCCAGACCAGTTGAAGCCACTCTAGGTTGGTGCTGTTGAAGTTCCACCTTGACTCCCTTATGCTGGCACAGGAGTTTGTCTCATGCTAACATAAGCAGGTTCGAGAACCTAAACCTGCAGAAAAGCATTTATGTTGGCAGCTGAATGCAAGATATCTTACTGTGGGATTTGACAAATGACAGTTGTAGGTGCGAGGAGAACAACAGGGATGTACAATGTGGTGAGGAAGAAGGTAGACCAGAGCAGTGCTAACCGAGAGGGTCTGGAAAGGTCACAGAGCTGTAGTCCGAGTTAAGGAACAGCAGTGCTTTTTCTCATGATCTTATTTCCATCCATGTGTGGGGTTTTTTGTTTTTGTTTTTTTCATACTGAAGCACCAGTTCCTGGAACAGTGAAGTTTCTGAAAAATCAAAACTTGTTCTAATCTTTCTAGCCCTGCTGGTGTTGTGAAGGAAAGCTTGAAAACATGTCCTAAACACAATGTGGCTCCATTGACTAAGACGTTCACAAGAGTTCAAAGGGTACAGATCAAGTAGAAAAGATACCTTCTTTTCTTAACTGACTGCTAATGTCATGCTTTTTAAACCGATCCCCTAATAATTTTTGGAATGTGAGTTGTGATTATTCTTTTTAAGCATCCTGGGCTGGCTAAATTGGAGTAGAAGTAACCACAGAGGTAGCTGAATGACACAAAAGATTTGTATCGCTGTGGGTGCTGCTCCTGCAGGGTGCAGCATGTGTGTGAGTAGCTCTGGCTGCAGCAACCCCAGTGGAGCTTTAGTGTAGGTCTGGCAATCAGCCCACAAGCCTTAATCCTGCGAATATACATCACACGCTTCATTTTATACTCGTGAGAAGCCCAACCTAAATGAAATCCTATTAAATTGTGGGTCTAGAGCTAATTAAACATCTGCCTTTCAGTGATTTTTTTTTAGTGGGATTATGTATAGTGTATAGGTAAGTACACATATGTAGGATTGGTTCTGTTTTTAAGTACAATAGATAAAACATTTGTGGTTTTTTGCTACAACAGATCAGCATAATAAAATGCTGATGGAAGACAGTATCTGATTTATCTAGTTTTACTTCTGTTTTAAAACTTTTCAAAGCAGAGTGTGAGGTACAATAGGGCAGCTGGCTATTATCCATAGGCTCTTCAGCTCCAAAGCCTTTAAGGTGAGAACACGAACAAGACTATGCCTTAATTATTGGCAACAACTAGCTTTGCTTTTCAAAGTAATAAATGGGGGTCCTTACAAAGTCTCTTCTTAAGTAGCTAAATGCATAATCCACCTGGGATATTGTTTTAAAATTCATTTCATCTTCAGTAATTTGATCAGAGAAAGAGTTGTATTGGTCATTTCTCTTGTGTAAGAACTGTGTCGCACCTAGGGGCAAGGAACATTTATTTTCATGATTAATACCTGTGAGTTTCATGGCCTAATAAGAAAGCCCTAGATGTATTTGAATTGAAATTGCCATTTCCCCCCCGCCCCCTTTCATTCAATTCATGTAAACACTTTTGACTACTATCCTTTTCCATTTGGGTGCGAAGATCCTATATTACCTGCTGACACACTGGCAATAATATTTGTCTGTATATGTAGTTGCAATATTAAGGTACATGAGTTCCAAAATAAGTAATTTTAGGTGGACACTTGTGTGCATTTGTGTAATTTAATACATTTCTCAAAGATGAATAGCCCCAGAATTGTGAAAATGAAAGGTAATGAAATATTTTGCCCTACTTTCCCTGGCATCCATCTAACCTGACCAAGAAATCTAGTGGTAGGTTTTGCACTGCTACCGTAAGTCTATCGGTCTTTTCATTACAACCTCCTATTTGTCTGAAGTTCAGTCTGAAATGTGTATTACCAAAAACAAATGGAGGAAAAATCACCTTGGAAATGGTGCGGGTAGGCATGTAATCTTGTGTAATACCTTGTCTTGAAAGTATTTTGAATGGATTTTAAATGTCCCAGTGTTCCCCCTGCCTCTGTGTAAAGGCAGCATTAGTGTACTTCATAATATCTCACTGCAATGTCCTCTTGCCTTTCTTTTATGCTGAGTTGTAGCTCACAAACTGTAGCACTAAACCGAAGATCCTTGGGATGGAGGGCATGTCTTAATTTCCTCAAACCCTTCTAGCCTTATGGCTTTGCATAAACGCTAAAACATTCATGCTTTATTTGCTGGTGTGTTTCACATTTGTTTTACTTCCCCTTTCCCTCTCCAGCAAAATCACTCACTGAAAGTGCAGCTTGTTGGCTTCTTGGGTGAGGCACAAAGTGAAGGGAATGTGTTGGGGTAGAGGAGAAGGACATGGAGCCCTTGTTATGATAACCAGGAAAAGGCTGAAGGATAGGTTCACTGGTTGTTAGAGCTACCAGGATCATTAAATATTTATCCTATGGTGCCCAGAAGCCCAAGCAGCTAGCCAGAAGTCTACTGTGTTAGGCAATTAAAGAATACAGAACAATAAAATAGCTGATAGCTTGATGAGCTGGCAGCCTGACCTGTGCTGCTATGTAATGTAGTGTTGATTTTTTTATTTTTTTCTCGGTTGCTTGGTTTTGTATTGGCATGGTTTTCTATGATGCATTTGTCTTTCTGTCTTAGCCTCTGTGGTGGTGAATGTCATCTTCAAAAATAAGAAGTGATTGTGCTTGTTCAGAAGGGACACCCTGGGAGAGGCTTTAAAGAGCTAGCGGTAGCCCACCTCATTCAGCTCACCTAGGTGTTAGTGTGGTAATCTGCTTGCCAGCTCAAAAACTGAGGGTCAGAATGCTGGTGAGCAGCCTTGGATGGGACTATATGGCATGGTTCAGTGCCTTGTAGAAAGACCTGAGCTAACTTTGAGTAACTAACGTAGCCATCAGAAGACAATCTGTGTTAGACAGTTTCTCAGTTACCAGGCACTCGGTGAGGAGCAGGCTGTGACAATGCAGCTGTATTTTCACCTTGGATAGAGGCATCCTGCTGGGCAGTATACATCTTCTCTCTGGACTGAAGGTAGTTGGCTCCTGTTTGTGGCAAACACCATTAACTTTAAGATGCTGAGCCTGGTTAAATGAAGCAAGTGTTATATTAAAACATAATTGAGCTAAATCACTCCAGTGCAAGCTATGATTCACAAGATATAGCATATCTATTGTGGATGTTTATCTCAGCATAGCTCTGCCACTACGAAAACAATGCTGGCAGAGATGGTGCCCCTTGTTTTCATTTGAGATGCTGCTGTTACAATTCATTTGAAGGCTTAATTTTTCCCTGTGCAGAAGAGGAAGCGCTTTAAAGACTGTGGTTGTTTATACTTACTGTGTCCCAAAAGAAGGATAGAGCAGCAGAGAAGCAGAAGCTTTATCTTACCAGAGAAGAGGAAGTAGTAATCTTGGGAGGGTCTCTGAGGACTTTTGCCATGAGGTCAAGACCTGAGACTGGAAGTTTAGGGTAGGGCGGAGTTCCCCTCTTGTCTCAGCACATGAAACCTGCTTCTTGTGACCTATCACGCAAGCATGGTCTGCTACTTGCTTTTCCCCCCAAAAAAGCTTCTGCAAATAGAATAAAACATTCTTTCATGATGGTGCAAAAAGTATAAGAATTTAACAAACTTACTCTAGTTAACAACTTGTGTGGCAGACTTACCATCCACACCCCACCCCCCCAAAATAAAGACTGGTGTTTCTACTAATTACATGATGATTAGTTTTCAGCAGGATAAATTAGCCCCTGCTGAGCTCCAGGCTGCCACAGCTAGTCTGTTACCTATGCCTGAATTCAATACTTTAAAGCTTATTTTAATATTTTTTCACAAGTAGTACCTGTCTGAAGGCTCTTAGACGTGACTATAGACATAATTTCAGTAGAATGACAGCTTGCTGGGCAAGTATGAATAACTTTCTGTTGTATTTGGGAGATAGAAAGTAAGCATGCTTACTGAATTTTCTTATTGTATTTCTCTAAGGGTTGTAATATCATGTGTGTCTGTGCACATCTGAATGCATAAACATATAAAGCAAGCTCCTCTTAAAGTATCTGCTTATTTGATTGGTAAATGAGATATTTCCCTATGAATTTGATATTGTCCTGACTTTATTCTCCAGGGGATTTTGAAAGTGTCCAGATATTCATGATATTGTTTTTTTGTTTCACTAATTCAGCTGGACCAAGTGTTTTATCACATCCCACATTGATGTGTGCATCTGATAATTATGGTGTGTGTGAACATATTTGCCATTTCAGTGAGAAAGATACAAGCATAGCTATGCTATGTGAATGAGAACTTATCTCTTCAAAGCACTACTTAGGAGCGTGTGATTTGGCAAAGGAAATAACTTTATGTAACAGTGGTGTCTGATTTTTAGTTCTGGTTGCTATCTTTTCAGACTAGGTTTTGGCTATTGCACATTTTTGTTCCCTTCTTTCATCCGTTGTTCTTTCTATCATTAGTTGTTGGGAGAGCAGCACTGGGACTGATGTGCATCTAGAGGAATCATTTGCACTGGGCTGCTCTCAATGCCTTTCCAGATGTTCCCTGGTCTGGAATGACTTCCCTATCATTGCTGTTCGTAACTTACCGATTTGGCTTGACCTTTTGATACGCGTGGGGTATGGTGACACTGTGGTAGAGCTGAATTCTCTTTTCTTGGTAACTGAAAATTTATTTTCTGAATCTATGCTGCTTGGTACACCATGCCTACAGAAACTTTTCTTATGGTGACTATTGTGGTCATGAAAGACTACTTGTCTAGTTCTCAGAAGTCAGAGTAGTTGTTTACAGTAATGACGACATTTAAATAAGATGGGGGTCAGTAGTTCCATTTCTGTTTTACTTCATGGTCTCTAAGGAGTCCTTTCTATGTTCACTGCTACTTTTTGTTGCTTTGTTTGCACTTTTTCCTGTGTCTTATCTTTATTCATGACAATGTTGATATCATTTGATGGGCTTGGCTGGCATACAGCATCTGTTACTTTCCACACTCAGGCTTCTACTCCAGACGGGCAGAGAGAAGGGGATTCCTTCTTTTTAATGACCTGTGGCTCGTGATTTGACTGCCTTATATGCAACTTCACGCCTGCTCATTTCACACAGTATTTACGCTGTTCCTGGAAAGCACATTCTGAGTTACTGTCTCTTTGAGTAGCCATCCTGAGAGAAGGATTCACACGCACATTTGTAAAACACTTAATCCTGTAGGGCTTGTTCTTGTATTCTTTTTGTCCCAGCCTTGAGTGTGGCATACAAAGCATTCTGTGCCTATTACTGTCTCACTGCTATTTTCTATGTTTCTGTTAGTTTGAACACCTTGTTTATGTTCTGTATCTTCACGCTGCTGTCAGAAGCTAAGTGTGATCCTCTTAGTCATGTTTTATTGCTTATATTTTAAAGCTATAGCATAGAAATTCTTATATCACGTGGTGAAAGTATTTTGGGTACCTATTTCCATTTAATTGTATGTGATGGGAATGGAAAAATAAGTTCTTGTGTATCGATGTTGAGTTGTATTGACCTGCCATGACAGCGCATGTGAACCCTGGCTAAGTCCAGGTCGTAAGCTTCTAAAAGTGTCCTTTTGTGACTTCTCTGGTTCCTTCTTCCGCTCCTGGACTACAAGTAGTAGCCAAACTTTTCACATTGAAGAAGTGCTGCAGCAGTTAGCCATTCGATTTGGATGGATGCTTTTTCCGACTTCGGTACTGTCCGGCTCTTGAGGGTGAGAGCCTGCATTCTGCTTCACTGAAGACCCCCTTTCATGTGGCAGTGTCCCAAGGTTGGTCTCCTTGTTCACCAGCTCCTTAGGAAGGCTGTGCTGCACTGAATTAATGTCTGTATTGCGGGTTTGTCCGCTGTTCACACCAGTAGTTTGTATCTGAGAGGCTCAAAATAAATGGTGTCAACAAACCCTAATAACCTCTGACCTCAGCTGCATTTTTAGCTGTGGTATCTTCTGAGTTGCTTTTCAGGTTCAGCTTATACCTCCTGCAATAAAAGCATGGATGGGCTCTGTGTGGTTTTGCAGCTGTTTCCAGTTTCAACTTGTTTAACTTTACCATGTTGATGCTTTCTAGCAAACACCTGAAGATACAGCTATGTTCTGCCACCTCTTCTGCCATGCTGTCTCCTGTGCCCAGGCACCAGAATATCATCAATTTTGATTCTGAATCTCGGAAGTCCTGTTGGTTGCTTTTGCTGATGTCATTAATATTCCTTTGTAGCAGGTTGGGTCCCACATAGTGTTCTCTGCCATCTGCATCCACCTGCTGGTGTTTCACCATGCAGCAAGGTAACTGCTATTCTTCCACATAACTTGTGCCTCTATCTGTCTTCACCAATGAGCACTGTGACTGTTTGCTCCTGCCAAGTCAGGTAGTATTTCTTGATGAATGTTTTCCAAAGGCTTTGCAAAATTTCTGTGTCTATGCAAAAGTGCAATTTACCTAGCTTTTCAACAGCCTCCATGCTGCTTATCCAGCTTGTGAGTTCTGTGGCTGCAGCAGTGATGCTTTCTTCAGCATTCATCTTATTGCTCCCATTAGAGAAAAATAATGTGATGGGTACTTGGTGAAGCAGGTGTTGTATTGGCTAGATTGTTCTAGTTGTTTTCAGGTGTAATGTGCCTGGAAGACACCCAAGTATTTCAGAAATGTTTTGGTAATATTAGAGGGATGTCAATCCTTTCTGAGCTTGGGGCTTTTTTGAGTGTGTGCACGTGCATGGCTGGTAATGTCTTCAAAGATGCTTATATTCCACTTATGCTTGCAAAACCACAGCTGATCTGCTCCCTAAATTTTTTAGGAACCTAAACTTTGACCTATACAGGCCCTTACTATTGGCCTAGTCATGTATTTCCTCTCTAACTCTGTATAGTTTGGTAGCTATACAATGTAGAAATGGGACTTAAGAGGGGATGCTGAGAGAACTGTCCAAACCACCAAGTACTCTGGTGGTTAAGGTGTTCACCTGAGGTATGGGGGACTAAAGTGTGTGTGTCTGCTCAAATTGAGCAGATCAGGATTCTGAATTTCCTAGGGGAGTACTTGAACCGGTAGGTAGCTGATTACCCCAGGGACTTTCCCTTACTTCTTGCTTCCTTGTGTGAGGAAATTGGTCTGATGCTGGAAGGAAGCTCTTTGCCCAAGTGGGCGTGATGGGGGACCATCTTGGTGTAGAGATAGGCAAGATGCTGAAATGCCACCAGTGCCTGTACCAGTTTAAGAGACTGGTTCTGGAGCCTTCCCTCTTTAGGTGTGCCTCTGCTGGTGGAACAGCTTGCATCCAGGCAGCTGTGTGTCTTTGGGTGTTGCAATTGCTGAACAAGGCAAAATCAGAAGGCTTTAAAGAATCTGTAAGAGGACAGACTTTTCCCGAGATGAGTGCTGCTGCATTCGCTCTTTGTTTAGGTGGAACAGTGGCTTCTGTGCTATGGGGTATTTAACCAGGTGTTCTTTCTCCTCGGTCTACTTGCAGATTGAATGGTATGGTCATTGTACTGCTGTGTCACTCCAATTTTTTTGCTTTTGTGGATGCAGTGTTGCTTTCTTCTTTTGCGTAATGCTGAGGAAGTTCTTGTAGCTTAGTACTTTCACTGATGACCTCTGAGCAATTTGTTGCTTTCTTTTTGTGTGCTGTTGTTTTGTCCTTGGCTACTATACTATTTCAGGCTTTACAAATTGCTTAACCTTGCTGGTTTGCATCGTACTAATATCACATATGTCCAAAAGTTAAAAGCAATTGTTTAAAGAGTATTAGGAAAGTCGTAAGGCCTCTGAAAGTAGAAAAAGCCAGAGTCAAAACTGCTTGGAAAACTTTAATCCAGACTTCTTATTAATAACAAGTATGATGCAAGTTTTAATTAAATAGTTACATGGTTTGGATCCTCCTTGCCATTGTACCCATTGAATTCCTTCCTTAAAGGTAGGTAAAATATACACAATAATAATTTTGTAAAAATATAAACACTTTAATTTTGCTGTACTGTTACTACAAGTTGCCTAATAACAGAGTAATTCTGTGGTAAATTCAGGATATTAGTTTTCAATGCTGCATTAATTGGCCTTAATCATGTGAAAGAATGAAAGAACCTAAAGCTTTGAAACCATGCTTTGCTTCCACAGCTCACGAATAAAAGAGAAAACTGATGGTAGGGGTGGAATATTATGTGGTCGTGTAATTAAAGACTGTTTCAGAATGCCCCAAAGGGCTGAACTCAAGGAATTACAGGTAATCTTCATATTAAGGTTCCTTAACCTTTTAAAGCTTAAAGTTGGCAAACTATAAGATTAAACTCATGTAGGTTTTGGTGAATAATTTCCTATGTTTTGAAGACAACAGAAGACATACTCTTTAGGTATGCCCTATGGATATTCACTATTTGCATTAATGGAATAATTGAGGGCTGCAGCAAACTGTCTGACAGCCTGGAAACAGGATGGGAAGCTCTGTTTGCAAGAGTTATGGGTATTTTCTGATGGTACAGGTAAGGCTTAAAGGTATTGAAGTCCATTCCAAAGTCCAGATGGAAAGTGTGTGGGTACTCCACTTCTTAACCAAAGAAAGGATGCTGACAAAAGATGCAGGATACAAGGAGCGTTCCCTTTGTAAGAAGGGTGATCAGCATGTGTTGGCAGCCTCTTCCAGAACTGGGAGGGCTTCTGTTCAAGTGTTTGCCTACCAGATTTCTGGTGAGAGTATCGTTCTCCAGTAGGAACACTGAGAAGAGCTCTTTGTAGATTTTAATCTGCAATTGGGATCTCTCAAGCCAGTGGTTAAAAAATGAAGACAATTGGTTTGAAATTCAAATTAAATTGTTTCTTTTATCTAGATACAGCGGATTCAGTATACCATATCAGTATGACAAAAAAAGAAAGTGAATTATCATGGGCTCTAAAACTATTGTTGGGGTAGGAAAAGATTTGTAGATGGTAGTTAACATACTTTGACAACTGTTTGCCAAAGCCATTCATTACATCTGCCTCTGCATTAGAAAGGGCACAATATTTCATTTTCCATTTCCTTTCACAAATAGAAAATTAATTGCATAGACTTGCAGAAAGTGCAGATATAACTCGTTATGTATTGTTAAGGCTGTCTGTGATAAATTTATCAAGCTTAGACAAAAAGTACTCTGAAATCACAATGGATCCATCTTAATTAATGTTCTTTAAGTGACAGGTACACCTGTTTGGAAATGGGAGGTAAAAGCAGACAAGTTTTCCAGAAGCACAGTAATAGTGGCCTCTGGTTATAGAGGAAGCTGGAAAATTATAAACTATACTTTGATTTGAGCCCTGTTACTACCTTTCAGAAATCAAATTCAAAGTCCTGATTTGCAAATGAATTATTCCAGCACTATCTGTAAAGAAAAAAAAAGGATACTGGACTGTTATGTCCGCAAAATAATGGTTGACTGGTGATGTAATCAAGCAGTTAATGGGTTCACCTTCACCCCATATAAAGTCCATCTCTAAAATACAGTTATGACATTCTGTTTATAGAACTCTCTGGCCATAAAACTATCTTATAATTGTTATCCATTCTTGGTTGTATTTGCTGATGCAGCTTATCTCTGCTGGTGCCATGCTGTGCACTGGACTGGTGCTGTGGAGACATCTTTAATGACAGTAGAAAGCAGAGGGTGAACAGAAGTGGTGACACAGTGTACAAAAAGAAACAGTGAACAGGACAAGGTTAGGGACATGTGGACATGTTACTGTGATGTGCTGAGTTGCCTTGGCAAGAATATACCACAAGACTGAAAGATAAGGAAGAAAATGAGAAGTTCTGCACTTGTGGATGAAGGCAACTGGACTTGCTGATGGACACCTGAGCACTGAGAAGAGTTTTCAACAAGCTTGTATTTCACTCTAGCTTCCTCTAGACTCAGGTCGTACCCTGGCCATAGAATCCGTGGGGGAAGAGGGGCTAACTGACGGGCAACTGGAGGCTCTCGGCCTGAGGCCTCGCTTGGCTGCTTCCCCAGGGCTGAACAAGGTTTGGGTGAAGGGAGAGCATGGTGAGCACCGGAGCGTCCATCACTGTCAACCTGCAGTAAAACACTCTCCACAGAAAGACAGCCTTGATACCTATTTTAAGATCTACGGTTGTTAAATGGTGATTTAGTTGTTATATTGTTATCTGCAGTCTCAGCTGCTACTCGAGCACTAGAAAAGGTTTCAGAGACTGTCTGCTTTTAGAGCTACTTGTTACAGGCTTCACTTTCAGCTGTTAGGTTATAAACAGTTTTAAACTTCTGCTTTTCCTGCGTGCTTTTCAGACACCATCCTCTGACCTACACTTCACCCCTTCCTCTACTCCTTTCTATCACCTCTGAATTTTTGGAGTGCTGAGATCAGCCCTTTATTTTTGCCAGTATTTTTTAGGTTTAAATTCTAACAACAGAAAATAGAACTCAGTTTAATGGAGTTTCTTTCTGTTTTTCTTGATGTGCTTGCCAAGAAACTCAATTAAGCTTTTAAAGAACAGCAACCTGCAAAAGTCAGTATTGGCCTATTTCCTTAGTTGGTTCAAATAGTTCCAGAATTTCTTGAGTTTTTCTGCAAAGCTGTGCAGATGTGAAACATTCCTCCCTCAGCCTGAGCATGTACAGACCTCTTGGTGGTGGAGCATGATGGAATTTGTGTGATGTACAGTAACTCATTCCAGTTGCAAGTGTCATTAACAGCAAAAGTATGTTACAATTTCACCAGACAAGCCTCAAACAGTTGAAACTTCAAAACATAGATGTCTTGTTTTCCTGAAACAGCATCTGTTTTACTCTATTCCTCAGATTCTCGTGGGTTTAGTAACACAGAGATCTGTCTAAATTGGGGAGTTAAACGTAATCTGGTGCAGAACGCCTAGTTGTACTTGGTTTGATCTGTAAGCGAATGTGCAGACTGAAGGAAGAATAGTTTTACATTTACAATGGCACTGCCAGTGATGTCAGTGGAAGGAGTTCACAAAGACTAATTGTCTTAGTGTACTATTTTAGTGATAATCCTATTTCCTCT
Source organism: Grus americana (assembly GCF_028858705.1). Classification (NCBI taxonomy): domain Eukaryota; kingdom Metazoa; phylum Chordata; class Aves; order Gruiformes; family Gruidae; genus Grus; species Grus americana. Next base: position 122,323,325 of record NC_072854.1, read on the forward strand.
CTGCTTAGAGCTGACTTACAGCCCTGTTCTGTAGGAAAATATGCCCTCTTTTAGGACCACTGTATATTTCTCTTCCTTTCTTTTCTTTCTTTCCCTGCAGCAGCTCCAAATCCTACTCTTTGCTATTCACTGCTTTAACATTTTATCTGTTACAATGCTCTCAGCAGAACAGCTGATGCTGACCTCTTCTCTGCCATTGTTATGCTTTGGTTCTAACATCCCAAGGTAGGTGAGAGAGTTTTCATTTCTTGGTTGTTATTTGAGATTCTAACTCAGGTAGGTTTCACTGCCTTGGTTAAAACTCTGGGCATGAACTGAAGATTCTCTTTCACAGTTAAATAACAGAAAAAAGTTCAGACATCATAGAATTGAGATGCTGTTCAGGCTCAAAAAGACACGAAGTAGGAAGAATGGAGCTCCTGGCTTTGAATTTAGCACATAAGTGGTGTGTGGGCTTAGATTTATGATGCGTCAGCCTTCTTATTCTCCTACACTTTTCGGTAGTGGTCATGTTACTGCTCTTTTGATTTTATTGATAGAAGAGCTTGAGGTTTAGTCACATGTGACTTTGACCTCTGCTAGTGTCATTCCTAGATTAGATTAGAGATTAGGCTTGTCATCTTTTTTGTTCCATGCTTCTCCTCCTGGCTCCATGTATTTGAGTCTACTGACTGCCAACCTCTTTGAGATCAATTTCAAATCTACTGCACTCAGCAAAGACAAACTTGTAGCTGAATCTGTGTCGTCTGGGCGGTTGCTCCCTTTCAGTCAACAATTACCCAGAATTTTCTGGGATATACATCCCTGTCTATTCCAAAATGCTCAACCCTTTCCCTTTCAGCCACTTAGAAGGCAGTGGAAGGTGAATGGAAAAAAAATAAATGTGAGAGATCCGTGCGGAATTGAATACTTTTGTCAAATGCTATAGAGTTGCTTCTCCATACTGGGTTTCTAAATCAGTTTCCCTAATCTTTGGTTTAAGCCTTTACTTACATCCAAGAAATGAGTTTTCTATGTCAATTACATCATGATAAATCTGAATACCCATTTCTGGTGTCCAGCTTTCAAAACCCTGATTCTTCATAAAGAATATTTAGAAAACAGAAGAGTGATCTGCTTTAGTATGTATGTTTCTGCCTTCTGTTGCTTGCCTTTGTAGATGAAAAATATGGGTTTGGATCATATGTAGTAGATGCAAGGATACAAGGTTAGGTTTATTAACAGGATTGGTATGTATCATACAACAAGGTGAGCTCACATAAGCCATGATTCAGCATAGGTACATGAAACATCTAGATAACCTTAAGCAACAGACTGATTTCAATTAATCCTTATCAGAGTTACACTTGTCAATTTAAGGAGTAGAAGCAACAGCCTGTAACTCATGTGACATAGATTTCATAAAATGAATAATTCATAATTATTAATATTATGCAGAATTTTAAATAGAACAGTGCACAGATACACTCTGGTCTCTTCTCTGTGGATGAAATATTAAATTCTTAGAGTGAACCTTTAATTGCTGGCCCATATCCCACAACAGTCTGAGTGAAACTGAAGAAGAGTCAAATTGTGAATGCTGATTAACTACCTACAGTATAGAATAGGTAGGTTGCTCAAGTACAGTTTTGTTTTCTATTAGTTAACTCATGTCTAAGACATTATCTTAGGGTGGTGTGCATGTATAAATGTGTGAGATGGCATAAAAGTTAAGTTTAAACTTAGTGTGACTTTTTATCCAAATAATTTAACAGCTATAAACCTTTGTATGGAGGTAGAAATGTTGGCACAAAAGCGCCCTGTTTCCACACTGCCCATCTTTATTCCTTCACAGCAATAGCTGAAGGTCCCTTGGCAACACAGAGCTGTGGTGAAGTGCCCTTGCCCAGCTCTCTCTATGCTGGCCAAAGGCAACACTGCCCCCAGCTGCTGATCACAGCTGGAGGCGGCTGGCAGAGCTGTAGAGGCAGCAGAGGCATCTGCACCGTATCATCTGCTTCAAGCAGAAGTAGCCAGTTTTGCTTAACCAGTTCAAACAGCTGGCTTGAACTCACCTGACTGATTTATTTTTTTGTCTGACATGCATTAGAACGTGAACATCTGATCTCTTCTGCTGGCAGAAGAGTGGATGGGGAGGAACAGTTCACAGCAGCACTGTCCTCAGCTGGGTTGTGAAGAATTTGTCTGTCAATGGCCTCGCTATCTTCACAGGGTCTTTTGTGATACAATTAAAGCACTACCTGTTGTGTGTGGACATGGCCGAACACAGAGAAATAGATCTGCATCAGTCATAGTTGCATCTGCAGGGAGAAAGGTATTTCTGCATTGGACAGCTGTACTGTTGTTCAAAAATATCAAGTGAGAGCTCTCTCTCACTCAAAAGTTAACCTTTCCTTCCCACCTCTAGCAACTCTCTGCTTCAAGCTGGTTTTCAGTAGATTATCTGCAGAGTCCCTATGTGAATCCCTTTCTTTTCTGTGGTTAGCTTTTGACTTTACAAATAGCATTGAGAAACAAGCTGTAGTAGTAGAGGGACATGGGAATTTCTTTCTGATGTCCTGGTAGGTTCCAAGTCAGCTTGATACAAGATATACAGAGAACAGAGATGAGTACCAGGCTATGTGTTTTTGCAGTGAGGGAGGAGACAAGATTTCTCAAACTTTTCCCTTCTGAAGACAGCAGGAGAGCGCAATGAGCTTCTAGCTTTGGAAGTTACCAGCTCACCACGATCTGCTTCCCTCTAGAGATGACCAGAATGAAGGGGAAGATTAGTGAAGACTTACTCCAAAGGACAGAGCAAGCTTGCTCTGTGTCACAACCTGTCATGATTCATCCAGCCATGTTTGTTTTCTTCTGTTTCCTAGTATTTCACACTGATTTGTGTTCTGAACTGAATTCAAAACAACTATATTTGATGGGATTGATTATTTATAAGAACTATTTTCTATTCCACAGCTAAAGCTCTGAATGTCAGAAAGTTACTTCTCTTTCATTTTGGAAAGACCATCTTTTTTTTCCAACAGGAAACAAAACTTATGGTACAGAACATATTTCTTGGAACCTTGACTCTGTGCTTTACACAAGAGTTATTTATAAAATACACCAAAATACTAGGTCTAATATAAGCCATGGAGGAAGTTCATGCAGAGCTACTTATTAATTTGACATTTGCGTCAATGCTCAGTGTGCTGCTTTGCTCCACAATATATCAGTGGAGAGGCCGCGTGCTTGTAAGTGTGGTGTGACTTGCACATTCTTAACACTGTTATGTTCACAGCTGGACTGGGGTTGTATATCTGAACCTGGGTTCAGAGAGAATTTTTAACCTTTCTAGGTATGTACCTCCACTGAAGTTATAGTAAAAGGTGGAATAAGACACAGCATTAGTATGCTGGACTGAAAAATAAAATAAATCTATATCAGCATACAGCAGCCACCAGGATAAAGGAAGCTGTGTTCCAGATGGTGCATGCAGCAGCATCCTGTTGTGGAGAGAAGTGGTGACCACACTTCTCTGCCTTTTGGGCTAGCTGCCTTCAAGTATTTTCTGTCAGAATCCATCTTCAAAATGCTTCTTGTCTTCCAGCCTCCTCTGAAGTCTCCTTTGTCTTCAGGTTAGTTATTCTGCACAGAGTTCTCAGAATTTCAGGAAAAACACAAGGGATAGTAGGAAATCCACTGGAACCGAGGAAAGCTGAAATCATGATTTCACAATCTATTTTTGAGAAACTAATTTTAAGGATTTATTCTTACTGTGTGTGTCTGGAACTCAACCCAGCAGGCATAAATGGCATACAAGTAATGAAGAAAAGGTTGTACTCAATGTGCATTTCTTCTTTTATTCTCTTTAAAAAATAGTTGCCGTAACAGATTTTGAAAATCACTTATGACATTGTGGGATGACCTCAGATATTTTTAGTGTCCAGATGTATTTTTCTTTAAAAGCTTAATTTTTCAGACAAGAGATGCTTAGCAGAGTTTTTTTTTCTTAGCTCAGAAAAATGAGACATTCTAAATCACTTATCATTGTGTTCAATTGCTCTTTGTTTTACCTGCTGTTTATAAACTTTGTGTATGTGGTATGGACTGATTGTACCTAACTAGACAATAACATCTTCATTATTAGCTTCGTTATTAGTTTCTTGTGGATGTCACAAAAGCAACAAGTCCTAGGTTACATTGCGGAGGAAGAAGAGGGACTTCCAGGATTGGGCGGGGAGGGGGCGAAGATGAGGGAGGACCTTCTGGGCATGTGGCTGTTTATGTGCGATGCTGATGACAATGGCTTAGTAGCAGAACTGAGGGTGGAGGGGCTGTATGGTAAGGAACAAGGATGAGTAAGTGGGGAGGGGAAGCTGGAAGCTCAGAACAAGGCATTTGAAGGTGATGTGATGAAACAGTGGGGGATGTTAGAGGAATTCAAAGTGCAGAGTAAAATGACTGGGGCAAAAGGCAAGGAATATTACCTTTGTAATTGGTGTGGGGTGGAAAGGATTAAGAGCAGCCTGAAGGGAAAAGGTGGGCAGAAAAGAAGGGTTATTGTGACATGCTGCCTGGAAATAGGTGATGAATGTTTTATTCTCCGAAACCAACTACCTTAGATCCTTAAAGGATGGGAGTCACTTGACTAAATGTGGACACCTGCCTTATAGGTATTGCTACCTCAGTTTATTATCTAAATTTTCTGTGTAGTAAATGGAGGGGGAAAAAATACTTCTAGAGCATACTATGTTTTGTCTTCAATTGGGTCGAGTTACCTTTCCAAGAGGTTTTTTGGTCTCTAAACTAGATCATAACTCCAAGGTGTGTGGGCTATTTACATATATATACCCATAAGCATGTAAGTGTATATCATACACTTTTATGAATACCTGAAGCGTGGTGAGATGAAGCCCTCAGTCCTACCTGTGAAAAGAAGGCAGTATGAATCCTGTGTTAATTAACGCTTGCTCTAGCATCTTTGTACCCTGACTGCAACTCAGAATGTCAGTATGGGCAGAGAGTACTTGTGCCTTGTCTGCCAATAGTGGCATAAAACTCAAACGGTGAGTGTACAGAGCAATGTCTTTTGGGGCCTACCAGCCACTGTCATAAATGGATTGGGTTTCTGAGGGCAAGGCTTTTATGAAACTCCATGATAGTGCTGCAGTTTTTAACTTTTCATTTGGCAGGTCCTGTTACACATGAAAAGTCCTATAAGTTGCTAGTCAATTTATGGTACCAGATTGTTTTGTTTGGCAGTGTTTAAATGTAAGCTGAGTTCTTCTGGAAATAGGATAACAAAACAAAGGTTGCCTAGCACTTTTAAATAGATCCAAATTTCAGCTGAAGTCTGCAGTGTACCTGAAAATCAAAAAGCAAGTGTCTCCGGTTGATAAAACTGAAACCAGAGGAACACAACACTGCAGTGACTGTAATAACATGACTGTATTGTGTAATAACTATAATAGTGACAGATCTGAAAGTGTAACCTTTAATTACTCTCCCTGTTTCTCCAAACTCTTTAGGAAGGAAAAATAACACCTATTTCACACATGTTGTGAAAATTAAATTTCCTAACAGACAAGAGCATAGGAATGTGTCTACAATGTCAAACCAAACTCCCTTCTAACCCAGTGGTTTTGTCTCTAAAGGTGACCAATAGCAGATGCAGAAAGGAGAAAAGATAAAATGTGGCAAGCAGAGTGTGACACCATCTGGATTACGATTTCCTACTTTCAGCAGTCTGCAGATTACGCATTTTCTGAGTTTGCTTTTAAAGCATCTTGTGTAATAGCTCAGAATGGTGCTTTCTCTTATTATTAACGCATTTATTTGCTTTAAGATTGCTTCTGTCCTCTGGCATCCGGGTCTTCCTGTTCAGTTTGGTGTTACGAGCAGTGCATTCCAGTTGACTTGGGAGCCTAACGCCCATTTTCAAAAGTGATATAAGAAACAAGTCTTTTGAGAGTCACTGGCTGTTGTTGATAATGGGAGTTGAGTTCTGTAGAGATTTTGGAAAAATGCTGCCAGAATCTGTGCGGGGTTTTGGAAATGAAGGTAACAAATCAGTCTGACCGTTGTTGTGTGTTTAGAAAAGACAGGAGAAATGGGATATTTTTAATGTGGAGTTATCTAGGATTTAAGCAGAGAATTTGACATGTGGTACTGGAAAGCTGAAATAAGATGGGTGAGTAACTTCTCACCTTTTTTGATGCAGGAGGTGTTTGCAAGTGCCACCTTGCAGAGCTTTCATATCAGAATGTGCAACACCCCTTTGATGTAGAAAAAGGAGTCCTGCTGTCTTGAGGAGAGCAGCAAGGCAGGGGGGCAATCTTATGCTTGGAGCCCCCTCCAACCTGACCTTGAATGTTTCCAGAGATGGGGCATCTACCACCTCTCTGGACAACCTGTTCCAGTGCCTTACTACCTTCAATGTAAAAATATTTCTTCCTTATATCTAGTCTAAATCTACCCTCTTCTAGTTTAAAACAATTACCCCTTATTCTATCACTACAGGCCCTACTAAAAAGTCTGCCCCCATCTTTCTTATAAGCCCCCTTTAAGTATTGAAAGGCTGCAGTAAGGTCTCCCTGGAGCCTTCTCTCCAGCAACTTGTCCTGACCATACTTTTCTGTTTTGCTTTTTTCCTGTTGTTATTGCCTCTAGTAGCAGATATCTGAAATGCTTATGTGTTGGAATACTCTAAGTACCCCTTTTAGATAAGGTATAAGCAAATAGAAACCTGTATCCTCTGTGGCTGGTGCACAAGAGCATAGTACTGGAAGAAGACTTATGTATCAGCCAAAACTCTGGCCTGCTGTGCCTCTGTCACTGTTATACGCAGAAACATTGGTTTCTTAACTTCTGTAGGTGGGTCTTGTTGAAGGGTTGTGTGGGAGTGGGATCCCTGCTGTTCCCCTTTTTGAACTGACTTCTCTCTTAGCACTTGCTAAAAGTAGCACTGAAATCAGTCCAGGCCCCTCAACTTCTCCCAAGGGGGGATGTGGAGAGAGGTGAAAGTGTCTACCACAAATACATAATTTTCTTTTCATTTCATTGTTCCCTCTCCATCTGACTTGGCAGGTGTGCTGAGCGGGAATGGTGTGCAAATTGATCCCGAGGCAATCAATGACACGGCAGCTGGCCAGAACTGAACACCAATGCGTTGATCGCCTCCAAATCAATTCGCACACTGCTCTTGCTCAGGCTACCTGCCATTTCAGAAGGGAGGGATGGAGAAGTGAGAAGAAAATTGCTCAGAAAGTATTCTGGGACCTTTCTAAATAGGCCACTTACTTGCAACCCTTTGTTTCTTGTACGTGCGTTTATACTAGATGTAAGTATGTGATAAGGTTACAATGCAATGCCTTGTTTGACGACTTAGACCCTGCTCAAAGGGACCAGAGCGGGGCCCTGGAGAATGACTGGCAAATTGTGTGGACGAGGCAGAGCAGTCCTGCATCTTCACCGTTTTCTACCTTGCGGGTTAGGTATTTAAACTAGTCAAGCATTGCTGTTTGGGTATGTGCAAGCTTAAATAATCGTACAGGGAACTGTGGCTCTTAATTTCTGAACGCTCCTTGAGGAGAGCAGTTTTTGTTACGCTTTAAGCCCGAAGTTGTGCATGTCGAAAGTGCCTTTTGTACAAAGATCTCAATTTACTTGGCAAACTTCCATGCATTAAGTCTCCCTGCTTTGCTGTCAAGGAGTGAGGCATTGTTATCTCCATTAAGAGTTAGTGAGCCAGGAATAAATGTCTAGTCTCTGCTTCCCTTTTTTCCTCCTTTCTTCAGATGGATAGTAGCCCTTAATTTCAAGTGAAAATTGCTGTGGCCAGAGATGGTTCTGGCCCCAACAGAACAGGGACGGCACCTCATCCCCATGCCAACATGAGGACCTCTCCCTTTTTCTTCCCCTGCAAGTAGCTGGCTGTGAGCCAATTCAGTGCCACCCTTAGGGATTCTCTTGTTTGTGCCACAGTTGCCATGGTCCCTAGGGAAGCTGTCAGCAAATAATTTAGGGGTAGGACCACCCAGCAGCCCCTTCCCTCTGCCTGTCACTGATGTGATTGTGCCTCTTGCCAGGGTCTCCTGCGTGGGAGCACGGGTACATATGCAGAGAGAGTAATCCAGCAGGGAACCTTATCCTATGCAAGGGTAGCTATAAATTGGGTCTTTTGGCTTCATACATGGTACGTGTCAATTGGGGAATAAAAAATGACTGCAGTTGGCTGAGCGAATTGTTCAGAGCAATGCTGAAAGGCAATGGCAGACCTGCAAAAAGACTCGAGTATCATATGCTCCAGCTCATGCTTTTTCTTACAATAACGTGTCCCCTTATAGTTTAGGGTACCACAAGGCCTTATGTGGCATAGGAGCCGCATTCCTCATGGAACAGAAGGTGGTAACAGCATGCTCAGAACAGGTACAGTCATGTCAGTAAGGAAGAACTAGCATTCATTTATTTTGTTTATTACCAATTTTAAGGAGTACTGATGTGCTTGTCTACCTTCAGTAGTCCAATTGCAGCTAATCATAATGGGAAGTAAATATTGGTCACTACCTTAGGAACATATTGGATCGCAAGCAATTTGTGGCAGAAATTGTCTTTTTGCTCAGCACCTGATGTGATGAGGCCTCACTTCTAACTGGGGAACAAGAGTTCAAAGGTTGCCTGTCACATGTCACCTCCTGCTCTGGGATAAACCTGGCAGGTGGAGCCAGGCAAGTGACCCTGTGGCAGGGCCTGATAGTGAGCTGTTGCTCATTGCAAAGTATTGAGTGCAACAGGGCATGTTCAGGAAGAATTAAGTATCTGAAGCAGCATAAGTACAGTATTTCTTGCTGTTCTCCTAGAGAATGGCATATTCTCTTGCTTTATGGAAGTTCTAAGAGAACACAAGATGCTGTTCGTAATCCAGAGTTATGGTGTTGGGTTTTTAATTTGGTTGTCTTCCATATACCCTTAAAGTTTTGAATCTTTAAACAGGGCATGTACTTAAGGCAAGCATAGCTTTGAATTGATTGCACTAGAAACAGGCCATCTTGGCAAACATTGCATGGATAGTTTCAAAGTTTGTAACTAGTAAAGATTTGCAAGAGTCCAAATACTGTAGTTGCACAATACGTAGGAGCAGCGCCTGGACTATGGTGTTGAAGATAAGGAGTAGGAGTGTTCTAATGTAGTGTTTTACTCATCTGGTACTTGTGAGGATGCTTTTTATTTGTAACAGATATCTCTAAATCCCAGTCGGATGGATCTCTCCTGCTCAGCATAGATACTAGCTGGATGTGCAAAGGATTAGTGATGGGCTGTTGAGCTTTCAGAGCCACCCATAACTTTTTGTGTGTTGGCTTTTGTGAGAGAATCCTGTCTACCATGATTATATCTCGGAGCAGGGCTGGCTGGCAGCATCTGGAGGAGGGCAACCATGGTGATGCTTTGAGTTACATGACAAATTTAGTGTTCGCTATAGGTATGGAGTATACTATAGCCATATGTATGGCTTAGAGTCTCCCAACCCTTGGCGTGTTCATGTAATAGCCCCTTTGGAGCTGGAGTTGCAGAGGTTGAAGACGTACGATTGTCTTACTAGGCTGAGAGTCTGGAGATGCTAATGACCATGGATAACTAGGATGGGTGGCATGACCAAAGGTTCTCACAACTACATAGTTAATGGTACTCTTGTTTAATGTGTCAGTGTGTTTCACATGTTGCTTTATGTGTACGATGGGGAAGCAAAGATGGACATCTTTAACATCTTGAGAGTGGTTCTTAAGGACTCTTGTGTTAGAGACTTGCCCACATCTGGATTTCATCCAGATAACTTAGACTCTAGGGCATGTTTCTGTGTTGAAGTGTAACCTGGACCATTGTTACTCTGAACTGCCCAGCTTTGGTCTCTCAGACAAGCCTACAGGGCTTTACTGAGCAAGCCTAGTGTTGTCTGGAGTTGGACCAAGGTTGGAGTGAGTTGAAATCTTGTCCTCTGGCCCCCGCTGACTCTCATGGGCTTGAGCTGCTTTGCTGGAACCGAGGAACAGCTCACCCAGCAATAGACCTATTGGCTGTAAGCCCAGCAGCTGCAGATCGGTATGGGACACCCCTCAGAACTGAGGGACTCCTGTAGATGCTGAATCTAAGCACAGGAGGTGCTGTCATGGGGGTGGGCAGGGGGGAAGCACTGTCATTTGGGCAAAATGGGCACAGTATTCTTCTGGTAGAGATACTGATGGTTTTATCCTATATTGGCTGTGTGAGATCTAACTTTTTAGAATAATCTAGGACAGCTGAAGTTTCTCTTGAACTTGAGCCTTTCAGTTATGGCTTTTGTTTGGCTCAGGAGGTCTGTTTAGTGTATTTTCCATCTCTAGGATGTGGGAATAGAAGGTAAGACCTACTGATTGCTACCTTCTGATTACACCCTTAAAAACCTTCCCATGTTTGACTGTTAGTTAGAAGTACAAGCCCAGATGAGGACTATTTCCTTGTCCTGGAGAACAGGATCTATTTCTTCCCTCTCGAATGTGGTTCCTCTGCTGTCCTACTAACATACTTGGCTCTGACCCAGAAAGGTGGCTGTATTCTTTTGTACCTCTTCTGTGGCCCGATGGATTCTCTCCTCCTGCAGGCCTTTAGTGAATGACTGGGGGAGGCAGGCAGGGAAGAAATAGAAGAAGAAGAAGGGGGAAGAAAAGCCTGATAAACTTATAATGTTCAAGTTTTGACTTTGGCCTCTAATTTCCCCAGCTGGGAGCTGGTCCTTGAACCCTCATAAGGGACCTCTGTATCTCCTGGATTCTCTCATTATTTCCCCCCCAGGGCCTCTCAGCTTAAATTGCCACATTTCATTCTTCTTGCTCGATCTGAGCACTGACACAGAATGGAAATGCAATGCCACCTGACCTGGGTGACCGATAATGGCTGGGAAAATTGTACATTCATGCCCATAATCAGACTTAAGAGATGCAAGGAAATAAAACTTAACCTGCCACAATCCCAATTATTTCTCAGTCTAGTAATCTTATAACCTGGCATGGGGAGGATACACTGATAACTTTAATAGTCTTGCACAACACATGCCATGTCTCCCGCATGCTGAAATGTGAGGGCTGTCAGGATAAATGCGGGTGGCTTAAGAAATATGTTGCGTGGGCTCTGTGCAGGACCCCTTGATGAGTGTTTCCAAGGACGTCTTCCTTGTAGGCAGATGAGATGTGTCCAAGCGTGCTGCGTTAGGGATGGAGGGTTGGCTTTGTGTGCTTCTTCCCAGGAATGCTGAACTCTGAACCACAGCAAGGTCATGGCTTGAGGTCAACCTGAGGTACCAGCTTGGTCTACTAGTGTCTGCTTTGAGGAGGGTTCTGAACCTGAACCCAGGGTGGGAAATGTCCCAGGGCTCCCTGAGCCTAGCTGTGGCTCTTGCACTGTGAGACATACTCCAATTCTCCACTAATTCCTCTGGGAAAGGACAGAGTGCCCTGGAGGGGGATGAAACAGCATGTAATTGGGTGGTGTCGATACAGCCTCCCCATTCTGTTGTAGTCCTACAAAAAGGTGGTGGTGGAAGAACCTTCCTTTGCAGCAGGATTTATGGCTTGCTCAGCTTTAGAGAACTTCACGTTGTCCCTCTGTGCTGCTTTCAGACTGGCAGCATCCACTGGAGAAGGAAAATTGCTCAATGGTAAGAGCAGTGAGAGATGATTCACTTGATCCAGCTGTAGGTCAGCACCCCAATTCTATTCTGTCCTGAAGTGGGACCCTGAGGACAGGTTACCGAGGTGACCGTGTGGCAAGGGTGTGGCGGTTCGGGAGGGTGCCCGGGAGCCCAGCCGAAAAAGCCTGCCCTCCGCGCAGCAGCGGGGCCGGGGCCGGGCGGGGGCCGGCAGTGCCGCGCTCCGGCCTCACGGGGGCGCCGCCTGCCCGCGGACGCCGCGGCCGCGCCGGGACAAAAGGCCGCGCTGCCGCCGGCTGGCACCGCCCCGGGCTGGGGCCGGGGGCGAGAGGGGGCCTGGGGAGGAGGGAGGGGGGGCGGCTCTCGCCGGGGAGAATCGCTGGCGGTGGCGGAGGGTTCCCGGTGATTCATGCCCGGCGTTTGGAGCTCGCTGGTTACATTATTGAACCTTCCCGCCGGAGGAAAACCCCCGAGAGGGACGGAATTTTTTCAAGAGCAAATGTGCGTGATGCTTTTGGGCAGGATCCCATCGGTCGCTTTGCCAGGCCGGAGTGGGCCGGGGCGGGAAATCGCATGTACTTTCATTCCCCCTCTTTGATCCCAGCCGGTATGTAAAAGAATCGCAATTACACTTAGGCAGCACCTTTTACCCCGCAGCATCCGAATTCAAATACAAACCAGAAGATCGGCTTCTTCCTTTTTCTTTTTTCTTCCTTTTTTTTTTTAAACGTCCTGCAAAAAGTTATCGAGTGGGTGCTCTGGCTCTTCCCTGTTTTTCCCTTTGCGATCTCCCTTTTGTTGGTTGTATGGGCTGAAGTCCCCTGGGTGGCAGCCCGAGCTACTCATTCATCATCATAACAACCGTTTAGTGTAAAATTAACAACAACTTAACTACTACAGCAATAAACATGGTCCTGCATTACCACAGATTGATGAGGATTACTTAGTTACAATCAGCTGGGGCACAGACAGGAGAGGAGAGAGGCTGCCAAATCAATAGCTTTCTCAAAGTTTAAAACTTAACCTCCTCCCTTTGGTGTTGCTGATGCTCGGGGGCTTGTTGTGGCTGGGTTGGGAGGGGAATTTCCTCCCCCCGCCCCGGAAAGTTAGCACTTAGTATTTGCTTTGTGGGAAGAAGAGGACAAAGTCTATTTTCTTAGCGTCTGTATCTGTTCACGCATCTGATTTCTTCAGTTTGTATCTTGGAAAAGGTCCGATTGGTTGATTATCTAAACGTATTTTGCCTTTAATTCCTTCACTGTTTAAATTCGCAGCTTAACCTTCTAAAATGCAGCAGCGGACCCCTAAACGAGCTGATAATCGATCCCAAAACAACAATGCATGAGAAAGAGAGGCTCTCGGGCAAATCGGTCCGGACTCCGACTAATACAATGTGTTGGGTATCTGACTCTCATTTCCCGTGTAAACTCAGAAACGCTCATCACGAGAAACAAAGGACAAGGGCAAAACAGTTAAGTACACCTAGAGCTGCATCCAAACAAAAGAAGAAAGAGCCTAAACAAACCCAAGGTTTTCTATTTCTCCCTGAGCCAAGTAATCCCTTTGATTACATCTAATACCTGCCAAAACCCAGATGGTATGCCCACCCATCTCACAGTGTGATAATGCCACATTGTGAAATCTACCCATTAATATTAATTGTCAGCTAGAGAATCTGTCTGAACTACTAAAGCTCGAGGTTGCCTTGAGAAAGCAGGGCATGATTTAGCAGGGATTTTGAGATAATTCTTATTCTTTCGTTCTCTATCTCGCATACGTAGAATGTTAAACAACAGCCCTAGAACGCGATTCCAATTTCTGCCTCTCACAAATCTGGTCTTAAACCACTGTGTGCTTGGGGTCTCCACCTGCTGACCAAAATATTACCTTAAATTGCCGTGGGTGTGCAGGCTCCACATGGGTACACTGCCCTGACTGAATCCTGACTCCTTGCTCAAGACAGATGGGCCCTACCACACGCTATGTGACTTTTTTCTTCTTTCTTTCCACTGCTTCCCAAATACCCTCTCAATAATGGACTTGGTAATCCTGGAGAATTACTAGAGAAGTCTTTTGGAAATTAATTTTTTTCCTTCAATTTATTATAGACATTGCAAACTCAGTGGTTGAACACTGTTGGGGAAGGAGAGAGAAAAAGCGTGTAGGGGAAAAAGTGTAGCAATGGAGCTGCCCTCAGATTTTGAGGAACTGTAGCTGCAGTTGAGAGAAAAGGGTTGTATCCTCTGAAAAGAAAGAAGTGTGAGTGAGAGGAGGTAGAATGAATATGTATCGCCATACATGAGGTGTTGGCTCTTGACGGCTCATTTCAAGCTCTGTTTTCAGAATAGTAGTCGTTATTTGTTATAATGCCTGGCTCTTGTCATTCATCTGCAGGCCTCAAAAACAGTTTTAAACTGATTGTGGCTCTACTGATGTGCAAAAAGCGGCCATAGGATCCTGCTGTGGCCCAGACACAGCCCCACAGAGGTTCTGGTCTCAGACAGCAGTGATAAATTTTGATGTACGCCATTCTCAAAACGGCAGCGACTCGTGGCCTGTCACTAGATAGCACCAACTTTACCTGGATGAGGGACGAACTCTAAATGTTGGACCTGAAGACATAAGCATTTGTGTTTCAACCTCTAGTCGAGCTCCTTTGTTGCCGATCTTTAGTGTGGATGCTATGTGTACTAGTGGCTCAATGAAAACTGGCGCTTCCAGAATAGAGTAAAAAAACCTATGCAAACAAGACTGGTAAACCTACTGAGGCCTGGAAATTCAGGTTCCAAAGTCTGCTATTCTGTCCTTCCCTCATTCCTTTGCATCTGGCTATTCTGCGGCAATTTAGGTAATAAGGCTCTTTGAAATGGGAACTGTCAGACATATAAATATATGAATATGTAAATCACATTTGTATTATCAGTGGTTCATATCAGTATAGGTGTGCGTGAGGACATGTTTTTTCTTTGTTGTTTTTGTTCCCACTGAAAACTTTTTTGTGCTTCATCTGTCTCCTTGGAGCGGGACCTGGGTCTCTCAGGACCTTACCAGAAGTACTTTTTGGTCACTTTTTTTTTCTGTCGGTGGCAGCTCCTTGGAAAGATACAAGCTACATGTACCCAACGCCACACAGAAACCACATTGGTATGGGTTTCACAAGGTGCCTGAAAATCTGCATCACCTTCCCAAGAAGCTGCCCCCCCTCCTCCCCCCCAGCTCTTATGTCGCAAACAGCCAGCCTGGGCCTGCTCTGGGTTACTTTTGCATCCTTTCCCTGGTATCAGCTGAGCGCCACCAGGAAGAAAGAGATGCGAAATAAAAAGTGGAACAAAGGACCCTTTTCCTGCCACCGCTGAAGCTGATGGCAAGAGTCCTGCTGACTTCAGCAACACTAATGTTGTTAAGAATAGGTCTACACTAAACTTGCTGTTGTGTCTGCAGCTCGTGTAGGCTTATCTTGACTTACAACGTGTGTGCACATGCACGGTGAGGGGAAACGTACAGTTTTTGGCAATTGAAAGTTTAATCAAAAGGCCACTTCTCCCGTCTGTTATTTTTGGGCCCAGCCTCCCGAGGGTCAGCTTGATGACATTTCATGCTGCTTCTAATCAATTTTATACCAGGAAGCAGTGTGAGAGCTGACTACCAGAGAGCTGGAGTGGCATGGAGCTCAGCACTGGGAACAGAGCTGGAAAAATATGTTGGGGATTTTGGGGCATAAACAAATGTTTCCTAATCTGGACTGCAACTCTGTCAGGCATGTACCGACAAGCAAATGTCGATTGGAGCTGAAAACCAGCAGGTTCTACTACAGTGTAACCTGTAAATCCACATCTTGACAGGCATGTTGTGGTATGCAGAGCTATAGTCTCCGGGAAATAAGGTAACACAGGAATCAGATCATGGAATCAAATAGTGTGATTATCACTGCTCTTTTTTTGTTGTTTTGTATAGCCAAAGGAGGTAGATAGTAGTTTGTACATATTTTCTATATGACTGTTTAGATCAGACTTGATTTTTTTTGAGCTTGCAGCCCTGAAGGATTAAATAATTTTTGTAGACACAGACTTCCCCCCCCCTCCCCGGCCTGTTTCTCCTCCATATCCTTTCCATTCTGTGACTGTCTCTTCCATGGCTGGGCAAACACAGATACATATGTACTCACTCCTGGGAGCTCTGTTCCTCGCTCCACACACCTTGTAGGTAACCACATGGGAACCACATATAAGAAGAGGAAGAATTAAGAGTAGTGGGGTCAGAGCTGGAACAAGACTTCTCAGCAGGGCTGGCAAGACTGAATCTTGCTGCCTGAGCTGTGAGATCTTGGGACCAGGCTTGGTGACCTCGGAGCTGTCAGAGGTTAGAAGGTGGGGAAAGACGGTTGCTGTCAGAAGGGAGCTGCTTTTCCAGCCTGGGCTGCAGCAGCCACCCCAAGCACTTGCTCTGTGGCAGCAGCAGTAACCCTGGCTTTGGGGGACTTGACAGATCCTGACTGGTGTCTGTTGTAGTCAGCTGCTGGTCCTGTCCCTTGAAATACAGGAGTCTGTATTTATATGGAAGACCCTTAAAATATCAGGAAGAATCTGCAGGAAATACGGCTGAGCTCGGCGCTTGTGGTCTGCAGCGTGCTTTTGGCAAAGTGAAACTTCCATTTACGGGGATTTCTAGCATGTTTGCAGGCAGAAAATGCAAACAGCACAGCTCCACGGGCTGCACCGACCTCTGCCTTTCAAGTAGATTATCCCTACATGATTCTCAGTAGAACCTGTAGACTTGTAAGCTAAAGAAGCCCCATTAAAATAACAACATACAGTTTCCATTGCATGCAGTTGTGACTCTTCCTGTGTCCAGGGCTGGTGCTTTTGACCAACAGTTGTTACTTTCTGAGGACAGGTTTCCCTCAGCATAGGCAAAATGATTAGGGATGCTCACTGCCTGTGTCAGCAGTGAGGGATCTGCAGGATGCTGAGTGGCTGACTTGATCCCAAAGCTCATTTCTGGGGCAGGGAATGAGCTTCTTGAAGAGTTAATAGTGGGCAGTTTGGGCTGGAGCTCACCACGTTGCATCTATGTTGAAAATCAACTGTTTAATCTGACAGGGAAGAGGTAAAATTAATTTTTATTTTACATATAAATACTGCTCTTAACAGTATAATATCTGATGAGCATTATCATTGTAGCCCACCCTGGAGGTCAGCTCTTTAGTGATGCAAATAGAGTTCTGATGGTTTGGGATTTTTTTTTTTTCATTTTAAGGAATTCGTGATCTGTCTGCATTGCTCCTCTTGCAGAGCAAAGCTGGGAGAAATCATCATGTTCCAGCATTTCAGCTGCTTCAGTGCCAAGTATTAGACCAAACTTAACCTTCATCAGCAGTTTAATCTATTGGTGTGGTTCTGTAGCTGATTTAAATCAGTACTGCACTGGTTTGCTCTCTTCTCTGCCCTGCAGCTGTGTGCTCTTGTGTGCTGCTTCTGGTGCTCACCTCTCCCTCTGCTTGCTTGATACAGCGTGCTAAACCAGCAGAAAACCGTCTTGGCAAAAAGGAGCAAACATTTTTTTGGTTGGTTTGGAAAGCTGAACGAGGTCAGCAAGGTGGTAGTGCCAAACCTGGGCTGGAAGAGTCTCTTGTGTGGACAGGTGTGATTCCACAAGATGGGTGAGCCACCCTAATAGCTCACTGCTTGCTGGGAAAAGTGGTCCCTAAAGTGGTGTGGTACCACCCCTGTGGATGGTGGGCTTGGCTGGCCTGTGGAGTCACAGCTTTCCGTAGGGAGATTCCCAATGGATTCCCTGCACGGGCCTCGGTAACTTACCCAAGATTACAAAGAGAGCGGCAAAGCCAAAATCCCAAACTAACTGCAAAACCTCATTCCTTTCTGTAGTTTAAATCAAAGTTATTTTGATTAACAGAAGCAAAAAACCCCTCGATGCACCTCAGAATAAAAGTACTTGGAAAGCAACATCCTGGACTGAATTTTTTTTTTTTCCCCTCCAAGCACCTTTTGTTCGGGTTAAGGTACAACTGTAAACCACAAAACGCTGCCTTTTAGCTGGTGGGAAGGGATGCAGTTCCCCTAAATTTCCACTGGGCTCCTCTGCTGCTACAGCCAACAGAAGTGCCAATTAAAGGCTTCCTAGTCTGAACGGAGCGAGTTTCCAGTTGAGATCCCAGCCTGTAGACTCGGTATTGTTTCTGTCCAGAGGTCTGTATTACCAAAACTGACAGGTGTCAGGGGGGTTACTCTGTTCTTAGTACTATTTTGAATTTAAAAATCCTGAAATATTAAAAATAGCTGGGAAGAAAAGGTGTTTCTAAGATATTGGAAATCCTGTTACATGGCACCGTTCTGTTTTCCAGGCTGTCCAGATGATAGGTTATGGATGATATTGAAGTGCAGATTTATACAATGACTATTGTGTTAGACTTATACAATGAATACAGTGTCCTCTGGTTGAAGCAGGTTTCTTTTCCTGTTCGTGTTTATTTTATGCCTAAGTAAAACAAGGCCTTAGTTTTATATATTCTCTCTACGTAAATATTTCTCTATTTTTTCCCAACTGTTCATGAAAAATGTGACAAGATGTCCACTAAGGTCACAAATGTAAGCATAAATAGCTGCAATTTAACATCAGTAGTTAGCAAACAAGATACCCTCGAGGTAAAGAGGCTGATAAAAAGAGGGCAGCGATGTATTAAAGATGCATTATTTGGGGGTCTATGGATATAATTTAGGCTTCGCAACAAGGTCAGACTGATTTAATTCTCTCTACAGAGGTCAGTCTGAGGCCTGGCTGTACTAACCTCTGTGCTCTCCATCTGTCTGCACTCCAAGCCAGACACTTTCAATAGGTGATTGTGTGTTCATGACTGGATACAAACACATTGAAATTATCTCCAGGTCTGGGCCTCCAAAAGTGTTTACTTGGAGCCACCGCTGCCCCTGGAGTAGCCGGTACCTATGGAACTTTACATTTGGCTGTCGCTTTGAAGTGTCGCGGAGAACATCTGATATTCGCAATTTCCTAATGTTGCAAGTGCCGATGAGTATTCAGCTTCATAACTGCGTCACTGTAGTGTCATAAATTCTTTATGCAGGTTTATTGTATGACCCTTGAAACACGATTTTTTTTTTTCCCGGCACTGGCAAAAATATAATAAAGTTAAGGAAAAAACCCCACCCCTTACAGTACTCGCTTTCTCCAAAATGAGGAAAAATGAAGAAACCAGCGTTTGTGGATGTCTTTATTTGATGGTTGAGGTTTTTTAAAAATCTTCCTCCATAAGCAGGGAATTCTTTAAAAATAATTGACAGGACAAAATAAATATGCAATGTGCTGGTATCTGTTAGTCATTTTCTTGCTGCTTTTTTCACTTCATGCTAAACATTTCTGAATTCTCTTTTCATTTTAAGTAGAAAACAGGTTATTAATCTGAATGCAACAACTAGAGAAAATGACCAGTGAATGCTTTGAGCTTTCAATAAATATTTAGCTCAGTTGAAATAGCCACATACAGTCAATAGCACTTTCTTTCATGAAAAAAGACCTATATTTTTAGTGGAAGATGCACTGATTCTTTTAAAAATTAAGAGTTCTATTTTTACCTGTATGATTCGAACTAGAAGGTTATGAATTGATACTGCTTTCATTTTAGGTAGAGGGTATTTTTATTAATGGTGAAATCATATAAAATGATGTGAAATAATTGAATGTACTGTGCTAAAACAAAACAGGTTCTACACGGTGCTCTTAGGTACTGTAGTCTGCTTTATGTACAATGCTTATACACCTGGTTTCAGCAATTATTTAAAATTCATACAATAAACAGTTTCAAAAGTAAAAAAGGGGGATCTATTTTTGAACCAACGAAATCCAAATCGAGGAATTCAGAGCTTAGAATGCCACTCTCCACAGAGTATCTCGTCCAGTGTTGCCTTGAGCCTGCCTACTGTGAAGTCACCCAGAGAACACTGCAAGAACAATAATACATATCATAACAAAGTAATTTTAAGTCAGATTTTCAGATTTCTGCCTGTATTCCTCAGTTTAAATAACACCCTGGTAAACAAATTCTGATCTCAAATGATAAAGACCTTTTTTTTTTTCTCCAGGTATCTTATGAAATCAGCTATTGCTCTTGTGCATGATGTGCGCTGATGAATCAGAGATAGTATTTGGCTCTTGGGGCTGTTTCAGTGGCCCTGCTTTTTTAAATTAGATGAAGACAGGGAGAGAATCTATGCACAGATGAGAAAAAGATTTAAGAAAGTGGTACAGTGTAGAACCTTTTTTTTTTTTTTTTTTTTTTTTTAGAATATTTGATGGCTGACCCCATACCCCCATACACGCATGTGTGAGCGCACGGACTTCAGTTTCTCTTCTAAGAGACCGCACTGGCAGCCAGCTTGCCTTTTCACTAGGTTCGAGGAAAGCCTGCTGGTGTGCTTGGGTTAGCTACCGGGAGTCGCTGGGGAGTGACACACAAAGTCACCCCGTTGTGAGATGGATACACAGCTTCTGTGGGGTCCTGTCTCCTGCTGGCCCAAGGAGCTGGTATGTGAACTTGGGCTCTCTTCATTGAGCGGGTATTTTTAGAGTAATTACTATTTGTGGTATTGTTGTCTAGCTACAGGAGTATTAAGGTATTCATTACACCAACTGTTTGCTTTAAAATACTTTGTGGGTGAGCTTTTATTGCTTAGGAATGGCACCAGATGGACAGTCCTGAGGAACAAAGTCCTCATGCTGTCTGCGGAACAGGTATGGCACAAGCAGTGGCACATTAAGTTTTCCCCTTCTAGCTCCCTCTGTCACCAGCCCGCTCTCAGGAAGGACGTGCTCAGGAGGAGGAAGGCACCTCAGAGTCAGTGCCTCTACAAAGAAACTGGGGCCACCTGCTGAGGTGGCAGATTTGGAGATGTGTTTGATGTCCCTCCACAAGGCTTTTTCCAGAGGCTACTCGGGATCAGGCTCTTGGCAACTTCTTAAAGCATCCGCTTTCCTAGAAGTGGAGGCAATTTTTGGAGCAGTGAGAGTCTACTGCGTGAATCCACACCAAACAGGCTTTACAAATGTTTCTAGCACCTAGGGCTGTAATATACCTTTTTGAATCAGTTCTGTCCCTTCAGTTAGGGGAGGGGCACAGTTTCCAACAGAGATTGAGCACTGGTGAGGAGGTGGTAATGTCCATCCTCGTGTCAATACCGTAGCCGTTCAGGCAGAACAAAATACCTGTTGTGCATGGTTCCTTAATGACAGTCCCTGCGCTTTGTTTGCATCTCACTTAAGAGTCGCATACTGCTTATCAGATGTCTATTGTGGGCTGCTTTGTAACACAGAGGCACTGTCCTACAGGCTTTCCATTCCAAAGTCTGGCTGGCTTCTTGCTTTCCTGAAAAAGCAAGCTCAGGCCAGCTCAGGCTGAAAAAGCCACCAGCCCTGTCAGCTCTTAGGAGATGCGCGCATCTACCTGGCTGACACGCTGTTTTCTAGAAAGCCTTAGTAGCGGCTAGGCTTTAGGCTAGAATGGCTTAAGGTTTAGAATGGAAACACCAACAAACCCTTAATGTGATAATATTGGCAACTTGTATCGTAGGGTGGTGTTCTGCTGTGGCAGCTTTGAATGGTCCTTCCCCGATTATGAAGCACAGCACTGCTTCTTGTGCTTTGCTTACGTTCTGCACACTTGAAAAGGAAAGCAAAAGATCTGGGAGTTTCATAAAAACGTATGTTTTTTCTCAGCATAGCAGGGAGTTCTGAGTTGGCCTCACGCTGCACTCTTAGGGGCTGTAGGAGTTTAAGGGTTTGGGCTTACCTCATCTCAAAGAACTCATTTTGCCCTTTGAAACAGAAAAACCTTATACCACAAAAACGGGCAGCTACTCTTTGATCATGCGCTCATAGCATTTTTCCATGTGTGAGACATGACATGCTCTGTCAAGCCACTGTATTCAAACTTCCCCTAATATATTTCATTTTTATTAGCGACAGAGGACAGGTGATTTGAATCCTAATACTACAGGGTGATCTGTATGTGAGGGGTAGAACACCTAGGCGTGCGCTATGATACGGCTATTGCAATGAGCTCACGTGCTTTGCATATAAATCTCGAGGTGGTTTGCTGTGCCCAGCCCTATGAGGGGCATTGGTGGAAATTAAGACGTGAGGGTGCAGGCCACTCTTATGCCATTGTGTTTCCCCTTCCTTTCATTAAGTTTTTGATTCCTCTCTTCCCTTATGTGTATTTATACTCCTGCCAAGTTCTAAGGGAGCAGAAAAGCTCCTCTTTGTGTTGTTATTATTTTTAAGCAGTGCTTTTGAGAAGTCAGTCTTTCAGGGAACAGAAAGCATCAGGCATTAGACAGATGAAGACAATTTCAGCATTGCAGAATTACCATCTAACACGTGCTTGTCCTGTGAGATAGAACTGTAACAATTCGCAGCTCTCCTGTCCTCGTGCTCCTTGCGAAACTCACTCCAAGTCAAGATCTTCCAGTTCGTGTCCTCCACGTGCCTGAACCTGGCCATTTGGTTTGAATGACTCCCTGCACTCCAGAAATGCTCTCCCCTCCGATCCGCCGCTGGTAGGATCAGGGTGTTCTGGGCAGGTTAGCTGAGCTGCTGTTAGGCAAGAAACGGAATAAACAGATTAAAAAAACCGTCTGGGTTCCCAGGTGCATAAAGCTGAAGGACAGCAAAGAAATAACTCTAGCTAAGTAGGGGAAGGAAAAAAAAAAAAAAAAATGTTATTTTGTTCTTTCTGCTGTAGTGTTTGTGTGGTGAGCTGAGTCTCCGGGAGCAGCAGCAGCTGCCAGTACGGATGGTTTCCCTAAGTGCTTGCAGGGACTCCTGCTCCCGGCGTAGACCAGGGCAGGCACTGCCCTGCTGCGGGGCCTTTCTCCTGGGACAGGCAGAGGCCTCCCTGCCCTCCGAGCTGATTTTAGAGCGTGGCCTCCGCAGCACTCGGGGAGGTCACAGAGCTTGCAGGGGCTGGAGGAACGTGCTTTTGGCACTGGCAAAACTCAATACCAGAGGAAGTGGTCCCATCCTTGGGTTTTCTCTGCAAAAAGGGGGCAGGGGCAGAAGGAGGACAAAGATGAATTTCTCTTGTGATGGACACTAGTGATGCAAAGTGCTACATAAAAACTGGGTAACAGAAGCCCTTCCCTCTTCCCCTCCCATGCAGAGAACCAGAACAAGTTGTATACGCTGCTTTACCTGTATTTTGACATCTGAAGGCACTCACAGGTCTCAGGCTAGCTCTCTACCAGGGACAGTTTCTGTAGTATGGTGTGGGAAGCAGGATCAAACTTTTAACTCCTGAAATTAAAAAGGACATCTTGTTTAACAGAGGGGGAAAACACCAATCATAATACTTTGGGACATTTGCAGATAATGAAAAGAAACAGCGTTTAACAGTGTGGACAAAGTCCTGACCTGAAGCATGATGAACTGTACAAACACCTTTCATAGAGCTAGAAGTTTATAGCATTCTGGAGCGTTGTTTATGTTACTATAAAAAAAGGTGAGAAAATATATTCAGTTACTTTCTGTTTTCGCCCATTGAGCAGATGGCAATTCATAGCTCAAATTGATTTTTAAGCCATTTCACATTTTACTAATAAGTACAATATGCTTTTCAACAACAAACCATGCTCAGGCACTTCTGCAGGGGTTACATGATTGCTCAGGTAGCTCAGAAAGCAAAGAGTTTATGAATCCTATAAGGGCAAATGTTTTCCGGTTAGTTCTCACGTGGTGGAAAATGCAAGCTAAAAACTCTCCTACTTCTTGTTTCAAATTATTTCTAATTTTGGAGGGCACAAATAATACGGCATGCGTACTTTAACCACCTAGATTTGAGATTGTTTCTACCAGCTACGTTCCTGGTAGAACAAACCACGCTTTTCAAGGAACTGAATATTCTTTATATTTTAAGTGCATAATAGCATGCGTAGACAGCCATTGGGAAAAGCAAAGAAATATTCAGCAGTTCTATTTTGGGAAGTTTTGGTGCTTTAGAATGAAAACTGTTAATACTGCACGTATTGGAAATTTCTCACTGTAGCATCCGTGGTTTTATCAAAACCTGTTAAATTATTTGAGTGCAGAAATAAGGAAGGGTGGGTTTTATTATTAATTGACACTCATTTTTAGCTGGCATGTGGTGGCATGTCCTCCTAACAAACACGAGACACAGATTAGAGCTGCAAGTTTTGGAGATGTTCTGAAATCTTTGTAGTATTGCAGAAAGGAAGTGTAATATTAAACTGACAAATTGAATATATCTATTTTTTCAATGTAATTCACAGTTTCTTCCTATTATTTTTTACTACCCATGGAGATAAAGCAAAACAAATTCCTCAAAACAGAGAGAAATATATTTCCAGATACCTTTTCCCATTAAGTAATATATCTCTCTTATACATATGTACTGTCAAATATCTATCCGTTCCTTTTTTACGCTGCGTCTACAGCCAGAAGTGTTGGCTATGCAAATATTGCAGAACTGACTCTTAACATATGTGCTGTGTGCCTAGCAATAGATACGCAGGAAACTCTATATAATAATTAGAGTCTGCATATATTATCTTGTAATTATAATTTTACATAATCTGTTATAGAATCTTAAGGCTGGTATGCGATGAAAAAAATGCGGTTATGTCAGAATTCTTAGGAAGAAAAATAAAATTATTGCTTGTAAACGTAAGTAAACGTCCTGGCAATGGAGGAGCGCGCAAGGAGATTAAAGCACGGAGTATATCTCGCCGCTAAAAGCCACGCTGGCTGTTATTAAAAATGTAACTCACACCCTGGGAGGGAGCAGGATACCTCGGCAGCATCACTTCTGCTCCGGAGGGAGCGGGGCCCGGAGCGCTCCGGTGCGCGGCTGGGCTGGGGGCACCTCGCCTCTCGGGCCCCGCAGCCCGGTGGGGGGGCCCCGGATTCCAAAACAAAATCGTATCGGTGGTGGGGAGCTGAGCACCGCAGGTCGGCGGCCGCCGGCCCGGTAGGGCTGGGAGCACCCCGCCGCTCGTCCCCCGCCCCCCCGGCAGGCAAAGGCTCGCAGCCGCCGCCCAGAGGTGAAGTCGGGGCGGGGGTGGGGGGCCGCGCCGCAGCGCCCCGGGTAGCCCGGCAAAGCCGCCGGCGGTTGTGCTTGGTCAGAGGCATGGCTGGGGGTGGGGGGGAGCAGGGTGCTTCCACTTAGAGGGGCTGGGGGAGCGGGGAACCGAGCGCCAGCGCGGGGAAGAGGGGAAGAAAATGAAGCAGAACTAGGAAGATGACAAAGTGGCGAGCGCTGATTTATTGCAGGAGCCTCTGCTCGTTTCCAGCTATTGAAACGCGCCCGAGCGGCCCCGGCCCCCTCCCGGTGCGGAGCGGGACGCGGGGCGGCCCGGCGGGGCTGGGGCCGGGGCCGGTGGGGCTGGGGTGCGCTGCGAGCCGCTGAGCTGAGCCCGCCCTGCGCCTTCCTTCGGGGGCTAAAACAACAGCGGCATCAAAACAGCCCCTACCGGGGCCGCTGCCACCGCCGAAACGGGGCGGGGGGGGGATCCACCCTAAAAAGACCCCCCAAAAACCCCCAAACTAAAGCACACATGGCAAACAACCGAGTAAGTTGCAAATAATTAATAATAATAATTTTAAAAAAAGCAAAGTAAATCAGATGAAATCGCCAGGCGTTCATTCCCAATAAACAGCAAGCTTTGTAATTTCCAGGTGTTGGGGAAAGCCGTTGTCTTATAGTTTATAAATCCCTGCTGGGGGGAGGGAGGGGGAGAACCTTTGGAGGTGAATGAAATACCAAATCACGAGGCTCTATGTAGATTTATGATTGCATAAGAGGCTCGATCATTTCCATATATTGAAATGTGCTGTCCTTTCCGCGACTGCCCAGCCCTTGGAGGGAGAGAGACGCTCGATTCCGCCTTGATCAATGCTGACTGTGAAGCAAGGAGGAGGAGAAGGGGGGGACCAGGCTGGCACCAGATGGAGCAGGGTCTAGGGAAAGGTCAAGGTTAGCTCAGGCTGCTATTGAATCGGTTGCAGCCTCACAGATAGATCTCTGCCTCGGAGGCACCCACTGGGGCTTCTCAGAATCAAATCTAATAGAAAAGGCAGTCACAGAATGAAATCGCTTCATCTGAATGCTAAAATTGTTATTAGGCTACATTAGAGAGATACCGGGCACGTGATTACCAAAAAAGGAAGCATGCCTAGCAGTTTGCGACTGAAATAAAAGCTGTGAATATGTTGATACCATCGGCAATGTGCAAGGATAATAGATAACAGGAGAGAGGGGCAGGGAGAGATGTGTGTGTGTAACGAACAGATTAACATACTGATGCGTATGTACGTATCTGTATAAAATTATTTGTAGACGGTATGCGCGTCTGCGTGGGGGTGTATTTGTACGTATGCAGATCGCAGCGCTTGACTTCTTGCGGGTCCTGTGGCGGCCGTGATCCTCAGCACTCCGAGGACGTTTGTTAATTGATTTGGACAGCAGCTACAGACCGAGAAGTGGGAGCTGACTTGGAGGAGAGGTTTGTTGGTGGGTCCTGGCAGGACTCTGCCTGCAGCCACCCTCAACTTGTGTTGCGGCGGTGTGCTGTCACTTGGATTTTTGATTTTAAGTCCTCGTGGAGGCACAGGGCTCAGGCATTGTTCAAGGCCTCTCTTTTTCTTTCTCGTCTCAGGCAAAACTCTGTGAGGAAATGTTATTAGGCGCGTACACGCGCGCGTGCACCCCGCACACTGGACACAGGAGCGTGACGCAAACACACACATACGTGTTTGGAGCAGTGATGCTGTCAGCCGGCTTTCAGAGATCAAAGTGAGCTTTTCCCGGTTACCGTCTCCTCCACATTACTGATTCTTTAACCTACAGCACAGCCATATCTTAAAGAAGGATTTAGTCTTGTAAAATAAATGCCGGCTACACTAGATTAAACATGATGACTGCACTCCAAGGGTTAATAAATTTAGAATTAACAGATCATCCCAGCTTGATACAGCTACTATAGATGATTTAATATGCAGCCTAAGCAGGTTGACAGTCAGCTCACAGATGCAGATAAGATCAAACAGTCTCTTGATTCAATAGATTGAATGGTTGTACTGAGTGTCTGGAAGGTGAGTGACAGTACGTATATGGCAGGGGTTCTGGTAAAGAAGGGCTTCGATTCCCCACTGCTGTGCACTGCACTGGTTTTCCTTTTCTAGCAGTCAACCTTTTCCAGCAATCAAACCTGGAGTTAACATGAAGAAAAAATGGTCTCAAATATAGTTCAGGAGAGTTATTTGAAGTTTGCAGTAATGAAAAGCTCGGCGCTTTAATAGTAATCACCATTACTATTACTAGTCTGCACTTCAGATTCCTCCTCCGCGGACAAGGCCATCGCCACCCACTCTGTCCCACAGGGAGTCTCACCTGTCCACAGGCTCTATCTGTCTGTCCGCACTAGTCCCCTTCCGCGGCAGATCTAAATCCACAGAAAGAAGGTACTTCAGAGGCAGAACCGCGACACCTCGCCCAAGTCAGCCCCTGGGGCTTGGTGAGTGCAACCTTGTCCTAATGTGATCCGCTGTCCACCTTTCCATCCGCCTCAGCAGCAGGAAAACACGATGGGTGCGGAGCGATGAAGGCAATTCCCCCGCTCTCTTTCTCAGCTCGCTTGCTTTTCTGGCTTAAAAGTTAATGCCTGTAGTAACTCTTCTGTGGTTTATGTTTTCCTTCTTGCTCTCCTGTCCTACTTAAACGGGAACGTAAAGCAGTCCTCGTGGAGGCTGGTGAGCAATGAGATGACAGAGTGGTCTCTAACAATTTTTATTATTTGACCAAGAGTAAAAGCTCCGCCTGAACCATTAGTTTTTACCGTATGAATACGTTTCCAGGCAATTTTAAAAATGCGTATTATGTATTCAATAGACCATCACAGGTCTGAATTGTATCTTATTGTGTTATATGAGGCCACCACCACGCCGATAGGAATATTTGCGTCAAAGTCACTGCACATCTGAATGCTTATAAATTAGCTGTATTGTTTACTTTGGTGTATGCCTTTTTTTCTTTTTTTTTTTTTTAATATTTAAATGCCCAGTCCATGGTTTTGATGAACGCCCTGTGAACTGTTGGTGCAATAACCATCACTGTTTTGAATTCAACAGCAGGGCAAATCCAGAATCCACCCGAGATTGCTTTTTCTCTTTCTGATTTTTTAACTGGTCTCGCGTACTTTTGCAAGCGTTTAACCGTGAATTATACTTTAATTTGGAAACCAGTGGTTCCTTTTAAACCCTCGAATGCAGAGTTAGAAAAGAGAGGGCCTTTGCGTGTACTTCAGGCTACAGATCCACACGGGAGCGTCCCCAGATTTTCCCGAGTAGGTCTGTGACACCGCGCGGGGATGAGCCCAGTCCTTTCCCCACCCCGAGCACCTCTCAGGTGAGCAGATGGAGACACAAAAATCTTGACCTTGGAATTCGAGAGAGGTGGTATCAAACCGCCAACGCTCCTGAGAGCAAAGGAAGAGGACTCAAATACCCCTTTGCGAGAGAAATTAAGTAGTAGAAAAGGCCGCAAACACACAGAAAAAGGCCCTGTGAGCGAGCGTGAAGGGAGACGCGAGTTAAGAGAATTAGTGGGAATCAAAGGAGCGCTCTCCTTGCTGCCGTGCCCTTTGCCGAGCCCCGCTCCGGGGGCCCCGCGGAGGCCGAGCCGCGGAGGGGGGCGGCGGCGGCGCGGAGCCCGGGCTGGGGGGGGGGGGAGCTCGGCCGGGCTCCGCGGATCCCCCCCGCGGCGGCGATGCCGCTTCCCAAGGCGGAACCAGCGAAACCAGTTATCTGGCAGCAATTTGCATATTTATGGTGCCTCCCGCCGTTCTCCGTGATTGCTTTACAGGCAGGAAAGGTAACAGAAAAATATATAACCCCCTCTAAAAAAATGGCAAAAAAAGCTCATACGTGCGCGGGGGCTCTGATAGAAAAGTAAGCCTTGTAAAGCCCCTGGCAGGAAATTGTTTACCAAATATTTTTTTGTCTTGGGATTTGAAGGGACTTGTGTTTTTGTAGGGGTTTTTTTTTGTTTTGTTTTTGTTTTTTTTAAGTTCCGAGGCTGAAGATGCGAGGTCCGTGCTTCTCTGCATACTGCTAGATACAAGCACTGATCATTTCAGGGAAAAATAATTAGCCTCGTCATATTCGCTGAATGTATACATCTAAGGAGGAGGCAATCCTTGGAGAATGGGAAAAGCATTCAATAGACACTTTAAAAGTATAGTGTCATGGTACATATATTTTTTAGTCCTACTCATAAGCAATGTACAAATGTGCAGTACGGCTTTGAATATAAAAGCTAATTAGGTCTCAATAGAGAATAGTTTCATTTTTATTGGCTCCGAGTACAACGGCTGTCTAAGATACACCTCGGCTCTGAGACGCGTTTGGCCTGCCTCGTAGGAACTGCCGTGGCTGCATCCCTATACATCCCTATACGCTGAGATAGCTTCAGTTCTGGGTAGCATGAACCAGGGTGACAGGAGGTCTGCAGCTCACCTCACCCCTGCGCTGAGGAGCCCTTCAGAGATGTCCGGGGGGGGGTGTGTGTGTGTGTGCGTCGCAGTGGACCACATCGCTCCAGCCACATCTAGACCAAACTTCTCGCTGGTGCCAGTGGGAAATAAAGACTGGTGCTATGATATGGCCTGTATTTACCCTGCGTTTATCTATAGCGCCTATCACCATAACGTCCGAGGGTGGTGGATTTCAGTGTGGATAGTCTATGGATCTCTCTCCCTGTGTTTACATCTATTTCTCTCTCTCTCGGCACTCAGATGCTGTGAAACTTAATACGCTAGGGCAAATTAAAGTCTAAATTGTGAATACATGAATTTCAGTATGGTAATATCAAACATTGTACGTATTTCTGATTTCTGTATTTAATTTCCCTGGCTTTTTTTTTTTTTTAATGCTGGGGAATAGTTGCTCACTGAACAATAGCATTAGTACAATAACTCCCCCTAACCCCAGCATTCATACTTAATGCACATCAGCTTTCTATGTAATACTATACAATATACTTGCATGTTATTTTAATTGAGTGAAATCTCATTCATACTGGTGGTAGAAGGCATTCTTTTCACTGCAGTCAGAATTTATACTGTACTGTCAAAATTATATGCGCTGACAATAACAAATGGTGGCAAAACTATCTAAACTGCTCAAAGAAGTGGGCTCTTATCACAGGTTATTCACCACCACTCCTGCTACCCCTCAGCACTGCATCTTTCTCTGCAGCTTTGGGCTATATAATAATATATTCTTCTGACTACAGAGAGTCGCATCAAAATATTATTGTAAGCATTCTAACAATTAGGCTGAATTTTTGCATGGAATAAATATGGCAAAGAAGAAAATCCACAGTAAAGCTGTCCTGATTTTTAAATGCAGAAACAGATCTCTGCTATCTTAACAATTAATTCGTTTTCATCTGGATCCTCACGCAAACTATGTCATGTTCTGCAAAGCACGTGCATTTCTTCTTTGCTAAAGCTAAAAGCTAAACCAAACTGTCACCTGAAATAGTAATATAAAGCAAATATGGAGAACGATGATTGTGTATGTTAAATTTCAGTTCAATGCATTCTAAGTGACTAAAAGTTGAAGCTCTAAAAAGCAATGTAGTAGAAGTTATTTACAAAAGATGTTAAGGCGCCGATCTAACGGCGTGCTTGAGTACATGCTTACTTAAAGCATGTAAGTACAGCTGATGTGCCCAAAGATAAATATGTGCTTAAGAATTTCGCGGTACCCAAGGCCAAGCAGATTCCTCTGGTAGGGGATATATCGAGTGCGGTTAGAGGAGGAAAAGCCTTTTCTATTGCACTGTCCTTCTCTATTGTCCCTCACACCAAGCGTGCTAGGAAGAAGAAGGGACTGTGTTCAGCAGCATACAAGAAAACAGCTAAATCTTTCCTCATCCTGCGTAGCAAAACTAATTTCTCAATGGAAATAACTTTTTGATTGCTGATACTGGTTTTCTGAAATCAGTGAATTATTTTTGTTATTCTACTTTATTTTTTTTTAATTGCTTTAAGGTATAGTTGGATTTATTCTTCAAGA
This sequence comes from Grus americana, assembly GCF_028858705.1. Classification (NCBI taxonomy): domain Eukaryota; kingdom Metazoa; phylum Chordata; class Aves; order Gruiformes; family Gruidae; genus Grus; species Grus americana. The sequence goes on from NC_072854.1 coordinate 122,354,103, forward strand.
CAAAATGTTTGCAATTCCTTCTTTTCCCGCCTGCTACATCCAGAGTGTGGCTTTCCAGATTTCCTCATAGGGAGAGTTTGAACCCCTTGGATCTAATCTTGCACAGAAGTATGAAAAGCTTCTCCTTATGAGCCTGAAAAGACCTTGTTCATAAACAACCACTGCATTAAAAGATCAGTAGTCACCCCACACATTTGGTCAGGATCAGACCAAGCCTGTCCAGCCGTCCTGCCCTTCTTCACTGATGAACACGTACTTTGGAGATGAGGTGTGACCGTGCCGTTGCTGAACGTACCGCTAGTTTAAACCTCGCCTAACATACACGCTGTTTGTTCCTGGTTTGAACCTCACTGAGAGTTGGCCCTTGCAGGGCTGGGAGCCTGGCTTAGCCTTTCCTATCCGTGCAGCTTGCTCAGCACTTCGAGTTCAGCTGCCTCTGTGCTGGTGGGCGCTATCTCCCCGTGGCCTAAACTAGCTGTAATTCTTTACCTTGTCCTAAGTAGGGATCTCCCCAAATTTAGCAGCTAAAGTCAGAAAATAAATCAAAGAAGATGTTTGTGTCAGTGACCTGTCTCTCTACTGCTCATAGGCGTGAAGGTGGTGGTGACCTGCTTAGGTAAATGACTTGGGATCTCAGCAGTGACTCGAAAGGACCAGCTTCTCTGTGCTTGTGCCGTCATCAGTTTCTGTGAGGCCAAATGGAGCAGCCCTGATGAATGGGGGATTTGGATGTGTGGAAAATCTTGCTGAGGAGAGTCTGGCTTCTCGTAGTGCTTTGTTTCAGAATGACTTGCACGCGATAAACCTGCAGTGAGAGAGCCCGATGCGCAGCCTGGCTTGGTCAAAAGTCTTCCTGAGACTGATGGAGATGCTGCTCATCAGCTCAGGGGTGCAGCATCGTGTCCCTGCTCTGTAACCGTTCAGTGAGGTGGGCACGGAAACTTTGTGGGGTCTGGTTCTATGAGAGAAATCTGTTTGCTCATGGCCTGTGGCTCATCTTTCTAGCCCTGGGCTCGTCATCGTTATCTGTTTGGGTCAAGGAAAATTCCAAGTCCGCATCTTAACCACCCATGCTCGCTTTGGCTTAGAGTGACTTGAGGTGATAAAAACCACCTCTGAGAAACAGAAGTTTAAAACTAGTGAAAAGTGTTCTGGAGAGCAATTCTCCTAAAATCCTTTGTAACACAAAGTGATACTTAAGCTTACTCTCAGTGTTGAAAGTCAAAGGGCTCATCTTTTCACAGCGCCATCGTTATGACTCTTCTGATGCCAACGCACACGTGGGACTCACTTCCACATAGGTTTGAGGGAAGAAAAAGCCCAAGAAGATGACAAGATTCCAAGAAACCATTAGCAAAGATAACAGTGACCAACACTCTGCCAGATGTTTTCCTGTCCCTAGCTATTCCCGCTGCATCTATGTGTAATCGAGCTGACCCTATACACTGTACCGGAAGGTGCCAGAGCAGTATTTTGGATTGTGGGTTCAGTGAGTGCCTTCCCTTCCCGGCATGACGGTTGGTATAAAGGGGGCCGAGAGATGTGCGACTGGCAGTGTATCGTGATGTGCAATGCAGACACATTCCGAGCTTTAGCTCCCTCCGGTCTGAGGCATTTCTGTTCTCTTTATCTTACATGTTTAGGAGATTCTTTTGAGATAGATTTAAGTGCCATTTCTGGTTTATGGTCTCTTATCAGCATATAGGTAGACATAGGTGGGTAAGCGTGGCACATATGCCCCGTGAACTCCTCTGGGTAGCTGTAGCTTTAACTTGGGTACCTCTACATACGCTGTTCAGTATGGGGCTTCAGAAGAGCTAGAAGTACCAAATTCATACCCTAGATGTCAGTAAAAGAAAAAAACATTAAACCCCATTAAAAATTGTTTCATAAAGGTCTGTGAATCAAGCAACGGGTTAGCCAATTATTCATAAGATAATTCCCTATATGGACTGACAGTTTGAGTCCCAAGTTTCAGCTCAATCAAATTTACACAGCCCAAGTTATAACCTCTTCAAGATGGGGATTGTAACAGGAGCACTGACAGACCTTAACTACTGTGCCTCTTTAGTAACGAAAGCTCAACTATTTCACTCGTGCGGTGGCTGCTGGTGCTGCTATAATTAAGACTGTATGGATTTGCATTATAGGTCAAGTTCTGGGAGGTTTTAAATGCACATAATTTAAATCATGTTGGCTTGAAACCTAGCATAGAAACTGTCGGGGGCATGTTACATGTTTACTTATAAAAAGATGCTGTGCAAGCAGATGCAGGCTGAAATCCCAGACCTTTCTGGAACCCATGGAAAAAGCCTCCCCAAGGTTTTATTCTGGGTCCCGCCTAGGGCAAACCGATAACGAAATCTTTCTGTAACCTGGCGCTCAGATGTTTGCGATCCTGCATGGACTCGCTGCTGTGCACGCTGCGCTTGCTAGTAAGCACTTGCAGAATTGGAGTTTATTTTGAGCCTTTATGAAAAAGGGAAGAAAAAAAAAAACACAAACCACGAGAAAAGGAAAAGCAGCGTGCCCAAGTTTCTCATGCAGGAATACTAACGCACATACTATTTCTAGAACGTGCAAGTCCTCTGCTCATTCACAGGGAGTCAGCCTGGTATGATAAGAGTTCCACCCACGTTGCCTCTGCCTGATTGAGACTATCAAGACGGTGTCGGAAAGCACCCCGTGCGATCTGCCGTTATATAATGCAGCCCAGCTCCAGAGAACTGGCAGAATTTTAGAATTTGTATTTGGTCCTAATGTTCTGTACCAAGTTGGCAAGTGAGATTCCTGCTTGCAATGAATGACAGTTGGAGCTTCGAAGCAGGAACATTTGCCCACCAAAGTTGCTGAACTCACCCACTGCCAAGTCTGTCACTAAATTAGCAGATAGGCAGGGAGAGCAGTACGCGGTGTGAACTGTGTCACGCTCCTTTACGCCTTCAGGTCCCGATCCCACGCGGGAGGACCGTGGGCCTGGCTGTGAGATGGAGGAAGGCCACACTTCTCAATTTTGGGCAGTTCTATGATGTCCCTTTCTACAGCAACCTCTAGGCATCTCACAAGTTTGAATGGAGGGAGGATCCCGCTACTTTTCAGGCAGAGAGCTGAGGCATAAGGAAAGGGACAGATACATTTTGGCAGACTTAAATGTTTAATTTTTACAGGGTAAATGTTTTCACCTGGGCACCCTGCCCTGCTGCTGCAGGTTACTGCCCCTGCCCTGGGACGGCAGAGTGGGATGGGTGCCCACCTCTGCCCTCAGCTGCTCCGGGGCATTAGCTGGTGTCTCAGGGCTCTGGTTTGCATGGGACAGACTGAGACCAGACAGTCACTCAGCTAATGAGGCAGACCCTTCTCCTAGGTTGGTCTTCCCTTGTAGGCAGCCTGAAAACCACCGCGGCCTTGGTTTCAGCAGCAATGTGGGGCCACGTTTCCTCCGGCTGACTTTGTTCTGGGGCTGGGAATCTGTAGCCTGATGGCTGAGGGTGATGGCAGCTCGAACAGCTGCAGCAGGATTGCAGGACATCCTCCGTCAGTTGGGCAAAGGAAGGTTGTGGAGAAGCAGAAGGTGACACACAAGTTTGCGTGAATCCTCAGAGCCTGATCACCGGGCTGTCTTTCAGTGTTGGTCTGGGTTTGTTTTCACCTGCCCTTTTAATCTACCAGCGTTTCCAGGCATTAGTATTTGAGCATTTCTAACTGTTTTTACCTGCCACGTTGACTAGCTTCATTAGTATAACTGAGCAAAGTGACACCGCTGTGTACAGACAAGGCTAAAGATGCTCTGCGTGTCGGAAAGGTGCTGTGGTGGCGGTTGCGCTGGAAGCAGGGAGTAGAGGGGACGATGCTGGAGGAGCAGGGCGTGGGGCGCAGTGGGCAACGGTGGGGTGCGTTGCCCTTGCTCCCACGGCTCTCCTGCAGTGCCCTCGCCCCGGGCTGTGCACCCCGGCCCTGCCTTTGCCACCGGGGCGAGCTCGGAGGCCGCTCACCCCCCGCCTCGGGACGGTCCCCGTGGGGCTGACCCCGCGATCACCAGCCTCTCCGGCAGCGCCGGGGACCGTCCAACCCCTCCTTTCCCCGCGGTGCCGGGCCCAGGCGTTCACCGGGCGGCTGGCGGGGGAGACCCGGCGGGGAGGAGAGCGGCGCTCAGCCCGGGGGTGGCGGGGCTCGGAGCCCCCCTTCTCCCAGCGCGGAGCGGGCGCCTCGGGGCGGGCTGCAACGGGCCGGCGTTTCTGGGGTTAACGTGTGTCTGGGGGGGGGTGGGTGGGAGGGGGGGGTGTTAGCCCGGTCCTGAGGCCGGAGGTGGCCCCGTAACCCTCCCCATGACGAAGGCAGCGCCCCGGCGCAGGGGCTGAGGCTGTAGCAAACTCCCTCGCAAGAGCTGTTTGTTGACCACATTCACGTTCAGAGCCCTGAAGCTAAAAGCACTTTACACCATAAAATAAAAGCACTGTCTTTTTTTCTAAAAGGTTACGTCTGGAGGCCACGCTGCTCATACTTCATACAGAAAACTACTGAAAGGGCTATGAAATCCTCTATGATTTACACTCCCTCTCAGTGCATTAGGATATAGATCTACTCGACTCTAAAAATACTGTGGAGTTTCTAACCGACGTGAATATATGTGCATTATTTCAGAAAGTCTGTTAGAAAACTTGTCAACACATTATAAAGCATAAACCAGGACTTGGCCATTAAATACAGAGATCAGAGACAGAATATATACTGCAGGAAGTACCAAGAAAAGTCCCTCCGTTCAAAAAAGGTCTATTAGCTAAAAGTTTACACACAATATACACCAAAGGGTTTAGAGAGAGCCCGTGGACCGTAATTACAAGGCATAAATGGAATCAGTAAGGGCTTTACGGTCCCCAACGCAGTTAACTGGGCTGCCAGAAAATAATTTTAATATTGTCATAATTTATTACCCACCGAAAGCCACATCAAGGATTGTAAATATAGTTACTTTGTGTCCACGACTGCTCGTTAAACAGCCTCGTTCCCTTCCCCTAAAAATACAATAAAATACAAACCCACCTGCATTATTAATCTGCGGTTATGCCGTGTTAAAAATGTCTTCTGACTCCTTTTCTTTCTTGAGGTTTGTTATCTCCCTCCAATCACATGACAATGCGAAACGCTGGCGGGGGGGGGGGGGGACGGGACGGGGGGGAGCACAGCAGTATTGCGATCAAATGCCAATATTAATAATTATCCAGCCAGGATGAAATATTGTTTTTAAGGCAGTGAGTTTCCATTTAATTCGAGGCATTTTACGGTGCTGGAATTAAGGGCATGCTAATGGTAGGAACATCCTCGCTGCCATTCATGAAAGCATCTGTAAAATTAGCTCCTGACTGTAGGTTTTAAGATGCGGTCTGGGAAGTCACCTCTGGAATCTCAAGCACGGTACGATAATAAAACAGATTTAGTTGTAACTAAGTGCTTAATTTGCTGTGATTTTTTTTAAAGAAAATCAATGAAACGTTGCCTGTTATTTATTGGGAATAACCACAGATAGGTATTCTGATGCAGGTTGGCTTCAGAGAGCGCGCAACTGCGTAATGAATTGTAATTCAGAGGACTGTTAACTGTGAACCACAGAACCTTTCAGGGGTAATAAAGTCATTACTTTTTACATTGCAGCCACCTTGAAAAGCTTTATACGTGCTATTATATATAAATCAAATCCCATACATCTCTCTGTCCCGTACGCACACATGCCTGTTTATATACGTTTCGCACAGGAGCATATGGATACGGCGGCCAGCCCTGAAAGGCGGCGTGAGCCCAAAAGCCAGGACCAGTCGGCTATTGTCACCTGCGGAAAGTCACGCAGGGCAGGCATTTGCTTTCTGCTCCCCCCCCCCCCCCCCGCAGCAGCCCCGGGGTGCACCCCCAGGTGCCGAGGCGACACGCATAGCCGGGCTCGCCCGTGTCTACCGATAAAGGAGGGGAGCGGCGGGGCTGACCGGCGGCGGGCGGAGCCGCGGGCGGGGAACGGGGGGTGGGGGGTGGTAGTGGGGGGAGAAAGCTGCTGGCGGGAAGCTGAAACCGTCCCACGCCGGAGCGATTCGCCCCGGCCTCTGACAGCTCCGCCGGCGGCGCGGCCGGACTCGCCTCGCCAACAGGTCCCCGCCGCTCGCTCGCCCGTCCGCCGAGCCCCGGCCCCCGCCCGCCCCCTCGGTTCCCCCAGCGGCGTCCGGGCGATCGCAGCTCCGAGCGTTAAAATCTTTCTTACAGTAGCGGGCAGCTTCTCGTCCCCCCTCGCCTCCCGTTCAGCTCTCGCCTCCCGCGGGGCCGCCCGGCGCTCGGTCTCTCCGCCTCTGTCCTGGGCACGGTTATCCCCCTCGCACTCCTTCCGCAGCCGCACTTTGCTCCAAACGCCCGTTCGCCTCCGGAGCTTATTTCTACTGCAACCTGATCCCTCCCCGTGCCGGCAGCGTCTGCGTCTCTCCGTGTGTTTTCGGCGAAGTTGCAGCCGCCGCCGCATCCTCCCAACTCCAGCCACTTCTCGGTGCCTCCCGCCGCCTCGGCTCCCCCCACACCCCCCGCCCGCCCGCCCGCCCTCCTTCGGTGCCAGCCCGCTGCCCGCACCGCCCCGCCGCCGGCAGCCCCGCGTTTCGCTTTCGTTAAGAGACTGTCGCTGCGGGCAGGGCTCGGAGCACCGCCGGGGGAGGGGGGCTCCGGGCCGGCGGGCGAGAGAAGCCCGCGGGGAAAGCTGCGAGGTCCCGCCGCCCCCCCCCCCCCCCCCCCCCCCCCCCCCCCCGCGGCTTCTCCTCCCGTGCCTGGCCGCTTTCTCGCTGCGAAACTCCGCTCGCTTCTCCCCCGGCCCGGCTCGGGGCAAGGAGCCCGGCTCGGCGGCGGGGCAAGGCCCGGCGTTCCCCGCCGAAGTTTCCCGCGGGCCGCGGCCCGGGCCGAGCCCCCACCGCCCCCCAGCTCCCCGCGGGGCCCGCCGTCCCCCGGGGACGGGCCGCAGCTCCCGGGAGGAGGGGACTCCGCCGCTTCGAGGGGGGGCGAGTGGGGAAGCCGGGAGCCGGATGGTCGTGTGTCGTCCCCGTCCTCCCCCCCGCTTTTTGGGTGGTCTCCGGTCCTACCTGGCTTCCCCCAGCTCTCCCACCTCCTCGGCACACCCCGAGGCTAGCCTGCCCCGCAGCCCTCTCTGCCCGTCTTTAGCTTCATTGATGTATTTGCTTTTCCAGCGGGGGTGTGCGTGCGTGTGCTGCCGCTGCCTGCCTGCCTGCTTGCTTTCTCCCTCTTTCCTCCCTTCTTTCTCCGCGTGTGCGTGTTTAATCCCCCCCTCTCGCCCCTCTCCCGGCTCGCCTCCTGCACCCGCTCCTCCGCGGCCACTTGCGGGTCCGGCCGCCGCCCCCTCCGCCCCCGGCCCCCCGGCTCCATTCGGCAGCGTGCGCCGGGCGGCCGGTGCACCCCCTCCCGCCGCGCCCCCTCCCCTCTCCCCCCTGCGATCACTGTCCATTGGCTTGTCCTGCTCTCTTTTTCATGTCCAGCCCCTGATGAGTGTCCATTGGTGTTGCCTTCGCCTTCCCTCCTCCCCTCTCCCCGGCTTGCCCTGCCCATGTTTTGTATGTCTCTGTCCATCCAGGCTCCTGACGTTCAAGTTCGCAGGGACGTCACGTCCGCACTTGAACTTGCAGCTCAGGGGGGCTTTTGCCATTTTTTTCATCTCTCTCTCTCTCTCCTTCTCTCTCTCCCTCTCTCTCCCTCTCCCTCTCTCTCTCTTTTTTTTTCCTTGCACAAAAAAAAAAAAAAGCCATGACTGCTATCCCACAATTCATCTTCCCTGCGCCATCTTTGTATTATTTCTAATTTATTTTGGATGTCAAAAGACATTGATGAAGATATTTTCTCTGGAGTCTCCTTCCTCTCTAACCCGTCTCTCCCGATGTGAACCGAGCGACTCACAAGCCACCGAAGCCACCAACCCACCATGTCGCGCCGCAAGCAAGGCAAACCCCAGCACTTAAGCAAACGGGAATTTTCACGTAAGTAACCCGGAGAGCAATTTATTTAATTTCCCCTTCACGGATTTAATTTTTAATTTGAGCGAGAGCAGAGGAAAAAAAAAAAAAAGTGAGAGCGAGTGAGCGAGTCGGGGGAAAAAAACGAACTCAACGCCGGCTCGGGATTATCAGCATTCCGGTTAATTTCTCCCTCTCTAATTTAATCACCTTGATCACTTTTCTTCTCTTTCTGCCTTTGCCCCCCGCCGGCCAGCGCGCACTCCCTCTGCCCCCGCTCCGCTCCCTTCTCCTCTCGCCTCCCGCTTTCCCCGCTCTTTGGCGGCAAGAGCGGCAGCTCTCGCCCCGGCGCCGGGAGAGGCGGCGAGCCGCCCCGCGCGGGCTAGGTGCGGGGCTGCCGGGGAGCAGAACCGGCCGAAAGTGTAAAGAAATTCCGGCGGGAGCGGCGGGCTGGACGCCGGACACCTCGGCCGGCCGGGCGGGAGCTGCGGGCGAGCGGAGCGGTGAGAAAGTCCGGCGGCCGGAGCCCCTCCGCTGCCGGCGGGCTCGCCCCTTCGCCTCGCCCGCCCCGTGGCACCCCTCTCGGGGCGAGGGGGGGGGGGGGGGGGGGGATGGGGATGGGGGGGAGAAGCCGAGCCGGGCCGCCTCCCTTTTGTTTCCGCCGCGGGGTGCGGGGTGGCCGTCCCGCCGACCCCCGCTCCCCGCCGACCCGGGCCGGCGCCGTGCGGGGCTCCGCCGCCCCGACCTCGCCCCGCGCCCGCCCCGCCGCCGCTCCGGCTCGGGCTGGGGCGGGGGGCGGCACCGGGCGGCGAGGGAGCCGAGCCGAGCCGCGCCGCGCCGGGAGGGATTCCCTCCTCGCCCTCGCTTCGCGTTCTCCCGCTCGCTTACTATTTTTTGGAAGATTTTCAAAAAAAAAAGTGGAAGTGGATTTTGATTGGGAAAAATCTCGTGTCTGAATGTTTACAAGCACCGCGTGTGCGGGGAGCCTCCTGCCAACAAACACAGGCGAGAGCGAGCCCGGGCTGAGCACACACACACACACACACACACACACGCACACACGCTCGCACACACTCGCACCCTCACACCCGCGAACGGCCCTTTCTCGCCGCCGCATTTCAACCCCAAACCAAACCCGCTCTCCCCGGGAGAGAAAAAACAAACCCCGAGCCCCACCACACCGTTCGCAACAAAAACTCTCCGGCTGCCTCCCTCCAGCCGCCACCACACACACCAGGGCTAGATGCAAGATAAGCGGGAGCGCTCTTTGCACAACAAAAGGCAACTCGAGCTGGAAAGGTTTGGGGCGAGGGGGGTGGGAAGGAAGGGAGAAAAAAAAAAATTCCCTTTTCCTCGGGGTGAGTTGGGGGGGAAGGGGAAGTGCTGCATGTTTCTCCTCGCTCCTTTCCCCCCCCCCTTCTTTTTCTTTATTTCTTTCTTTCTCTTTCCCCCATTACTCTCGGCGGGTTTTGTTCCCTCCCAGGGATGGCAGAAAACCCAGGGCGATTTCTTCCTGCCAAAGATCCCCGGCTCCCTCTTCCCTTCAAAAAAAAAAAAAAGGCAAAAAAAAAGGCAAAAAAGAAGGCAAAAAAAGCGCAAAAAACCCAACAACTTTACGCTGCGTTTTCTCTCCCCCACGGCTGCACAGACATTTCCAGGCGGGTTCGCACATGGAGCCCCTGAGCGAAACGCTGGCTCTTTGCAGGCAGCCGCTCCGCTGCGGGCAGGGCAAGGCCGGGGAGCTCTGCTCTGCCCAAAGTTTTCCCGAAACCCCCGAGGGGGTGTGGGGGTGGGTGTGGGTGGGTGTGGGTCGGGGGCTCAGGCCCTCGCCCCCTCCCCCGTCGTTTTCTCCCTCTTTCCCCGCCACTTCTCGGGGCTTTTTTTTTTTTCTTTGAATTGCCCGGCGCTGTGTTGGGGTAGGGGTTGCAACATCACTGGCACGTTTATGGGGGTGCGACCCCCCCTCCCGAAATGGGGTACGGGGGGGGGGGTCCTTTCCCTGCGCAGGGATGCCCGTCCGGCCCCGGGTGTGGGGAAAGGAGACCACGGCGGGGCCGGGGGAGGGGGCTCCGATTCGCTCCCGGGGGCAACGGAGACGGGCGGGATCCCCGCGGCTCCTTTCCGCCGAGATACCCGCGGGCCGGCGCGGAGTTTCCGCACGTGTGGGGCGGGAGCGGCGGCTGGGACGGGCCCGGGGAGGGGGGGGGGGTTCCCTCCGGCGAGACTGTCCCGGGGATGGGGAAAGGGGGGGGGTGGTGGGAGGGCCGGGAGATTGGGGGGGGGGTTTGGTGTGTGTTTGTGTAGGGGGGAATAGGGAGGCCGGGCTGGGGGAGCGGAGGGCCGGGGGGATGCCGTGCCGGGGCGGCGGAGGCGGCGGGCGGGCTGCCTGCCCGTTTCGGTCGCTAGGAGGCACAGCGAGATCAAACAACCGGGCAGCCCCGCGAACTTGAACCTGGCCGGCTCCTCCGCTGCCTCCCGGCCGGCGGGAGGGGGAGGGCGCCCAGCTCCCTCCCCTCCATTCCACCCCCCCCACCCCCACCCCCCCCTTCTTCTTCTTTGTTCTTAATTTTGCGCGGAGTTTGCTTGCTCCGGGAGGCAGCGGGTGATGCTCGCCTTCCCCCTCCCCGGGTTTCACCCCCCCCCCCCCCCCATAACGTGTTGGCGGTTCCCATTGTACCCCAAAGTCGTGTCCCCCCCCTCACTTTTGCACCGCACGATCCCAGGACAAACTTGGGATGAAACAGCTCCTCTCCCATCCTTCCCACGGCACGGTGCCGTGGCATCCCCCCCCCCCTTCCCCCCCCACCCCATCACCCCCGGTACCTCCTTTCTCCCGACACTGCAAAATCCATCCCGCTTTTGCCGGAGAGACGGTGCGGTTGTTTTGGTGATTGGGAACGGGGAAGAAGGGGGGAGCAGGAGGGCGAAGGGGGGAAGCTGAAAAGACATGTTGGTGGAAGGGCAATTTGCATGAAAAATAGAGACGGATGATTAGGGACCCAGGCAGGGAATTTTGATTGCCCCACAATTAAAAGATGTATCCTGCAAATCGGTGGCAAGACCAGGTGAATTGTATTCTGGCGTTTTCTTTGTAAACCCGTTATTTTATATTTTGTTTTAAAAGTAGCAGTAATAATAAAAACGTATTTTTGCTGGCTCTGCCTCCGTCAGGAGCCAAATGTTTTGCAGTGAACACGGTGCCAGCCGTATTTCATACATTAGTATATAATTCTTGTTAATTAGCAATAATTTACGTTAAGAGCATAGAAAACGTTGAGGTTACAGGTTTTATATCTGTACATTTGATCATCTTGTTATTTTCAAGAACTTTGCCTCCTATAAAATTAATTAGGTGAAATGTGGAGGTGTAATCAGCAACCTCTGAATTACCACTTCATTTCCTGGTTTTGATTGTAAATCAGCCCAGTCGGTACAGACTTTAGCAAAGTCTATTTTTGTTTAGCGCTACTTTTAACTGTCTGGTGTCGAAGCAGCGGGTTACCTTCCCCTGCTAAATAATACTGACAGCGTCAGAAAGAAATCAGGCCGCGGGAAAACATTATAATTGAGTAATGATTATGCAGAGCTCCTCGCTAAGCCAGCTGTAAGGGGAATACGGGTTATTTTGTGTCTTTTGCTGCGGAGAGTTGGTGAGCCAGAAGTTAGATTTGCAAAATACCTTTGTCTGCGGCGTGCAGCGAGCTACTGGTGGAATTAGTCCTGCAATAATTTACTCCCTTGGTCCGAACGCAAAGAACGGCTGGGGAGAAAACCGCCATGCCCAGCAATCCCGCAGAACCACCCTGCTCCTCTCCCGGCTTCCCGAGGAGTGTGAAATGCACGTTGTGTGTCTTATCTTGTCGGTCTGTAAGTTTAGAAGAAAACCCCAGTGATTAAGACATTGTTTTTATTAATACGAACGTAACCTTCATATTCCTGTGGTTGACCTTACGTTAAATTAGAAGTAGTACTAGAGGCAAGAAATGATGGACTGGATCCCTGTGTCCTAGTTGGAGCTGAGGTTCGGCGAGGTAGTGTGCTCTTTCAATATTATTTTACGCAGCACAACTGGGAGCTACTCCAGATCTTCCTCCTCAATATTCAGCCTAGGTAGGGTTGAAATAAATTTAACCTGAGTTCACTGGATTTTTGCACTTTATCAAAATCAGTTCCAATATCGCGCAGTCAAATTAAAATCTATTTTTTGATTCTCTGTGGCTTTAAGTTCATTAAATGTGAAATTGGCAGCCAGCTAAAGAAGGTCAGGCTGATTAACTGTTTAGGAGTTGTATTCTGTCTCACTTGCGTTACCTGGCAGTGTTTTGAGGTGGATTGTATTTGTAGTACCCTCTCCTCCTGCTCGCTGCTGTTAGTGTGCGTGTTGTATTGCGCAGGTAGAGGAATACCACCACGCTGCTGGTATTTATTTATTTTTTTTTTGTCCTCGTGAAAGGCAATAGTGATGGAGACTGCACGCAGATTGCCAAGGTATTTCTCTGCAAACTTCACCAAAAAAAAAAAAAGGCAAACAGAAAAGAGAGCCGCGTCTGCCTTGTTAGAGCATCCACTGACGATTCTGTGAGCAGAAATAGCCTCATGATGAAGCTTTTTGGAGCTCATTCAGAAAATTTGTCAACTTTGACAACATTAGGCAAGGTATTTTGAGTTTAAAGAAGGCACTTCTCACTCTTGCAAGGAAATGTGGCAGTCGCTTGGCCACGCTGATTTTTAGATGCTGAGGGCCACCAGTGCTAACACGTTCAAGCTAATTTAGGCATTCCTTTATTTCAGCATGAAAAAGGAAAAATGACTAATTGCCTCGTTTCCTTCAGTACTAAAAAATATCCCATCCAGCTAATATCTCTGGGTGGACTTGGTCGTGAATTTGGTATTTATCTGAATCCTGAGGAGCAGCTGAAAAGTGAGAGGTGCCTCCCCCCGCCCCGCAGGCATTTCTGCTGCACTCGCTTTTTATCATTTCAGTTTCTGTCATTTATTTATTTATTTGCCTTGTCCCCTCCCTCCCCCACGAATAACTCCCGGCTTTCGAATTTGTAAACTGGAAGCCGCAAACGGGCCGATAGGGATAGTGACACGAATACATCCATATACGTATGCACGTGCGTTAGTTAGAAGGGCTATAAGTGCTGCGTGTGTCGGTGCCTGGGTGTGTGCGGCCATGCGGTCTGACTCTCCCTCTCTCTTCTTTTACACACACATACACACACACACGCACGCGCGCGCACTACCTGCACGGCCTGTATAGGGAATATGCCGTATCTATATGTTGAAACACCTTTTGTCTGCACCCGCACCCGTGTAGTTCAGGCTTCTGAATTTTAGAAAGTACGTCTGGCTGGTGGAAAATAACACACTCGTGTGTGTGAGAGAGTGTGTGCGGTGCTTTTCGCCTTGAATTCATATACATAAATAATACATCCAGCAATAAACCACCGTATTGGCTTCTCTTCGTAGTACCACAAGAGTTTTGCAGCATATTCTTTCAGCCTATTCATTTAATTTTACCAGCGAATCGTTCAATCAAGTCAGAAATTTGTCCTCGTGTAGGAACACAGAGACAGTTGCAGCGCTCGCTCTCCGAGTTCTGCGTGCTACAGCTGCTTCTGCAAAATCTCTTCCCTGTAACTGATGAATTAATCTCCTCGCTGCCGTGCTAATAGTTGTGTTGCATGGGTTTAGCTGGGGGGGGGAGCAGGCGGACGTTGTGAGCAGGGTGTAATATTCATGAAGAGGGGGCTCGGCGCGTTCCTCCCCCCCCCCCTTCCCCGTGCCTTTCCCGAGAGCTCTAATGATTCTCCTTTTGTTTCTCAAACTGCAGCCGAACCTCTTGAAGCCATTCTCACTGATGACGAACCTGAACATGGCACATTGGGAGCTCCGGAAGGGGACCACGACCTCCTCACTTGTGGCCAGTGTCAGATGAACTTCCCGTTGGGGGACATTCTTATTTTTATTGAGCACAAACGGAAACAATGCAATGGCAGTCTCTGCTTAGAGAAGGCTGTGGATAAGCCACCTTCACCCTCACCAAGTGAGCTGAAAAAAGCATCCAATCCTGTGGAGGTTGGCATCCAGGTTACGCCAGAGGATGACGATTGTTTATCAACGTCATCTAGAGGAATTTGCCCTAAACAGGAACATATAGCAGGTAAATTAAAGCAAGGAGAAGTGTTTGCGAGTTTATTTCCGTTTCAGTTGCAACGTAGCATGTTCGCAGTTGTAAACTGCGTGTCTGTCTCTCTGTTCTGCTCGCCGTGACGGCCGACGTGTTAAATACCCTGCCTTTGGTTAGCGGTGAGCGCACGACCGGTATTTCCTAGTGCCTGCGCAGAGGCAGGATCAACAGGCACGTGCCGTGCCAGCCGGTATTTCTAACGGTATTGTTTGAGGCCGCTCTCGCGATTTGCCTGTATTGTAGTCACCGTCTCCCGGTGTCTCGCCTGCCGTAGCGCTGCAGGAGGAGATTTCAGAGCCTGCCACGCGATAAAGCGAGGAGCTTTCGAGTCTTTGGCAAAGTCAGGGGTGAAAGAGTTAACCGAGCATCAGCCAGCCTTGGTTGCATATTGGCTGTCAGCGTATGGACTGTAATTAAACGCAGCCCCATGGCAAAGTGACACCACCGACCTTGACTTTAAGATGCCATTTTCGACTGGCCAGGCCAGAGTAGAGAGGGCAGTTGCTGAAGCGCACAGACATGCTTATTCGAAAAGTTTAAGGGCATGTTGGAAATTTCAAAAGGTTGGTTTGACAGGAAAGGCTGCTCTCTGCAGCCTGCCTCCTCAGCCAAATGATAAATGCTTCGCTGTGCTCTCTCTTGTCTCTGATGTGGTTTTGACAGATGTATCTTGATTTTGTTTGCGGTTTACACAACCACATGTCAGCCGTACAAATGTCCAAGGCACAGTTCTGTTTTGTGCAACAAACAATATGAAACGTAATTTTTTTAAAAAAGGGAAAATAATTCCATTTCTTAGCATAATTTTTTTTTTTTTTTAAACTGGAAAGCCGTTTGCCGTGCAGATATTTTCACAAATGAGGTTAGAAAAATAAAGCGTACTACACGAAAGAAAAACCCCAGAGCCCTGGGAGCGTAACAAGGCACGCTCTGCTTTTAAAATCCTGCTAGTAAACAAGAGTACTACCCGTTTGCAAGCGAGCGTTGCAAATCACTTCAAACCGCGCCAATACTACCGGTCGAAAAAGGCGAGACTGCAGCGTATCAGCCCCACCAAATGCCTGAACCGGTTTCAAACCCCCGTTCCCAGCGATGTTTGGGATGTGGCATTGCGGGTACCTCTCTTCGGGGAGCCCACAGGACTGCTTGGCGCTGTCAGAGGCGCAGTAGTACATCATCACATGATGCGCTGGAGCTTGTCTTGGGCTAGCTTTGGCCACAAAGTTAAACCATAATAGGGCAGTAGGCGCTGGGAGGTTCAGCGCGATACTCCCGCAGCTTCCCCGGGCCGGTAAATCACACTGGAGAGCTGTAGTTTTGAAGGTTTTGCGGTGGCAGCAATTACGTATCAGCGCGTGTGCGTGTCTGTCTGCACACGCATATATATGCAAAGCCACGTGCGTACGCGTGCATACGTAACGTGAACGGATATATGCTATTTCTGCAGAGCAATAGGTATGACTTTGACTATATGTACGTCTAAGAGGAAACAGAGACTCAGCTACTGCTAAGCTGCATTTTGAGAGAGACTTAAAAACCCCGATAATTCCGCATATTGCACTTCCCAGCCACGGAAGTTAAAGGTGTTGGGTTTTTTTTTTTTCCCCAGAGTGGTAGAGGGCAGTGCCCATTTCCATGTGCTGCCTGCGATCTGACGGAAAACGAGCAGAAGCGTAGGGCATGATTAATGAAGCGGGAGCCTGGCGGAAGGGATTTGTAGTCTTCCGAGCTCTGGAGCCATACTAAATCACCAAATATGGAGGAGCGGCGGTATGATGTAACGCTGTATTTACGTACAGCGCCGCTCTGTTGAAAAGACAAAACACAGTGTCTGTCAAGCAAGAATTAAACCTGCTCTCCTTGCTGTGGTCCCAAATAGGTCCCTCAGCCGGAGGGACAGCCGCGCCGGGGAGTTCTGCGTGAGGGGAAACTCCTCAGCTGGGGGTTTTGCTCTGCCGCTCGCTCGGCGAGCCAAATCACGCTTTCGTGTGGCGTGGGTGACACGAAGCGAGCAGGGTTTGGCCTTGCGTGATGTCACGGGGCCGTTAAGTCAGAAAAGGCTGTGGTTTTAACTGACTTTAAATGGTTCGGTGAGCGGAGGGCAATGGGTAAGGAGTGGTGCACGTCGGTGGGGGCCTGATCCTGTTTGCTCTTAGACGTAGGGATCGCCTTCGCTGCGCAGGTGCGCCTGTCTGGGAGCGGGCTCGGGTCCGTGGTGCGAGCCATGAGCACTGCTGTGAGTAGAGACCAAGCTGCAGTTGTCCAGGCATCTCCCACCCTGAATTTCCTGCACGGTGGTACCCAGCTGTGCCCGCGGACATGAGGTCCAAGAGCACAGGTCTTCTCCTGCACCTCCCCGGCCGGGATGGAGCCAAGGGGTGCTGGGGTCCCCTGGTTGTACCCGGTGGTGGGAAACGCAGCCGGGCTGCGGGAGGGGGGAAGGAGCACCAGGAGTTACGGGGTCTTGCGTGGTCCCTCCCCTTCGTGTTTTCATCTCCCCTTTGGCTTGGGTGAGTTCAGCTCCCTCGTATCCCAAAGAAGCGTGGCAATACCTGGAGTGGCCCGGCGCTTGTAGCCAGGAGTTTGTGGGGTCCGGCAGTAAAACTACCAGTGAGGGTCTTGGGGTGAGCTGTGGAGTTCAGGTTTCTGGAAGGTCCCAGCGAACCTCAGGCTCTTCCAATTCTGGTATTTTATGATTTCTGTGCGAGAATGCAAAATGCAAAAAGATATGAGTGTGTAATTACAAAAAAAAAAAAAAAAAAAAAAAAAGGCAGAGGCTGCCTTTAGAAAAATATACAGGAGTTGAGTGAACTGATTACTTCTGGTACGAGACCAGAACATATGTATTTAGTAGCAATGTAAAAATGTCCCCAGTTAGCCGTTAGGCTGGAAGAGGCGTTCCAGGTTAGGTGTGGGTACGGAGGTGCTGTAGGGCAGCTCTGGATGCAGTATGTGCTCCGTCTGCAGTTCCGTAGTCAGTAAGTTGGTGTGTTGCAGTAAAAGATCGTGTTAAGATAAGTAATGGTTAAGGATCGGCTCATCTAAAGACAAGGAAGGAGTCATTCAAATGCAGGGAGAAATGATGTCTATTTTAACCGTCGATAGGCTGTTCTTTATGCTCACCGTTTTCCAGAGACGGGGATGATTACAAGAGCTTGTATGTGCGTGTGCAACGTGTGCAGTAGCTGTGAGATCCGTATAGGCGCAGGCGTGCATACCTGGCTCTTCCGTGTGGGTGTCTGCCTGCGCCTGGCTTCGACTTGCTATAAAATTTTGAGTGATGCTGATCCAGCGCTATAGCTGAAATGTCATAAATTTAACTGAAAATTAATAGGATATGTTGTGTGGGTCCAATGAGGCAGCTTTCATCAATATGTATGTCAAAGCCTCACCACCAGATACTGGCAGCCCGTGATTTGCAGTGAGTGCTACGGCACGGCTTTAGTTATCCGCTCTCATATTTTACAATAGGGGGAAATATTAACTGAAGTATCTAGAGATCAGTGAATGTAAAATTGCTGTTCACTTATTGAAAAGGCTGAAGAAATATTTATCGTCCGCCGGTGTCAGGTTTTAGCGGTTTGTTTGTTGAATGTATAAATCCGAGGGAATTAATGAGAGGTTGGTTTTTTGGGCGAGGAAGGATCTTAAACGTTACTTGGATTCAGTTGGAGGAACACTTTGGAGTGCTGCTGCATATTCCCCTTTCTAATGCCGAGTGTGTATCTGCGGATGCCGTATTTACTGTACAAAGAGGGGAGGAGGAGGGGAGGTCATTTTTACTGCTCGAATCCTTTATTCTCAAGCTGCTCGTGGCATTCAAATAAAATACGTGGGAAAATAATGTAAGAAAACCCTCTGCCTGCAGTAATCGGGGGAAGGCGGACACAATTTGATACTAAATTTTGGACCAAGTACATTTGATTATTACAGTTCTCAGGAGGTAATGTCTTTGAGTAGTCACTACACCACAAAAATTTTCTTGGGCTGTTCCTAGTAGTTGCCATTATATTTCTGGAGGTTGTAAATTGCGATTCCTTATTATTTTGTTTTGTTCCGGAGACAAAAAATTATTGACGGCTGCATTGAATAGTTAGCATTGCATCTGGATGGTAAGATGAAAGCTTAAAAAAAAAAAGGCGGGGGGGGGGGAAGGAATATGCAAATATTTTGGAGTCAAATTCTGTCTGCTTTCCTCATACAAAGAAACAGAGAGCCCAAGCTGGGTAAAACAGTTGCAGGCAGGAAAAATTGTGAGGGTGCTACCCGAAGGCTCCCACTCCTGAGATTCGGAGCCCTGTGTACAAGCTGTATTTGTAAATAAGACAGAGAAAGGTTGTGAACCGGCAGCTTGGCTGTTTTGTCAAAGTACAATGTCAGAGAAACTCTTTCTAAGACAAATTGTAAATAGAAGTGTCACGATGATTGCATGATTGAGCTCCAGAAGTGTCTTGCAATTGTTGGCATTGTCAGAAGACTTTTGAAAGCTTAATTAAAGGTGGTGGCCTGTGCGGCTGTGAAATTTACTTCTGGGGGGGGGGGGGGGAATGTAAAAAATGTGGGGGATCAAAAAGTTGCTCTAATGCTACTCGCGTGGGGATAGAGGGAAGAGTCAATAGTTTCTCAGCTTTCCCCGTTGCCTTTTATAAATAACATTTTTTGAAGAAGCGAACACGTGACACCAATATCATCCTTTGTATGAGGTAAAGATTGTGTTAGTTTTCCTATTCCCTGCTGTTACAGACAGTTAATGTAAAAATGGCTCTTTACTGCAAACACAAATATGAGTTCACTCGAAGCACAGAAGCGGGGTAGAAAGTTTTCCTCTGCCTCGGTGTGATCCTTCCAGCGGAGCATCAGAGTGTTGCAAGTGCCCTGAATCTTTCTGGTTTTCTGTTTCCTGCAAATCAGAGCTTCTGGTTTAGAGGATGAGAAATAGGTTTTGCGTTCTTTCACCTATTGTATGGGACATTTAATTGTGGAGCTTGCCACGGGCTGAAGCATCGCTGCATCCGAAATGCTTCGAGGTTGAAGAGGCAGCCAGGCACGCGTTAAAACTTCGTATAGGTCCGAAAAGGTGCGCGTTAGCATCACGTGCCAAAAGCTTTGAAAATAATGCGCGTAAGAAGCGGAAGGCCCGTTGCAGCGAGTCCCAACGACGAATGCCGGGTGATGGAAACTGAGGCAGGGAGTAAATTAAACACCTTCTAATTAGCCCGGTGGGAGAAATAAAGTCTTCCCTAAACATTCCCATAATTTGGTAATGCCTCTTTTAAAGAGGAGGAGACCTATTAGCATCACCTTGTTTTGTATATGCAACCCTCAGCCCACGAGCTCTTTCTTATTTCGTTCAAATAATAAAGACGATTAAAGAGGCTTGCGAGGCAATGTCAGGCAACGGGAGTTCAGCCTCCAGTCGTTTGCCTGCACGCATCCTCATTACGGAAATTTTTTGGACAAAATTCCCTTCAAGCTTCGGTCTGTTTTTATATCCGATACTACCAGCTTTGTGCGATAAAAGGCGTTTAGCATCAAGCTGGACATGGCCTGGCACATTGCCACTTGTTTGGGGTGGGTTTTTTGTTGTGGGTTTCTTTCTTTTTTTTTTTTTTTTTTTTTAGCTAATCGCTGAGGATCTCTCGTTACCTTTCTCCTTGCTGTGATTTTGTTTGGGTCGTGGTGCTGCCGGTGATGTCGTGAGTCCAAGGAGGTCGTCTTCTCGCCCTGGCAGGCGTCTGAACGCAGCTTCCATCCGGGAGGGCTCTATTTTGTGTGTCAGCTTCTGGGATATTGCACAAGTTCATAAAATACGCTGAGCTCATATATTTTAATACATTAAGACCTATATTCATACTGGTAGCATGGCTCTAAAATTAACCATTTAGGGTTTTTCTCCCCCCCTCCCTGGGCTAATGAACATATTTTATCTCACTTTGTATGAAGGCAGTAGCTCCAGCCTGCCTCCTGGTAACGTCGGGCACGGCAGGGTTGGGCTCACGATGGTTGATATCAATCAGTACGTGGATTGCTGTGATTTATTACATACTTTTAAACATAACAGGCACAGTAATGGACCCACAAACCGCCCAAGCGGTTGGGATGATGTCTTTTCCATTTCGTAATGAATTTCCATGAAACACATTTTGCTCTTTAAGGGCTCCCATCCCGGGTGCACTTTGCCCCGCCGGACATGGACCGGGCATCACCTGCGCGCTTAAACGCTTGCAGGAGCTGGGCCGGTGTCTGCGGACCCTCACGGACGGGGCAGGCCAAGCGCTCACATAATTCAAACTTCCCTGTTTCAATGCCAAACCCATTCTGAAGCCCATAAACATCCTCCCCATCTTCCTAATCAGGTTTAGTATGCAACGCATCCCGCGCGGGGTTCAGCGAGTTTGTTTCCCAACCTTTATTGGCCAGCTGCACTCGCCGTGCATCTTTAAAATATTTCAACGAGGCTTTTCGCTCTTCTTCCGTGAGGGCTGGTAACTTGGTGGCTGCTCCCCGGCTCATTCTTCATTCGGAGGTGGCGTTGCCTCGGGTTGGCAAGGGAAAGGTTTGCAGTGTGGGGTGTGGCGAGGTCAGCCCCGATCCCAGCAGGGAATTTGTGTTCTTCATTTGCCTTTACAATCGGAGCACAGCTACTGTACCTTGGAGCAGCTCTCAGGTGTGAGCTCAGATGGGCGCATGTAAATGTCCTGTCAGATGCAACACAGGAATATTAATGTTTCCTCACCACCGCGCTACAATAAAGCTGTACACAGCCAGCTTAATATGCAGCCGGGCTGGGGAATTGTATAAAACTTCGATAGCCTAGCGTGAATGACAGCGGTGGAAAAAAATACTCGATACACCACAGTTTGCGTTCTTGTTTTCCTTTGATCTAAAGCAAAATGAAAACATCCGCTGCTTTCCCTCCTCGTTTTGTATAGGTGTTCTTCCTCTGCAAAATTGGCTAGTGAGTAAGGAAAGAAAACAAAGTATGGGGCACGGCGCAGAATTATTTGAAGCACATTAACGCCAGCCTGCTGGGGATGTAATTTTCCCAAGTATTAGCAAACATTTATTTTTTTATACTTGGGATCGTTTGCTTTACTTTTCATTCTTTTTTAGTACCTGGGTTTGGTCAAAACAAAGAAAACAGAGTCAGCACAAAGAGGGACTGGAGCCCCCTTTGCCCCCCCGGCCTGGGCTGCGGGCGCAGAGGTTTCACTTGCGTCTTCTTCTGGGTTGAAATCTTCAGCTCCATCCAAAGGTGTCTGGTTTTTCAGCGCGGGGATGTTAGAGGATTTTTAATAATGTGCTCATTTAACTGAATCAACAGCTGTCAGGAGCGGTTCTAGTAAATCCACAAAATGCACAAAGAAAAATACATACGTTTCCTGAAACAAAACACTTGAAACAAATTGGCTGCCAAAAAAAGCTGCTGAATTCTGGGTTTGCAGACAGTGCACCAAAGTGTTTCTTCGCTCTGCTCTCCCTGGAGACCTCTCCCCGCTTGCCTGCTGCAATTCTGCTGGAACTTCTTACCTGAACAGGTTGCTGTTAACCCCCCACAACCGCCCCCCGCTTTCCCCTATTCGATGGGTACAGAGCTCAGCTTGAGCTTAGATTTTTGTGTTTCGCACTAAATAGCTAAAACGCCGAGACTGGAGCAAGAGGCAAAACCCAAATAACCGCATTACCGTCAAGGAAATGAGGCTTAATATCCCTGCGAAATAACTGTCGAGGAGAAGCGGTGCTTCGACTCTGCCCTTCTCCAGGTAGGCGTTGGCGGGGTGGTGTTGAGGTCTGACGCAGCTTCCCAGGGTGCTGAATTCGCACCGGAGCGGGTGCACTGGTGCACGGAGACCTGGGGGGCTTTGGTCAGTCCAAACCGAGGACTTTCTGCTTCTATCCCCACCTCTGCTTTGCATAAGCGCTGAACAATTACACCTACAATTTGATCGTAGCTTCAGATAGAAAAACCTCTGCCTAAATAAACAATGGAATTACGGCTGAACAACAAAGGCTTAAAGAAGAGCCCTGCCTTCAGTGGTGTTATTATTGTTGTTGTGGATATTATTATTATTATTACTATTACCACTACTATTACCTTTTTAAAATAAACACACACTACAGTTCCTCACACCTTAGGAAGTAAGAAGTTTAATTTTGCATTCATTGCTTAATTGATTTAGCGGGCAGCGAAATATAAAATGCAAAAATGAAAATGTCACAAGCCA